>NW_027507784.1:194564492-195164492 GCF_037356315.1 Lithobates pipiens | reverse complement strand
GCAGATACGGGTCCAATTCTTCCCTCCTGTTGGGGCTGCCCTGCATAGCACATCTCTGACTGTCCCCAAAGCTAGCACAAACTGTGACAGTGAGCTTTGCAGGTTAAGACAAGGGTCTCTGGCCTTCAAGATGATGGAAATGTCTCCCCACGAATATGACTTGTGCTTGGGCAAGTCGTGTACTGCTATGAGGAGGGATGCTAAGTTAACGTCATTGTCGTCCAAGATGTCTATCTTGATGCCCTGCTGGGACAAGGTGCTCAGGGAAGACAGTGGTGCAGATGTTGGGCGTACCTGTAAGTGAAGTTGCGGGAATGACGGTGGTGACTGGAGCTGGTAGGGGCACGGCTGAGCGTACCTCCAGGGCTCTCACTCTGCTTGGACTTCGGTGACTGCTGTTGACAGTGTAGTCATCCAGGAGTGCAGCTGAGTAGTCGCAAAGAAAATAGACTGAAGTGGTGCCTGGTAGGGCTGCCACAGGAGGTGGAAACAGCAGCCTAAAAGGTCAGTTTCCTAGCTGCGGCAGGGTAGGAATTACTCCTGCGACGCAGTTCTGCTATGAGCTTGGGGTTTTTTCTTGTTTTTTTTTCATTTACTTATTTTTATATATTTTTTTCCCCAAGCTCTTGTGAGACGGTAAGCCGCCACTTGCTGAGCCCGCAAAAGGTGACGGTAGGGCTGAGACGAAGTCCTCGCTGTCTGCCTGCAACATGGCATCAGCTAAAAGCAAGGGGGGAAATGCGTATGTTTAAGGTAAGTTGCAAAGGTAGGAGGGGATAGATGCGTTTGGGTAGATAAGATGAAAAGCGGAAGGAAAAAAAAGAAGAACAGGACAAGGAACGACAGCCATAGTGACAGTTGGTTTGCGCTTGAGCGCTGTTGAGTGTGACTTTAGAAAACTCAAAAGAATGCGTGACAACCGAGGTGAGCCAGGAGGTGATAGGCTAGGTAACCGATAGCTCGGGTGTCCGTCTGTGCTCGGCACAGACTAATGAACCAGAGCCCCCCAGGGCAGACTGGGGCGGGTAGCTGAAGTCTGGTATACTAAGTAGGAATGTTGCGATCTGTAGTTTATTGACGTGTGCTCGGTCTACTACTGCTTGCACTCCAGCAAGTATGGAGATTAGGTGACCTTGTCTGCGTATTGAAGGCTTGTGCTTTGAAAACAGAGTGAAGTGCACAGAAGTATGTGACAGTTGCTAACGCCTCAGGAGCAGGTCAAATTCTGTATGTGAAGTAAAATATGTAGTGAAAGAGTGTTTAAGAGAAAGGGGGAAACCTATTGAACTACACAACTGACTTTATGCCCTAGTTGTGAAGTCGACTGGTTGGGGTCGAGAACTGAGTTGACTGGGAGCCTGTAGTAAGGTGACATGAGAATTTTGTTTTGACAAGGGGGATTGCAAAGAGCTGTTTGGGGCAAAGCTGGCCCTGGTGAAGATGCGAGCCTTCGACAATGTTTTTTTTTTTTTTTTGGGAGATACTATCCAATCTGGTGCAGGGCGGACTAACTGGTGGTCTAACTGGCCTAAAAAAGGGGAAAGCGACTGAGAAAATGAGGAGCAGCCATGTTGCTACTGGAGACGATGAGTGTCCCAATTGAGCCATTGCAGAGATGCTTGCAGCGATTGCAAGGAAGCAGCTTTATTTGAAAGGTGAAAGCAATGTTTTGTGGAATTATAAGTGTGTAGGAATGAGGTGAGCAGCCATGTTGCTACTGGAGACGATTGTCAGTTTTGAGCCAAATGCAGAAAGACTTGCAGCGATTGCAAGAACGCAGCCTTGTTGAAAGGTGAAAGAAAAGGTTATATAGGAAATGGGATTATGTAGGAATGACCGTGCCCAACACTGAGCAAATTGGTGGAGGGAATTGTGTATGATCATGCATCGATAGACTGAGAAAGTGAAACGTAAGTACTGCTGAACTCGTACTGTCGATGTGACTAGTTTGTACCGGGCTGGGTGCAAGCACCGGTGGAATAGTCTGTGAAAGATTTAACTCGTTTGAGTCAGTGATGCAACAGGATTCGGCTCGGTTGTTTAGAGTTTGTGTTTGGTAAGGACTCGAATCATTGCGCCGATGCTGCGACTAGACTCAAATCCTCCGTAGATGCGACTGAGAGGCTCGTATGTCGGATCCGACTGTATCGCTGATGATATGGCTGGGTTCGGATTGATTGAATGGTGATGGTGGTTGAAGGGGCTTGTGATTGCCGAGGATCCGAAACTTAGAAGCAAAGTTGCGACTAGATTCGAATCGCCCGTAGATGCGAGGTGACTAAGGGGCTCGTATGTCAGATCTGACCGTATCGCTGATGATATGGCTGGGTTCGGATCAACTGAATGTTGATGGTGGTTGAAGGGGCTTGTGATTGCCGAGGATCCGAAACATAGAAGCGAAGTTGCGACTAGATTCGAATCGGCTGTAGATGCGAGGTGATTAAGGGGCTTGAATGTCGGATCTGACCGTATCGACCGTGAAGTGAACGTTTCGTAGGGGTTGCAACTTTCTCGAGGTAAACCCGCGTTGGGTAGAAAGTATGAAATACATGAAAGATGACATAGAAAGACTTACGGAGGCTTAAGTGCGGCTTGCGAAAGAACATGATAACGTAACGATTCGAGTTTAGAAGGAGCGGTAACAACAAAGTCCTACCTGCGACAGCGAGTGTGTAGCAGTCCGAGCGTGGGACAATCAATGAAAATATACGACCGATCTCAAAAGCACAACTACGCGGACACGCAGTTAGTTGGCAGAGTCAGCCTCTGCAATGCATCTGATATGAATCAGTTTGAAAAATGTCTGAGATGAATCCGATATAAATTGGTAGTAAGGAGTATCTGATACAAATTGGTTGTAGAGTGTATGCCATTCCTTACTGTGAAACCGAACACCTATCAACCACCCATCCCCCCAGGCTAGTCAAGTGCAGAAAAGGCACCAGTTGGGTTTAATTACACCTCAATCAGCAACAGAAACCCATAAAAAAACAATACATGTTTATCTCAAAAATGGATGAGATGGCAACCCCATGGACAGTGAATTTTATAACCAGTGAAGCCTATGGCAAGTGATATCTGGGAACGACCGAAAGCAGCTCGGAGGCTTGGATCTATGAATGAATTGTATGTTTGGTATGATGTAGAGCGTTAACAACTCAGAAGCAGGTTTTTGCGAAAGGGGTGCAGGATAGTAAGCATAATAAACCGCAAGTTTGCACATGATACGAAAAGGTTCGGATACTACCTGCGACCGTGAGTGGGAACCGCCGACGAAGAGCACGAACTAAGAAGCCGAAGTGCACCTGCGATTGAATGCACGGACTGACGAACATGAGGTGAGCTGAGAAGAGTCGGCCCCCTGGCATAAAATACCTCGCACTGGAACCGACACAGACCATTGTGGGTGGTCTGGTTAAATACCCTCCGGGCTCCTCCCCTGGCGGTTGGTTTGCGGCGAACTTTGCTCGTTCGCGATTCGCAAAACCGGCGGACTTATGGCGCTGCCATATTCGTTTACATTGTGAAAAACTTTGACCCATGACACATCCATCATGGGGTACAGGACAGCCAATTGAGACATTTCAGCACATGGACATACCCCCTACCTTTTAAATAGACCTGATCTGGTGGCCATTTTACATTCTGTCTTTTGTCAGTGTAGGGAAAGGACGCTGTGTGGAGCAGGGACAGTCAGTCTGTAATAACTAGCGATTACTATTATGTCCACAAAAGTCCTTTTAAGGACTGGTATAGGTATACATTTTATAGGGTTGCAATTGTAACACACTTATAATATATATATTTCTTTCAAATATAGAAAGCATATTATAGTGCACTGCAGTGCTGACCGATTCTGCAGCTGTCTTTTCTCAGTGTAGGGATAGAGTTTGCTGTTTTGGAGCAGGGACAGTCTATAATTCACTAGCTAGCTACTATTAGGTCCACAAATGTCCTTTTAAGGACTGGTATAGGTGTACAGTATATAGGGTTGTAATACACGTATAATATACTTTCTTTCAAATATAGGAAGCATATTATAGTGCACTGCAGTCAGGGGCGGATCCAGAGTCTAATCTCGGGAGGGGCACTGCTATAAAATATGTTTTTTGGGGGGCAATTTATATGGGAAATGGCTGGTATTGGCGCTTCAATCATTACGGCACCATGGTTGTTATGGTGTCAGGATGATTGAAGCGCATTATTTCTATTAATACATTGTAATATAAAATTAAATGGTTCAACTCACCATATTGCAGAATCAGTGGGAGCCCTGAGGATGTCACTTGCCATGTCGCCTGCCACCAAATGTGGATTGTCACTTGTCACCAAATGCGGATTGTTACTTGCCACGTCACCTGCCACACATTGCGGATTGTCACTTGCCACGTAGCCTGCCACACATTGCAGATTGCCACTTGCCACGTCACCTGCCACACATTGCGGATTGTGACTTGCCACGTCACCTGCCACACATTGCGGATTGTCACTTGCCACGTCGCCTGCCACCAGATGCGGATTGCCACGTAGCCTGCCACACATTGCGGATTGCCACTTGCCACGTCACCTGCCACACATTGCGGATTGTCACTTGCCACGTTGCCTGACCCACATTGCGGATTGCCACTTGCCACGTCACCTGCCACACATTGGGGATTGTCACTTGCCACGTCACCTGCCACACATTGCGGATTGCCACTTACCACGTCACCTGCCACACATTGCGGATTGTCACTTGCCACGTTGCCTGACCCACATTGCGGATTGCCACTTGCCACGTCACCTGCCACACATTGGGGATTGTCACTTGCCACGTCACCTGCCACACATTGCGGATTGTCACTTGCCACGTTGCCTGCCACACATTGCGGATTGCCACTTGCCACGTAGCCTGCCACACATTGCGGATTGTCACTTGCCACGTCACCTGCCACACATTGCGGATTGCCACTTGCCACTTAGTCTGCCACACATTGCGGATTGTCACTTGCCACACATTGCGGATTGTCACTTGCCACGTTGCCTGCCACACATTGCGGACTGCCACTTGCCACGTAGCCTGCCACACATTGCGGATTGTCACTTGCCACGTCACCTGCCACACATTGCGGATTGCCACTTGCCACGTAGTCTGCCACACATTGCGGATTGTCACTTGCCACGTCACCTGCCACACATTGCGGATTGTCACTTGCCACGTCACCTGCCACACATTGCGGATTGTCACTTGCCACGTCACCTGCCACACATTGCGGATTGTCACTTGCCACGTCACCTGCCACACATTGCGGATTGCCACTTGCCACGTAGTCTGCCACACATTGTGGATTGCCACTTGCCACGTAGTCTGCCACACATTGCGGATTGCCACTTGCCACGTAGCCTGCCACACACTGCGGATTGTCACCTACTGGTGGTCTTTTGTTGGGTCTCAGAGTGAAGATAGGCAGCAGAGAGATGATGCAATCTCTCTGCTGCACACAGCTTCCTACACAGTGAGGGTGGAACTGGAGGGATGCAGGGCAGTGAGAGATGGTGTCATCTCCCTGCTCCCCTGCCTGCTGGCTTCCTGATTGGCCAGCAGCCCTCCTAAGCCGCCCAGCTGCCCCCCCCCCTCACCCGTCCACTCAGCGCGGGTACCCGCGGAACCGACCGCGATTGGACCCGCGGAACCGGCCGCGGGTACCCTCGGAACCGGCCGCGATTGGACCCGCGGAACCGGCCCGCGGGTACCCGCGGAACCGGCCGCGATTGGACCCGCGGAACCGGCCGCGGGTACCCGCGGAACCGGCCGCGATTGGACCCACGGAACCGGCCCGCGGGTACCCGCGGAACCGGCCGCGATTGGACCCGCGGAACCGGCCGCGATTGGACCCGCGGAACCGGCCGTGCTGTCATTAGCTGGCGGTATTCTCGGAGGGGGCAATTGACCCGTTGCCCCCCCCCTGGATCCGCCCCTGACTGCAGTGCTGACTGATTCTGCAGCTGTCTTTTCTCAGTGTAGGGATAGAGTTTGCTGTTTGGCGCAGGGACAGTCTGTAATTCACTAGCTAGCTACTATTAGGTGCACAAACGTCCTTTTAAGGACTGGTATAGGTGTACTATTTGGTGTGCAGTACATAGGGGTGTAATACATGTATAAAATACTTTTAAATATAGAAAGCATAGTATAGTGCATTTCTACTGTGCAGCATTGTGACTGCTGAGCGGTTCTGCAGCGATACTACAAAGAGTGACAAACACAATTAGAAAAAAGTATTATAACTGGTGTGATAGACCAGTGGCCCCCAAAACGAAAGATTGAAGCGGGGTGTTATATACCTTCTTCCACATATACTGCACTTCTCTAGAGACTTTTGTCACAGGGTCATTTAAAAAATGACAGGCAGAGGCAGGCCCTTCCACAAGGGTGCTAGGGGTAGGGCAGGAGCAACAGGCTTGAGCCAAAGTGGGAAATTGCAGAAGGTGCATTTGATTAAGTCAAAGGACGCACCAGACTTGGTTGAGTGGCTCGATCTGCACCCTCTTCACTCTCTGCTGTGTGCACCCCCAAAGACACTACCACCAACACCACCACCACCATATACTTTCCGCTTGAGTCACAGGAATTATTTTCCGATCCATCACAAGACATTGCCGATGCGCAGCCATTCTTGGCATTGGTTCAGGAAGAGGAGGTAGCAACAGCCGCCACTCAGCAGTCTGACGACAGTACCCAGATCAGCACAAGGAGGTCAGTCACCGCTGTTGCTGCCTACTCCGAGATCTCTAATTATAGCGGTGGGGAAGGTGACGTCTATGATGACGTGTCTAGGGACGTCACGTGGGTGCCCACAAGAGAGGAAGAGGAGGGGAGTTCAGAGGGAGATATGGACCAGCAGATAGGGAGGAGACTCAGGCAGAACTTACATTGCACCGGAGGGACAAACCAGACTGCTAATGTATCAGGAGCGAGGAATCAACCATGTACAGTCACATCTGGCGCTCTCAGGACGCCGGCACATGGCTCCGCAGTGTGGGCTTTATTTAACGTGTCCGCTGCTGACAATAGTGTTGCCATCTGCAGCCTTTGCAGTCAACGCATAAGTCACGGTAAGCCCAACACTCACCTAGGGACGACCGCCTTAAGAAGGCACATGAGCTGCCATCACCGAGCCCAGTGGGAGCAACGGAACCCACAAAGCCACACTCCAGGCTCTCACCATCCAGCCTCTTCTACTTCTCCTTCTCTCTACTCAGACTTGTCCACCTTCCATCATGCCATCCTCACGTTTTTCTGGGAAAAGGCACGCTTCCTTGGGCCAAATGTTCGAGCGTAAAGAAATGATGACACCGGATAACCCTCTTGCCCAATGGTTGACTGCTGGCTTGTCAGAACTGATAGCCCACCAACTACTGCCATATAAACTGGTGGACTCAGAGGCCTTTTCGAAAATTTGTGGCCATTGGAACACCACAATGGAAGGTCCCAGGAAGGAAGTATTTCTCACAGAAGGGCATCCCAGAGCTATATGGCCATGTTCAGCGGCAAGTGAATGTATCTCTGGCACACAGTGTCGGTGCCAAGATACATCTGACCACAGACACGTGGTCTAGCAAACACGGGCAGGAAAGGTATATAACTTTTACTGCCCACTGGATGAACCTTCTGACGGCCGTCAAGCATGTAACTCATGGCACCCGTGTAGATTTGGTTTTACCACCACGGATTGCATGCAGGCCTGAGTCTTCTTATCCTCCTCCTACTCCATCCTCCCTCTCCTCCTCGGCTGACTCCTCCTTTTCCGCTGCTAGCGTCTCTTCCTCTGAGCCCAGAATCTATTCGACATGCCAGGTGAGATGTTGCCATGCTGTGCTGCGTCTGTTGTGCCTGGAAGCCAAGAGCCACACTGGCCCTGCAATCCTTTCAGCTTTGCATTCACAGGCAGATCAGTGGCTAACACCGCTCAATTTGACAGTTGGTAAAGTGGTGTGTGACAACGGTGCCAATCTGCTTATCGCATTGAAACAGGACAAAATTACACACGTGCCATGCATGGTACACGTCTTAAACTTTATCGTGCGGCGATTCATTGTCAAATACCCTGGGGTCCAGGACATCTTTCGGCAGGCAAGGAAAATCTCGGCCCATTTCAGAAGATCTTACACGGCCATGGCTCGCCTTGGTGACATTCAGCGGTGACACAATCTGCTGGTCAGACGTCTTATTTGCGATTGCCCAACGTGATGAAACGTGCAGTTAACGAATACCTGTACGAACTCTGCGGCAGAACAGGTTCTGGGGAGCTTGATTTCTTTTCACTGCACCAGTGGCTGCTCATGCAGACTTCTGCGGCCATTTGATGAGATCAACAAACTGGTCAGTCACAGCCATGGCACCATCAGTGACATCATACCTTACGCCTTCTTTATGGAGCGTGCATTGCGTCATGTCATTGATCAAGCCATGGAGGAGCAGGAAGATGAGGAAGTGTCACGTACCTGGTGGTTGAGCCCACGGATGCTGGGAGCGGCTACTCGTATTCCTCCGGCTCAGGAACTCCTGGTAGAGGATACAGAGGTTCTAGAGCGCGGAAGGGGCACAAGTGCCAAGCAGGACACAGGTGTAAAGCTCCGGGTGCAGGAGAGGAGCAGATGCAGCAGGAACAGCGACCAGCAGGCGATGAGATCGGTAGAAGACGCACACGCTGGAGCAGCGGGGAAGGTGTTCTGTAGTACGGCTCCTCACGACAGACCCGTAAACAGGTAAGGCAGGATACCGGAAGACTGGCACCGTAGAGGGACAGCAGACTGGACGAAGTGGTGAACAAGCCGGGTCAGGAACAGGCAGGCAGGTAGGTACCGAATCAGCAGGCAGAAGAATCGTCAGACAAGCCGGGGTCGGAGGCAGGCAGCAAACAAGGGATCGTCAGGATAAGCCGGGTCACAGGAACGAGCAAGTAGTAAGCAGGAGCAGAGGGGTCACGACAGGAACACTGTAGACCGGACAGCAAGGAGGCAAGGCAACAGGTCCCCTTAAGTAACCCCTTTGGCGCCAAGAGCCGTCACGGCGCGCTCCCGCGTGCACGCGCACGCCCGCGCGCTCCCGCGGATCCGCGGACCCGCGCGCGCCCAGCAACACCAGCGCGCACCCGCATGCGCCCACCTGTGTTAGCGCGCACCCGCGTGCGCCCAATAGCACTAACGCGCACCCGCGTGCGCCCATCAGGACATCTGCGCACCCGCGTGCGCCCACCTATGTTGGCGCGCACCCGCGTGCGCCCACCTGCGTTAGCGCGCACCCGCGTGCGCCCACCTGCGTTAACGCGCACCCGCGTGCGCCCACCTGGGCCTAACGTCTCTGCCAACGAAGGGATCTGGGACAGCGGGTTTAAGAAGAGCCACATGGAAAACCGGATGGACCCGGAAAGACTCTGGTAGTTGCAACTCGTACGCCACGCTGTTGATCTTCCTCTTAACCGGAAAAGGACCAATAAACTTGGGACCCAGTTTCCTGGAGGGACATGCCAGCTTTAGGTTCAGGGTTGACAGCCAAACTTGATCCCCAGTCTCCAGGCTAAGTTCCCCTCTCCTCTTTCTATCAAAGATCCGTTTGTAATATTCCTGAGTTCTGGACATTGTTTCCCGAAGAAGCTTGTTGTTGTTGCTGAAGAAGGTCAAAGTTTCCTGAACGGCAGGTACCGAACATTCCGGGAGATTATTTGTTAGAAACAGGGGGTGAAATCCGTAATTTGCAAAGAAAGGGGTTTGTTTGGTGGTGGAGTGGACAGAATTATTGTAGGCAAACTCAGCGAGAGGTAAGAGGGAGACCCAATCATCTTGAGAGAAAGATGAGAAGCAACGTAAGTACTGTTCCAAAGTTTGATTTGTTCTTTCCGTCTGGCCATTAGTCTGCGGATGATAAGCAGAGGAAAAGGAAAGGTTGATCTCCAGGGAACCACATAACGCCCTCCAGAACCTTGAAGTAAACTGTAACCCCCGATCAGAGACAATGTCCACAGGGATCCCATGAAGCCTCACAATTTCTCTAACAAATACCTTAGCAGTCTCAGCAGCGGAGGGGGTACCTTTCATGGGAAGGAAGTGCGCCATCTTTGAGAGCCTGTCCACAACTACGAAGATGGTAGAATGGTCTTCAGAAAGAGGCAGTTCAACAATAAAATCCATGGAGATCATCCTCCATGGTCTTTCAGGGACAGGCAGAGGTTTCAGCAGACCCCAGACCTTGGATCTGCTGCCCTTGTTTCTCGAGCAGACCGTGCAGGATTCCACATAATTCTTGCAGTCCTTTGCCAGTTGTGGCCACCAAAAGGTCCGCTGCAGGAGTTCAAGTGATTTGATTAGCCCGAAATGACCGGCCAACTTATGGTCATGGCAGGCGCTGAGAACAGCTACCCGTACCCCCTGGGGTACAAAGATCTTGTCCAGATGCCACAAAAGATTGTCTCTTGCCTGCAGAGTGACACCAGGAGGAGGAGAGACATGGAGTGAGGCCTGTTTGATCTGGTCCAACAGGTTTTCCTGAAGTAAAAGGAAATTCCCGGAAGATAGGATAGTATCCGGGGGAGAAGAGGCTTCAGATCCGCAAAACATCCTCGAGAGGGCATCCGGCTTGGTATTTTTCGACCCAGGTCTGTAGGTTATATGAAAAGAAAATCGAGTAAAAAAGAGTGCCCACCTGGCCTGACGTGGTTTTAGCCTCTTAGCGACCTTCAGGTACTCGAGATTCTTGTGATCCGTAAAAATGAGGATGGGGTGTGCTGCTCCTTCCAGAAGGTACCTCCATTCCTCGAGTGCCGATTTGATGGCCAACAGCTCCCGATCTCCCACATCATAATTCCTTTCAGCTTCCGAAAGCTTGCGGGAGAAGAATGCCACCAGATGCAGGAGGGCCTTGGAACCTTGCCTCTGTGAAAGAACAGCCCCAACCGCAATTTCAGAAGCGTCGACCTCTAAGATGTAGGGTAGAGCTGGATCAGGGTGCTTCAGGATTAATGCCGAGGTGAACAGCTTCTTGAGGGCCACAAAAGCCTCCTGGGCTTCGGAAGTCCAGTGGAACCGATAGCCCTGCTTCGTGAGCTTCGTGATGGGGGAGATGATGGTAGAGAACCCCCTGATGAATTTCCGGTAAAAGTTGGCGAAGCCCACGAAACGTTGAACGCCCTTCTTATCAGAGGGGGCAGGCCAATCCAGAATGGCGGAAACCTTTTGTGGGTCCATTTGAATGCCTTCCACAGAGATAATCAAGCCCAGAAACTGAATACTCTGCTGCTCAAACACACATTTTTCTGGTTTTGCGTAAAGGCCATGACAACGTAATCTGATTAACACCTTTTTGACGTGCTCACGGTGCTCGGACAGAGAAGAGGAAAAGATCAAGATGTCATCAAGGTAAATTATAACAAACAAGTCAAGATAGTCCCTGAAGATGTCATTCACGAAGTGCTGGAATGTAGCAGGTGCATTGCATAGTCCAAAGGGCATGACCAGGTACTCAAAATGCCCGAACCGGGTGCGAAAGGCAGTCTTCCACTCATCGCCGCTTCGGATACGAATCAGGTTATAGGCCCCGCGAAGATCCAGCTTAGTAAATACCGCCGCCGTCCCTAGTCTCTGGAATAGTTCGGGTACCAGAGGTAGAGGGTACCGATTCTTGATAGTTATTTTATTCAGTTCCCGATAATCAACACAGGGGCGCAGAGAGTGGTCTTTCTTCTCTACAAAGAAGATTCCGGCTCCCGCGGGGGAGGTAGAAGGTCGGATGAATCCCCTTTCCAAGTTCTCATCAATATACGTCTTCAAGGTGCCCAACTCCAGCTCAGTTAGAGGAAAGATCCTTCCGAAAGGGATTTCGGCCCCCGGAAGGAGCTCAATCGGACAATCGTAAGGTCTATGTGGCGGGAGAGTTTCGGCACCTTTCTTGTTGAAAACGTCCAAAAACTCGTGGTAGGCCTCAGGAACAGATTGGAGAATCTCCTTGTCAGCTTCCAGGCACAACAAAGAAGGGGAAATATCGGTAGGCTTAATCAAGCAATGCTGGTTGCAATAGGGAGAGGAGAAGTTAATCTTTCCGGTACACCAGTCCACTTGAGGGTTATGGGCCTTCAGCCAGGGCATGCCAAGGATGATTGGGAATAAGGGAGAATCAATAATGTCCAGGCATAAAAGTTCTTGATGGTTCTCCGAGATGGTGGTCAACAGGGGTCTTGTTTCCTGTGTAACTGGCCCGGACTTAAGAACAGATCCGTCGGCCAAGTGTACTGAAAGTCCCTTCGCCCGTGGACGCAGGGGAACGTGGTTCTTGATGGCAAAGGTCAAGTCCATGAAGCCACTGCAAGCTCCAGAATCAATAATTGCGGTGGCCCGAATACTCCTTCCTGGAAGCTGTAAGAGAGCGCAAACAGCCAGATGAGAAGCATAATCAGGTAAGGTGGATACAGGTACAGGAGTAGTGGCTTGGCACTTACGGAGCTTGGCTGGGCAGGTCCTTACATAGTGTCCTGGTTCCCCGCAGTACAGGCACAGATTATTAGTCCTCCTACGCAGACGTTCTTCCGGCGTGAGAGAGGGCCGTAGGAGACCAAGTTGCATAGGTTCGGAAGAATCGGAGGAAGAAGACACCGGAGCAGAAGAAGCTGGCTGAGGGTAACTGGGGACTCGAGGAAGCATCCAAACAGGACGGGAAGGACCGGCAGAGTGTTCTGATCTCCGTTCTCTTAATCTCCTGTCGATCTGTATGGAGAGGTTAATGAGAGCTTCTAAAGTCTCTGGGATGCCCACACGGGCCAGCTCGTCCTTTAAGTTTTCAGAGAGACCTGCACGAAATTGGAAGCGCAGGGCGGCGTCGTTCCAGTTGGTATCGGCACTCCACCGCCTGAACTCAGTTACATAGTCCTCTACAGGTCTGCGGCCCTGCTGTAAGGAGTGCAAGGCCGCTTCTGCGGTAGCTGTCAACTGAGGGTCCTCATAAAGCTGGGACATTGCCTGGAAGAAGGAGTCCAAGTTATCAAGAGAGGCATGCTTCTGCTCGAGAAGACGGTGGGCCCAAGACTGAGGTTCCCCTAGTAACAAGGAAATGACGAACCCCACCTTAGTGGCTTCAAGAGAGAAAGTCCGGGGTTGCAGGACAAAGAATAAACCGCAGGCGTTACGGAATGCCCTGAATTTGCTTCGATCCCCTGAGAACCTCTCAGGCGTGGGGACCCTTGGTTCGGGTGGCATCATTACCACGGACGGAGTGGGAGCTGGACCTGATGAAGGTGGTGAAGATGCCGACAAAGCCTGAACTTGACCCTCCAGACGGTTGTACCCTTCTTGTAGGTTCTTCACAGCCTGAGTGAGACCAGCAAGGTGGCGGCAAAGTTCATCCATCGGGGAGGCTCCCGACGTGGGCTCGGACATGGCTGTCCGGTACTGTCACGTACCTGGTGGTTGAGCCCACGGATGCTGGGAGTGGCTACTCGTATTCCTCTGGCTCAGGAACTCCTGGTAGAGGATACAGAGGTTCTAGAGCGCGGAAGGGGCACAAGTGCCAAGCAGGACACAGGTGTAAAGCTCCAGGTGCAGGAGAGGAGCAGATGCAGCAGGAACAGCGACCAGCAGGCGATGAGATCGGTAGAAGACGCACACGCTGGAGCAACGGGGAAGGTGTTCTGTAGTACGGCTCCTCACGACAGACCCGTAAGCAGGTAAGGCAGGATACCGGAAGACTGGCACCGTAGAGGGACAGCAGACTGGACGAAGTGGTGAACAAGCCGGGTCAGGAACAGGCAGGCAGGTAGGTACCGAATCAGCAGGCAGAAGAATCGTCAGACAAGCCGGGGTCAGAGGCAGGCAGCAAACAAGGGATCGTCAGGATAAGCCGGGTCACAGGAACGAGCAAGTAGTAAGCAGGAGCAGAGGGGTCACGACAGGAACGCTGTAGACCGGACAGCAAGGAGGCAAGGCAACAGGTCCCCTTAAGTAACCCCTTTGGCGCCAAGAGCCGTCACGGCGCGCTCCCGCGCGCACGCGCACGCCCGCGCGCTCCCGCGGATCCGCGGACCCGCGCGCGCCCAGCAACACCAGCGCGCACCCGCATGCGCCCACCTGTGTTAGCGTGCACCCGCGTGCGCCCAATAGCACTAACGCGCACCCGCGTGCGCCCATCAGGACATCTGCGCACCCGCGTGCGCCCACCTATGTTGGCGCGCACCCGCGTGCGCCCACCTGCGTTAGCGCGCACCCGCGTGCGCCCACCTGCGTTAACGCGCACCCGCGTGCGCCCACCTGCGTTAACGCGCACCCGCGTGCGCCCACCTGCGTTAACGCGCACCCGCGTGCGCCGACAGACACTCATAACAGGGGCTTTGCAGCCCGAACCTTCAGTAGCGGACAGATGGCTGGGCTGACCTTCTTGACAGGAAGTCACAATGCTGGATGAATTCCCAGGGGGGACTACTCTATCTGAGACAAGTCAACAACAGGAGTCTGAAGAGGAGTCAGAGGAGGATGGTGCCAGGGCGGATGAGGAGGAGCAAGAAGAGCATGCTTTAAACCTTTCTGGGATCCCTTTTGTTGTCCGTGGATGGGGGGAGGAGAACGAGGAGGGTGACATTATCCTGGATGATGAGCAGGAGCCAGGCCACCCCACCGCTTCCAATTTAGTGCAAATGCGGGCCTTCATGCTCCAGTGTTTTAACAGGGACCCCCGTATAAAAAGCATAAAGGTCAAGGACCAGTACTGGGTGGCAACGTACTTAGACCCCCGGTACAAACACAAAATGGTGGAAATGTTACCACCATCACAGAGGGCTGTCAGAATGGAGCACTTACAGGCCTTGCTTAGAGAAATGCTGCATTCTGCTTTTGCGTGCGCTGGCAGAGGAATTCCCACTCCCAGAGAAAGAGTTGCGGTTACCAATACAACAGCGCCTGCAAGAAGAGGGCGGTTTGAAGATGTGTTGGTCACTTCTGATATGAGATCATTCTTTCAGCCGACCCATCAACATGTGTCATCCGGATCCAGCATCAGGGAACGCCTAGACTGACAGGTGTCCGACTACATCGGGTTAACGACCGATGTGGAGGCTCTGAGAAGTGATGAACCCTTGGACTACTGGGTGGGCAGGCTTGAACTCTGGCCAGAGCTTGCACAATTTGCAATGGAACTGTTGGCTTGCCCCTTGTCCAGTGTCCTGTCCGAAAGGACGTTCAGTGCAGCAGGGGGGATCGTGACCGATAAGCATACTCACCTAGCTCACGACAGTGTTGACTACCTCACATTTATAAAAATGAATGAGGCATGGATCTCGGAGGAATTCAACACATGTAACCAGTAGATCATGTATATGAATAACTCTATAAACGATTTATATAATCTAGCACACAGACCTTTTTTCTACCTTTGGCTCACTTGTACAAAAAAAGCACACCATACTATATGTCCGTACCCTCCTGTTTGAAGAGGTTGAGTGGTGTCATATTTTTGGGTCTGCAGTGAGTTGCTGGTGTCAGTGCTCGTGTCAGTGTTGGTGTCAGTGCTCTCTATCTCGGTGCTGGTGTCAGTGCTCTCTATCTCAGTGCTGGTGTCAGTGCTTTCTATCTCGGTGCTGGTGTCAGTGCTCTCTATCTCGGTGCTGGTGTCAGTGCTCTCTATCACAGTGCTGGTGTCAGTGCTCTCTATCACGGTGCTGGTGTCAGTGCTCTCTATCACGGTGCTGGTGTCATTGCTCTCTATCACGGTGCTGGTGTCAGTGCTCTCTATCTCGGTGCTCGTGTCAGTACTCTCTATCTTGGTGCTGGTGTCAGTGCTCAGTCTCTATCGCGGTGCTGGTGTCAGTGTTCTATCTCAGTGCGGGTGTCAGTGAGGGAGATACCAGCGGGGAAGCCAATCGGCAGGCAGTGCCAGCACCATGGCTGAGGATCAGCATTAGACTGGCACCGACCGGACCACCGTAGTGGAGCCCTGCATAGGTGGGGGCAGGGGCGGACTGACAACTGATGGGGCCCCCGGGCAATAGAAGATCATGGGGCCCCCTGCGTCCCAAGCCACACCTGGACAGGGGGACATTTGGGGGGAGCACACAAGGGGACACTGGGGGAGCACACAGGGAGACCCTGGGAGGGGGAGAGTGCACAGGGGGACACTGGCGGAGGGGGAGAGCACACAGTGGACCCTGTGGGGTTGGAGAGCACATGGGGAACACTGAGGGGGGGAAAGCACATAGAGCATGGGTCCTCAAACTATGGACCTCCAGTTGTTCAGGAACTACAATTCCCATCATGCCTAGTCATGTCTGTGAATGTCAGAGTTTTACAATGCCTCATGGGATGTGTAGTTTCACAACAGCTGGAGGGCCACAGTTTGAGGATCCCTGACATAGAGGGACACTGGGGAGGGGGGAACCACACAGGGGGACACTGGAGGGAGCACACAGGGAGACCCTGGGAAGGGGAGAGGGCACAGGGGGGCACTGGGGGAGGGGGAAAGCACACGGGGGACACTGTGGGGTTGGGGAGCAAACGGGGTCACTGGGGAAGAGCACACAGAGGGACACTGTGGGGGGAGAGCATACAGGGAGACCCTGGGGAGGGGGGGAAATCACATGGGGGACACTGGGGGAGCACACAGGAAGACACTGTGGGGGTGGGGAGCACACAGGAAGACACTGTGGGGGGTGGGGAGCACACAGGAGGACACTGTGGGGGGAGGGGAGCATGCAGGAGGACACTATGGGGGGAGAACACAGGAGGACACTGGGGGGAGGGAGCACACAGGAGGACACTGTGGGGGGAGAGGAGCACACAGGAGGACACTGTGGGGGGAGGGGAGCACACAGGCGGACACTGTGGGGGGAGGGGAGCACACAGGAGGACACTGTGGGGGGGAGCACACAGGAGGACACTGTGGGGGGGGAGCACACAGGAGGACACTGTGGGGGGGAGCACACAGGAGGACACTGTGGGGGGGGGGGGCACACAGGAAGACACTGTGGGGGGGAGCACACAGGAAGACACTGTGGGGGGAGCACACAGGGGAACACTGGGGGGAGCACACAGGGGAACACTGGGGGGAGCACAGTGGGACACTTTGGGGGGAAGAGCACACAGGGGAACACTGTGGGGGGAGCACATAGTGGGACACTGCTGGGGAGCACACAGGGGAATACTGGGGGGAGCACACAGGGGAATACTGGGGAGGAGCACACAGGGGAATACTGGGGGGAGCACACAGGGGACCCTGTGGGGGGAGCACACACAGGGGGACACTGGGGGGAAGCACACACAGGGGGACCCTGTGGGGGGGAGCACACACAGGGGGACACTGGGGGGGAGCACATACAGGGGGACACTGGGGGGTAGCACACACAGGGGGACACTGGGGGGAGCACACACAGGGGAGGACACACAGGGGAACACTGGGGGACACACAGGGGAATACTGGGGAGGGGACACACAGGGGGACACTGGGGAAGGGACACTGGGGAGGGGACACACAGGGGGACACACAGGGGGACACTGGGGAGGGGACACACAGGGGGACACTGGGGAGGGGACAGACACAGGGGAATACTGGGGAGGGGACAGACACAAGGGAATACTGGGGAGGGGACACACAGGGGGACACACACAGGGGAATACTGGGGGGACACTGGGGAGGGGACATACACGGGGGGACACATAGGGGGACACACACACTGGGGGACATTGGGGGGACACATTTGGACACTGGGGAGGGGGACACACAGGGCAACACTGTGGGGGGAGAGCATACAGGGGGTTAGTGTGGAGAGGGGAGAGAGCACACTGAAGACTGGCCCGGGCTCCATACATCTGTACTGGTCACCCCCTCCCTCCTATGGCGGCCCTCCAGTAAAAAAAGTTTCACTCACCCCGGCCATGCCTGTAATCAATACCGCTAACCGCGCGCTGCTCCCCGCCTGCCCCTCCTCACTTCTCGTCCGTCCTAGGTGATGTAGTGTACAGTGCAAGCACCGGCGACGGACGGGAGGGAAGGAGGAGCCGGCGGGGAGCAGCGCGCTGTTAGCAGTATTATTACAGCCGCTACAAGGGGCCCCTCGTTGGGACGGCCACGGGCCCCTAATTGCTCCGGGCCCTCGGGCGGCGACCGAATGACCGATGGGTCAGTCCGCCCCTGGGTGGGGGTAAGGGCCAGGCAGAGGGAGGAGTCAGGGGCTCAAGCACAGGTTGGCACACTGAGACACTGGCACAGGACTGTGCTGCCCTGACTGTGGCACTGATCATCTCCTGCACCCCCTTCATAGCATGACCTGACCTTGCTCTCCTACATGGCCTTCATGCGCTCCTGAATTGACAAAATTTCACAGATAAAAAAAAGAATGCTTGTCGTTGTCAATCCCAGATTCACTTAATACTTCTGGTATGTCAGTGTCCATGTTGTGGGACTATGTGTGCACAGCTAGTAAGTATTTTGTGGCTGAAAATATGACCTGGAGGTTTTTAAGGTTTGCCTGCCATTAAAGTGAATGGGTTCTGCCGCAAAACTGCGATTCGTGAACATTTGGGCACGTTCGCGGACCGCGCTCACGAAACATCCAGTCGGAAGTTCGTCCATCACTATTCCTATGTATAATACCTGTAACACATGAAATCTGTAGCCATATTTCATGAAAAACATCTGTAAAAATTGGGTGCTCTGTATCAGAAATTGTATCTGTTGCACAGCTGTTTGCCTTATCTGCTTTTGACTTATGCATGTTGAGAGCAAGTTCTGTGCAATCAGCATGTAGACTTAGAAAATAAGCTATGAACAAGGCATGATATAAAACAGCATAGTCAGTTAAATGATTCACTTATCAGTTAAACTGAGATACTGTGACAAAGCACAAATGAAATGTAGGTGTAACTTACAAAGCTGACTATAAATATAATGGGGAGAAAGTTGTGTTTGCCATGCACCATCTACTTCTTCAAGCAGGAGTTACTCTCATCTGACTCAATCCACCACCATGGTTCACTGGACTGCTGAAGAGAAGGCCGCCATCAACTCTGTTTGGCAGAAGGTCGATGTTGAACAGGATGGACATGAAGCACTTACAAGGTATAACAACTTGGTGATGTTACTTTTTCAGAATCTCTCTACTATGCTACCAGTATCTTCTAACCTGAATCATTTAACAGTCTTCTAATGCTTTATTGTTTCCATGGTTTCAAATTGCACAATGTAATTTAACTTAACAAAGAAAATAAATTGATTACTTGAATCAGATTTGGGCTTGCCTAATAAGGTGCTATGTAAAGTGGAATTCAATCGTTTTCCTTATTTGTTGTATATTTTTCACCTTTTATTGTTTATAAATATATTTTATTTAGGAGAAATCATGGACTTTAGAGGCACCAATGTATTAAAAATGATTTTTATTAATAACAAATATACAAGAATGACTAAAACCATATAAGGTACAAACTTACATAGGCAGTAATCCACACATCCAACTCTAACCGTTGGGACCGGGTCAATAGGTTTACTGACCACTGGGAGTTCCCTGAACAGAGTGGGAGCAGATTACCATTTTTAGAGGTACAAGCTCAACATGTTTCCTGATATGATGCTTTTTTGGGAGCTTATCAATATTTTTCATAGAAGGTTCATGTTGCTGATACAAGAATCACAGCCAAAAAGTAAGGTCTGCCGGTGGAGGTGTCAGACAAAAATCGAACTGAGGATATAATTTTCCACTACTCCCTGGCTTGTTAAGTTAATCTGTGTAATTATTATAATTAAAATAATACTATCAAAGTATTTTAACAAAATTATAATTGGCATTTATTTATCTTTACTGATGTTTTCTTTCTCTTACTTCTTTTCGTTTCCTAAGAGGGGACTTCCTGCATTATAGATACTGTAATAAATGTTAGTTTTGAAAGTAACATATATCTTTAAACAGTGTGATAACATAATATTTTTTTTTATTATTCATATCCTCGTACACATACAAGCAAGTAATAATTGCTACAAGTTCACAGGTACATACCACTCAGTCATACAGGTACCGCATCATACCCATGAAGTTGTATTATTCATTGATGATGTCTATATATTGGAAGGTTCCTGGTGGAAAATATTAATCAAACATGTTTCTTCTATTTTTCATAGGCTGTTTTTAGTCTACCCCTGGACCCAGAGGTATTTCGGCACCTTTGGAAATCTCTCCAGCCCAGCTGCAATTGCTGGTAATGCTAAGGTGCATGCACATGGCAAGAAGATTCTGGGAGCTATCGACAATGCCATCCATCATCTAGACAACGTGAAGGGCACTCTGCACGACCTCAGTGAGAAACATGCTAACCAACTTCATGTGGATCCTGAGAACTTTAGGGTATTAATCTTAATATTTTATTTAACATTGGCTTGACTGCTTTCTATTGACAAAACAGAAATGTACTTTATGACCTTGTCACCTTCGTAAGTATATTCAAATCCAAATTTTTTTAAATTTGAAGAGTAAGAAATAGTTCAAAGCAAGCTCGTTTTTTTTTTTTGCTGTTTTACTCATGGGGGGGGGGGGGAATTTCCATGTGCTTCTAATGCTGCGTACACACGATCAAACAAGCGGGTGGAAAAGTGCGGCAAACTCAAGTCCGCCAGACAATCCCCCCGTGTATAGCCTCTGGCATATTTTTTGACCCCGAAAGTACGGCGGACTTAGAAAGAAGTTTTGCACTCCAATCTTCCCGCCGGACTCATATTTCGGCGGACATTCCGGCCGTGTGTGTGGCAGTCCGCCGTACTTTTGAAATGAGCGGACTTTTCCCGCCCGGAGAAAAGTCAGCTCATTTCGAGCGGCGGCAACAGAAGACCGGGCCACTGCCTGTAAAAGAGCTATAAGAAGGCGCGGTGGCCTGGCAGAAGAACCGAAGAGGGGGACAAGACCCCCGAAGTCGGAAGAAGAGGCCGGCGGCGAGGAAGAAAGCCGGACTCCTCCGCTAGCAAAAGAGCTACAAGAAGATAGCGGAGGAGTCCGTTGAGAAGACCCCCGAAGACGGAAGACCCCCGGAGCTGTGCAATAAAGTATTTTATCTCGTGTGTTGTGTTTTTTTTGTACTTTTATTTTACAGGTGAATGGGTAGGGGTACATTGTACCCCATACTCATTCACATAGGGTGGGGGGCCGGTATCCGGGGGCCCCCTTATTAAAGGGGGCTCCCGGATTCCGATAAGCCCCCCGCCCGCAGACCCCGACAACCAACGGCCAGGGTTGTCGGGAAGAGGCCCTTGTCCTCATCAACATGGGGACAAGGTGCTTTGGGGTGGGGGGCCGCGCGGCCCCCCCCTCCCCAAGGCACCCCCCATGTTGAGGGTACGCGGCCTGGTACGGCTCAGGAGGGGGGCGCTCGCTCGCCCCCCCTTTCCTGGCCGGCCGGGTAGCGTGCTCGGACAAGGGTCTGTTGTGGACTTGGGGGGGACCCCCACGCCGATTTTTTTCGGTGTTGGGGTTCCCCTTTAAGTCCATACCAGGCGGCGGGGCCAGCGACGTCTCCTTCACGGGCTCCGCCTACCTGGAGACGCACTCGAAATGAGCGGACTTTCCTCCGCGTGTGTGGGCGAGTCCGTTCATTTCAAAAGTAGGGCGGATAGTACGGCGGACTTAGTACGCCGTATTAGTCCGCTCAAAAAGTGCCGTGTGTGGGCAAGTAGCCCGTTCGGAAAGTCCGACGGACAGTCTGGCGGGAAGTCCGCCAGACTAAGTACGTCGGACAGACGGCTACGTTTGTACGCGGCTTTAGAGACTAAACAGGAAATATGATGAAATTTCTAAAAGGTTTAGGAAACATAACCTCAAAAAATATAACCCTTACGTACTTCTTCCAAAACTCAAATCTAAGGAAAAAAAAAAAGTATGGCTTTGAAATGATCTTAATAACTAAAGTAACGGTCGATAGTAATACAGAACAACTACTTTTTTTTTTTAGCTCAAGGAATAAATAGCAACTGCTGATCTGTAGTTGTAGTACACTTTAACACATTTTCAGACTTGTTTGCTCTTTGCTTTGCTGTTATATATCACTATTTTTCTAATTAAATATTTTGATAATGTACGGATTTAATTACTAATACCAAAATTTTGCTTTTTTTTATGCAGCGTCTTGGAGGAGTGTTGGTTATTGTCCTGGCTGCCAAACTGGGATCTGCCTTTAGCCCTCAAGTCCAGCATGCATGGGAGAAGTTCATTGCTGTCCTGGTTGATGCTCTTAGCCACAGCTATCAGTAAACTACAACATGAACAGAAAGCAGCATAGTTTTCACTGAGGCTGTGTATTAATGTGTGTTCCATTTGTAGCACATGTGAATAAAAAGAAAAATTAAAAAAGCTCCCTCCTGTAATGTCATATTTATTTGTAAATGCTAAAATAACAATATGGCCTGTAAATGAAAATAGGTTAATTTGGTGTATTTCCTAGTTGGGCTAACTGATTTCAGAAGACAAAGATAAAGAGTCTGGAATGGATTTTTCATGAATGCTATTCTTAGCCTGGCACTTAACAGTCTCTGCCAAGGGAGGACTGAATTTATTGTTCCTAGCGGACAAACACAATCAACGAGTCCTTTCATGGCAGGGATGCATTTCTGTGGGCTAAAAACAGTGTACCAAGCGAAGTGTGCCATGGTGCCACATTGATTGGTGGGCGTGGTAAAAGGTACCTTTTCCAAAAAGACAAAAAAGACACACTTTTTAACCACTTGCTGACTAGCTGCCGCAGTTGTACTATGGCAGAATGGCGCGGCTGGGCGAAGCAACGTTATGTTACGTCACTTAGCCCTGTGGCCACTAGGGGCGCGCGCGCCTGCTGCTGGCCCCTGGAGCCAATGCGAGTGCCCAGCGGTCACGATCACAGCCAGGCTGCCGCGATCGATCGGGGCACGCAGGGAACCGGGATCTGTGTGTGTAAACATGCAACTCTGAGAAGTGAAAGATCGTCTAAAACAGCGATCTGTTATCTCCCCTACAGAGGCCCCTCCCCCTTCAGTTAGAATCACCTCCCAGGGAACACAATTAACCCCTTGATCGCCCCCCCCCCCCCGTGTTAACCCCTTCCCGGCCAGTGACATTTTACTGTAATAGATGCATTTTTATAGCACTGATTGCTGTATAAATGCTAATGTCACCGCCATTACTAGTAAAAAAAAAAAATTATAATAAAAATGCCATAAAACTATCCCCTATTTTGTAAATGCTATACTTTTTGCGCAAACTTATCAATATACACTTATTGAGAATTTTTTTTTTTTTACCAAAAATATGTAGAAGATTGCGTATCCGCCTATAATTGTTTTTTTATATATTTTTGGGGGATATTTATTATAGCAAAAAGTTAAAAATATTGCATTTTTTTTCAAAATTGTCACTTTTTTTTGTTTATAGCGCAAAAAATAAAAACTGCAGAGGTGATCAAATACCACCAAAAGAAAGCACTGTTTGTGGGAAAAAAAAGACATCAAATTTGGTTGGGTGCAACGTCGCACGATCATGCAATTTGTCAGTTAAACCGACGCAGTGCCAAATCGCAAAAATCGCTTACTTAAAAATGTTGTTATGCTTAAAGGCCAATATTAAAAATACTAAATTTCTATAAAATTATGCCTGGGGGATGCCCTTAACCTGCCTATGGTTAAGAGCATCCCCCAGGCATAATTGGCACATCTGTTTGATATAAACAACCTTCTATAGCTAAACTGTGTGTGACTGTGGAGTGTTACCTGGGAGTCTGGGAGAGAGGCTGAAAAACTGCAGGGGGAGGCAACAGGTCAATTGCACCCCCCCCCCCCCAGAAAACATTAAAGACTGAGGCTGAGCGTGCCAGATTGTAACCAGATTTGAGGTCGGGACAACTTGCAGCCATTCTAAGAATAAATTGCTGTTTAGAAGCCTCGGGACTGCACTCTCCGCCCCCTGTACCTCCTCCTGCAGTTTTTCAGCCTCTCTCGTGCAGGCTGCTGCTTGAGTGGGCGGGATGGGGATGTGCCTTTTCCCCCAGATTATCTCTGCTACTAGCACTACATTGTGGATTTGTTTACAGGCACCTCTATGCTGAGTTATTGCAGCTTAGCATAGAGGTGCTGTTAGATAACAATCTTTATCTACTTTTCATAACAAGTAGGGATGAGCCGAACACCCCCCGGTTCGGTTCGCACCAGAACTTTCGCACGGACCCCACGTTCGTTACGAACGTTAGAACCCCATTGAAGTCTATGGGACTCGAACGTTCGAAATGGAAAGTGCTAATTTTAACGGCTAATATGCAAGATACTGTCCTAAAAAGGGTTTGGGGACCTGGCTCCTGCCCCAGGGGACATGGGTCAATGCCTAAAATGTTTTTAAAAATGGCCGTTTTGGTGGGAGCACTGATTTTACTGACGATTAAAGTGAAAAATAAAAGTGAAATATTCCTTTAAATATGGTGCCTGGGGGGTGTCTGTAGTATGCCTGTGAAGTGCCACGTGTTTCCCGTGTTTAGAACAGTCCCTGCACAAAATGACATTAAACGGAAATAACACCATTTAAAACTGCTTGCGGTTTTAATGTTATATCTGGTTCCTCCAATATGGTTGAAAATCATTCAGAAAAATGGCATGGGCAGCCCTCCCTGCCCATTACCAGCCTATTTGGGTCTTGTACGCATATTAAGGGGAACCCTGTACCCATATTAAAAAAAGGAAATGCGTGTGGCCCTCAGGCCCTATATACTCAGAACAGCAGTATACAGGCGGTGCAAACAAGACAGGGACTGTGTAGGTTTGTTGTGTTAAGTTGAATCTGTTTGTAATTTTCAACTGGTACATTTTTAAAGTGTAGCTCCAGTCAAAAAAACTATTTTTAAGCTTTTTGGAAAACATAGGGAAGGGTTATCACCCCTGTATAATTTGTTTTGTCGTCCATCTTTTTTCATCTCACTTGCTGCTGTCTCCTTGCGTTTGCAAGTAGGAGATGTTTGTAAGTTGGATGTTTGAAAGTAGGGGCCTGCCCTATATGCTCTGCAGAAATGGCGGAACAAGGTGTTGGTTTTGCCACAACATTGTAAGCCCTCAAAGTGACTCTTGGTGGGCGCTGGAACGCCCTGCTGTGAACGATTATATCAAGAATTGTAATTACATGCCATTGTTGAACAGTGGTAGAAAAATTGACCTTTGGTGGTTGTGGTGCTGGTGCCACAACACTTTAAGTCCTCACCGTTACTCTGGGTGGGCACAGGAAGGGGCCCTCCTGTGAAATATTATATCAAGAATTGTAATTACATGTCCCTGTTAAACAGGGGCAGAAAAATTTGGCCTTAGGCACTGCTGCTGGTGCCACCACACTGCAACCTCTTCCATATACTCTAGTTTTTTTGCTGGAATTAGCCCTGCTGAAAAGCATTGCATCAAAAATTGTACTTAAACGCCCCTGTTAAACAGGGGCAGAAAAATTGGGCCTTAGGCACTGGTGCTGGTGCCACCACACTGCAACCTCTGCTATATACTCTAGTTTTATTGCAGGAATTAGCCCTGCTGCAAAGCATTGCATCAAAAATTGTACTTAAACGCCCCTGTTAAACAGGGGCAGAAAAATTGGGCCTTAGGCACTGGTGCTGGTGCCACCACACTGCAACCTCTGCCATATACTCTAGTTTTATTGCAGGAATTAGCCCTGCTGCAAAGCATTGCATCAAAAATTGTAATTAAACGCCCCTGTTAAACAGGGGCAGAAAAATTGGGCCTTAGGCACTGGTGCTGGTGCCACCACACTGCAACCTCTGCCATATACTCTAGTTTTATTGCAGGAATTAGCCCTGCTGCAAAGCATTGCATCAAAAATTGTACTTAACCACTTGCCGACCGCCGCACGACGATGTACGTCGACAGAATGGCACGGGCAGGCATAAGGGCTTACATGTACGTCCTTGCCTGCCCGCCGGTCGGGGGCCCGATCGGGCCCCCGCCCGGTGCCTGCGGCGGTCGGTATTCGTTCGGGAGCGATCCCGGACGAGGGGACGGCCATTCATTCATGGCCACCCCCTCGCGATCGCTTCCGACGAATGAAAATGTCCCGTGACATCATTTCCTCTCCTGTAATGTAAACACAGGAGAGGAAGTGATGTATTCTCTCCTCCGTGTCGGTATTTTTCGTTCCGGCACCGAGGAGAGAGGTTCGGTGAGTTGCACCAACACACCACACATGCAGTAGAACATGCCAGGCACACTCACACCCCCCCTTTACCCCCCGATCACCCCCCAATTACCCCTGCCCCCCCAGTCACAGTGACACCAATTCCTTTTTTTTTTTTTTTTTGCATTGGTGTCATTTGTGACTGTAATAACTGTTAGGGCAGTTAGGGTTAGCCCCCTTTAGTTCTAATGTGCCCCCCTAACCCCCCCAATAAAGGTTTAACCCCGTGATCACCCCCCGTCGCCAGTATCACTAAGGCTGGGTTCACATTGCAGCGGTTTATGAGAACGAATGTGATTCGCACCGCACTGCAGTGCAAATCACATCCGATCTCTGTGCGATTCGAGTTCAGCCATACAGATAGTATGGCTGAATTCGTGTCGCACCCGCCGCACCCGCCGCAAATTCGCACGGGACCCTTTTTTTGGCCCGCAGCAGAATCGGATCGCATGGGTGTTCACACCATGCGATCCGAGTTTGCAGATCGCACTGCGATATGCGAACTGATCTGGGGGTGTCATTAACATTTCACTGACACTCCCAGCAGTTCGCATAGGGCAGTGTGAACTGCCGCCGGGAGGCATGCGATGCGGGAACCCGCCGCGGATTCATGGCGTTCCCGCATCGCTCCAGTGTGAACCCAGCCTAATAAGCGATAGTTTTTCTGATCGCTGTATTAGTGTCACAGGTGACGCTAGTTAGGCAGGTAGGTATTTAGGTTCGCCGCAGCTTTTTATAGCGCCAGGGACCCCCATATACTACCGCATAAAGCCCCCTGATTGCCCCCTAGTTAACCCTTTCACCAGTGATCACCATATAACTGTTACAGGTGACGCTGGTTGGTTAGTTATTTTTTTATAGTTTCAGGGCACCCGCCATTTATTACCTAATAAAGGTTTAACCCCCTGATCACCCGGCGGGTGTCATTTGTGACTGTAATAACTGTTAGGGCAGTTAGGGTTAGCCCCCTTTAGTTCTAAGGTACCCCCCTAACCCCCCCAATAAAGGTTTAACCCCGTGATCACCCCCCGTCGCCAGTGTCACTAAGGCTGGGTTCACATTGCAGCGGTTTATGAGAACGGATGTGATTCGCACCGCACTGCAGTGCAAATCACATCCGATCTCTGTGCGATTCGAGTTCAGCCATACAGATAGTATGGCTGAATTCGTGTCGCACCCGCCGCACCCGCCGCAAACTCGCACGGGACCCTTTTTTTGGTCCGCAGCAGAATCGGATCGCATGGGTGTTCACACCATGCGATCCGAGTTTGCAGATCGCACTGCGATATGCGAACTGATCTGGGGGTGTCATTAACATTTCACTGACACTCCCAGCAGTTCGCATAGGGCAGTGTGAACTGCCGCCGGGAGGCATGTGATGCGGGAACCCGCCGCGGATTCGTGGCGTTCCCGCATCGCTCCAGTGTGAACCCAGCCTAATAAGCGATCGTTTTTCTGATCACTGTATTAGTGTCACAGGTGACGCTAGTTAGGCAGGTAGGTATTTAGGTTCGCCGCAGCTTTTTATAGCGCCAGGGACCCCCATATACTACCGCATAAAGCCCCCTAGTTAACCCTTTCACCAGTGATCACCATATAACTGTTACAGGTGACGCTGGTTGGTTAGTTATTTTTTTTATAGTTTCAGGGCACCCGCCATTTATTACCTAGTCTCACTAGTGTACCCCTAAATTTAGGGGTGTCTACTTTCCAAAATGGGGTCATTTGGGGGGGGTTTGTGCCATCTTGGCATTTTATGGCCTTCAAAACTGTAACGCCCTTAGAAAGCCTGAAGGCGGTGCTTGGTTTTCGGGGCCCCGTACGCGGCTAGGCTCCCAAAAAGTCCCACATATGTGGTATCCCCGTACTCAGGAGAAGCAGCAGAATTTATTTTGGGGTGTCATTTCACATATGCCCATGGCATGCGTGAGCAATATATCATTTAGTGACAACTTTGTGAAAAAAAAAAAAAAAAGTTTGTAATTTTCCCGCAACTTGTGGCAAAATATAAAATATTCCATGGACTCAACATGCCTCTCAGCAAATAGCTTGGGGTGTCTACTTTCTAAAATTGGGTCATTTGTGGGGGTTTTGTGCCATCTTGGCATTTTATGGCCTTCAAAACTGTAATAGGTAGTGAGGAGTGAAGTCAAATATTTACGCCCTTAGAAAACCTGAAGGCGGTTCTTGGTTTTCGGGGCCCCGTACGCGGCTAGGCTCCCAAAAAGTCCCACATATGTGGTATCCCCGTACTCAGGAGAAGCAGCAGAATTTATTTTGGGGTGTCATTTCACATATACCCATAGCATGTGTGAGCAATATATCATTTAGTGACAACTTTGTGAAAAAAAAATAAAAAAAAATTAAAGTTTGTAATTTTCCCGCAACTTGTGGCAAAATATAAAATATTTCATGGACTCAAAATGCCTCTCAGCAAATAGCTTGGGGTGTCTACTTTCTAAAATGGGGTCATTTGTGGGGGTTTTGTGCCATCTTGGCATTTTATGGCCTTCAAAACTGTAATAGGTAGTGAGAAGTGAAATCAAAAATTTACGCCCTCGTACCCCCGTACTCAGGAGAAGCAGCAGAATTTATTTTGGGGTGTCATTTCACATATGTCCATAGCATGTGTGAGCAATATATCATTTAGTGACAACTTTGTGTAAAAAAAAAAAAAAAAAAATTTTTTTGTCATTATTCAATCGCTTGAGGCAAAAAAATAAAATATTCAATGGGCTCAACATGCCACTTATCAATTTCCTTAGGGTGTCTACTTTCCAAAATGGGGTCATTTGGGGGGGGTTTGTACTGCCCTGCCATTTTAGCACCTCAAGAAATGAGATAGGCAGTCGTAAACTAAAAGCTGCGTAAATTCCAGAAAACGTACCTTAGTTTGTAGATGTGACAACTTTTGCGCAAACTAATAAATATACAATTATTGACTTTTTTTTCACCAAAGACATGTGGCTGAATACATTTTGGCCTAAATGTATGACTAAAATTGAGTTTATTGGATTTTTCTAATAACAAAAAGTAGAAAATATCATTTTTTTTTCAAAATTTGCGGTCTTTTTACGTTTATATCGCAAAAAATAAAAATCGCAGAGGCAATCAAATACCATCAAAAGAAAGCTCTATTTTGTTTGGGTACAACATTGCATGACCGCGCAATTACCAGTTAAAGCAGCGCAGTGCCAAATTGTAAAAAGACCTCTGGTCATTTACTAGCAAAATGGTCCGGTCTGAAGGTGGTTAAACGCCCCTGTTAAACAGGGGCAGAAAAATTGGGCCTTAGGCACTGGTGCTGGTGCCACCACACTGCAACCTCTTCCATATACTCTAGTTTTATTGCAGGAATTAGCCCTGCTGCAAAGCATTGCATCAAAAATTGTACTTAAACGCCCCTGTTAAACAGGGGCAGAAAAATTGGGCCTTAGGCACTGGTGCTGGTGCCACCACGCTGCAACCTCTGCCATATACTCTAGTTTTATTGCAGGAATTAGCCCTGCTGCAAAGCATTGCATCAAAAATTGTAATTAAACGCCCCTGTTAAACAGGGGCAGAAAAATTGGGCTGCTGGCATCACCCAGAACCAAAAATGTTCTTCCAACATATCAGCGGAGGAGGAAGAGGATAGACAATCAACATAACAGGACAGTCACTCAGCATCAGCATAGGCAGTCTTGAAGGGATGTGGTATTTCAAAAAAAAATCTTCGGTTACATCAGCTTCAGGTGCTTGGTAGCTGTGGGTGATCCAAGACTGATTCATCTTGATGAAGGTCAGTCGATCAACTGATTCGGTGGACAGGGGCACCCTGTGATCGGTAACAAAGCCACCAGCAGCACTGAAGGTGCGTTCCGAAAGAACGCTGGATGCAGGACAGGCCAGTAGCTCAATTGCATACTGTGCAAGCTCTGGCCAGTGATCCATCCTCAAGACCCAGTAAGCCAGAGGATTTTCGGTGGGAAAGGTGTCCAAGTCTGACCTTGCCCCTAGGTATTCCTGCACCATGTAAATTAGACGCTGGCGATGGGTGCTGGAACCAATCATACCTTGAGGCTGCGGACTAAAAAATTGTCTGAAAGCATCAGTCAGACGGCCACCTTCTCCACCGCTCCTTCTGACCGATGCCTCAGCAACACGTTGTCCAGGACCAGGAGTTTGTAACCTCCCAGTCTCTGGGAACGCGTTGCACAGACCTTTCTGCAAGGCCTCCCGGAGATGTCTCATCCTCTGCTCCCTCTGCGATGGCAAGATAAGGTCGGCAACCTTACCCTTGTACCGTGGATCAAGGAGAGTGGCCAGCCAGTAATGGTCCCTCTCCTTGATCCGAAGAATACGAGGATCCTTCCGCAGGCTTTGCAGGATCAGGGAGGCCATGCAGCGTAGGTTAGCTGAGGCATTCGGTCCGGAGTCCTCTGGGTCACTAAGGACAACATGATCCGCAGCTACCTCCTCCCAGCCACGTACAAGTCCACGTGTTTCTTGGGACTGTAAATCATCCCTATAAGACTGCTGCTGCTGCTGCTGCTGCTGCTGCTGCTGCTGCTGATGCTGATGCTGAGTGCCAGCCTCCACCTCCATGCTGACACAATCATCCTCCTCCTCCTCTTCCTCTTCCTCATCCTCTTCCTGTGTGATGGGTGGCACAGCAGGAACACTGTCTGGATAAAGGGGGCCTTGAGAGGCAAGGAAGTCCTCCTCTTCCTGCCTCTGTTCTGCCTCAAGTGCCCTGTCCATTATTCCACGCAGCGTATGCTCCAAGAGGTGGACAAGAGGTACAGTGTCACTGATGCATGCACTGTCACTGCTCACCATCCTTGTGGCCTCCTCAAACGGTGACAGGACAGTGCATGCATCCCTGATCATGCCCCACTGGCGTGGTGAGAAAAAACCAAGCTCCCCTGACCCTGTCCTGGTGCCGTAGTCGCACAGGTACTCATTGATGGCCCTCTGCTGCGTGTGAAGCCGCTGCAGCATGGCCAATGTTGAGTTCCATCTGGTGGGCATGTCACATATAAGGCGGTTCTTGGGCAGGTTCAACTCCTTTTGGAGCTCAGCCAGCCGAGCACAGGCATTAAATGATCGGCGGAAATGCACACAGACTTTCCTGGCCTGCTTCAGGACATCCTGTAAGCCGGGGTACCTGCCCAAGAACCGCTGCACCACCAGGTTAAGGACGTGAGCTACACAGGGCACATGGGTCAGTTGTCCCTGTCGGAGGGCGGAGAGGAGGTTGGTGCCATTGTCGCAAACCACCATTCCTGGCTTAAGCTGGCGTGGCGTCAACCACCTCTCGGCCTGCCCCTGCAGAGCTGACAAAACATCCGCCCCAGTGTGGCTCCTGTCCCCCAAACAAACCAGCGCAAGCACGGCATGGCATCGTTTTGCCTGCGTACTTGCGCAGCCCCTGGAACGCCTACGGAGCACCGCTGGTTCTGAGGACAGAGCACTGGAAGAGGCCATGGAGGAAGAAGAAGAGGAGGGGGTGGAGGAGAGAGGTGTGTCACAACCAATAGTAGCATTTTGGAGGCGTGGTGGCGGAACAACCTCCAACACTACTGCACCTTGTCCTGCATCCTTCCCAGCTGCCAGAAGAGTGACCCAATGGGCCGTGAAAGACAGGTAACGTCCCTGTCCATGCCTGCTGGACCATGAGTCAGCGGTAATATGCACCTTACCGCTGACCGCCCTGTCCAGCGAGGCAAGGACATTGCCTTCCACATGCCGGTAGAGAGCCGGAATCGCCTTCCGTGAGAAAAAGTGGCGTTTGGGGACCTGCCACTGAGGAACCGCACATTGTACAAACTCACGGAAGGGGGCCGAGTCTACCAACTGGAAAGGCAGCAGTTGAAGTGCTAGCAATTTAGCCAAGCTAGCATTCAACCGCTGGGCATGTGGATGGCTGGGAGTAAACTTCTTCCGCCGGCCCAGCAGCTGGGGCAGGGACATTTGCCTGCTATAATCGGACGTGGGTGTACCACTAGCAGAGTTCCCGGAAGCACTTGGCTGTGACACACCTAATTCTACACCTTCATTCCTCTCAGAGCAGGTTTCAGAGAGGACTGATGGTCTAGTGGGGTTGGAGATGCCAGCTGATGAGGAGCAAGGAGAGGTCCGCTTTGTTCTTTGGTGTGGGTCTTTGAGGTACGCTTGCCAACGAGCTGCATGGCAGGTCAACATATGTCTGGTCAAGCATGTGGTGCCCAAGCGGCTGATGTTTTGGCCACGCGAGATACGCTTGAGACATATGTTGCAAATAGCAGCGGTGCGATCTGATGCACTCGTCTCAAAAAAGGCCCACACCAAAGAACTTTTAGAATAACGCGCAGAGGCAGCGCTCTGCACAGGCGGAGCTCTGCGGTGTGATTCAGTCGGTGTGCTGCCCCTAAGCTGGCCCCCGGAGGGCATCCTGCCTCGTTGGACATGTGCCTCCTCCTCCTCCTCCTCCTCCCTCCTTCCAGGCACCCACGTGGAGTCAGTGCCCTCATCATCCCCTCCCTCTTCATCGCTGTAGCAAACCTGGCAGTATGCTGCAGCTTGTGGAACATGACTGCCAGATTGCTGTCCTTCTTGAGCATCCCCTCTCTCTGCGCTCACGCTACTGCCTTCCTCTAGCTGAGTGTCATCATCAGAGCCCACAAAACACTGGGCATCCTCCTGGAGCATGTACCCAACACTGTGCTCAAAGAGTTCAGGAGACTCCTCAGGAGGACGTGGTGGGTCTAGGGAAGGAGTCACTGATGATGACATTGAGAGGAGGGAAGACGATGCGTTGGCAGCTGCTTTGCTACTACCCTGAGACTGGGTGAGAGAGGATGAGGAGGATGAAGAGGGCTTGGTCATCCACTGTACCAAGTCGTTGGCATGTTGCGGTTCAACATGTCCAGCTGCCGAAAAGAAGGACAAGCATGTCCCATGGCCACGTGCTGATGACAATGCACCGCATCCACGACCAGCACTGTTGTCTCTAGACACAGAGCCTGCTTGCCCTCTTTTTATCTGTCTGCCTCTCCTTGCTGGCCTTCCAGACATGGTAATGGCCTGAAGGGAGTTGGGTAAAACAGCAGTTGGGTAGTTTATATTGTGCTGGAGGCACACAACACCCACTAACTCCTGCAGATGCCTTTTTTATAGAACACCAGAGATAAAGGGGTATATACAGATGTATACTGTGCTGTGCTGGAGGCACACATAACTTCCAATAACTCCTGCAGATGGCAATTGGGCTCAAATAGAGAACAGCTATGTAGGTGGATTATAGCGGTATGTACTGGGTACAGAGCACGCAGACAGCACGCACTATCTCCTAACACTACTGACTGCAAGCTCTATTATTAAAGATAGATCACTAGCTATATAGGTGAGGTGAATATCGCGGTGTATACTGCGGTCAGGGCACGCAGACAATAACCGGAAAACAGCAGAGATAAAGGGGTATATACAGATGTATACTGTGCTGTGCTGGAGGCACACACAACTTCCAATAACTCCTGCAGATGGCAATTGGGCTCAAATAGAGAACAGCTATGTAGGTGGATTTTAGCGGTATGTACTGGGTACAGAGCACGCAGACAGCACGCACTATCTCCTAACACTACTGACTGCAAGCTCTATTATTAAAGATAGATCACTAGCTATATAGGTGAGGTGAATATCGCAGTGTATACTGCGGTCAGGGCACGCAGACAATAACCAGAAAACAGCAGAGATAAAGGGGTATATACAGATGTATACTGTGCTGTGCTGGAGGCACACACAACTTCCAATAACTCCTGCAGATGGCAATTGGGCTCAAATAGAGAACAGCTATGTAGGTGGATTATAGCGGTATGTACTGGGTACAGAGCACGCAGACAGCACGCACTATCTCCTAACACTACTGACTGCAAGCTCTATTATTAAAGATAGATCACGAGCTATATAGGTGAGGTGAATATCGCAGTGTATACTGCGGTCAGGGCACGCAGACAATAACCAGAAAACAGCAGAGATAAAGGGGTATATACAGATGTATACTGTGCTGTGCTGGAGGCACACACAACTTCCAATAACTCCTGCAGATGGCAATTGGGCTCAAATAGAGAACAGCTATGTAGGTGGATTATAGCGGTATGTACTGGGTACAGAGCACGCAGACAGCACGCACTATCTCCTAACACTACTGACTGCAAGCTCTATTATTAAAGATAGATCACGAGCTATATAGGTGAGATGTATATCGCGGTGTATACTGCGGTCAGGGCACAGACAATAACCACTACACAACAGCAAGATAGGAAATCAGCCAAAAACGATCGGTGTGTACTGTGTTGAAGGTACACAGAACACCCACTGCTTCAGATGCCAACACACTACACGAGGCCGCCTCAATGGCGGCCTTATATAGTGTGGGGCGTGCACTACACAGCCTGAGCTATGATTGGCCACAGGCACCCTGCCTGTGGCCAATCATGGCTCTCCTCGCTGCTGGCGCTGCGATTGGCCAAGCATGCGGGGTCACAGTGCATGCTTGGCCAATCATGAGCCAGCAATGCACTGCGCCATCGCAGTGCATTGTGGGCCGTGAGCGCCACGCGAATTTTGACGCGAACGGACCAAGTGTTCGGATTTCGCCGAACGGACGAACAGCCAATGTTCGAGTCGAACGTACGTTCGACTCGAACACGAAGCTCATCCCTAATAACAAGTGAGAAATTGAACTCATTCAAAGATTATGACTGCTCCCTGGTGTGTGCCCTCCTGATCCCCCCCTCCAGTGTATCAGTGTATACCCTCCTGAATCCCCCCGAGTGTATCAGTGTATGCCCTCCTAACCCCCCCCCCCCAGTGTATCAGTGTATGCCCTCCTGATCCCCCCCAGTGTATCAGTGTATGCCCTCCTGAATCCCCCCCCTCAGTGTATTAGTGTATACCCTCCTGAATTCCCACCCAGTGTATCAGTGTATGCCCTCCTGAATCCCCCCCCCAGTGTATCAGTGTATGCCCTCCTGAATTCCCACCCAGTGTATCAGTTATTGCCCTCCTGAATTCCCCCCCCCCCCAGTGTATCAGTGTATGCCCTCCTGAATCACCCCCCAAGTGTATCAGTTATTGCCCTCCTGAATCCCCCCAGTGTATGCCCTCCTGGATCCCCCCCCAGTGTATCAGTGTATGCCCTCCTGAATCCCCCCCAGTGTATCAGTGTATGCCCTCCTGACCCCCCCCCAGTGTATGCCTTCCCATCCTCCCCCCCAGTGTATGCCCTCCTGATCTCCCCCCCCAGTGTATGCCTCCTGATCTCTCCCCCAGTGTATGCCCTCCTGATCCCTCCCAGTGTATGCCCTCCTGATCCCCCCCCACTGTATGCCCTCCTGATCACCCCCACTGTATGCCCTCCTGATCCTCCCCAGTGTATGCCCTCCCGATCTCCCCCCCCCCCGGTGTATGCCCTCCTGATCTCCCCCTTAGTGTATGCCCTCCTGATCCCTCCCCCCAGTGTATGCCCTCCCAATCCCCCCTAGTGTATGCCCTCCTGGCCCCCACCCCCAGTGTGTGCCCTACTGTTCCCTGCACACTGCCCTATATTCTACTGACCTCTGTACACCACCCTACATCCTACTGACCTCTGTACACTACCCTTCTTACTACTGACCTCTGTACACTGCCCTACATACTACTGACCTCTGTACACTGCCCTACATACTACTGACCTCCGTACACTGAATTATACATTACCTTCAGTTCCCTAAGCAACGCCTTATTTTCTGGCAGTGCCCCTCCTTAGACTAGATTCTGGATCTGCCCCTGCTCTCATCCTGGCATTGGTGTCTGGTGTTGTCTTCAGCATCTGATGGGTTGTGGGGCGGGAATTGAGATTTGTGATGGTACTTTGTGCAGGCCCATGCCTTTCTGGCTTTGCGCCTGTGCACTTTTGGTTCCCTAGTGAATTCCTGGGTCTGCATCTGCTGCTGGGCTTGCATGAGCAGTGGCCAGAGCTCAAGGCAGCTAAAGGCACAGGTCCCACCCCATGGTGTGGAGACAGGACTACTATTAGAATTCACAGGGCCCTGCACCCCTCCAAAAATATCAAAACAATATTTTCACAAAAAATACACAAAAATCATTATTAGTAAACATAAACCTAACATAACTTAGAAAATGTATACCTAAATCTAAAAGATAAAACGACATAATTAACTGGGTTAATAAATAAAGTTCTGAATCTAAATGAGGTATTTGGGCACATTCGCATAGGGGCTGTGACCTGTAAAGTGTGAATCCATTTTTGTTTTTTTTATGTAGCTGTTGCTGTGTATAGGCAGCCTATATTACATTATGAGGACTCATCAGCTGTACAAACACAACTGCAGGTCCTATTTTGACAGGCGTGTAGATGCAGGTGTTTGGTCCCAAAAAATTTGGGGCCACTCACTCACACCTGCACACTTATCAAATTAGGACCTGCGGCTATGTTCATCCATCCATATAGAATAGCAGGCGGCTCCAGCCGCACAAACAAACCACTCATTTGCACTGTATGGGCTAGAGAACTCGTGTGAATGAGCCCTTAATTTTTTATTTTTTTTTATTTTAAATTTCATGTTTTTGTTTTTACAATTTATTGTTTTTTTACTTTTATTTTTTACATTATTTACTACAATTTTGCTGTGGGGGCGCTTGGGAGAAATATCAGAGGTGTAAACAGATCCCTGACATCTGTCCTTTGATACAGAGAAAGGATTCGAGGACTCAGTTTTCAATTCCTTTCTCTGTAGCCTCAGTAGAACTGAAGATGAATAAACATGACACAGAGGCTCCTGTCCATTCTTAAACTGAAGCAGAGTAAACACAGTTTACTATGCTCATTTATGATTGGACACAGAAGCGATCGGTACCGATCATTCACTGTGTCCGATTCAGAAAAGGAAAGGGCTGATAAATTATATATTGCCTGGCCCCTTCCCCCACTCTCCATCACCTTGTGAACCTGCAGCAGCACTGCGGGGAAAAGGGAGGGGGTCCACATTTCATATTCCTGATTAGGGATGAGCTTCGAGTTCGAGTCAAACTCATGTTCTACTCGAACATTGCCTGTTCGCCTGTTCAGCGAACAGTGAACAATTTGGGCTGTTCGCAGCAAATTCGAAAAGCCGGAACACCCTATACAAGTCTATGGGAGAAATCTAAAGTGCTAATTTTAAAGGGTAATAAAAAGTGCTAAAGTAAAAAGTGTTTGGGGACCTGGGTCCTGCCCCAGGGGACATGGATCAATGCAAAAAAAGTTTTAAAAACGGCCGTTTTTTTCAGGAGCAGTGATTTTAATAATGATTAAAGTGAAACAATAAAAGTGTAATATTCCTTTAAATTTCGTAGCTGGGGGGTATCTATAGTATGCCTGTGAAGGGGCGCATGTTTCTGGTGCTTAGAACTGTCCCTGCACAAAGTGTCATTTGTGCAGGAAAAAAAGTATTTTAAAATCACTTGCGGCTATTGTCGGGTCCCGTAATACAGAGAACACTCAATGAGTGTTCTCTGCATTAGCCGACAATTCATTAATTCATTGATAAAAAAAAAAAAAAAAAAAAGCGTGGGGGTTCCCCTAAATTCAATTACCAGGCCCTTCAGGTCTGACATGGATATTAAGGGGAACCCCGTGTCAAATTAAAAAAAAATTGACGTGGGGGTCCCCCTAAATATCGATATGGATATTAAGGGGAACCCCGCATCAAATTAAAAAAAAAATTGATGTGGGGTCCCCCTAAAAATCCATATCAGACCCTTTATCCGAGCACGCAACCTGGCAGGCCGCTGGAAAAGAGGGGGGGATGAGAGAGCGGCCCCCCCTCCCTCCTGAACCGTACCAGGCCACATACCCTCAACATTGGGAGGATGCTTTGGGGGTCTGTGACCCCTCAAAGCACCTTGTCCCCATGTTGATGAGGACAAGGGCCTCATCCTCACAACCCTGGCCGTTGATTGTGAGGGTCTGCGGGCGGGGGGCTTATCAGAATCTGGAAGCCCCCTTTAACAAGGGGACCCCCAGATCCCGCCCCCCCTGTTTGAAATGGTAAGGGGGTACAAAAGTACCCCTACCATTTCACAAAGAAAGTGTCAAAATGGTTAAATAAGACAAACACACTTTTGAAAAATTCCTTTATTAAAAATAAAAAAATAAAAAAAAGATTCCAGCAGTGCTAATCCACTCTTGCTATCCAGCGACGGATCTCCGGGGTCCAGCGATGGATGATCATATCCAGCGACGGGGGATCTCTCAGTCCAGCGCTGTCCATACATCCTTCTTCTGTCTCCACTCCGGAGACACTGCAGAGATCCCAGCGCTGACGTTTCTTATATTAGGAGGGCGGGGCCACCCGTCATCTGACCCCGCCCCTCTGACGCTGGAGAGGGAAGCCAGGGGTTCCCCAGTGACGTGTGGGTGACCCCGCCCCCTCTGATGTAACGGAAACCTGCGTTACATCAGATATGATCATCCATCGCTGGACCCCGGAGACCCGTCGCTGGATAGCAAGAGTGGATTAGCACCGCTGGAATCTTTTTTTTATTTTTTTTATTTTTAATAAAGGAATTTTTCAAAAGTGTGTTTGTCTTATTTAACCATTTTGACACTTTCTTTGTGAAATGGTAGGGGTACTTTTGTACCCCCTTACCATTTCAAACAGGGGGGGGGCGGGATCTGGGGGTCCCCTTGTTAAAGGGGGCTTCCAGATTCTGATAAGCCCCCCGCCCGCAGACCCTCACAACCAACGGCCAGGGTTGTGAGGATGAGGCCCTTGTCCTCATCAACATGGGGACAAGGTGCTTTGAGGGGTCACAGACCCGCAAAGCATCCTCCCAATGTTGAGGGTATGTGGCCTGGTACGGTTCAGGAGGGAGGGGGGCCGCTCTCTCGTCCCCCCCTCTTTTCCTGCGGCCTGCCAGGTTGCGTGCTCGGATAAAGGGTCTGATATGGATTTTTAGGGGGACCCCCACGTCAATTTTTTTTTAATTTGATGCGGGGTTCCCCTTAATATCCATATCAGACCTGAAGGGTCTGGTTATGGATATTTAGGGGGACCCCCACGTCAATTTTTTTTTTATTTGACACGGGGTTCCCCTTAAAATGGAAGTAAACCCTTCCAAACAACTTTGACCTACAGGTAAGCCTAGATTAAGGCTTACCTGTAGGTCCAAGTAATATCTCCTAAACCTATATGGTTTAGGAGATATTTGCCCGAAAATGGGCACCGCTGTCTACGGCGCATGCGCCGTAGACAGCGGCGCGCAGGCGCACTAAATGCGGCAAGTCCAAGAATGGATTTGCCAAATTTGTCTACTCCCGTGCGCATGCGCGGGAGTGACGTCATCGCGGCTCCGGCGAATGGCAGCGTCGGAGCTCCGAGACGCGACTCCCGTGCGCATGCGCGGGAGTGACGTCATCGCGGCTTCTCCGCTGTCATTCGTCGGAGCTGCGAGAGACGCCACAACCAAGATGGATGCGGCGGACTACAGGTGACAGCGGCGACTTCGCTGGCTCCTGTGTCAGGTAAGTGACACATAATGAGCTACTATGCGATGCATAGTAGTCCATTATGCTTTACCTTTGCAGGGAAAAAAAGAGGAAGTAAACCCATCAGGGTTTACTTCCTCTTTAATATCCATGTCAGACCTGAAGGGCCTGGTAATTGAATTTAGGGGAACCCCCACGCTTTTTTTTTAAAAAATTTTATTTTTTTTTATCAATGAATGAATGAATTGTCGGCTAATGCAGAGAACACTCATTGAGTGTTCTCTGTATTACGGGACCCGACAATAGCCGCAAGTGATTTTAAAAGACTTTTTTTCCTGCACAAATGACACTTTGTGCAGGGACAGTTCTAAGCACCAGAAACATGCGCCCCTTCACAGGCATACTATAGATACCCCCCAGCTACGAAATTTAAAGGAATATTACACTTTTATTGTTTCACTTTAATCATTATTAAAATCACTGCTCCTGAAAAAACGGCCGTTTTTAAAACTTTTTTTTGCATTGATCCATGTCCCCTGGGGCAGGACCCGGGTCCCCAAACACTTTTTAGGACAGTAACCTGCATATTACCCTTTAAAATGAGCACTTTAGATTGTGAACGTTCGAGTCCCATAGACTTTAATAGGGTTCTAAAGTTCACACGAAGTTTAGGTCTGTTCGCAGGTTCTGGTGCGAACCGAACAGGGGGGTGTTCAGCTCATCCCTATTCCTGATATGTGCTTGTTTGTCCATGTACTTGTATTAAAAGTATCTTATTCACTTTGTATTGGTTCCTTTGTGTAAAATCTCTGGTGCTCCTGCCATTCCCTGTGCTTTCCTATTAAAAGCTGACCACACTAATCAAGAGAACACACACTGTGGTCAGTTCTCTATCTATCTATGATCAGACTTGTCCAGACACACTCATGCACAGTCTTTTACTGGGAAACAGCTGTTTCTCCTCCTCCCATGTTTTATGCAGCTTATAACAGAGGATATGTGATCACTTAGACCCCTTTCACACCACATCGCCCATTGCATCGGCGGTAAAACGCCGCTATTTTTAGCGACGTTTTACAGCCGGATTTGCGGCAGATTTGAGGCGCATTTCGGCTGCTAGCGGGGTGCTTTTACCCGCCGCTAGCAGCCACGAAAGGGTTAAAACCGCCGGCAATATGCCGCAATAGCGGCGTTTTGCCGGCGGTATTACAGCGCTGCCCCATTGATTTCAATGGGGAGCAGTGGTGGAGGAGCGGTAAACACACCGCTCCTTCACCGCTCCAAAGAAGCTGCTGGCAGGACTTTTCCCTGACGTCCTGCCAGCGCACCACTGTATTGTGAAAGCCCTCGGGGCTTTCACACTACACACAATGGTGCAGCTTCTTTAGGGCGGATTGCAGGCGCTATTTATAACGCTATAGCGCCTGCAAAACACCCTGGTGTGAAAGGGGTGTTATAGAGAAGGAAAAAAATGTATTTATAATGCTTATATATATACATACATACATGCAAATGAAATGCCATTTATTTCTATTTTAAATGGAACAGGGGGTTGTTTTACAAGGTGAGGGTTTACAATCACTTTAAACAAACAGGTGATTACCTGACTAGGTCAAAGTGGTAATTAATCAATGACTGACTAGACAGGATCATACAAAAGGGTTGTCGTATTACTATATTATATTGTTTTTAAGATATTGTTTTTTTATTTTTGTACTAATAAATATGGCATAATTTTAAAGAAGAAGTTTTTGTGTAAATGTAGTGCCTAAACAGTTCTATTCCCTTTCCAAAAAAAACCAAAATATTATTCTCATATAAGGATGTGGCTCTTATAATTGAGCCAACTTATCTGCATAGTAATCCTGTCTGGACATTCTTCATCCGATATACCAACTGTAACTTATGAAATTGTGTACTTTCATTTAAAGGTGTACATTACGATTATTGCTTCATACCTTGATGCCAGGAGTCACCAGGAAAATTATATTCCCATAAAGGTTGTTCTGCACATAAATTCTAGGTTTTCATAAATACTACCCTTTGTGAAGACTATTGCTGTCTATAGTATATCTCTCACAATTTGTCTGGGAAATACATACTTTATATGAAGAAATTAAATGTTACAAATATGTTTGTAGCAAATGTGTTAACCAATGAAGATAACAGAGCAGTTGGCATAATAAATACAAAATTCTAAATCCACAAATGTTGGTGTATATGCTAGAACAACAAATACATATGCATGCATGTATGGAACGCATATATGCAAAAATATGTGCACGGTTATTTAACCACTTTCAGACCGGACCAATTTGCTGGTCAAAGACCAGACCACTTTTTGCGATTCGGCACTGCGTCGCTTTAACTGACAATTGCGCGGTCGTGCGACGTGGCTCCCAAACAAAATTGACGTCCTTTTTTTCCCACAAATAGAGCTTTCTTTTGGTGGTATTTGATCACCCCTGCGGTTTTTATTTTTTGCGCTATAAACAAAAATAGAGCGACAATTTTGAAAAAAACTCATTATTTTTTACTTTTTGTTATAATAAATATCCCCCAAAAATATATAAAAAAACATTTTTTTCCCTCAATTTAGGCCGATACGTATTCTTCTACATATTTTTGGTAAAAAAAATCGCAATAAGCGATTATTGATTGGTTTGCGCAAAAGTTATAGCATTTACAAAATAGGGATAGTTTTATAGCATTTTTATTAATAATTTTTTATTATTTATTTTTTTACTAGTAATGGCGGCGATCTGCGATTTTTATTGTGACTGCGACATTGTCGGGGACCCATCGGACATTTTTGACACATTTTTGGGACCATTGTCATTTATACAGTAATCACTGCTATATAAATGCAGTGATTCCTGTGTAAATGACACTGGCAGTGAAAGGGTTAACCAGTGGGTGGCAGTGTAGGGGTTAAGTGTTCCTAGGGGTGTGTTACTAACTGTGGGGGGTTGGGCTTTCATTTAGTGTACACTGATCTCTGCTCCAATCACATGGAGCAGAGATCAGCGTCACTAGTTGCTAGGCAGAATGGAAAAATGTTGTTTATACAGCATTTCCTCCATTCGGCCGCTCCGTGAGACGATCGCGGGGATGCCCGCGGCGATCGAGTCCGCGGGTCCCGCGACCAGACTCACAGGGGTCCCGACCAGCGCGGGAGCGCGCCGCCGGCGGCGCGCTCCCGATGGCAGGGCGGCATCGAATATTGGACGTACATGTACGCCAATATGCCTGCCCGTGCCATTCTGTCGACGTACATCGTCGTGCGCTGGTCGGGAAGTGGTTAAGTAAAATTATTGTTAGTGCAAGTTGGATTATTACTTCTAATTAAAGTTGGGTGAACAGTTTGGCCCGAGCATGAATTCGGGCTGAACATTGGCGCTCGGCCGTTTGTCTGGCCCAACGAATGACCACAATGCAATGCGTTGCCACACATACAGAGCATACATTAATATTAATTCTACAAATAAAGAAAAAAGGTAATTAAAACACACATAGATATAACAAGCATTAAAAACACATTAGCTGGAAAAGATTGCGCGCTATCATACCCTGGGTGTGGTCAAGTGTATAGATCCTGCAGTACAGGTCTATATAGCGAATGTGGGGACACTACACCAGGAGGGCACAGAATACACAGTCTACTGAAGAAAGGGGCAGTTGAAATCATAAATAGTAAAATATGGTGATATGTAGAGTTATAAGGCAATGAAATCCTACTCTATGTATTATATAGTATACACACTTTGACAACAGATGCAGAGCGTCTGAGTCAATTCCTCTCAGATGTAAAACTGGTTCAGGGTAGCCTACAGATGGATAATCAAAGTAAAGAAACATATAACACCAGTGGGAATTTGGTAACATTAGGCTATGAAAGCAAACAAAAGCTCACATGTCCAAGCTCCAAATTTCCAGATGCTCACCTTACCTTTTACCTAGGCAGGGAAGGTTGGAGCTATATGCAAGGAGAATCGCAAGTAGGGTGCATTTATATCACAAGATATAGATTCTGGAGTAAAAGGAGATACTTAATAAAATGATACGCACATCCATATCATATAGATAATATCATTCAAAGATAGTATACAAGTGTACATAGATTGTCGGGTCCATACGCTGTTCTCATCTAAATAGATGATAGGAAGCTAGGGAAAAGCTGTATAACTCACCATCCCATAGAGGAATGTGCATTGTTTCCCCCCATAAATTTAGGGCTCCTGCCTGGCACCACCGGACCACCGAATACGGCTTGTGGCATCACCAGGCCCAGCCTCACAATGTGCACGTGTGAGCCCACGCATGTGCGATGTCCAAAATCAGGTACATGCTCAGCAAGGGACATTGGACCCTCCCTGAGCAAAGTTTTGCTCAACAGACTGTGAGGGGGAAGGCCACAGATACTCCACAGCCACCCCCTCACCGCGAAGCCACACATCGACCAGGCCAAAAGAAACATGAGAGGGGAGGGCAAAAACCCTTGTTGCCATGATGGAACAGGACAAACAGCAAGAAAACGTGAAATCCAAAAAAGCACACATATACCTAGTTATATATCTAAATAATACAGGGGGAAGGAAAGAAAATCTCCCATAGAGTTTTTTTACAAATTACAAAAGAGATTTTTAAACCTCACTCATTCAGCCTGGGGGGAAACATAGGATTCAATCTTTCGATCCCAAAGGGACTCACGTTGGAGTATACGCTGGTCCCAATTACCTTCCCTGGGATCTGGTATAACAGCTAGACATGTGCATTTGTTTTCGTCTGAATTTCAGGTATTTTCGTTTTAACAAATGATAACGAAAGCGCAGAATCCGAAAAATGAAAGATCCGATATAAATAAATGCTTTATTTTCGTTTTCATTGTTACAACAGTTTGATATAGAATAGGAGATTCGACGTGACTCTGACAATAACAATCTGTGTCTATTGAACATCTGGTCGAATGTGCCTAACCTTACCTCTATTAGTCCAAGATTATATAGAGAAAAGATTTGACAGAGAGAAAATATTCGGCATAGAGAGAAAAGATTCTGGAATTGGATGGGGGAAGTAAAATAAAAATAATGCTGATGATGAATGTTATTGGCTGATTGTAACCAAAGAGGAGGAGCAGTAAAATAGCTAGAACTAAGTACACACGTACAGCCAACTTACTTTCACTTGCGATTGCTAGCAGAGAGAGACACACACACTGAATCATTTCAGAAGACAGTCAATCTTAGCTGGTCCATTTGAATTATCACTTGTCAGAGAACCCGAATTATTATTAAGCTAGTGTTGCTGCTAATGTTGTTGTGATAGCCTCAGAGGCTGCCTGTGTTGTGGGGGGGATTTATTATTATAGAATCTTGTTACCTGTCTGATCAGTGATGGCTATCACCAGTCCACCAGTTTCTGTTTGAACGAGTATATAATATATATATATACAGAAACACTTGTAGATGGCCCAGGAACGTCCTCCAATGCCTCCATGTCGCTCTCACAATGGGTTGCCACCATATTCGTTATTATCAGTCACTCACTATCTGACACCTGACACTGTGAGACTTAGACCATTCATTCAACATGAACGACGGAAATTCGACAAAGCAACAAAAAACACACACATTTATAATAATATTCGACGGAACATCGAATCGTACATTTCCAGAGTCAAATGTTCCGCCTATAGGCTATATAGAGTTTAGCAGTTCCATCGAATCTTTTTTATACATGCAACAGACATCATAAGCCTTCAAAGACAGATTCAACCGTAATTCATGTGGATTTTCGGATGAAAAACTAAATAAATAAAAACGAATTTCGGGAGTAACAAAATAAATGTATTTTTCGGACGAAAACGAAATTAGGAAATTAAATATTTCACTCTGCACATGTCTAATAACAACCTCAAGGACAAGAAAATAAACAATTTCTGTATGGTATTTATGGTACACTCCAATATGTCTTTCAACCGGTGTAAAGATATTTCCATTGCCTGAGTAGTATGTGTGGTCTCTTATCCTTTGTCTGAACTAGCGCTTAGTTTTGCCAATGTAAAATGCTCCACATTGGCAAATCATGATACTGTAAATAACCCCTGTGTTAAACAGTTCAAAAAGGTTTTATATTTCTGCCGATGGCCATTAGGCAGTCTAATACCTGGCCCTTCATGGACCCAAAGGCATTGTGGACAATCACCATAGCGGTATGTGGCGCATGGCAGTGTATTGCTGTTTCTGTGTGGTATATAGTAGCTGCATGTCAATTGGTTTCTAAGGGACGTGGTACGTCTAAAGATGAGTTCAGGGGTTTGTTTCATGTATTTGGAGATAGTGTATTCATCTGTGAGGAAATGGAAATGGCAGTTCTTTGCAATCAACGATTGAGGTTCATTGGCCGAAAATCTAGTGATTAGCCCGCAGTTTGGTTTTGCTGTCTAGAAGTAGCACCATATAGTAAAGAAGCTCTCGGTTTGGTCTTAGCTCTATTGAAGGAATGTCTTAGTAAAGGGCATGTATAACATGCATGTTTACCACAGTATATTGCAGAGCGTCAGTGCAGTTTTACTGCAGTATATCGTAGTGTGTCAATGGAGTGTGCCTGTGTAGTGAGTACTCAAGTTAAAGTGCACCAGACACAACGTTCTATTGACTAAAGTGAATCCAAGTACACATTTCCACATCTTTATTACATTTTGTCATGTCTGGGAGGCCAACAAGGAGAGTCAAAAGTTCCCATGGTACTGTGAGGGGGCCAGAAGCATATGTGTCCACAGGCAAAGGTGGACGTGGTCCGTCCTCAGGGAAGTCATAATTTCCTCTGTTGTGATGTTGACCATGCTATCCAGCCACAGCATGCAGAGGAGGTGGTGGACTGGCTTATTAAACCATCATCATCTTCCTCATCCTCCACCGTCACCCAAGCAGAGACTAGTGCGCAGTCCACTGCAACTGCCAGAGTGACTTATTGTGCCCACTTGCTCACAGCTACTCCTGTCATAGCCCCAGCATCATGCATGGAGTGTCAGCTGAATTTTTTGAACATAGAGTCAGCCACTTGCACCTTAATGATGCACAGCCATTACTTGATTCAGATCTTGGGGCGATGGCGGCAAATTCAAGCAACGCAGAGTGCCTCATAATGCACTGCAACATCGCTGCTGATTGACCAAAGCATGCACCTGACCTGGCCAGAGCGTGCTCTACTGTGAGAGCCATGATGGGCCAAAGGCAGGGTGCCTTTAGCCAATCATGGCTCAGGGGGCTAAGTCCACACCCCACACTATATAAGACTGCTTGCATGGTGGCCTTATATAGTGTTATAATAACATGGAGATTGAGAGAAGGTTAGCTAGTGGGGTGCATGCAGTTTAGTATATATTATATATATATATATATATATATATATATATATATATATATATATAGATAGATAGATAGATATCGATATATATATAGAGATATATAGATATATATATAGATATATATAGTCATATAGTCATCAGTGCAGTGTAGATTATATATACAGTGCAGGCAGTGTATTAATATACAATTGTGCTTATAAGTTTACATACCCTGGCAGAATTTATGATTTCTTGCCCATTTTTCTGAAAATATGAATGATATAACAAAAAAAATTTCACTCATGGTTAGTGTTTGGCTGAAGCCATTTATTATCAGTCAACTGTGTTTACTCTTTTTAAATCATAATGGCAACAGAAACTACCCAAATGACCCTGATCAACAATTTACATCCCCCATTTCTTAATACCTTGTATTGCCCCCTTTAACATCAATGACAGCTTGAAGTCTTTTGTGGTATTTGTGGGTGAGACTCTTTATCCTCTCAGATGTTAAAGCTGCAACTTCCAGTTCCTGTAAATTCTTGGGCTGTCTTGCATGAACTGCATGTTTGAAATCTCCCCAGGGTGGCTCAAAGATATTCAGGTCAGGAGACTGAGATGGCCACTCCAGAACCTTCTATTTATTCTGCTGTAGCCAATGACAGGTCGACTTGTCATGTCCAAGTATGTCCCATGCGCAGATTCCTGGCTGATGAATGCAATTGTCCCTCCAGTATCTTTTGATAACATACTGCATTCATCTTGCCTTAAATTTTGACCAAATTTCCTGTGCTATTTCCTGTGCTTTTGTAGCTCACATATCGGCAAAACATCAGCGATCCACCTCCGTGTTACACAGTAGGAATGATGTGCTGACGAACTGCAGTCAGGTCAAGACCCTGAAGGGGGCGACAAGCATGCAGATGAGCTTCCCTGAGATGGTTTCTGACAGTTTGTGCAGAAATTCTTTGTTTATGCAAACCAATTGTTGCAGCAGCTGTCTGGGTGGCTGGTCTCAGACAATCTTAAAGGTGAAGATGCTGAATGTGGAGGTCCTGGGCTGGTGTGGTTAAACATGGTCTGGGGTTGTGGGGCCCATTGGATGTACTGCCAAATTCTCTGAAACGCCTTTGGAGATGGCTTATGGTAGAGAAGTGGACATTCACTTAAAGGGCAACAGCTCTGGTGGACATTCCTGCAGTCAGCATGCCAATTGCACACTCCCTCAAAACTTGCGACATCTGTGGCATTGTGGTATTGTGCTGTGTGATAAAACTGCACATTTTAGAGGGGTCTTTTATTGTGGCCAGCCTAAGGCACACCTGTTTGTGATTTAGACAGATTTGTGAACAATAGGCCTTTTGTGTACATAGAAAAAGTTGCAAGAGAAAACTCACCAAAGCTATACCGCTGTATTATGTAGTTAGAGTGAAGAGTGTTTTGTGCGCTGGCAATTGAGTTCACAGTGAACCTATAACAAGTACAAGCCGGCAACCCAACAGCTGCTCCATAGAAAACCATCCAAAATACTGACGCACTTTGACCTAAGACTTCATTAAAGCATAAAAATATAACATTAAAATTAGCTATATATAAAGGAACAACCCTCCTGAAATGAGAAGGGCCGATAGCATCTGGTTACAGAGATGAGATGAGCAAAACCTGGGTCAAATGATCACACGTGACAGGGGGTTTAAACTGGAAACACAAGATGTTAACCATTAAAGTCCCACTGATGCAGCAGTTCAAAAATTGCAATACAAAATAAATAATATATTTCAAAGATTTATTTCAAAAACAGGCTAACATCCATCCTGTTATTCATACCTAACGGTGTCCTGGTATTTAACGTATCTACCACACCTCCCGTTGGAGCAGGGTGCAATGCCCCCCCCCCCTTGTAGATTGTTTAATTTGTTCTAGACTGAAGAAAGAAAATGCTTCAAGGTTACCTCCATGCACTGTCTTGAAATGTTTTGATACATTCAAAATGTTTTTGGCATTCAGATTCGCAGTGTCATTGTAATGTTCTGAAACCCTAATTTGTAAATGACGAATAGTACACCCCCCATACTATAGGAAAAGAGGTGACCGTTGTAGTCTTTCTGTGTCTTCTGCATTGTCTACACATGCTAGTGCCACAAGGGAACAATACCGTGGTACTTAGCCATGTGTGTGAAGGCTTATGTGAATGAAAAAGGCTAGGAGATAAAATAGATCCCTAGGTGTAAAAAGAAAAAGTCATAGATCTTTGAGTTTAGATCATGATAAATAGGGGCAAACACAAAAGTGTTGAGATTATAATTTTGCTTAGTCTATATATAGTGACATTATGAAAGGCGAGGTTATGAATGGACATTATGTTTCACTTTGCATGTGTTTATTTGCAGAGAACTAAGGTGGAATCCGGTCCGGGTTTTACCAGTCACCTTGGCAGTGTTGGTTTCAGACCAGATTTTGAAGTCCATTTGTGTCCACCAACAGGTGGTATAAATAATGCAGGTCTGGAGCAAAGAATTGCTCTGGGCATGGGACTCCGGAAGCAATACCTGAGAGGGAGCTATAAATGTGATTTCTGCTTTGTGTAAGACAGAAAAAAGGTTTACATTATCTTTGTTTTGTGGATGACTGGGAGAAGCCCTTCATCTGTGAGGTAGTACCCTGAACTGTTTATTTAGTGCCTGCATGGCTAGGATGTAGTCTGTTTTGTTTATTTGATTGTCATGCAACCTTTTAAAAATAAAACTGGCTATAAGTCAGATGTTAAGACTGTTTGGACTACCCTTTTCCCCAGGGAAGGTGATCCTCATTGAACTAACCCCCCACACATATATTAATAGAAAGATCCCCTAACAAGGAGATCACAGTACCCTCCGGTACAGCAGGACTTTTAAGGCAGACCATAATATGAGTTAAAAAAATATTACAAATTTATTCACAAAAATATATACATATAACGATCAGCCATAACATAATGACCACCCACCTAATATTGAGCGTGGCCCCCTTTTGCTAAAACAGCCCTGACCCATTGAAGCATGGACATCAAAGTAACATCCACATGAATGGAAGGACTCAAGGTTTCACAACAGAACATTGCCCAAAGCATCACACTGCCTCTGCCAACTTGCCTTGTTATACCGTATCCTGTGTCATCTCTTCCCTAGGTAAGTGACGCACACGCACCCGGCCATCCACATGATGTAAAAGAAAACGTGATTCATCAGACCAGGCCACCTTCTTCCATTCCTCTGTAGTCCAGTTATGATGTTCATGTGACCATTGTAGAAACTTTTAGCTTTGGATATGGGTCACCATTAGGCATGAGCTGAACACCCCCCGGTTCGGTTTGCGGTAAAACATGCGGACGGACAGAAAGTTTGCGTGAACACTCAAACACTGTTAAAGTCTATGGGACCCAAACATGAAAAATCAAAAGTGCAAATTTTAAAGGCTAATATGCAAGTTATTGTCCTAAAAATTGTTTGGGGACCTGGGTCCTGCCCCAGGGGACATAGTTAAATAGTTACGTAGTTAGTAAGGTGGAATAAAGACACCAGTCCATCCTGAGTGAGTGTCTACAATTGTCCCTATCCCTGTACATTGCACACTCACATCAGTCCTTACCCTCAAGGAGCCCACAATCCAAGGTCATATATTAGGGCCAATTTTGGACAGAAGCCAATTAACCTACCAGTATGTCTTTGGAGTGTGGGAGGAAACCCATGCAGCCACAGGGAGAACATGCAAACTCCAGGCAGGTAGTGTTGTGGTTGGGATTCAAACCAGTGACCCTTTTTACTGCTAGGTGAAAGTGCTAACCACTACACCACTGTGCCACCCATACAGTAGTGTAGTGCTTTTTGGAGCAGTGATTCTAATAATGCTTAAAGTGAAAAAATAAAAGTGAAATATTCCTTTAAATATTGTACCTGGGGGAAAAAACATGAAGGAAATTTGGAGATACGGGACTTTAAAGAAACCTGAATAGTACAAATACCACATAATATCAGATTAAAATAACAATTGGATGTTTTTTTGGGCAAAGTTAAAAAGAGAAAATATGATGCCTGCAATCATATCTGCAATAGACCTATACATACAAGCTATTACAGAAAAACAGAGACTACAGCATTCAAATACATAAACCATTCTGTTCCCATTTTTTTAACATGTTTCTCCTATGTGGCTTTTTCAAGAAAGGGACACAGCATGCTTTTACTGAATATGCAAGGAAATTAATCCCACTCAAGATGTATATAACTAGAAAAGAACACAAAAATCAGTACATCACAATTCATAAAACAGAATACAATAGACATTTTTTTCAGATGCATGGCTTCAGAACCCTATATCCCCAACAAGAATACTGAAAATATATGTCCCACTACAAAATCATTACATTACATGTTCCCCCTAACTCCAAAAAAGGGGGGCATGAGGGTCAAATCCAGTACAGAAATAGTTCCCAAAGGTCCTGTTATGCACGTAAGCCAAAAAATAGACCATAAGGTGCCAGAAAACCCGTAGAGAGGGGTGGGTTTGCTACAATATTTCTTCTATGTCATGCAAGTGCAATGTCTGTAAAAGCATTAAGCCATAAAGGAAAAAAGAAGAAATCAACCAAACATAGAGGGAAACAGGGAAACAGTTCAAAACAGGCTTCTAATGCTGATCTCCACCTACCTCCCGCTAATGAATAAGCAGAAATGTCAAAAACCAACGTTTTGTTTTTTGTGACATTTAAAAATAAATTAGTGTGAAAATTTTTTACTTACATGTTCCGTTTTTTTAAGTTTTCCCATTGATTTTTGTCAAGCAAAGAACGCTTTATAAAAAAGATATCGATGGTTGTCATCTTGCCTGTGGGCATGTGAGGCCCACAGGCATTCTCTTCCTGGATTCTGTGACGTGCATCTCCCAGTATGCAACGCCCGTTCTATCGTACATCTCGCGCATGCGCAGTAATGTTTGTATAGGAGCGCCATCAACAGCTTTGGTTCTAAATCACGCGATAACTCGTGCCAGGCCGCCACACAGACACCTGGGAACAAGAAAAAAGGATCCCAGGAGACAGTGCGGCACAAAAGAAGTGTCAACCTAGCCGCAGCAACACCGCCCATATCCGCAGCAACCCCGCCCATATCCGCAATCCCCCGAACACGGAAATGGGCAGTAACTCAAGGATAAAAAAGGTACGTGAAACTTAAATGTCCTCATTATATATAACAGAGAAAAATAATATGCGGAAGCTATTTTTTATAAATCGGGTGGAGCTCCGCTTTCAGGAGCTCGGGTTAACCGCATAATAGGCAATTGTCTGGTAGGTGGTTATTTACACCGACAAAGTCTATATAGTATCTCAAAAATGTATATAATATAGTGAAAATAAAGTGAAATATTATATGGGAAAGATCCCCAAGAAACTTTCACAATGGCTATTCTAATGCACAGTTCCACCCCAAAAAGATCAAAAATCTAAGATCAATATACTTAGGAAATATATGCAAAAAACTCACCTTTTATGGCTTCCACAACCGTTATATGAGGCATCACAATGGATCCCCACAGGGTAAAGGTGATCTAAAATCGTCACTCAAATCCCCAATCAGGGATAGAGCACCCCCCCAGGAGAAAAAAAGAGACTCCCAATAGATGACCTAGTTTGAGAGAGATATATGTATCAAATAGATGCCAAGTAACAAGATGTTTCCAAAAAGCCAAACTAACATTGTTCTAAATAGACCAAAAAGATTAATTTTTTACCTTCACACATCGGTTAAAAGATATCCCGAGCTCCTCTATACTCCTCAGGCCGGCCAAGAGGACAGCTGGGTTTAAATATCCCCTCTCCATGGTGCCAAAAAACGGCGTGTGACATCACACCGCTATGGCGCCATGCGGACGCTAAACCAGAAGTCCCCATAGCGCGACTCACCCGCCGGAAACTTAAATGACGCATCACTTCCGGTGAAAATTTCCAGTTCATGGTGAAAAGTGCCCCATTGCTGACACTAAACAACGAAAGCCCAATAGGGCTAAGATGTTTAAATGAAGCCTGCAAAAAAAGCTCCAGCGGACTCAGCAGCACCAGGGACCTCCATAAATGGGCCAGCGAGGAGGCAGACTAAACCAACCCATAAATTAATAGATAAAAACCAGCCACCCCCCCCCCCCAAACAGGCCCCCGGGCATCCATACGGGTATCTATGGCACATAGACCCAATCATAGGCGGCAAACAGGGAAAAATAAAAATAAAAAAAAAAGAGTGGGGGGGTTTCATAAAGCCAATTGGTAAATGATTATCTGAAACCACACACCTACATTACAAAATTAATTTCCATGAAGACTTAACCTTAACCTATATAGTTCCCTGTTGCGGAAAAGACAGATTTATTCTATATACAAAATATCCATATATTTACAACTATCCCTCTAATATTGGAGGAGAACAGCAGCAGACAAACGGGGCACACACACAAAGAATCCCCTCAAATATATGCACAAACCATTGTATCCAAGTCCCTACTGGGGAGGGAAAAGGCCAGAGAACAAGTGGGGAAGGGGGAGGGGGAACACACATAAAGACCTAAAATGAATCAAACAAAAAAGCTCTGTATAAACATATAACTCCAAAGAGGAAATAGCTACAGATCCCATTACAGGAAAGGTTTATAACGGATTCCCTCATTTAGACCTGGAAACCGAGTCGCCCGTCCAAGTCCCCTACCCGGCCTTGTGGTTGTAGATGTTCTAGGCTAAAAAAGCAAATAACACTCAGATTTTTGAAATTATGATGTAGCCCTACATGGTGGCTCATCGGAGTCTCCATCTTACGTTCCCATATCAGAGATGTAAGATCCCTTATTCTGCAATATAGGGGGCGCTTTGTTTTGCCCACATAAAAGGCTCCACAGGAGCACTTCATAATATAAACTGAGCCTACTGATTGACAGGTCGTCCTGTGTTTGGGGGTCTATATGCTGCCATCCGGAAGTAAAATACTTTTACCTACCAATATAAAATGGCAAAAGCCACATTTTCCACACTGGTATGTGCTTGGTGTCCTATTCTTAACAGTTCTCATATCAATGTAGTGACTAGAGACTAGAGTGTCTCGTAGTGAGCGTGAACGTTTGAATGTAATATCCGCAGAAGAGTTGATGAATTTTGAGATTCTCTCATCTGCCACCAACAGGTGCCAGAATTTCTTATAAATATTATGAACTTTCATGTGTTGCAGATTGAATTTAGTTACAATACGTATTGAGGAAGAGGACTTCTCACATCTTGGCTTATAGAGCAAGGTCTGTCTATTCAAGCCCCTAACTTATTATATGCCTTTTTTAAGCAAGTCTTGCTATATCCTCTAGCCAGAAGGCGGTCCTGTAGCATATTTGACTCCCTCTGAAAATCTTCATGATGTGTACAATTCCTCTTGATCCACAAGAGCAGACTATACGGAATACTTTGAATTAACTTATCCTGCTGACTCCTTCCTATAGAGGGTCGAACATAATGTCCCCCTATCATTTACAAACAGTTCAACAGCCAGAAAAGAAAATCAATTATTTTTTGAACAAAATTGTACGTAAATTTCAGATTGTATGAATTATTTTGCAAACCATTCAAAAAATCCAACAATTCCTCTTTTGATCCTGCCCAGATCATAAGGACATCGTCTATATAGTGATTCCATGCGATTATATGACCAATGTTTTCCATTTTTGATTCTTTAAAGAAAAGGTCTCGTTCCCACCCCCCAGGTACAGGTTTGCATAAAAGGGGGCACATCTGGCCCCGATAGCAACACCCTGCACCTGGAGGTAGTGGGAACCCTTAAACACAAATATATTGTGTGTCAATATGAAACTGAGCATCTCTAAAACAAAATCATTGTACTTCCAAGAATCAAGATCACGCCCGCTAAGAAAGTCTCGTACCACCTCCACACCCTTTTTATGTGGTATCGAATTGTACAATGCCTCTATGTCAATTGTAGGGATGAGCTTGAAGTTCGAGTCGAACGCACGTTCGCCGAAGCCAGAACTCTGTGGGCTGTTCGCGCCAAATTTGTGTGGCGCTCATGGCACACAATGCACTGTGCCATCGCAGTGCATTGTTGGCTCATGATTGGCCAAGCATGCACTGTGACCCCGCATACTTGGCCAATCACAGCGCTGGCAGTGAGGAGAGCCATGATTGGCCACAGGCAGGATGCATTTAAGGCCGCCAGCACGTAGTGTTGCGGTGTCTGCAGGAGTTAGTGGGTGTTGTGTGCCTTCAGCGCAGTATACACCTGTATCTACCTATATTGCTGTTCTCTAATTGAGCCATCTGCAAGAGTTAGCGGGTGTTGTGTGCTTCCAGCGCAGTATACACCTGTAGCTACCTATATTGCTGTTCTCTAATTGAGCCATCTGCAGGAGTTAGTGGATGTTGTGTGCTTCCAGCGCAGTATACACCTGTAGCTACCTATATTGCATTTCTCTAATTGAGCCATCTGCAGGAGTTAGTGGGTGTTGTGTGCTTCCAGTGCAGTATACACCTGTAGCTACCTATATTGCTCTTCTCTAATTGAGCCATCTGCAGGAGTTAGTGGGTGTTGTGTGCTTCCAGCACAGTATACACCTGTATTTACCTATATTGCTGTTCTCTAATTGAGCCATCTGCAGGAGTTAGCGGGCGTTGTGTGCTTCCAGTGCAGTATACACCTGTAGCTACCTATATTGCTCTTCTCTAATTGAGCCACCTGCAAGAATTAGTGGGCGTTGTGTGCTTCCAGCCCAGTATACACCTGTATCTGCCTATATTGCTGTTCTCTAATTGAGCCATCTGCAGGAGTTAGTGGGTGTAGTGTGCCTCCAGCACAGCACAGTATACCGGTATCTACCCTTTAATTGCAAGTGTTCTATAATAAAGGCATCTGCAGGAGTCAGTGGGGGTTGTGTGCCTCCAGCACAGCACAATATACACCTGTATCTACCCTTTATTGCTGGTGTTCTATAATAAAGGCATCTGCAGGAGTTAGTGGGTGTTTCGTGCCTCCAGCTTAGCACAGTATACACCAGTATCTACCCTTTAATTGCTGGTGTTCTATAATAAAGGCATCTGCAAGAGTTAGTTGGTGTTGTGTGCCTCCAGCACAGCACAATATACACCTGTACCTACCCTTTATTGCTGGTGTTCTATCATACAGTCATCTGCAGGAGTTAGTGGGTGTTGTGTGCCTCCAGCACAATATACACTACCCAATTGCTGGTTTTCCCATCTCCCTGCAGGCCATTACCATGTCTGGAAGGCCAACAAGGAGAGGCAGACAGGCACGAGCCAATAAAAGAGGGCAAGCAGGCTCTGTGTCTAGAGACAACAGTGCTGGTCGTGGACGCGGTGCATCGTCATCAGCACGTGGCCATGGGACACGCTTGTCCTTATTTTCGGCAGCTGGACGTGTTGAGCCACATCATGCCGAAGACTTGGTAGAGTGGATGACCAAGCCCTCTTCATCCTCCTCATCCTCTCTCACCCAGGTTCAAGGTACTAGCAAAGCAGCTGTCAACGCATCCTCTTCCCTCGTCTCAATGTCACATTCAGTCACTCCTTCCCTAGAGGCACCATGTCCTCCTGAGGAGTCCCCAGAACTGTTTGAGCACAGTGTTGGGTACATGTTCCAGGAGGATGCCCAGTGTTTTGTAGGCTTTGATGATGATACTCAGATAGGGGAAGACAGTAGCGTGAGCGCAGAGAGAGGGGATGCTCAAGAAGGACAGCAATCTGGCAGTCATGTTCCACAAGCTGCAGCATACTGCCAGGTTTGCTCCAGTGATGAAGAGGGAGGGGATGATGAGGTCACTGACTCCAAGTGGGTGCCTGGTAGGAGAGAGGAGGAGGAGGAGGCACATCTCCAATGAGGCAGCTTAGGGGCAGCGCACTGACTGAATCACACCACAGAGCTCCGCCTGTGCAGGGCGCTGCCTCTGTGTGTTATTCTAAAAGTTCTTTGGTGTGGGTCTTTTTTGAGATGAGTGCATCAGATCACACCACTGCTATTTGCACCATATGTCTCAAGTGTATCTCGCGTGGCCAAAATATCAGCCGCTTGGGCACCACTTGCTTGACCAGACATATGTTGACCTGCCTTGCAGCTCGTTGGCAAGCTTACCTCAAAGACCCACACCAAAGAACAAAGCGGACCTCTTCTTGCTCCTCATCAGCTGGGATCTCCAACCCCACTAGACCTTCTGTCCTCTCTGAAACCTGCACTGAGAGGAATGAAGGTGTAGAATTAGGTGTGTCACAGCCAAGTGCTTGCGGGCACTCTACTAGCAGTACATCCACGTCCGATTGTAGCAGGCAAATTTCCCTGCCCCAGCTGCTGGACCATAGAATGAAGTTCACTCCCAGCCACCCACATGCCCAGCAGTTGAATGCTAGCTTGGCTAAATTGCTAGCACTTCAACTGCTGCCTTTTCAGTTGGTAGACTCGGCCCCCTGCCGTGAGTTTGTGCAATGTGCGGTTTGTGCAGTGGCAGGTCCCCAAATTACACTTATTCTCAGGGAAGGTGATTCCGGCTCTCTACCGGCATGTGGAAGGCAATGACCTTCCCTCGCTGGACAGGGCGGTCAGTGACTCATGGTCCAGCAGGCATGGACAGGGACGTTACCTGTCTTTCACTGATAATAGGGGTCACTCTTCTGGCAGCTGGGAAGGATGCAGGAGAAGGTGCAGTAGTGTTGGAGGTTGTTCCGCCACCACGCCTCCAAATGCTACTACTGGTTGTGGCACACCTCTCTCCTCTACCCCCTCCTCTTCTTCTTCCTCCATGGCCTCTTCCAATGCTCTGTCCTCGGAACCAGAGGTGCTCCGTAGGCATTCAAGGGGCTACGCAAGTACGCAGGCAAAACTATGCCATGCCATGCTTGCGCTGGTTTGTTTGGGGGGACAGGAGCCATACTGGGCAGATATTTTGTCAGCTCTGCAGGGGCAGGCCGAGAGGTGGTTGACGCCATGCCAGCTTAAGCCAGGATTGGTAGTTTGCGACAATAGCACCAACCTCCTATCCGCCCTCTGACAGGGACAACTGACCCATGTGCCCTGTGTGGCTCACATCCTTAACCTGGTGGTGCAGCGGTTCTTGGGCAGGTACCCGGGCTTACAGGATGTCCTGAAGCAGGCCAGGAAAGTCTGTGTGCATTTCCGCTGATCATTTAATGCCAGTGCTCGGCTGGCTGAGCTCCAAAAGGAGTTGAACCTGCCCAAGAACTGCCTTATATTTGACATGCCCACCAGGTGGAACTCAACGTTGGCCATGCTGCAGCGGCTGCACATGCAGCAGAGGGCCATCAATGAGTACCTGTGCGACTACAGTACCAGGACAGGGTCAGGGGAGCTCGGTTTTTTCTCACCACACCAGTGGGGCATGATCAGGGATGCATGTACTGTCCTGTCACCGTTTGAGGAGGCCGCAAGGATGGTAAGCAGTGACAGTGCATGCATCAATGACACTGTACCTCTTGTCCAACTGTTGGAGCATACGCTCTGTGGAATAATGGACAGGGCACTTGAGGCAGAACAGAGGCAGGAAGAGGAGGACTTCCTTGCCTCTAAGGAACCCTTTATCAAGACAGTGTACCTGCTGTCCCACCAATCACACAGGAAGAGGAGGAGGAGGAGGATGATTGTGTCAGCATGGAGCTGGAGCCTGGCACTCAGCATCAGCAGACTTGTAGGGATGATTTACAGTCCCAAGAAAACCGTGGACTTCTATGTGGTTGGGAGGAGGTGGCTGCGGATCATGTTGTCCTTAGTGACCCAGAGGACTCTGGACCGAATGCCTCAACTAACCTACGCTGCATGGCCTCCCTGATCCTGCAAAGCCTGCGGAAGGATCCTCGTATTCTTCGGATCAAGGAGAGGGATCATTACTGGCTGGCCACTCTCCTTGATCCATGGTACAAGGGTAAGGTTGCTGACTTTATCTTGACGTTGCAGAGGGAGCAGAGGATGAGACATCTCCGGGAGGCCTTTCAGAAAGGTCTGTGCAACGCATTCCCAGAGACTGGGAGGTTACAAACTCCTGGTCCTGGACAACGTGTTGCTGAGGCTTCGGTCAGAAGAAGTGATGGAGAAGGTGGCCATGTGATCAATGCGTTCAGACAATTTTTTAGTCCGCAGCCCCAAGGTATGATCGGTTCCAGAAACCATCACCAGCGTCTGATTTACATGGTGCAGGAATACCTAGGGGCAAGGTCAGGCTTGGACACCTTTCCCATCGAAAATCCTCTGGCTTACTGGGTCTTGAGGAAGGATCACTGGCCAGAGCTTGTACAGGTTGCAATTGAGCTACTAGCCTGTCCTGCATCCAGCGTTCTTTTGGAACGCACCTTCAGTGCTGCTGGTGGCTTTGCAACCGATCACAGGGTGCGCCTGTCCACCGACTCGGTTGATCGACTGACCTTCATAAAGATGAATCAGTCTTGGATCACCACCAGCTACCAAGCACCTGAAGCTGATGTAACCCAATATTTTTTTTTTAAATATCACATCCCTTCAAGACTGCTTATGCTGATGCTGAGTGGCTGTCCTGTTATGTTGACTGTCAATCCTCTTCCTCCACTGATATCTTGGAAGAACATTTTTGGTTCTGGGTGATGTCACCAGCCCAATTTTTCAGCCCCTGATTAACAGGGGTGTGTAATTACAATTTTTGATGCAATGCTTTGCAGCAGGGCTCATTCCTGCACTACAAATAGAGTATATGGGAGAGGTTGCAGTGTCGTGGCACCAGCACCAGTGCCTAAGGCCCAATTTTTCAGCCCCTGTTTAACAGGGGCGTGTAATTAAAATTTTTGATGCAACGCTTTGCAGCAGGGCTCATTCCTACACTACAAATAGAGTACATGGGAGAGATTGCAGTGTCGTGGCACCAGCACCAGTGCCTAAGGCTCAATTTTTCAGTAGAGATGGCCTTGCGGTTTGCTCGGCGGGCGGTTCTCGATTCGCCAAACTGGCAGACTTCTGGTGCTGTTCGTGGTGGACATGTTCGTTTACATTGTGAAGAACTTTGACCCATGACACATCCATCATGGGGTACAGGACAGCCAATTGAGACATTTCAGCACATGGACATACCCCCTACCTTTTAAATAGACCTGATCTGGCGGCCATTTTACATTCTGTCTTTTGTCAGTGTAGGGAAAGAACGCTGTGTGGAGCAGGGACAGTCAGTCTAATCACTAGCTATTACTATTAGGTCCACAAAAGTCCCTTTAAGGACTGGTATAGGTGTACAGTATATAGGGTTGTAATACACTTATTATATACTTTCTTTCAAATATAGAAAGCATATTATAGTGCACTGAAGTGCTGATCGATTCTGCAACTGTCTTTTCTCAGTGTAGGGAGGGACAGTTTGGTGTTTGGAGCAGGGACTGTCTGCAATTCACTAGCTACTAGTTAGCTACTATTAGGTCCACAAATGTCCTTTTAAGGACTGGTATAGGTGTACACTATATAGGGTTGTAATACACTTATAATATACTTTCTTTCAAATATAGAAAGCATATTATAGTGCACTGCATGCAGTGCTGCTGACCGATTCTGCAGCTGTCGTTTCTCATTGTAGGGACAGTTTGGTTTTTGGATCACGGAAGTCTGCAATTCACTAGCTACTAGCTAGCTACTATTAGGTTCACAAAGGTCCTTTTAAGGACTGGTAGAGGCGTACAGCATATAGGGTTGTAATACACATATAATATATTTTCTTTAAAATATAGAAAGCATATTATAGTGCACTGCATGCAGTGCTGCTGACCGATTTTGCAGCTGTAGTTTCTCAGTGTAGGGACAGTTTGTTGTTTGGAGCAAGGACAGTCTGCAATTCTCTAGCTACTAGTTAGCTTCTATTAGGTCCACAAAGGTCCCTTTAAGGACTGGTATAGGTGTACTATTTGGTGTGCAGTATATAGGGGTGTAATACACGTAAAAAATACTTTCAAATATAGAAAGCCATAGTATAGTGCATTACCACTGTGCAGCATTGTGACTGCTGAACAGTTCTGCAGCGATACTACAAAGAGTGACAAACGCAATTAGGAAAAAGTATTATAACTGCTTGTGATAGACCAGTGGCCCCCCAAAACGACAGATTGAAGAGGGGTGTTATATACCTTCTTCCACATATACTGCACTTCTTTAGAGACTTTTGTCATAGGGTCATTAAAAAAATTACAGGCAGAGGAAGAGGCAGGCCCTTCTGCAGGGGTGGTAGAGGTAGGGCAGGAGCAACAGGCTTGAGCCAAAGTGGCAAATTGCAGAAGGTGTGTTCGATTACATCAAAGGACGCACCAGACTTGCTTGAGTGGCTCACTTAGCCTTACTCTTCTGCAGCCTCCTCATCCTCTCGATCTGCACCCTCTTCACTCTCTGCTGTGTGCACCCCCAAAGACACTACCACCAACACCACCATATACCATCCACTTGAGTCACAGGAATTATTTTCTGATCCATCGCAAGACATTGCCGATGCGCAGCCATTCTTGGCATTGGATCAGGAAGAGGAGGTAGCAACAACCGCCACTCAGCAGTCTGACGACAGTACCCAGATCAGCACAAGGAGGTTGGTCCCTGCTGTTGCTGCCTACTCCGAGATCTCTAATTATAGCGGTGGGGAAGGTGATGTCGATGATGACGTGTCTAGTGATGTCACGTGGGTGCCCACAAGAGAGGAAGAGGAGGAGAGTTCAGAGGGAGATATGGACCAGCAGATAGGGAGGAGAATCAGGCGAAACTTACATTGTACAGAAGGGATAAACCAGACTGCTAATGTATCAGGAGCGAGTCATCAACCATGTACGATCACATCTGGCGCTCCCATGGCTCCGCAGTGTGTTTTTTTTTAACGTGTCCGCTGCTGACAATAGCGTTGCCATATGCAGCTTTGGCAGTGAACACATAAGTCGCAGTAAGCCCAAAACTCACCTAGGGACGACCGCCTTAAGAAGGCACACGAGCTGCCATCACTGAGCCCAGTAGGAGCAACGGAACCCACAAAGCCACACTCCAGGCTCTCACCGTCCAGCTTCTTCTACTTCTCCTTCTCCTCTCTCTTCAGAATTGTCCTCCACTCCACCTTCCATCATGCCATCCTCACGTTTTTCTGGAAAAGGGCAGGCTTCCGTTGGGCCAAATGTTCGAGCGTAAAAAATGATGACCCTCTTGCCCAATGGTTGACCATTGGCTTGTCAGAATTGTTAGCCCGCCAACTACTGCCATATAAACTGGTGGACTCGGAGGCCTTTCAAAAATGTGTGGCCATTGGAACACCACAATGGAAGGTCCCAGGAAGGAAGTATTTCTCACAGAAGGGCATCCCAGAGCTATATGGCCATGTTCAGTGGCAAATGAATGTATCTCTGGCACACAGTGTCGGTGCCAAGATACATCTGACCACAGACACGTGGTCTAGCAAACACGGGCAGGGAAGGTATATAACTTTTACTGCCCACTGGATGAACCTTCTGACGGCCGTCAAGCATGTAGCCCGTGGCACCCGTGTAGATTTGGTTTTACCGCCACGGATTGCATGCGGGCCTGGCTCTTCTTCTCCTCCTCCTACTCCGTCCTCCCTCTCCTCCTCGGCTGACTCCTCCTTTTCTGTTGCTAGCGTCTCTTCCGCTGCGCCGCCCAAGATCCCCAGAACCTATTCGACATGCCAGGTGAGACGTTGCCATGCTGTGCTGCGTCTGTTGTGCCTGGAAGCCAAGAGCCACGCTGGCCCCGCACTCCTTTCAGCTTTGCATTCACAGGCAGAGGCTAACACCGCTCAATTTGACAGTTGGTAAAGTTGTGTGTGACAATGGTGCCATTCTGCTTAGCGCATTGAAACAGGGCAAAATTACACACGTGCCATGCATGGTACACGTCTTAAACTTGGTCGTGCAGCGATTCATTGTCAAATACTCTGGGGTCCAGGATATCTTGCGGCAGGCAAGGAAATTCTCGGCTCATTTCAGAAGATCTTACACGGCCATGGCTCACCTTGCTGACATTCAGCACCGACACAATCTGTTATTCAGACGTCTTATTTGCGATTGCCCGATACGATGGAACTCAACCTTCTATATGCTTGATAGGCTGCTCCAGCAGAAACGTGCAGTTAACGACTATCTGTACAAACTCTGCTGCAGATCAGGTTCTGGGGAGCTTGGTTTTTTTCACCGCGACAGTGGCTGCTCATGCGCGATGCATGCAGACTTCTGCGGCCATTTGATGAGATCACCAAACTGGTCAGTCGCAGCCATGGCACCATCAGTGACATCGTACCTTATGCCTTCTTTATGGAGCGTGCATTGCGTCGTGTCATTTATCAAGCCATGGAGGAGCAGGAAGATGAGGAAGTAGCAATGCTGGATGAATTCCCAGGGGGGGCTACTCTATCTGAGATAAGTCAACAACAGGAGTCTGAAGAGGAGTCAGAGGAGGATGGTGCCGGGGCGGATGAGGAGGAGTAATAAGAGCATGCTTTAAATCTTTCTGGTATCCTTGTTGTTGTCCGTGGATGGGGAGAGGAGAACGAGGAGGACAACCTTATCCTGGATGATGAGCAGGAGGCAGGCCACCACACCGCTTCCAGTTTAGTGCAAATGGGGGCCTTCATGCTCCAGTGTTTTAACAGAGACCCCCGTATAAAAAGCATAAAGGTCAAGGACCAGTACTGGGTGGCAACGTACTTAGACCCCCAGTACAAACACAAAATGGTGGAAATGTTACCACCATCACAGAGGGCTGTCAGCCTTGCTTAGAGAAATGCTGCATTCTGCTTTTGCGTGCGCTGGCAGAGGAATTCCCACTCCCAGAGAAAGAGTTGTGGGTACCAATCCAACAGCACCTGCAAGAAGAGGACGGTTTGAAGATGTGTTGGTCACTTCTGATATGAGATCATTCTTTCAGCCGACCCATCGACAGGTGTCATCTGGATCCAGCATCAGGGAATGCCTAGACCGACAGGTGTCCGACTACACCGGGTTAATGGCCGATCTGGACACTCTGAGAAGTGATGAACCCGTGGACTACTGGGTGGGCAGACTTGACCTCTGGCCAGAGCTTGCACAATTTGCAAGGGAACTGTTGGCTTGCCCCTCATCCAGTGTCCTGTCCGAAAGGAAATTCAGCGCAGCAGGGGGGATCGTGACCGATAAGCGTTCTCGCCTAGCTCACGACAGTGTTGACTACCTCAAATTTATAAAAATGAATGAGGCATGGATCTCGGGGGAATTCAACACATGTGACCAGTAGACCATGTATATGCATAACTCTATAAACGATTTATATAATCTAGCACACGGACCTTTTTTCTACCTTTGGCTCACTTGTACAAAAAAAGCACACCATACTACAGTATATGCCCGTAACCTCCTGTTTGAAGAGGTTGAGCGGTGTCATATTTTTGGGTCCCGCAACGAGTTGCTGGTATCAGTGCTGGTGTCAGTGCTCTCTATCTCGGTGTTGGTGTGGTGTCAGTGCTATCTATCTCGGTGCTGGTGTCAGTACTCTCTATCACGGTGCTGGTGTGGTGTCAGTGCTCTCTATCTCGGTGCTGGTGTCAGTGCTCTCTATCTCGGGTTCTGGTGTGGTGTCAGTCCTCTCTATCACGGTGCTGGTGTGGTGTCAGTGCTCTCTATATCGGTGCTGGTGTCAGTGCTCTCTATCACGGTGCTGGTGTGGTGTCAGTGCTCTCTATCTCGGTGCGGGTGTCAGTGCTCTCTATCACGGTGCTGGTGTCAGTGCTCTCTATCTCGGTTCTGGTGTGGTGTCAGTGCTCTCTATCACGGTGCTGGTCTGGTGTAAGTGCTCTCTATCATGGTGCTGGTGTGGTGTCAGTGCTCTCCATCACAGTGCTGGTGTCAGTGCTCTTTATCACAGTGCTGGTGTCGGTGCTCTCTATCACGGTGTTGGTGTCAGTGCTCTCTCTTTATCTCGGTGCTGGTGTGGTGTCAGTTCTCTCTATCTTGGTGCTGGTGTGGTCTCAGTGCTCTCTATCACGGTGCTGGTGTCAGTGCTCTCTATCACGGTGCTGGTGTCAGTGCTCTCCATCACAGTGCTGGTGTCAGTGCTCAGTCTCTATCGCAGTGTTTGTTTCAGACAGTGAGGGCAATAGCAGCGGAGAAGCCAATCAGCAGGCAGTGTCAGCACCATGGCTGATGATCAGCACTGGACTGGCACCTCCAGACGACTGCAGTGGAGCCCTGCATAGGTGGGGGTAAGGGCCGGGCAGAGGGAGGGGCTCAAGCATAGGTTGGCACACTGGGACACTGGCACAGGACTGCGCTGCCCTGACTGTGGCACTGATCATCTCATGCACTCCCTTCATATCCTGGTCTGACCTTGCCTCTCCTCCATGGCCTTTATGCACTCCTGAATTGTCAAAATTTCACAGATAAAAAAAAAATGCTTGTCGTTGTCAATCCCAGATTCACTTAATACTTCTGGTATGTCAGTGTCCATGTTGGGGGACTATGTGTGCACAGCTAGTAAGTATTTTGTGGCTGAAAATATGACCTGGAGGTTTTTAAGGTTCGCCTGCCATTAAAGTGAATGGGGTCCCCCGTGAACTGCAACATTTGGGCACGTTCATGAAACGTTCTAACGGAAGTTTGTCCGTCACTAGTTTTCAGCCCCTGTTTAACAGGGGCGTGTAATTACAATTTTTGATGCAATGCTTTGCATCAGGGCTCATTCCTGCACTCCAACTAGAGTGTATGGTAGAGGTTGCAGTGTATAGGCCCAATTTTTCAGCCCCTGTTTAACAGGGGCATGTAATACAATTTTTGATGCAATGCTTTGCAGCAGGGCTCATTCCTGCACTCCAACTAGAGTATTTGGAAGAGGTTGCAGTGTTGTGGCACCTACAAGCAGAGCTTAAGGCCCAATTTTTCAGCCCCTGTTTAACAGGGGCATGTAATTACAATTCTTGATATAATATTTCACAGCAGGGCGCTCCAGCGCCCACCAAGAGTCACTATGAGGGCTTACAGTTTTGTGGCAACACCAATACCTTGCTCCACCATTTCTGCAGAGCATATAGGGCAAGCCCCTACTTTGAAACATCCAACTTACAAATGTCTCCTACTTGCAAACGGAAGGAGACAACAGGAAGTGAGATGAAAAAAGAGGGACGGCAAAACAAACTATACAGGGGTGATAACCCTTCCCTATGTTTTCCAAAAAGCTTAAAAATAGATTTTTTTGATTGGAGCTACACTTTAAAAATGTACCAGTTCAAAATTACAAACAGATTCTACTTAACACAACAAACCTACACAGTCCCTGTCTTGTTTGCACCACCTATATACTCCTGTTCTGAGTATATAGGGCCTGGGCGCCCCACGCCTTTCCTTTTTTTAATATGGGTACGGGGTTCCCCTTAATATCCATGCAAGACCCAAAGGGGCTGGTAATGGGCAGGGGGGGCTACCCATGCCATTTTTCTCAATGATTTTCATCCATATTGCTGGAACCAGATATTACATTAAAAACGCAAGCAGTTTTAAATGACTTTTTTTCCGTTAAATGTCATTTTGCGCAGGGACTGTTCTAAACATGAAAAACACGTGGCACTTCACATGCATACTATAGACACCCCCCAGGCACGATTTCACTTTTTTATTCACTTTAATCGTCATTAAAATCAGTGCTCCCGCCAAAACGGCCATTTTTAAAAACATTTTAGGCATTGACCCATGTCCCCTGGGGCAGGAGCCAGGTCCCCAAACCCTTTTTAGGACAGTAGCTTGCATATTAGACATTAAAATTAGCACTTTTTATTTCGAACGTTCGAGTCCCATAGACTTCAATGGGGTTCTAACGTTCGTATGAATTTGCGGTCCGTTCGAAAGTTCTGATGCAAACCGGGGGGTGTTCGGCTCATTGGGGTGACCCATCCTCAAGACCCAGTAACCCAGTGGATTTTCAGTTGGAAAGGTCTCCAAGTCTGATCTTGCCCCTAGGTATTCCTGCACCATGTAAATCAGACGCTAGAAAAGGTCCTGGAACCGGTCAGACCTTGGGGCTGCGGACCAAAGAATTGTCTGAACGCATCTGTCACACAGCCACCTTCTCCACTGCTCCTTATCAAACTGAAGCCTCAGCAACACGTCAAGGAGGACCAGGAAATTGTAACCTCCCAGGCTCTGGAAACTCATTGCACAAACATTTCTGCAAGGCCTACCGAAGATGTTTCATCCTCTACTCCCCCTGCAAAGGTTGGATAAGTTCCGCAACCTTACCCTTGTAACATGGCTCAAGAAGGGTTGCCAGCCAGTAATGATCTCACTCCTTGATACCATGAATCCGAGGGTCCATTCAAAGGCTTTGCAGGATCAGGGAGGCCAAGCAGCGATGGTTTTCTGAGGCATTCGATCCAGAGTCCTCTGGGTCACTAAGGGTGACATGATCTACAGCCACCTCCTCCCAGCCACGTACAAGTCCATGGGTTTCTGGGGACTGAAAATTATCCCTTGAAGACTGCTGCTGAGTGCTAGGCTCCACCTCCGTGCTGACACAATCCTCATCCTCCTCCGCTTCCTGTGTGATCGGCGGGCCCACAGGAATACTGTCTGGATTAAGGGGGCCTTGAGAGGTAAGGAAGTCCTCCTCTTCCTTCCTCTGTTCTGCCTCAAATGCCCTGTCCATTATTCCACAAAGCATGTGCTCCAACAGGAAGACAAGAGGGACAGTATCACTGATGCATGCACTGTCACTGCTCACCATCCTCATGGCCTCCTCAAATGGGGACAGGACAGTACCTGCATCCTTGATCAGTAGCCACTGACGTGGTGAAAAAAAGCCAAGCTCCCCTGACCCTGTCCTAGTGCCATACTCGCACAGGTACTCATTGGTGGCCCTCTGTTGCATGTGCAGCCACTGCAGGATTGCCAACGTTGAGTTCCACCTGGTAGGCATGTCACAAATGAGGCGGTTCTTGGGCAGGTTGCATTCATTTTGAAGGTCAGCCAGCCAAGCACTGGCATTATTTGACAGGCGGAGTATGCCCACAGACTTTCCTGGCCTGCCTCAGGAAATCCTGTAAGCCTGGGTACCTGCACCAGAACGGCTGCATCACCAAATTAAGGATGTGAACCAAACAGGGAACATGGGTAAAGTGTCTTTGTCGGAGGGCAGAGTGGGGTTTGGTGCCATTGTCGCAAACCACCATTTCTGGCTGAAGCTGGCTTAGCGCCAACCACCTCTGAGTCTGCCCCTACAGAGCTGACAGAATCTCTGCCCCAGTGTGGCTCCTGTCCCTTAAGCAGACCAACTCAAGCACTGCATGACATCTTTTTGCCTGAGTGGTTGCGTAGCCCCTTGAACGCCTAAGGAGCACCGCTGGTTCCGAGTACAAATCTGCAGAGGAAGAGGCCATAGAGGAAGAAGAAGTGTAGGGCGTGGAGGAGAGAGGTGTGGCAGAATCACCACTACTAGCATTTTGGAGGCGTGGTGGCGGAACAAGCTCCAACAATACTGCACCCTGTCCTGCATCCTTCCCAGCTGCCAGCAGAGTTGCCAAGTGCGTCATGAAAGAAAGGTAACGTCCCTGTCCATGCCTGCTGGACCGAGTATTACCGCTGACCGCCCTGTCCAACAAGCCAAGACATTGCCTTCCACATGCCAGTAGAGAGCCGGAATGGCCTTCTTCGAAAAGAAATTATGTTTGGGAACCTGACACTGAGGTACTGCACATTACACAAATTCACAAAAGGGGCAGAGTCTACCAGCTGAAAAGGCAGCTGGAGTGCTAGCAATTTAGCCAAGCTAGCATTCAGCCACTGAGCATGCAGAAGGCTGGGACTGAATTTCTTTTGGGGTAGGGAAATTTGCCTGCTACAATCGGATGTTGGTGTAGAGATAGCAGATTGTCCACATGTACTTGGCACACCTAATTCTACACCTTCATTCCTCTCAGTGCAGGTTTCTGAGAGGACTGAAGGTATAGTGGGGTTGGAGATCCCAGCTGATGAGGAACAAGCAGAGGTCCACCTTGTTCTTTGGTGTGGGTCTTTTAAGTACTGTTGCCAACGGACTGCATGGGAGGTCGACATATGTCTGGTCAAGCATGTGGTGCCCAAGTGGCTGCTGTTTTGGCCACGCTTAATAGGCTTCAGACATATGTTTCAAACAGCAACGGTGCAATCTGCTGCACACGTATCAAAAAAGGCCCACACCAAAAACTTTTCAAAACATGTGGGAAGTCAGCAGCGCCCTGCACATGCAGAGCTCTGCGGTGTGAGGCAGTCTGGTGGCTGCCCTTAAGCTGCCCCCTGGAGGGCATCCTGCCTCTTTGGAGATGTCCCTCCTCCTCTCTTCTAACAGGCACTCATGTAGAGTCAGTGACCTCATCATCCCCTTCCTCCTCGTCACTGGAGCAAACCTGGCAGTATCCTGCAGCTGGGGGAACATGACTGCCAATTTCTTGTCCTTCTTGGGCACCCCCTCTCTCTGGGCTCATGTTATGGCCTTCCTCAACCTGGGTACCATCATCAGAGCCTTCAAAACGCTGAGCATCCTCCTGCAGCACGTACCCGACACTGTGATTGAACAGTTCGGAGGACTCCTCCATGCATGATGGTGGGGCTAGGGAAGGAGTGACTGATGACATTGAGCCGATGGAATAGGCCGCTTTGGCAGCTGCATTGGCATGCAAACTACTCTGAGCCTGGGTGACAGAGGATGAGGACGGCTTAGTTGTCCACTCTACCAACTCTTCTGCATGTTGTGGATCAACACGGCCAGCTGCTGAAAAAAAGGACAAGCATGCCCCATGTCCATGACCAGCACTGTTGGCTGTAGACACAGAGCCTGCTTGCCCTCTTTATTGGCCTGTGAGCGTCTGCCTCTCCTTGGTGGCCTTTCAGATATGCTGTAATGTTATTAGCAAAACATCGCCTGAAGTTTACTAGAAAAAGTACACCAGGAATGGCCTGCAGTCACATATAGGCTTGGCTACACTGGAATGCAGTGGATATATATATGTAGGAGACTGTATATATATTTATTGCACTGCAGATCACTGAATCACCTGTCTGCCTGCCTGAAAGTGTATTTGAAAACGTACACCAGGAATGGCCTGCAGTCAGATATGGGCTTGGCTAGACTAGAATGCAGTGAATACATATACATATATATATATATATATGGGCGGCACAGTGGTGTAGTGGTTAGCACTCTCGCCTAGCAGTAAAAAAGGTCACTGGTTCAAATCCCAACCATGACACTACCTGCCTGGAGTTTGCATGTTCTCCCTGTGCCTGCGTGGGTTTCCTCCGGGTACTCCGGTTTCCTCCCACACTCCAAAGACATGCAGGTAGGTTAATTGGCTTCTGTCTAAAATTGGCCCTAGTATACAACTGGGGATCTTGGATTGTGGCTCCTTGAGGGTAGGGACCAATGTGAGTGTGCAATGTAAAGGGATAGGGACAATTGTAGACACTCACTCAGGTTGAACTGGATGGACTGATGTCTTTATGTAACTATGTAACTATGTAACTATATATATATATATATATGTAGGAGACTGTATATATATTTAATGCAGTGCAGATCACTGACTCACCTGCCTGCCTGTATGCCTGAAAGTGCATTTGAAAACATACAGTCTGATATAGGCTTGGCTAGACTCGAATGCCGTGGATATATATCTAGGAGATGGTTAATATATTATATGTACTGCAGCTCACTGAATCACCTGTCTGCCTGAAAGTATATTTGAAAACGTACACCAGGAATGGCCTGCAGTCAGATATAGGCTTGGCTAGACTAGAATGCAGTGGATATATATGTAGGAGACTGTATATATATTTTATGCACTGCAGCTCACTGAATCACCTGCCTGCCAGAAGTATATTAGAAACAGTACACCAAGAACGGCCTGCAGTGAGATATAGCTAAACCGAATGCAGTGGATATATATATATATATATATATATATATATATATATATATATATATATATATATATATATATATATATATATTGTACAGGATGCCAAGGTTGGGTCCTGGACGGGTGCTATGTAGCACCTATATTCGGGTTGTCGTCCCTTTAAGGGAATACCAGTAGGCTTCAAGGGGTCACCCAAAAGTGGGTGAGAAATTCCGGGGATAGTTTTTAGGAACAAATCAAAAGAGGGGGAAAACACTGCACTCCCTATATAAGTGACAGAAATTGTGATATAACACAAAACAGCAGCTAACATACAAACAAACTAAGTCAAAATAACAAATGGTAACAAACAATGTAGCGCTATAATGTCAGAAAATGTAACCAAAACCTAGATATAAATCACCCAATGGTTTGGTAGTGAAATCAAACTTAAAAGGCCAGCACACATATCACATGTTGTGCTGTCCAGTGAAAAATACAAAAATGTGCTAAAGTGGACTAACAACATGAACATAGAAAAGTCCAGCTATAACAGAATAATGTGAAGCGTGAGTCCAGATATTCCGTTGGTATAAACTATGTATAGCCTTCCGTTCACAGCCAGAAATTATTATAAAAAACGGTGGATACCCTTACCGGAAGTGATGGACACAAATTACTATATAGTAGATGTGTCATGCAGGCTTATGTGCGTCACACACGATTCGTATACATCAGGTCATGGATCACCATCAGAATAATCGCTGCCTTCTCCGTTCGCCCACTTCAGGATTGGTACACCTCAGATCTCAAGGAGTTCTCCACTATCTCTCGAAGGTTCCAGTCAGCTAGGAGCTCGGAGCGGGTTCACCATAAACGAAAAGTAAGGACACAATGCCTCGCATAGTGAAATTCCACCATTGAAGGTTTTATTTGTAAAAAATTCCAAGCTAGAGTTTCCTGCTCCCCATATTGCTTTTTATCGTTTACTTTTATACAATTTATTGGATCACGTGATTTTTTGGATATTTTTTATGCAATTTGGAATTTTTTACAAATAAAACCTTCAATGATGGAATTCCACTCTGCGAGGCATTGTGTCCTTACTTTTCGCTTATGGTGAACTCGCTCCGGCAACCAGACCTAGGAGAGAAGCCCTGCCAGACGTTGGGACCCGCAAAACTGCATCGTCTGCTACAGAACCTCGAAGGGTGGTTCCTGTCCCAAGAATGGGAGACCTACAGTGTACAATGTCGGTCCTGGGGACATACCCGGGCGCAATGCCCACTTCAGGAGGAGCCTATGGACTGCGGGAGTGGTCGGAGAAGCTCCTTCTATGTGCAAAGAGTCTGCACCACTCACCTGGATCCAATTGCAGGACAGTTTGAGTGTGAAGTGTGGGTGAACCACCTTCCTGCCAGGGCGCTACTGGACTCTGGTAGCATGGTAACACTTGTACATGCCAGAGTGGTTGGGAGACTTGGCCCTGTAAGAAAAACCCTACGTGTAGTGTGCATCCATGGGGACACCAAGGAGTACCCCTTGGTTTCGGTGACTGTGTCCTATGGCCATACCTCAGTGACACAAGAGGTCGGGTAGTGAGACGCCTAATACATGACATTATAGTGGGGCGGGACTGTCCACTATTTTTTGAACTGTGGAGCCAGATACAGATGGGGCTGCCAGGACAGCCAGGAGAACTGGGGACACTGGGCCTGGAAGAGACAGTCTGAGGGACCTGGGCCTGAAACCCCAACAACACACCCCACTGATACGGAGATACCGGTTACTGATAATGATACTGCAGAGAATGTTAAGTTGAAGGATGATTCTGTTTCAGATTGCAAAACCGAGTTAAACTCTGGGGGAAGGGGGGGGGGTCTTCCCATTACAGGTTATGCTGGGGAAGGATGACGACGAGCTCTCCCCATTGCAGTTCCCGGTTGAGGAGGGTAAAGTGGAAACATCCTCAAGGCCAGTGCACCCAGACTTAGATGTACCCAGGGGTGCGTTTGTCACCACCCAGTTGCTGGATCCTACCTTGGTCAATGCCCAAGAGCAGGTTTCTGTTGTGGATGGGGTCTCACAAATGCCAGGGGCAGATCAGAGGTTTCTTCATTTTGCGTTGAAGGGGGACTTGCTTTATCGAGTGACTGAAAGCCGTGGGGAAACTATAGAGCAGTTGTTGGTTCCCCAACCATATAGGCAGATGCTACTTGATCTAGCCCACAACAATGCACTAGGAGGACACTTGGGGGCAGAGAAAACAGAGGCCAGGATAACCGACCGGTTTTACTGGCCAGGGGTGAAGGTTGAGGTTAAAAGATACCTGTCTGAGGAGCTGTTTTGCTATTTTGGAGGCTGCAAAAGATCTCTCTAAGGACTCTGAAAACTTTGGGGTGAAGATACATCTACGGAACTGTGGGTGCTTTCTTTTCCTATTTTTGTGTGCTGAAGATAAGCGGACTTTAATTTTACATTTTGTGTGCTGAAGAAAGCCTTATTTTTGATTTAATTATAAATAAACGTATTTTGGTTTCACTTTTTACCGGTTTATGCACTTGGTCTCGCGGAGCTAGTATCCCCAAACTTTAATATATATATATATTTATGGCCGAAGCCCTATGGCCGATACGTATCTGAACAATACTAGTTTATCATAACATACCCTATATGAAATGGACCTGAAAGTGTGCCCTGGTCTAATGGACGGTATACCAAAATAAGGGGGCATACCCAATGATTAGAAATGAATGAGTTTGAAGAGAAATGTTTTGAGAAATGCCCTAAAAAGGGGATGGGAGGGTGGGTATTGCGCACAGGAAACCAACAAAGACCACAGGCGAGTGGGCTGGTTAAATACCCCCCGGGCTCCTCCCATAAATTCAGGCCACCATACTGGCCTTCTTACTTATGGCCGAAGCCCTATGGCCGATACGTATCTGAACAATACTAGTTTATCATAAGATACCCTATATGAAATGGACCTGAAAGTGTGCCCTGGTCTAATGGACGGTATACCAAAATAAGGGAGCAAAAACACTTAGGTAGGGGTAAGAGAGTTTTATTGTTTTCAGCTTTATCTTTATTGAGCCAGTTGGGTGAATGCCCGAGACATTTCTACCTGTGGGTTAGGGATGTATCGAGCGAAGCAGGCCGATTTCCACCTGCCCAATCTTTTGATGACGTGGTGTGGATGAAGCTGCTCCGATGCGGAAGGAATGGCCGGAGTACTCACCGGGATTGAGGAGCAAATTGCGGAGGAGAATCCTTACATGCTTAATGAACTGGCGGGTTGGTTAATGGTTTGACCGGGAAGGGCAACAGAGGACTAGAGTCCGGGAGCTCGGATAGTAGAGAGAGTAACTGCGAAAGTACAGCAACCGGGCACCAGGCGTTGTTGGTTTTGTAGAGGTGGATATCTACGCCGGTGCCTGCCTGCTGAGTCTTAGTTACCGAGAGGTGGAGAATGAAGTGGTCCTGGTGACGGATCAGATGACGTCTGCGAAGGACTGGACTGTGTGTGCTGTTATGGGTGAACTCGCTGGGCCGTAGAAAGCCATAGTAGGCTAGATAAATGGCCGCCTGTATGACCAGACTGGGGAGAACACCGAAGGGGTAGCTGATAAGCATGGTGGACATGTCCCTGAAGATGGAACTGGTGATGGGGAGCCGTTTGACCTTGTCTGGTGGTTGCTGTTTCTGAATGCCGCGCAGGACGGCTCGGATAGCGTGAGACGAGAAGATGGATGGTTTGGTAGGATCCTGTAATGAGAGGTAGTGCTGTATGCCAGCTAAGTATAACCGGATGGTGTTGAAGGACAAGGCCAGTTGACTATGGCAGTATGAGGTGAAGGCTAGTATATGCCTGCCATCTGTTGGGGTGCCTACTGAGGAGGCAACCAGAAATGTATTGAACGCTTTTCAGGCTACCTGGTAGGCTTTCAGAGTGTTGTCTGCGAGTGATCGGTTGATGAGCCGAGTGGCTCCATGTAGATGCGGCTCTAGTCCAGGGCCAACTGAGACCAATGTGGGATAGGAGCTGACACCGTATCTGCTCCGGGAACCTGCCGGAAGAAGGACAGGAGATTAAAACGAGACATCAGACGGCTACCTGGTAGGCTTTCAGAGTGTTGTCTGCGAGTGATCGGTTGATGAGCCGAGTGGCTCCATGTAGATGCGGCTCTAGTCCAGGGCCAACTGAGACCAATGTGGGATAGGAGCTGACACCGTATCTGCTCCGGGAACCTGCCGGAAGAAGGACAGGAGATTAAAACGAGTGCGTCAGCTGCAAGGTTGTACTTTCCTGGGATAAACGTGCAGTATACATTAAACTGATGTCGCAGAGACAGCTGCACCAGCCTGCGAAGGAAGGACATCACAGAGAGAGACTTAGACCTGCCTTTGTTGATAATTTCGGCTGTGGCCTGGTTATCAGTGGTAAAACCTACGGTTTGTCCTGTCCAGGTATGACCCCAGAGCTGGGCGGCTGCTACAATGGGGTAGAGCTCAAAAAGGGATGAAGACTGACTAAACCCAGGGATCAAGAGTATTTGAGAAGGCCAGGGTCCGGCGAACCAATGGTGGCCAAAAATAGCCGCAAATCCTGTGGAGGCTGCGGCATCTGTTACTACCTGTGACGAGAGAGGTGAGATGGACGGGATGAACAGGGAGATACCATTCCAGGTGGACAGGAACTCGTCCCACATTGATAAGTCTGCTATGGCTGCGATGTCCAGGCTAAGGACTTGATCCGGGTCTTGTGCCTGAGAAAGGCAGACCAACAGGCGTGAGATAAAGGAGCGACCTTGTGGAATTATTCGCATGGCAAAGTTGAGCATGCCTAATAGCGCCTGTAGCTGTCTCTTTGTACATCCCCTGGTGCAGGTGAATTCGTGGAGGACTGCCCTGATGCGGGTCAGTTTGTCGAGGGGCAGGCTGGCCTGCATGGTGCTGGTGTCGAGATTGACTCAGAGGAAGGTGATAAATTGTGCGGGCCCGTCAACCTTATGTTCGGCGATGGGGACGTTGAGATTCCCAAAGACGGTCCTTAACTTACCAAGGTCCCTTGGAGGTATGCCCGGCTGTTAAATCAATAGAAAGTCATCCAGGTAATGGATAACTTGCTGACAACAGGCCTTGTGCCGAAGGATCCAAGCAAGAGACTGTGCGAACGTGTCGAACAGCCAGGGGCTGCTCTTGGAGCCAAATGTTAATTTAGTGGCGAAATAATATTGGTCTCTCCATTTAATGCCGTGCCAGCACCAGAGGGATGGGTGAATAGGCAACAGCTTAAAGGCATCGGATATGTCGGCTTTGGACAGCCACGCACCTGTGCCTACTTCAAGGATGGCCTGAATCGCCATGTCCACAGAGGCGTATTTAAACGAAAATTCTTCTGAAGGAATCAGGGAATTTAGGCTGGGAATGTGGGAAGAATGAGGCGCAGACAGGTCGTACACCAAACGATTTTTATTTGAAAACTTGCCCTTGACAAGCCCAATAGGGCTAACTCTCCACATATTGAAGGGGGGCTGTGTGAAGGGGCCTATGACGAAGCCTCGTTCCACCTCGGTTTGCAGCAACTGGTCAATGGCCTGCTCGTCGGAAGCTGCTGAGCGGAGGTTTCCGTACTCGTAGGTTGTGTGGGGCAGGGAGATGAGGTCGGTGTGGAAGCCTGTTGTGAAGCCAGCGATGAGGAAGGTGGCTAGTGAAGGAGTGGGGTGCATGGTGAGGTAGAAGCCCAAGCATAGGACGTCTATGCGGCTCAGTCATGAGCCCTTGCGAGCTTTAACCTCACACAGGTTTCTGGGGTGCGCTCTGTGACATATGACACAGACGTGCAATAGGCGGCACTGGCTAAAATTACATGAGCCATAGTTGTAATTATTGCAAATGGCCGCACCCCCCATGGTTCGGACCGAACGTCCAAACTTGTCCACTTGAGCCTTTGGTGTAGGGCCTGATGAGCCTTGGCCTGTGCCGGAGGTGGAGGGGAACTCTACTGGGCGGCCAGCCGTGACGTTGGCGCACCAGGAGGCGGTATGGGTGGAGGACTGGCAGATGGCACACAGAGGTGAACGAAGGCCGGCAAAATGCCGGCAGAACAATTCGGTTTCCATAAGGCTCCAGTCCGTGGGTGATTGGAACTGTGCCAGTTTAGCGGCTACTTTGGCGGAGAAGGAACGATGATAATCGTAGAAGGCGAAGCCTCCGTATTTGTAACCTAGGTCCACCACTGTGTGGAGGTACAAGTCCAGCTCTTCCCTTCTGGCGGGGGATGCTGAACAAATGACGTCTCTAAGCATCCCAAAGGCTAGGGCAAACTCTGGGATGGAGAGTTTGCGGTTCAGCCTAGGATCCTTAGCTTAGAGGACTACAGAGACGTCTCCCCATGTGTAGGCCTTGTTTTCTGCAAGGTCGTGGACTGAGATAAGCAGGGAGGCAAGGTTGATATCCTTGCCGTCCAAGATGTCCTTCCTTATGCCGGCTGGCACCAGATGTGCTGGGTGGACAACAGGACATGTCCCTGCGTTACCTGTCGGCAGTGGTAGCGGGACCGAAACTGGAACAGGGGTGGTTGTGGCTGGGTGAGCCTCTAGAAGCGCCACTCTGGTCTGGACGTCCGTGACCGTGTTGTTTAACCACTTTCAGACCGGACCAATTTGCTGGTCAAAGACCAGACCACTTTTTGCGATTCGGCACTGCGTTGCTTTAACTGACAATTGCGCGGTCGTGCGACGTGGCTCCCAAACAAAATTAACGTCCTTTTTTTCCCACAAATAGAGCTTTCTTTTGGTGGTATTTGATCACCCCTGCGGTTTTTATTTTTTGCGCTATAAACAAAAATAGAGCGATAATTTTGAAAAAAACGCATTATTTTTTACTTTTTGTAATAATAAATATCCCCCAAAAATATATAAAAAAACATATTTTCCCTCAGTTTAGGCCGATACATATTCTTCTACATATTTTTGGTAAAAAAAATCACAATAAGCGATTATTGATTGGTTTGCGCAAAAGTTATAGCGTTTACAAAATAGGGATAGTTTTATAGCATTTTTATTAATAATTTTTTATTATTTTTTTTTTTTACTAGTAATGGCGGCGATCTGCGATTTTTATTGTGACTGCGACATTGTGGGGGACCCATCGGACATTTTTGACACATTTTTGGGACCATTGTCATTTATACAGTAATCACTGCTATATAAATGCAGTGATTCCTGTGTAAATGACACTGGCAGTGAAAGGGTTAACCAGTGGGTGGCAGTGTAGGGGTTAAGTGTTCCTAGGGGTGTGTTACTAACTGTGGGGGGGTTGGGCTTTCATTTAGTGTACACTGATCTCTGCTCCAATCACATGGAGCAGAGATCAGCGTCACTAGTTGCTAGGCAGAATGTAAAAATGTTGTTTATACAGCATTTCCTCCATTCGGCCGCTCCGTGAGACGATCGCGGGGATGCCCGCGGCGATCGAGTCCGCGGGTCCCGCGACCGGACTCACGGGGGTCCCGACCAGCGCGGGAGCGCGCCGCCGGCGGCGCGCTCCCGATGGCACGGCGGCAACGAATATTGGACGTACATGTACGCCAATATGCCTGCCCGTGCCATTCGGTCGACGTACATCGTCGTGCGCTGGTCGGGAAGTGGTTAAGGACGACACCATTGAGTGCAGTTGAGAAATAGCCGCTGAGATTGACTGGAGAGAAGCCTGAGGTGGGGTACTGGGCCCGACTGTAGCTGGCGGGGTAGAGAGGAGCCTGAAAAGCTCTGCCTTCCTAGCGGTAGCGGGGAAGGGAATGCCCTTGCGTCTCAGCTCTGCTGTCAGCCTGGGGATAGTTCAACCCCTGTAGGACTGTATGCTGTCGCTCACTGAAGGCGGGCGAGGAGACAAGGGGGCGGTAAGGTCTTCGCTGCCGACTTGGGACATGGCTCCAGGTGAATCGTGCCCTAGGAGTGATGTCCTATCTCTCTGGGGACGAAGGGCGCTGCGAAAATGGTGCGTTTTGAGTGATAACAACCCGGTTTCGTAACGAATGACTCAAGATTTTCAGGTTTTAATGATACTCAAAAATAGAAATGTTTCTAGTAAAGGAAGGTCAATCGAGACCCTTACCTGCGGCAGTCGAGCCAGAGACGTTGTACAAAACACGAACGGGAACGAAAACCACGAGACTTCTAGTAGAGAGAAGTTATCCGAATGGCAACGAAACTCGAGCAGTCGGCCTAGTGACGTAGTATTGCGCACAGGAAACCTACAAAGACCACAGGCGAGTGGGCTGGTTAAATACCCCCCGGGCTCCTCCCATAAATTCAGGCCACCATACTGGCCTTCTTACATATATGGAAAAAGGAACGAAAAAAAGGGAAAAACTGCGCTACGGAATACAAATGGTATTGGACGGAAGCTGCAATTCAAATGTACACCAAGAATACACCAAACAGAAATAAAAAAGAAAGAACTGCGCTAACCACAAATACCCAAAGTGAGTAGGGTATGTATATGTGCCAGACCCACAATATGGGTCTTAGTATCTTAATGTCTCTGAGACCACCTCCAAAATATAGTGCAAACCATATACAAATAAATGCAATTAAATACAAAAACAAACCATAAATGCGTGTCAATGATGTGAATTCCCCAAACACAATATGAGTATATCAAACTCTGTGCATATACCCCTAAAGAGTAAAAAAATAGAATATGGAAAAAAATATGTTTGCAGTTTTTACATAGATGAACTATCGAAAAAAAATTATATTTAGAGACACTCTATATAATGTCCATATAGTCATATACCAAAAAATAATAATAGAATGTCCATATGGTAAACGAACACCAGTGAAGTAAAACTTCAAGTGAAGTACAGCAGTGAAGAAAAACTTCAAACAGCTGAGTTACAAGTACACAAATTAAAAATCTTCTCCAGAGATGTAATGTGCTTTTCCCATCACCGAATGAGTGAATTGGCTCCTTACCAGATCCAAGCGACCCCCCGTTACAGAGGGTCACCACAGGCGACAATAGTCAAAGGATATCCGGATAGCGCTTCCTCCTCAGGCGATCCCAAATCTTTCACGCGATAGGGTTATGGCTGTTATTCCACATATCACTCCCAACTCAACGTGGTATCACATAGGGAAAAACATAGGCTCCAGATAGTGTAAAACCAAATGACTTTAATTTGCAAAAACGAACGTATACACTTACATAAAAGACTTTAAAAGCAGGTTCAAAACAGAAGCGTGCACCGGCCGGATACACGCCAACGCAGAGACCAACCCGTCCTTCCTGGTCCAAAAAGAACTTATTGTGTTTGGGGAATTCACATCATTGACACGCATTTATGGTTTGTTTTTGTATTTAATTGCATTTATTTGTATATGGTTTGCACTATATTTTGGAGGTGGTCTCAGAGACATTAAGATACTAAGACCCATATTGTGGGTCTGGCACATATACATACCCTACTCACTTTGGGTATTTGTGGTTAGCGCAGTTCTTTCTTTTTTACTTCTTACATATATAATTACACTGCAGTTAACTGAATCACCTGTCTGCCTGAAGTATATTAGAAACAGTACACCAGGAACGGCCTGCAGTCAAATCTAGCAAGCCTGGATGTATATATCAATGTCAGCAACACACCATACAGGGCTGACGTGCAGGCAGCATTATATAGTGTGGGGCGTGGGCTTAACCCCCTGATACATAGGCTTAACCCCCTGAGGCACCCTGCCTTTGGCCAATTATGGCTCTCTTTGCTGATGGTGCTATGATTGGCCAAAGCATGCGGCTCATAGTGCATGCTTGGCCAATAATCAGACAGTGATGCGCGGGGAGGTAAGCGATTTTTCTGAATGGATGGTGTTAGTGCTTTAATCATCCCAGCACCATGGTTGGTATGCCTGCCACCAGATGGAGATGTTACTTACCACACTGCCTGCTACCAGATGGGGATGTCACTTGTCACTATGTCTGCCAGGAGATGGAGATGTCACTTGCCACGCTGCCTGCCACCAGATGGGGATGTCACTTGCCACTATGTCTGCCAGCAGATGGGGATGTCACTTGCCACGCTGCCTGCCACCAGATGGGGATGTCATTAATTAATTTATGTGTAAAATCAAGCTTCCCTCCCCCCAACATTGCAGAGTACTTGCAACCAGGTACAGCGATGTCAGCATCTCCTCAGCATGGGTAAACTAGCTGCAGCTGAAACACAGGCACATACGAGAGGAGAGATGAGAGTGAGGGTGCACAGTGAGAGATGAGATCATTCTCTCTCTCCTGTGTTGCGGCTGCAGCTCTGTGTAGAGCAGCTTTCGTGGCCCTGTAAGTAAGGGCGAAACAGCAGTGTGGGACATGAGAGATGATGTCATCTCTCTCCCTTGCAGGTCACTGCTGACATTACTTGTCTCCTCCGTGGCCCAGCAGCAGAGGCGCCACAGCCTGGTGTTGGGCCGTGGCCCACAGGTTGGAGACCTCTGCCATACACAACAAACTGCAATGCCATTTTTTTCTGCTTTCTCTGCATCATCTTCATGGACAAAATGTTCACTTGCTGCCTAGTACATCCCAACAATTTTGCAGATGCCATTGTAATGAGATATTGCCTTTAACTGTCAGAGGTCATAATGTTTTGGCTGGTCAGTGTGTGTGTATAATATAAATAATAATAATAAAAAAAAAAATATATATATATATATATATATATATATATATATATATATATATATATATATATATATATATATATATATATATATATATAGAGCCTTTCTATTAAAAATTATTAATATATGGAAAGTATGTACCCAAAATATAGGTTAGCCCAAATTTTTCCATTTTATGTCTATACACTTGAATAACATTTGATACATTTAGTTAAAAATGTGCTTTCAAAGCTACTAAGCAATCAAGCATGATGGTGATATCATCATGATCTTATTTATCTATATAACTATGGTGATCTGAGAGTATTATTCCTATGTATAATACCTGTAACACATGAAATCTGTCGCCATGTTTCATAATATACATCTGTAAAAATTGGGTGATCTGTATCATGAATTGTATCTGTTGCACAGCTGTTTGTCTTATCTGCTTTTGACTTATGCATGTTGAGAGCAAGTTCTGTGCGATCAGCATGTAGACATAGAAAATAAGCTATGAACAAGGCATGATATAAAACAGCATAGTCAGTTATTTGATTCACTTATCAGTTAAACTGAGATACTATGACAAAGCACAAATGAAATGTAGGTGTAACTTACAAAGCAGACTATAAATATAATGGGGAGACAGTTGTGTTTGCCATCCACCATCTACTTCTTGAAGCAGGAGCTACTCTCATCTGACTCAATCCACCACCATGGTTCACTGGACTGCTGAAGAGAAGGCCGCCATCAACTCTGTGTGGCAGAAGGTCGATGTTGAACAGGATGGACATGAAGCACTTACCAGGTATAACAACTTTCCTTGGTGTTGTTACTTTTTCAGAATCTCTCTACTATGCTACCAGTATCTTCTAACCTGAATCATTTAACAGTCTTCTAATGCTTTATTATTTCCATGGTTTCAAATTACACAATGTAATCTATTTTAAACAAAATAAATTTGATACTTCATTGAATCAGATTTGGGCTTGCCTAATAAGGCACTATGTAAAGTGGAATTCAATAGTTTTGCTTATTTGTTGTATATTTTTGACATTTATTGTTTATAAATATATTTTATTTAGGAGAAATCATGGACTTTAAAGGCACCAATGTATTAATTTTTTTTTTATTAATAACAAATATACAAGAGTGACTAAAACCATATAAGGTACAAATTTATATAGGCAGTAATCCACACATCCAACTCTAACCGATGGGATCGGGTCAATAGCTTTAATGACCACTGGGAGTTCCCTGAACAGAGTGGGAGCAGATTACCATTTTTAGAGGAACAAGCTCAACATGTTTCCTGATATGACGCTTTTTCGGGAGCTTATCAATATTTTTAATAGAAAGTAAGTGTATGTATATAAAAAGGCAATGAGGTTTAATTTTGCTATGTGGTTAATTCAGGCACACAAGGGGAACGAAAAGGCTTGTAGCTAGCTCACAAACTTAGAATGTCATCTCAAAAGACATAGTAAGTGCATGGCATGTAATCATTGCATAGAAAAAAATAAAGGTCACACAGGCTATTATATTGTTCATAGACAGCACTAGTCAGTGGTCAGTTGAATTCTTACTGGTGTCCTGAGTATGATTAAGTGCAAGTCTCTCAGAGCAAACAAGCAATCCCAATCATGTTGCTGATACAAGAATCACAGCCAGAAAGTAAGGTCGGCCGGTGGAGGTGTCAGACAAAATTCGAAATGAGGATATAATCTTCCACTACTCCCTGGCTTGTTACGTTAATCTGTGTAATTATTTTAATTAAAATAATACTATCAAAGTATTTTAACAAAATTATAATTGGCATTTATTTATCTTTACTGATGTTTCTTTCTCTTACTTCTTTTTGTTTTCCTAAGATGGGACTTCCTGCATTATAGATACTGTAATAAAGTTAGTTTTGAAAGTAACATATATCTTTAAACAGTGTGATAACATAATATTTTTTTTTTGCATTATTCATATCCTTGCACACATACAAGCAAGTAATAATTGCTACAAGTTCACAGGTACATGACTCATGTACAACATATATGCATCATGCTACAACCTATAAACACTCCCCTTTCTTATCCTCTAAAATAAAGACCATACCACTTCTTTTGGAGTAAAAATAGGCCGTAGCAGCCTTTAACTTTATTATTAATAACAACCATATATAAAACTCTCAAAATATATATATATATATATATATATATATATATATATATATATATATATATATATATAATTCTATCTCCCTCCACCTAGTGTTGGTCTTTGCAGGTCCACCAATCAGAAAACATCTGTAACCAAATATATATATAGACATTGCGGTCCCTCTGCCGTGGGTTATTAGGCCTCAAGCCGAGATGCTGACTCAAAGACGCCCACTTACCGCAGTGTCCCCATCCCATTTCCAGCTAACCTTAGTCAACTGTATTACCATCCTCAGGACCCATACCACCGACAGGTCCTGACTCTGCATTCCACACTCTTTTCCTTCACCTGCAAAGACCAAAACACCAGCCACTGCCACGACTTCCATTACGACCTGAAATACAAAGAACAGACACACACATACAAAGAAAAAGAAAACAACCTAATCTACAGCTACAATACCCAGGGAGGGAGGGTGGGAACTTTCTTGGTGCTCTGCTGCCCATGTGATAGGAGGGGTTTACACTTCTTTCTGCTAACCCCTCCTAGCATACATCCCCTAGCCAATCCTTGTTCCCTTTACAATAACAACCCCTATCTGCCAATGACTGTCATGTTCACAAAGTCATGACAGCCCTCTGCCTATGCGTTGTTAACCCTCTCGGTGCGGGCTTTACTTATCACTCAGTCATACAGGTACCGCATCATACCCATGAAGTTGTATTATTCATTGATAATGTCTATATGTTTGAAGGTTCCTGGTGGAAAATATTAATCAAACATGTTTTCTTGTATTTTTCATAGGCTGTTTTTAGTCTACCCCTGGACCCAGAGGTATTTCGGCACCTTTGGAAATCTCTCCAGTCCAGCTGCAATTGCTGGTAATGCTAAGGTGCACGCACATGGCAAGAAGATCCTGGGAGCTATCGACAATGCCATCCATCATCTAGACAACGTGAAGGGCACTCTACACAACCTCAGTGAGAAACATGCTAACCAACTTCATGTGGATCCTGAGAACTTTAGGGTATTAATCTTAATATTTATTTAACATTGGGCTTGACTGCTTTCTATTGACAAAATAGAAATGTACTTTATGACCTTGTCACCTTTGTAAGTATGTTTAAATCCAAAACTTTTTTTCATTTTAAAGAGTAAGAAATAGTTAAAAGCAAGCATTTTTATTTAATTTTTATTTTTTGCTGTTTTACTCATGGGGGGAGATTTCCATGTGCTGCTTAGAGACTAAACAGGAAATATGATGACATTTCTAAAAGGTTTAGAAGACATAACCTTTACAATACAATTTTGAATTGACTATGTGCCCACATTAGAAGATGACTTTTCACCTCAAAAAATATAACCCTTCCGTACTCCTTCCAAAACTAGAAAAAAGAAAAAAAAAAGTATGGCTTTGAAATGATCTTAACCAAAGTAACGGTTGATAGTAATCCAGAGCAACACATTTTTTTTTTTTTTTTTTAGCTTAAGGAATAAATAACAACTGCTGATCTGTAGTTGTAGTACACTTTAACACATTTACAAACTTTTTTGCGCTTTGCTTTGCTGTTATATATCACAATTTTTCTAATTAAATATTTTGATAATGTAACGATTTAAATACTAATACCAAATTGTTGCTTTTTTATGCAGCGTCTTGGAGGAGTGTTGGTTATTGTCCTGGCTGCCAAACTGGGATCTGCCTTTAGTCCTCAAGTCCAGCATGCATGGGAGAAGTTCATTGCCGTCCTGGTTGATGCTCTTAGCCACAGCTATCAGTAAACTACAACATGAACAGAAAGCAGCATAGTTTTCACTGAGGCTGTGTATTAATGTGTGTTCCATTTGTAGAGCATGTAAATAAAAAAAAATGAAAAAAGCTCCCTCCTGTAATGTCATATTTATTTGTAAATGCTAAATTAACAAGGTGGCCTGTAAATGAAAATAGGTTTGTTTGGTGAATTTCCTAGTTGGGCTAACTGATTTCAGAGGACAAAGATAAAGAGTCTGGAATGGATATTTCATGAATGCTATTCTTATCCTGGCACTTAACAGTCTCCGCCAAGGGAGGACTGAATTTATTGTTCCTAGGGGACAAACACAATCAACTAGTCCTTTCATGGCAGGGATGCATTTCTGTGGGCTAAAAACAGTGTACCAAGCAAAGTGTGCCATGGTGCCACATTGATTGGTGGGAATGGTAAAAGGTACCTTTTCCAAAAGGACATAGCTTTTTAAAACGCACTTTATGGGAGCTAAATTTTAAAAAATAGAAATGGCCATTTTCTAGAGTGAAGCCGCGTAAACACGATCAAACATTCCGGTGGACTTTTTTTTTACCCAAAAGTCCGGCGGACTAAGAAAGTAGTTTCTTTTGTACCTAAATATGTCCGCCGGACTCGCATTTTAGCAGACAATATGGCCGTGTGTGTGCTAGTCTGGTGGACAATAAGGCTGTGTATGTGCTAGTCTGCCCTACTTTTGAAATGAACTGACTTTTCCCGCCCGGAGAAAAGTCCGCTCATTTTGAGCGCGTCTCCAGGTAGCCGGGACCAGTGAAGGAGGCATCGCTGGGCCCGTCACCTGGTAAAGAGTTAAAGGGGAAGCCCTACGCCGAAAAAACGGCGCGGGGGTCCCCCTCTAGGTCCATATCAGACCCTTTTCCGAGCATTCTACCTGGCCGCTCAGCAAAGAGGGTGGGGACGAGCGAGCGCCCCCCCCCTCCTGAGCCGTACCAGGCTGCGTGCCCTCAACATGGGGGGGTGCTTTGGGGAAGGGGGGGCCCACTTTAATAAGGATGCTTCCTTATTAAAGGGGGCTCCTGGATTCCGATAAGCCCCCCACCCGTAGACCCCGACAACCAACGGCCAGGCCCTTGTCCTCATCAACATGGGGGCAAGGTGCTTTGGGATGGGGGGGCCTCGCGCCCCCCCTTCCCCAAAGCACCCCCCATGTTGAGGGCATGCGGCCTGGTACGGCTCGGGGGGGGGGGGGGGCGTTCGCTCGTCCCCGCCCCCTTTCCTGACCGGCCGGGTAGCGTTCTCAGATAAGGGTCTGATATGGACCTAGAGGGGGACCCCGCAACGTTTTTTCGGCGTAGGGCTTCCCCTTTAACTTCATACCAGATGACAGGGCCAGCGATGCCTCCTTCGCTGGTCCCGGCTACCTGGAGACGCGTTCAAAATGAATGGACTTTCCTCCATGTGTGTGGATGAGTCCGCTCATTTCAAAAGTACGGCGGATAATCCGGCGCATTAAGTCCGCCGGACCTAGTCCGCCGCAAAAGTACCGTGTGTGGGCAGGTAGCTCGTTCGGAAAGTCCGGTGGTTTGTCCGCCAGACTAAGTCCGCCGGATAGTCTGATACGTGTGTACGCGGCATGAGAAACAAGAGATTGTCAAACAAATGGCAAGGGGGGCTGGACATTGCCTTATGGAACATGTATCAAGCCAAAAAATGCTTTTTAAAAATGTCGTTATGCTTAAAGGGCAATATTAAAAATAAAAAAATTCTATAAAATTATGCCTAGAAGGATGCCCTTAATCTGCCTGTGAAGTGGCACATCTGTTTGATATAACAACCTTCTATAGCTAAACTGTGATCGACTGTGGAGCGTTTCCTGGGATCCACCCCTCCCCTTATCCTGGCATTGGTGTTTGGTTTTCACCATCTGCCGGGTTGTGAGGGCGTGAATTGAGATTTCTGATGGTGCTTTGTGGAGGGACCAGGCTTCTCTGACCTTCACCCCTTCAAGAATAACAAAACAATATTTTCACAAAAAATACAAATCATTAGTAAACACAAACATAACATACATTCCTACCCAAATCTAAAAGGTAAAACTACATTGAGTTAATAAAGTGCTGTGTGTAAATGGGGTCTTGGGGCTCATTCACATAGTGACCTGTACAGTGTGAATAATTTTTTATTTTTTTGATGTAGCTGTTGCAGTGTACAGGCAGCCTATGTTACGCTATGAGGACTCATCAGCTGCACAAACACAACCTCAGGTTCTAATTTGACAGGCATGCGGATGCAAGTGTATGACCCCCAAAAATTTGGGACCACTCACTCACACCTGCACACTTATCACATTAGGACCTGCGCTGTGTTCATACATCCATATAGAATAACAGGTGGCTCCAGCCGCACAAACAAACCTAGAGAATCCGTGTGAATAAGCCCTTAATGCTTTTATTATTATTATTTTTTTTTTTTTATAATTTTTTACAATTTGTTGTTTATTTTTTCAGTTACTCATTAAAATTTTGCTGTTGTAATGATGTAAAATATGATGTAAAATATCAGGGGTCTAAATAGATCCCTGACATCTGTCCTTTGAGACAGAGAAAGAAATTGAGGACTCAGAATTTTCAATTCCTTTCTCTGTAGCCTCAGTTGAACTGAAGATGAATAAACAGGACACAGAGGCTCCTGTCCATTCATAAATTGAAGCAGAGTAAACACAGTTTACTATGCTCATTTACAAATGGACACAGGACTGATCGTACCGATCATTCACTGTGTCCGATTCAGAAAAGGAAAGGGCTGGTAAATTATATACTGACTGGCCCCTTCCCCCACTCTCCATCACCTTGTGAACCTGCAGCAGCCAGCAGAAGAGGGAATCCAGCAGTACTGTGGGGAGAATGGGGGGGCCCAGGCACACAGGGAAGAATCAGATGTGGGCAGCACATGGAGATGGATCAGTGTGTCTGGGTGGGGGGACAATTACAGGAAGTACTGTGTCTATGTCTTTAGCTCAAGCAATTGAAAGCAGTTGAAGGGCGCCAGCAGGGAGAGGGTGAGAAACCAGGTTTCAGCTGCTGGAGGGAGAGACACAGACACAGTGCATCATTCTGTAATTGTCCTCCTGATTCCCCTGCTGTCCAGGCCCCCCACTGTTCCTGGGCTCCCTATAGGAGGCCAGGTTGTAACCTATGTCTGCGGCCCTGTGTGGGAATGCCTGGGGGTGGTTCTTCTGGTGGCCATCTTCACTGGGAGATATAAGGATAGGCAAGTTCAGACACAGACTCCTCTATATAGTTTACTGTGGTGATCCAAGCTTATAATATTCCACTAGTCTTGAGCATAATCATTGAGAAGCATTAAAGAATATGTAAAGCCAACATTTAATATTACTGATATGTGCCTGTTTTACCATGTACTTGTATTAAAAAAGTATCTTATTCACTTTGTATTGGTTCCTTTGTGTAAAATCTCTGGTGCTCCTGCCATCCCCTCTGCTTTCCTATTAAAACTGACCACACTAAGCAAGAGAACACACACCGTGGTCAGTTCTCTATCTATCTATGGTCAGACTTGTCCAGGCACAGTCTCTTTTTGGGAAGCTCAGTGTCTCCCCCCGGGTTTTATGCAGCTGATAACAGAGGATATGTGATCACTTATAGAGAAGGTAAAAAGGTATTTATAATGCTTTTATATATATATATATATATATATATATATATATATATATACACGCAAATGGAATGCCATTTATATTTTAAACGGAATGGGTTGTTTTACAAGGTGAGGGTTTACAATCACTTTAAACAAATAGGTGATTGAACTAGTCAGGTAAAGTGGTAATTAACCAATGACTGACTAGGAAGAATCATGCAAAAGGGTTGTCGTATTAATATATTATATTGTTTTTAAGATATTGTTTTTATATTTTTGTGCAAATAAAGTATGACATAATTTTAAAGAAGTTTTTGTGTAAATGTATCGCCTGAACAGTTCTAATTTCTTTCCAAAAAAATAATTTTATTCTCATACAAGGATGTGGCTCTTATAATTGACCCAACTTATCTGCATAGTAATCCAGTCTGGACATTCTTCATCCAATATACCAACTGTAACTTATCAAATTGTGTACTTTCATTTAAAGGTGTACATTAAGATTATTGTTTCATACCTTGATATCAGAAGTCACCAGGAAAATTATATTCCCATAAAGGTTGTTCTGCACAAAAATTTCCCCAAGTACTATGAGGAAAGATCAGAGGAACTGAATTTATTCACTCTTGATAAGAGGAGATTAAGGGGGGATATGATCAACATGTACAAATATATAAGGGGTCCATATAGTGAACTTGGTGTCGAGTTATTCACTTTACAGTCAACAAAGAGGACAAGGGGGCACTCTTTACGTCTAGAGGAAAAGCGATTTAATCTCCAAATACGGAAAGGTTTCTTCACAGTAAGAGCTGTGAAAATGTGGAATAGACTCCCTGCAGAGGTGGTTCTGGCCAGCTCAGTGGATTGCTTTAAGAAAGGCCTGGATTATTTCCTAAGTGTACATAATATAACTGGGTACTGACATTTATAGGTAAAGTTGATCCGGGGAAAATCCGATTGCCTCTCGGAGGATCAGAAAGGATTTTTTTTCCCCTGCTTTAGCAAATTGGATCATGCTTTGCTGTTTTTTTTTTTTGCCTTCCTCTGGATCAACTGTGGGTATAGAATTGGGTATATGGGCTGGTATGATATTATTATATATATATGGATTTTTTTTTTTTTGTGGTTGAACTGGATGGACTTGTGTTTTTTTTCAACCTGACTAACTATGTAACTATGTACTACCCTTTGTGAAGACTTGTGCTGTCTGTAGTATATCTCTCACACTTTGTCTGGGAAACACTTACTTTATATGTAGAAATTAAATGTTACACATCTTAATGTAGCAAATGTTTTAACCAATGAAGATAACAGAGCAGTTGACATAATATTCCACAAATGTTAGTGTATATGCTAGATCAACAAATACATATGTGTTACATGAATATATGGAACTCATATGAAAAAATATGTGCATGGTTATTTAAGTAAAATTGTTAGGCGAACAGTTGGCCCCAAGCATGAATTCGGGCGGAACATTGGCTGTTTGCCCATTTGACAAACACCAGAATTATGTGGAGCATTTGACCGTTTGTCTGGCCCAATGAATGATCACAATGCAATATGCTGCCACACATGCAGAGCATACATCAATATTAATTCTACAAATAAAGAAAAAAGGTAATTATAACACACATAGATATAACAAGAATTAAAGACACATGTGATAGAAAAGATTACAAGCTATCTTACCCTGGGTGTGGTCAAGTGTATAGACCCTGCAGTACAAGTCTATCCTGTCGAATGTGAGGACACTACATCAGGAGGACACAGAATCTACAGTCCAATGAAGAAATGGGCAATTGAAATCCTAAAATATGGTAATTTGTAGAGTTAAAAGGCAATGAAAGCCTGCTCTATGTATTGTATAGTATACCCACTATTGCCACGTACAGATGATCAGACATTCCGACAACAAAATTCTGGATTTATTTCCGATGGATGTTGGCTCAAACTTGTCTTGCATACACACGATCGCACAAATGTTGTTTGAAATTCCAAACGTCAAGAACGTGGTAATATACAACACATACAACGAACCGAGAAAAATTAAGTTCAATAGCCAGTGCGGCTCTTCTGCTTGATTCCAAGCATGCGTGGAATTTTGTGTGTCGGAATTGTGTACACACGATCCGAATTTACGACAAAGGATTTTGTTGTCGAAAAATTTGAGAACCACCTCTCAAATTTTATTTGTCGGAAAGTCCGACAAAAAATATCCAATCGAGCCTACACACAGTCGGAATTTCCAACAACAAGCTCACATCGAACATTTGTTGCTGGAAATTCCGACCATGTGTACGTGGCATATAACAGATGCAGAGCCCCAAATTTCCAGATGCACAAATAAGTCTCACATTATCTAGAAAAAGCAGAACAAGAGACGTTGGTAGAGTCCCATGGCCCAGAAGTAGTCAGGCTTACTTCAGATGGAGTGCCCTGGGATAAAAAGGAGACAGGTTGTTGGGTCCATACGCTGTTCTCATCTAAACAGATGATAGGAAGCTAGGGAAAAGTTATATAACTCACCATCTGGAGAGGAATGTTCCAAGGGCTGCATTAGCAAAGGGACTGTGCATTGTCTCCCCCCATGAATGCAGGGCTCCTGCCCAGCACCGCCTGCATCGCCGAATATGGCGTGTGACATCACAGGGCCCGGCTTCGCAATGTGCACATGCGAGCCCGCGCATGTGCGATGTCCAAAATCAGGCACATGCTTAGCGAGGGACATTGTGCCCTCCCTGCGCACAGTATCGCCCAACAGACTGTGAGGGGGAAAGCTGCAGAAACTCCACAGCCACCCTCTCACCGGAAAGCTACACATCTGCCAGGACAGAGCAAGACCAGGCCAAAAGAAACATAAGGGGAGGGGATTGCAAGACCCCTTGGCAGCCATGATTGAACAGGACAAACAGCAAGAAAATGTGCAATCCAAAAAAAACACACTTATACCTAGTTATATATTTAAATACTACAGGGGGAAGGAAAGAAAATCCCACATAGGTTTTTTTCTACATATTACAAAGAGATTTTCTAAATCTCACCTATAAAAAGGGTCTATACGAGTTGATCTCATTCAGCCTCGGGGGACCATAGGGTTCAAACATTCGATCCAAAGGATTTCACATTGGAGTATACGTATGTCCCAATTACCTTCCCTGGCATCTGGTATAACAACCTCAAGGATAGTGATGGACGAACTTCCGACGGGACTTTTTGCGAACGCAATCCGCGAACGTGCCCAAATGTTCGCACCCCATTCACTTTAATGGAAGGCGAACCTTAAAAGCCTCCAGGTCATATTTTCAGCCACAAAATACTTACTAGCTGTGCACACATATTTGCACAACATGGACACTGACATACCAGAAGTATTAAGTGTATCTGGGATCAACAACGACAAGCATTCTTTTTTTATCTGTGAAATTATGCCAATTCAGGAGCGCATGAAGGCCGTGGAGGAGAGGCAAGGTCAGGCCATGCTATGAAGGGGGTGCAGGAGATGATCAGTGCCACAGTCAGGGCAGCTCAGTCCTGTGCCAGTGTCCCAGTGTGCCAACCTGTGCTTGAGCCCCTGACCCCTCCCTCTGCCCGGCCCTTACCCCCACCTATGCAGGGCTCCACTGCGGTGGTCCGGAGGTGCCAGTCCAGTGCTAATCCTCAGCCATGGTGCTGGCACTGCCTGCTGATTGGCTTCTCCGCTGCTATCTCCCTCACTGTCTGACACCAGCACTGAGATAGAACACTGACACCAGCACCGTGATAGACAGCACTGACGCCAGCACCGAGATAGAGAGCACTGACACCACACCAGCACCGTGATAGAGAGCACTGACACCAGCACCGTGAAAGAGAGCACTGACACCAGCACCATGATAGAGAGCACTGACACCAGCACCGAGATAGAGAGCACTGACATCCCACCAGCACCGTGATAGAGAGCACTGACACCAGCACCGTAATAGAGAGCACTGACATCAGCACAGAGATAGAGAGCACGGACACCACACCAGCACCGTGATAGAGAGGACTGACACCAGCACCATGATAGAGAGTACTGACACCAGCACCGAGATAGAGAGCACTGACACCACACCAGCACCGTGATAGAGAGCACTGACACCACACCAGCACCGTGATAGAGAGCACTGACAGCCACCAGCAGCGAGATAGAGAGCACTGACACCACACCAGCACCCTGATAGAGAGCACTGACACCAGCACCGCGATAGAGAGCACTGACACCAGCACCATGATAGAGAGCACTGACACCTGCACCGAGATAGAGAGCACTGACACCACACCAGCACCGTGATAGAGAGCACTGACACCACACCAGCACCATTATAGAGAGCACTGACACCAGCACTGACACCAGCAACTTGCTGCGGGACTCAAAAATATGACACCGCTCAACCTCTTCAAACAGGAGGGTACTGGCATATAGTACGGTGTGCTTTTTTTGTACAAGTGAGCCAAAGGTAGAAAAAAGGTCTGTGTGCTAGATTATCTAAATTGTTTATAGAGTTATGGATATACATGGTCTACTGGTCACATGTGTTGAATTCCTCCGAGATCCATACCTCATTCATTTTTATAAATGTGAGGTAGTCAACACTGTCGTGAGCTAGGCAAGTACGCTTATCGTTCACGATACCCCCTGCTGCGCTGAGCGTCCTTTCGGACAGGACACTGGACGAGGGGCAAGCCAACAGTTCCATTGCAAATTGTGCAAGGTCTGGCCAGAGGTCAAGCCTGCCCACCCAGTAGTCCAGTGGTTCATCACTTCTCAGAGCGTCCACATCGGCCGTTAACCCGATGTAGTCGGACACCTGTTGGTCTAGGCATTCCCTGATGCTGGATCCAGATGACCCCTGTTGATGGGTTGGCTGAAAGAATGATCTCATATCAGAAGTGACCAACACATCTTCAAACCGTCCTCTTCTTGCAGGCGCTGTTGGATTGGTACTCGCAACTCTTTCTCTGGGAGTGGGAATTCCTCTATCAGCGTACGCAAAAGCAGAATGCAGCATTTCTTTAGGTAAGGCCTGTAAGTGCTCCATTCTGACAGCCCTCTGTGATGGTGGTAACATTTCTTCCATTTTGTGTTTGTACCGGGGGTCTAAGTACTGGTACTGGTCCTTGACCTTTACACTTTTTATACGGGAGTCCCTGTTAAAACACTGGAGCATGAAGGCCCCCATTTGCACTAAACTGGAAGCGGTGTGGTGGCCTGGCTCCTGCTCATCATCCAGGATAATGTCGTCCTCCTCGTTCTCCTCCCCCCATCCACGGACAACAACAGGGATCCCAGAAAGGTTTAAAGCATGCTCTTCTTGCTCCTCCTCATCCACCCTGGCACCATCCTTCTCTGACTCCTCTTCAGACTCCTGTTGTTGACTTGTCTCTGACAGTTTGTGCAGAAATTCTTTGGTTATGCAAACCGATTGTTGCAGCAGCGTCTGGGTGGCTGGTCTCAGACAATCTTAAAGGTGAAGATGCTGAATGTGGAGGTCCTGGGCTGGTGTGGTTACACATGGTCTGGGGTTGTGAGGCTCATTGGATGTACTACCAAATTCTCTGAAATGCCTCTGGAGACAGCTTATGGTAGAGAAATGGACATTCAATTCAAGGGCAACAGCTCTGGTGGACATTCCTGCAGTCAGCATGCCAATTGCACGCTCCCCCAAAACTTGCAACGTCTGCGGCATTGTGCTGTGTGATAAAACTGCAAATTTTAGAGTGGCCTTTTATTGTGGCCAGCCTAAGGCACACCTGTGCCATAACACCTGTGCCATAATCATGATGTCTAATCAGCATCTGGATATGCCAAACCTGTGAGGAGGATGGATTATCTCGGAAAAGGAGAAGTGCTCACTAACACAGATTTAGACAGATTTGTGAACAATATTTAAGAGAAATAGGCCTTTTGTGTACATAGAAAAAGTTGCAAGAGAAAACTCACCCAAGCTCTACCGCTGTATAATGTAGTTAGTGTGCAGAGTGGTCAGTGCGCTGGCAATTTAGTTCACAGTGAATCCATAACAAGTACAAGCCGGCAACTCTACAGCTTTTCCATAGAAAACCATCCAAAATGTTGATGCATTTCGGCCAAAGACTTCATCAAAACATAAGGCTACTTTCCCACTCAGGCACTTTACAGGGGCTACAGCACTAAAAATAGCGCCTGTATAGCACGTGTAAAGTGCCTCTCCTCTGTCTCCAGTGCGAATGCCCAAGGGCTTTCACACTGGTGCGCTTGCAGGACGGTACAAAAAGTCCTGCAAGCCACATCTTTGGAGCGCTGTAGGAGCGGTGTATTCACAGTTCCCAAAGCTCCCCTTCCATTTGCAAACAATGGGGCAGTGCCGTTAAACCGCCAGCATAGCGCCACTGCAGTGGCGCTATGCCGGCAGTTTTAACCCTTTTTCAGACGCTAGTGGGGGTTAAAACCGCCCCGCTAGTGGCCAAATAGCACAGCTAAAACGACAATAAAGCGGCACTAAATATAGCGCCGCTTTAACGCAGACTCCCTGTCATGGTTATGCAATAGAGTTCGTCTGCTTACCTGTCTCCATGTGCTCATTTCTAGAGACCAGCCGACCCTCACCTGACTGCTTTTATAATCCATCCTCTGGCATGGCTCCACCCTAGCTCCTATCAGAGAACTCTATATTAACCTGTGCACTGCAGGCCAATCCTGCTGATCAACCTTTGTGTGTTAGTTTCCTGTTACCTGCCGTGTGCTCTGCTGTTATTCCGTTACCGACTTTGGCGTGTCCTTGACCATCCTTGTTTGCCTGTGATCCTAACCTTTTGGCGTGTCCCTGACTATTCCTGTCTGCTTGTGGCCCCGACCTTGGCTTTGTCCCTCACCATACCTATCCTCCTGTTGCCTACTGTGGGTGTGAGCTGGGGGACCCTGGGGGTCGCGACCTGGAGCCAGTTGCAGCCCAGTCCATCCTCACAACTCGAGGCTCTGGTGAACACCTGCTGGCTCTTAGACTCCGCGCCCCAGGGAATCTTACGCTCTAACCTCGGTGGGATCCATCTTGGTGTTCTGGCGGCCCTGCCTTTCCTATCACCTTGACCCCTGTCCGCAGCAGTCAGCCGTAGGGTCCACAACCTTGCGGTGCACTCCTAATCCCTACGGTGTGCATCTGTCACCTGGCCTCAAGGTGACCTGACACTCCCACAACTCCCCAATCTGAAAGTAGCTTTAAAATATGGCATTCAAAAAGGTATATATAAAGGAACAACCCTCCTAAAATGAGAGGGACAGTATTAGCTTGATGAAACAATCATCTCGTTAATTGGTTACAGATGGAGATGATCAAAACCTGGGTCAAATTATCACACGTGACAGGGGGTTTAAACAGGAAACACAGGATGTTAACCGTTAAAGTCCCACTGATGCAGCAGTGTAAAAATTGCAATACAAAATAAATAATATATTTCAAAGACTTATTTCAAAAACAGGCTAACATCAATCCTGTTATTCATACCTAACGGCATCCTGGTATTTAAGTGTGTATCCACCACACCTCTCGTTGGAGCAGGGTGCGATGGGTCCCCCCCTCTTGTATATTGTTTAATGTGTTCTAGACCGAAGAAAGAAAATGTTTCAAGGTTACCTCCATGCACTGTCTTGAAATGTTTTGATACATTCTAAATGTTTTTGGCACTTGGATTAGCGGTGTCATTGTAATGTTCTGAAACCGTAATTCGTAAATGACAGATAGTACACCCCACATACTGTATCTGGCAGGCACTACATTCCACTACATAGATCACTGATTTGGAATTGAAGTTAATAAAATGTTTGAGAGTGTATGTTTTGCCTGTAGAAAAAGAGGTTTTGGTCTTTCTGTGTCTTCTGCATTGTCTACACGTGCTAGTGCCACAAGGGAACAATCCCATGGTACTTATGAATGTGAATGAAAAAGGCTAGAAGATAAAATAGTTCCCAAGGTGAAAAAGAAAAAGTCATAGATCTTTGAGTTCAGATCATGATAAATAGGGGCAAACACAAAAGTGTTGTGTTTATAATTTTGCTCAGTGTATATATAGTGACATTATGAAAGGTAAGGTGATTGATGGACATTATGTTTCACCTCACATGCATTCATTTGCAGAGAACTAAGGTAGAATCCGGTCCGGGTTTTACCAGCCACCTTGGCAGGGTTTGTTTTCAGACCAGATTTTGAAGTCCATTTGTGTCCACCAACAGGTGGTATAAATAATGCAGGTCTGGAGCAAAGAATTGCTCTAGGCATGGGACTCCGGAAGCAATACCTGAGAGGGAGCTACTAATGTGATTTCTGCTTTGTGTAAGACAGAAAAAAGGTTTGCATTATTTTTGTTTTGTGGGTGACTGGGAGAAGCCCTTCATCTGTGAGGTAGTATCCTGAACTGTTTAGTTAGTGCCTGCATGGCTAGGATGTTTTCTGTTTTGTTTATTTGATTGTCATGCAACCTTTTAAAAATAACACTGGCTATAAGTCAGATGTCAAGAAAATCTACTGTTTGGACTACCCTTTTTCCCAGGAAAGGTGATCCCCATTGAGCTAACCCCCCACACATATATACATATATCGATCAGCCATAACATTATGACCACCCACCTAATATTGAGCATGGTCCCCTTTTGCTAAAATAGCCCTGACCCATTGAAGCATGGACATCAAAGTAAAATGCACATGAATGGAAGAACTAGAGGTTTCACAACAGAACACCGTCCAAAGCATCACACTGCCTCTGCCAACTTGCCTTGTTATACTGTATAACTCATGGTGGTCCTGGTAGCATCTCTTCCCCAGGTAAATGACACACACACACGGCCATCCACATTATGTAAAAGAAAACGTGATTCATCAGACCAGTCCACCTTCTTCCATTGCTCTGTAGTCCAGTTCTGATGTTCATGTGACCATTGTAGAAGCTTTTAGTTTTGGATTCACAGCCTCATACACAACAAACTGCAATGCCATTTTTTTCTGCTTTCGCCACATCACCTTCAACATGTTCACTTGCTGCCTAATATAGCCCAACAATTTCCAGATGCCATTGTAATGAGATATTCCCTTTACCTGTCAGTGGTTATAATGTTATGGCTGACCAGTGTGTATATATATATATATATATATATATATATATATATATATATATATATATATATATATATATATATATATATATATATATACACACACAAAATATAGGTGAACTCAAACATTTTCCATATGTCTATACACTTTATTTTTTTTAATTTAAGCTTTTATTATGACATTTCAGTTACAGTCAATACATTTCCTCTTAACATTTTTCTCTATTTTGTCATTCATATAAACCTTATTTATTGCCCCATTATCTCCCCCTCCCCCCCCCTTTAATCTGTTGACCCCCTTTGAATCCACTTTATATTCTTTCTACCATTGGCTGAAGGTAAGTTTCAGTCGTTTTAAACATTCTCCACGGCGCATGCGAGGAGGAACCGAGATGGGCGCTTAGCCTCGGTGCTCGGCCCCACCCCAGACCCACGGCGTCCGCAGCGCCTGATCCAGCTGCCACTGCTCAGCAACGGACCGGTCACTACCTCCCCGAAACACCGAGGATCCCCCCTGCATGCACCGATCGGGTGCCAGACACAATTTAGGGCCAGAACTCGCCATCTCCACCCGGGCTGGGTGTACCAAGATGTCCGCTGCAGCGTCTCCTCAGCCTCAGGCCCCGGCCTCAGAAACAACACCGGAACACAGGCAAGTCCTGGCCCCTGCACATTTGACATTCACATTCACCCCAGGGGTTTGCCCAGCAGCCATACACCCCCTCTCCAGCCTCTACGGAATCCCTCCTCAGCCACACTATGAGAGAACAGGCCTACTCACAGTCTGGCCCTCATGAATGTCTCCACACTGGCTCCTCTCCTCAGGGCGCTTTAGTCCTGGACCATTCCTTTAATGCAGCAGACTTGTACCTCAAGCTGTCAACTCTCTTGGAAACAGGTCTGGCTTCCACAGCAGCCAAAATCACTGGAGAAATCAAAGCTGATCTCCAGAACATAGGCTCCAGGATGGACGCCATTGAGAGTCAGCTAGATCAGACAACTGCGGTGTCGCATCAAAACACTGGCCTCATTCATACCCTTCATGACCAACTAGATGTGGCTCTCTCCTGCATAGATGACCTTGAAAATAGGTCCCGCAGGTATAACTTCAGGATCAGAGGCCTTCCTGAATCGATCCAAGAAGTGGAGCCAGCAACTCAGGACCTTATGAAATCTCTGATCCCCAACATACCGGCATCCCGCCTGGAACTGGACAGAGCCCATCGGGCGCTAGGTCCCCCCAGGAAAGATGGATCTCCTAGGGACATCATTGTAAAGCCCCACTTCTATGCAATCAAGCAAGCAGTCATGAAGCAAGCCCGCTCAATGCCACAAGTCCTCTGCCAAGGCCACCCCGTACAGATATTTGCAGATCTATCTCCTTCTACTATACAACAGAGGAGGTCTCTGAAACCGTTATTGATCGCTCTGACCCAGAAGGAGATTAAATACAAATGGGCCTTTCCCTTTGCAGTAAAATTCTCCTACAAAGGACAAAACCAGGCATTTTCCAGCTTTACAGCAGGTGAAAAGCTACTCCTCCACTTGAAGATTATTTCTTAGGAAGCGGACATGGACACTTCAACTGCTTCAACTGGCCAACACAAGCGACCCCCTCCTAACAGCCCGCAAGACCCTCTCTGGAACAAGCTCAAGTCTCGAAGATCATCACACAAAGGCCCTCCGTGAGATCATGCAGAGAGCTTGTTAGGGCCCTCGTAGTGCACGATGCTCCTGCATCGACTTCTCCCTCTCAATTGTTGTTTTTCAATATGACATTCCTTTTTTCGGCAGTTTATGCCTCGGTCACGGACTCCCGTGAAACTCTTAAAAAATAAAAGACAGTAGTTCCCGTTGTTAGAGTTCGATTCTCGGTGACTGTTCCTATCTTGTTAGACTCTTTATTACCTGGACCCCATAGGGTCGATCGATCACTTTGAACATTTGGTAGTCGAAGGGGATAACCTCCCCTTCTACCATGGACAATACAGCAGGGGTCCACATGTAATTTGTTTTTTCTAGACGGTTCCCCCCTCCCCCCTGGGTTTCGGGTGGGGGATTGGGGGGGATTCAACGTTGTCACCGTCACTTATTGTTCAGGTTGCTCAACGAGCTTATACGTTTGCACTAACAAGGCGCCCTGGTCTGGGGCGGTCCCCATGCGCCTCCTCCTACCCCATGAACACCGGCTGGTCTTCGTGGGTTAGGACCTCCAGGGTATTTCTTCTGGAGCCTTTAAAATGTGGGTATAATCTCACGACTGTTCGTGAGATGTTCTCGAGGATCCTCTTTCTGCCATGGGGTTTGTTTTCCCTCTGGCGGGGAGGTCCTCTATTTTCTCTCTTCTTTCTTTCCTTCTTTCTTTCTTTGCTTTCCTGTTCTGAGCATCACCTAACCATCTCATCTCTTGCAGAGATTCTCCTGAGGGGGTACGTCTATCCCTTAAGAAACAGAAGGTACAGTGTCGACTTCTACTCCGTAATCAAAGGCATCGAAGGTAAGGGATGGTAACGTTTACAATATGCACCTCCGCTGGAACCATGGATGATCACATCCAGAAGACCATAACGGTCACCACGCATAACGTGCAGGGTCTCAATTCTCCCCTTAAACATAGAAAACTGTTTAACACGTATAAATCTTCCAAACTGGACATAGTATTTCTGCAGGAGACCTACTTCCCGAGTCGGTACAGTCCCAAGTTTCTTCACTCACATTTCCCCAATTTTTATCTATTCTGTTCGCTAGATCCTGTAAATTCTCATGTTTGGCTGAAGTAAAAGACCCAGACGGCAGGTTCATTCTAGTCAAGGGTACAATTGATGGCCATCTATATTCGTTAGTTTCTTACTACACCCCCAATAAAGGTCAAACGTCCTTTTTTAAACAGATTTTCCAGATCCTGACTCCTAAGCTAGAGGGCACGGTTATCTTCGGGGGGGGACTCTAATACAGCATTTGATCAAGGTCTAGATAGAACTAAACCCCCGTCGGCACAACTTACACGGCCAACTAAGGAGAGCTTGAAAATAGCGAAACTTATCCATGCTCAGGGTATGTCCGACGTGTGGAGAGAAATTAGCCAGACGAAACGCGACTATACTCACTTCTCCTACCCCCATAATGTCTACTCGCGTATCGATCACCTTTTGGTGCTGAGCCGGTCCATCCATCTGGTGGTACGTTCATGTATTAGGGATACGGTTTTGTCAGATCATTCCATGGTGCTCATGTCCATTCAGATTTCAGGGCCCAGGCCAGGCCAGAGACATTGGAGACTCAACGAATCTATCCTCTCTGACCCGACCAGAGTCTCTCAGCTAAACCAAGCCATAAAAGAATACTTCCTTTTCAATAATGTAGAGGGGATATCAGCAGAAACCCTTTGGGCAGCCCACAAGCCCTTTATCAGAGGAGAGATAGAGAGGCTGGAAAGACAGTTTGCACGACTGAAGGCCATACACAAATTGAATCCCTCCCCCAACACGGTAGCACAATTGGATAACGCTAGGCTTGAACTTAATTTAGCCCTAACAGCCAAAGCAGATAAACAAATTAGATGGAGTAAGAATAAATTTTACACTCATGGTGACAGGCTGGGTTCTATGCTGGCCTCTAAACTCACGCCCCACTCCCGGTCCTATGTGATGCCCAAAATTAACATTCCGGGATGGGGTGCTACCTCTACTCCATCCAAGATCATGGACGCCTTTCAGTCATTCTACACGAATCTTTACAGCTCTCATACGTCCGGGAAGGAGGCATCTCTCCAAAAGTTTTTAGATGATCTCCCCATCCCGGTTCTCTCCTCGAACCACAGAGCAGAACTGGAAGCCCCTTTCACTGAGGAGGAAGTTTTGGGAGTAATCAAAGACCTAAAAACGGGTTCAACTCCAGGTCCCGATGGGCTCTCAAACCCATACTATAAGGCGTTTTCTGATACCCTCTCACTCCCTCTTACAAAGTTCTCAAACTTCAAAACTCAGGGAAGCCCTCTCGACCCCCAACTTAATAAAGCTTATATTACCGTTATCCCCAAGCCAAACAAAAACCTGGAAGAGGTAGGCAACTATCGCCCCATCTCGCTAATAAACAGCGATTTGAAAATTCTCACTAAAATTCTAGCGAACAGACTGGCAGCCTTCATTAGCGCTTACATACATAAGGACCAGGTGGGTTTTATCCCGGGCAGACAAGGCCCTGATCAGATAAGGCGGGCGATAGATATTGTCTCCGTTCTTCATACAAATTGGCTTGGGGGATCCAGACAACAGGGGATGCTCCTGTCTCTGGATCTACACAAAGCCTTTGATTCAGTGTCATGGCATTATCTTTTTGCAATTTTAGAACGTTGGGGGTTCGGCACTCGCTTTATGGGTCTGACGCAAGCCCTATACTCTAACGCTACAGCGCATATCAGACTTCAGGGGTTTTACTCCAATTCCATCCCCATACAGAGAGGCAACAGGCAAGGATGCCCTCTATCCCCACTCATCTTTGCAATAGCGATTGAAACCTTGGCTATCTCGTTTCGCCACAACCCAAACATACAAGGGGTCTCTTGTGGTCCCCACACACACAAATGCGGCCTCTTCGCGGATGATATCCTCCTCTTTGTCACCTCCCCCATCACCTCCCTACCGAACATATGCAAGATCCTGGAAGACTTTGCTCAGATATCGGGACTAAAAGTAAATTACGCCAAATCTCATGCACTTAACATTTCAATTCCTACTGACACAGTCACCCTCCTGAAACAAACTTTCAAATTTGCCTGGAATGATACATCTATTAGGTATTTGGGCATCAATCTGACCCCTAGAATCAAATCTCTCTACGCAACTAATTACCCCCCCCCCCCCCTGTACAGGAAGCTAGATGTAGACATGGCCTCCTGTCTAGGAGTAATTTGTCTTGGTTGGGGAGGGTTAACTCAATAAAAAGGACCCTTCTCCCTAGGTTGTTATACCTCTTCCGAGCATTACCCATTTCCATAAGGACAGACCATTTAAAATCTTTCCAAAGCAGGGTGCTGAAATTTACTTGGGGTAAAGCAGGCTACAGAATACCACAAAGAATGCTATACCTTCATAGAAGACGAGGAGGCCTTGGTCTACCCCACCTCTACAAATACTACCAGGCAGCCAGGTTGGCACAATTATCAGTTATTTATTCCAAGTATGAAAAACCACCCCCAGATATACACTCGATTTCCTATTATGGACCCCTCCTAAAGAGCGCCCCCCGATCTTAGCACCTACTCTATCCCACTCCTTCGCCCTCTGGGATAAACTACGCCCCTCACCGGTATTGGTCTCAGATTGCAGACCCCTATCCCACCTCTTTAATAATCTGAAATTTCACCCTGGGATGGAGATTTCAGCTTTCAAATGGTGGTTGGAGAAGGGACTGTACCGAATTGGACATTTCTTTACGGCAGCAGGTCCACTCACTCTTAAGTACTGTATCAAAAAATTGCACATGCCCAACTCGGAGCGATTCCAGTTTCAACAAATTACACACTTCATTAAATCCCTCTGGAGGGATACAACCCTCCCCCCGAAATTTACAGAATATGAGTTATGGTGTGGACAAGCTGTGGTCCAGCGGGGGGGTATCTCTGTGATCTACTCGTCTCTTGCCTCCGCGACCTCAAAAGAGGCATATATGTGTGCCTGGGAATCTGACCTCCAATTCCAGTGGGACCTGGATAAATGGCAGACTGCCTCCTTCAAATCCTTTAGAGGCATACTGAATACTACCTTAACTGAAGCCAGCCTGAAGGTAATCTCAAGGTGGTACTACACCCCCTATAGACTGGCCATAATCTACCCAAAGGCTGACCCCCTCTGTTTCAGAGGGTGTAAACACGTAGGAACGATGGTCCACATTTAGTGGGAATGTCTGAGAGTCTGTTCCTTCTGGAAACATATTTTCAATTTAATTGATAAGCTGGTGGAGGGCCAGATTCCCAGAACTCCAATGATTGCCCTCTTGAACGACCAAATCCCACTAGTGACCAAATCCCTCAGGAGATTAATTCCCTTCATTCTTATAGGAGCCAAGCTCACTGTAGCCAGAGCTTGGAAACAACAGACAGTGTCCTTCTCTGCAGCCAAAAGGAAAATATGGATAATGGCGCAGGAAAAACTCTCTAGCATACTGCTAAACACAACTGATAAATTCGAAAAGACCTGGGAACCCTGGGCCCAACAGATGGGAGTTGCCTCAGGGCCTCTCTCACGGCCGAGTTAATCTACTTATGGAGTATTAGGCGATGCTCTTCTTACTCTCCTCTTTCTGCTCACTCTGAGCTCTCCTTCCTTCTCTTTCCCTCTTTCTCATCCCTTCTGCCACCTAACCTCCTTTAGCCTAGCGGTTTATGGCTATAGTCTTAGGTAAAGCCGTTTTGGTATGTTTTACGTTAGGTTTTATGCCACTCAAGTTGCTTCAGGTCTGTTGCTCAAGTATAATGGTAAGATTTTCACTGGGGGGGGGGATTGGGTTTTTGGAGAAGGGTGTGGTCCGTCCGCCCAGCACAGCTTGCTCCCATTTGGGGTGCTGGGAGGTGCGGATCTCATCCTACCCCTGTCCCAAACTCTCAGGAGAATTTCTGAATGTCACTCTTACTCTAAATTTCGGATATACTGGCCATTGTGGCTCTACCTACATATTTCTTTAAGATTCTGAAAGCCTTTTTGTACTTGATAACGATTCAACAAGTAACATGTATGTTCTCTGTATGAGTACTGCTTTTTTGAAAATAAAATTCTTTGAAAATAAACATTCTCCACTTTTCTCATTTTGCCCAATACCTATACATCCGGCCTTTCTCCATATTGCTTAAATATTCAATTTTATCGATATACTCAACTCTCAGTATCCATTCTCTAATACTAGGTTTTTTATTATCTAATCATTTTTTAGGGATGAGGGCTTTTGCTGCATTAAGCAAAAATGGTACAAAGGTTATTTTATATTGGTTCTTTGTTTTCTCCATACCATGAAATAAACAGGCCCAGGGGCAGTATGGTATCCTAGCCCCTGTTATTATCTCTATATGATCTAATATACTTTGCCAATATTGTTTTATCGCATTCCCACCATATGTGAAATGTTGTTCCAGGTAATTTACACTCTCTCCAACACTGTAGAGATTTAGAGGGATATATTCTATGTAACTTTTCCGGTGTCAAATGCCACCTTGTCAGGCACTTATAATTGACTTCTATGGACATTATATCCAATGAATAGTTATATATAGCATTTATCATTTGTGACTTGTCTAATTTAATATCCATATCCTGTTCCCATTTTACTATAGCAGGAATAGCCCCCTGCCCCTCTATATCCGTGAGAATTTCATATACCCGGGATATACCATGTTTTACTATATTTTTTGAATTACAGAGCTTTTCTATCGGAGTTAGAGCATTCACGTCTCTGATAGGGCCTGGAATTGAATTTATAAAATGTTGAATCTGTAAATATTCCCAATCCTTCAAATTTAATTAATTCACCCCGTGAAGTGATGTCTTTTACTTGTATATTTAACATTTGTTTCCCTAAGTGTGTGCCGTTTCCTGGAATAAAAAAATGTGTGCCCCCCAGTGGGATTAGTGGGGAATTATACAACCATTTTTCCCTACTGTGTAGTTCGTCCCATAATTGAAGTGCTGTGAGAGTTAGTTCATGTGCATTATTACCTCTTATTCTGTATTTTGGCAGTATCCAAATATTTTTTTGTAATTGTGAACCATATAGTGTCTCCTCCATTTTTACCCATTTCTTTTTAGTATTTACATTAGCCCATTCCACTAATCTAGCTAAAATAATTGCAATATAATATCTATATATATCTGGGAGAGCCATCCCACCTTTTTTTTTTCCCTAGTTAATAGGTTATATTTTACTCTTGATTTTTTATTTTGCCATATATATTTTAAGAATTGTGATTTTATTACCTTAAATAAACTTTTTGGGATATTTATTGGAAGCATTTGAAGTTTGTATGTTATTTTTGGTAAGATCACCATCTTCAACATATTGATTCTACAATCCATGAAATTGGAGCATTTCTTATGTTCCTTAACTCTGTTTTTATTTCATTTAATAATGGAATATAATTAGTTTGATATAGGTCATGGTCATTAGCTGTGATTTTTATTCCTAAATACATTATTTCTTTTTTCTCCCATGTAAAGGGGAATTCTTGTTGTAATAATTTCTCCTCCTTTACATCTATTCCTATGTTCAATATGACCGTTTTTATGGGGTTTATTTTAAAATTTGAGGGGGCTCCATAATCCCTTATTTCTTTAATTAAGCAGGGAGGAGACAATCGTGGGTTGGTCATATATAGGAGTATGTCATCCACCTATGCCTCTACTTTGTGTTTATTATCTCCCAATTTTACCCCTCTTATATTGGCATTGTTTCGTATTTTTGTGAGTAATGGTTCCAGGGCAATCACATACAGGAGTGGCGAAAGCGGACATCCCTGCCTTGTCCCATGGAACAGCTCAAATGCGGACGACATACTCCCGTTCACCCCCACTCTTGCGGTTGGCTGCATATACAGATTATTTATCCATCGTAACATCCTTGGTCCTATACCTATGCTCTGAAGAGTTTCCATGATAAAGCACCAATCTACTCGATCAAATGCCTTTTCGGCATTGATCGATATTAGTATCATTGGATGTTTATTTTCCTTATCTCTTCCCATGAGTAGCAAGGTTCTCATACTGTTATCCCTCCCCTCTCTGCCCGGTACGAATCCCACTTGATTCTCATTTATTAATTCCGGCATAAGATTTTTTAATATTGTTGATAGCACCTTCGCATATAGTTTTTGTGTCTGCGTTTAATAACGCTATAGGCCGGCAATTAGAACAAATTGATTTATCCTTACCAAGCTTCGGTATAACAGTTATATTTGCCAACAAAGACTCTCTCCTTATTTCCTCATTCTCTCCTATTTTATTCAAGTATTTACAAAATTCTGGGGCTAATTGATCTTTAAATTTCTTATAATACTTAATTGAGAAACCGTCTGGGCCCGGACTTTTCCCACTAGAGGTTTCCTTTATCGCTTTATAAATTTCTTCTAGCGTAATTGGCTCGTCTAGTATCTTGGCGCTTGTTAATGATATTTTTGGTAAATTTATTTCAGCCAGGTATTCTTGTATTTTATCTTTTCTAATCTGTTTTTCTTCCCCTGTCTCAGTACTTCTTATTGAATATAATGCACTATAATATGTCTTAAAGGCATTGGCTATCTCAGATGTTCTATATTTCATTTCCCCATGCTCATTTTTGATCTTTTCAATATAATTTAAAGTTTTTTTTTTCCCTTGAGATCCTTGCCAAGTTTCCCCGACTTATTTCCCCACATCTTTCTTTGGCTACATTCTTAAATACTTTTCTAGTCTCCTGTTCCAACATATCGTTTAGCTGTCCTCGCTTTATGATGATCTCCTTTTGTGTTTTTCTATCTAAATGCCTCTTGTGATTTTGCTCTAAATCATATATTTATTTTTTTATATTTTTCATTTTCTGTTCTCCCTCCTTTTTTTCCCCCGCTCTGATGGAAATTAATTTCCCCCGTGTCAGGGCCTTATGGGCTTCACAGAGTGTTGCTTTGGACACATCTATGGTATCATTAATTTTAAAATATTGTTCAATCTCAGTTTTTATAATTCTCTCTACTTCGCCATCCTCTATTAGAGCCTCATTGAGTCTCCATGTACCTTTTCTACATTCCGTTTCCCCCACTCTAATTTTAACTGTCACTAGTGCGTGGTCCGACGAGGTGACAATACCAATCTCTGCGTCTACCACGCTTTCCAGTGTTTCATGGTCCACAAAAATGTAGTCCAATCTCACATACGTATAGTGCACCATAGAATAATATGTATAATCCTTTTTTCCAAATTATTTATTCTCCATATATCTAGGAGTTGTTGCGTATACATCTTTTTTTAAATATTCTTTGTTGTTTATTTTCTTGAGGTGGTGCACGAGACGTATTATCTAGGTCGGGATCCATTGCAAAATTGAAGTCTCCTGCTAAAATCACTTGTCCCTGTTTAAAATCCGCTAAAGCACTCAAAATCCCATTTAGATATTTTTTTTGCCGTTTATTAGGGCAGTAGACATTGGCGAACGTATATCTTTTCCTTTGTAGCGTTCCTTTTAGGAACAAGAACCTCCCATCTGGGTCCACTTTCCTTTCCTCAACTACAAAGTTCATATTTTTTGATATTCCGATAGCAACTCCTTTGGACCCCTTATTTGGGGAGTCTGCATAATACCACTTAGGGATCGCACTTGTATTTAGTCTAAGGCCGCGTACACACGGGCGGACTGTCTGACGGACTTGGTCCGCTGAAACGTGTTTCAGCGGACAATCCGCTCGTGTGTGGGCTTCAGCGGACTTTTTCAGCGGACAGTCTGGCGGACTAAGTCTTTCGGAATTTCCGTAATATTGTCCGTCCAAACCTGGTTTCAGCGGACAGTCCGCTCGTGAGTAGGCTAGTTCGACGGACTAAGTATGGCGCATGCTCAGAAAGGATTTACACGGCCGAAGGTTGCATTGCAGTGTATTGGACGTCGAATTTCTAGCCCCGTCGTACGTGCCATACACGTCATCACGCAAGCTTTCAGCGGACTGTCTGTTCGTCGTGTGTGGTCAAGTCCGTTCATTCAAAAGTAGGACGGACTGTCTGTCGGATTGTCTGACGGACTTAGTTGGACGGATAGTCCGCCCGTGTGTACGCAGCCTAATATTGGAATCCAGGGATATATGTGTCTCCTGTAGGAAAACAATAGCTGCAAGATATCTCTCTACTTCCTTAAGAATAATATATCTTTTTTTGGGAGAATTCAGTCCTCTTACGTTTTATGTTATAAACTTAACCTCTACATTAAGCAATTTGTAAAAATTTCTTATTTCAATAAGTGGATTCGGGTCAACAGATTTTCCCTCTTTTCTTTCCCACCCCCTCCCCTCCCTCCTCCTTCCCCCCTCATTTAACGTAAATCTGACCCTATGGTCTGGGGAACCTTATCAGGGACCACATTGTCCCTCTGCTTCCTTTGTCTTGAGGTGGAGCTCTGTTTGGCCATGTCGCAGTCCATCTCACCTATTACCTGTGAGATGGTCTCCCAACCTGCCAGGAATACCAGGCCCTCCCTCCCTCCCAGTTTTTACCCTATTTTCTCCGGTTACCCTCCCCCAGCACCCCTACTCCTCTCCCCCCCAACCCCTGCCACATTACCTTGATTCCCCTTATAGGGAGAGGGGGGAAATAATTTTCCTAGGCCTATGTTAACAATCTCAACTCATATGTATTATGTCTTAGGCTTGGGAATATCGTTTGCTACAAAAGTCCATAGTATCTTCAATGAATCTTAGCCCTTGTACACACAGTCGGAGATTCCGTCGGAATGTGTCCGATCGGAGCGTTTTGTCGGATATTCCGACTGTGTGTGGTCTGCATCGGACTGTTTCTGTCGGAATATCCATCGGACCAAATTTTCCAACTTGCCGGAAATATTTTCCGACAAAATGCTCCGATCAGACATACTCCGATCATGTGTAGCCTACTCCGACGGACAAGGTGCCACGCATGCTCACATTCAAATTCTGACACGGAAGCGCTCGTTCAGGTAAAACTACTACTCGTAATCGATATAGCACATTCGTCACGCTGCAATGTTAAAAATTCTTTCATGAAGCGCATTCTCTTGTTCTTTACAATGCTGCAAGAAAGAACTTCTTTTGATGCTCATAGTCACACACACTTCTCCCGAACGTATTTCCTGACTCTTTTTTACTCATTTCGGCAATACAATTTTTGATTTCGTCACATCTACACAATTTTATATATATATATATATATATATATATATATATATATATTTTTTTTTTTTTTTTGGCTGCATTTATTTATTTATTTTTCCTAAACATCTCCTTTTTTGACAGTTTGCTAATTTTTCCATTTTTTGGGGTGTATTTTTAATATTTTGTTTTTCTTTTTTAATCTACAGGAGGTTGTTTATTGTTGGTACCCCTTGTTATTCATGTCACTTTGTTTTTTTGAAATGTACCTGCCTGCTCATAAATAAACTGTCCTTTTGGAAGGAAAACACATATGCAAGTATTTCTTCAAACAAAAAAAAACCTTTATTTAGGTGTCAGTAACAGATAAAGAGGGAGGCAGCGATGTAGAAACTGGGGAGATTAGCGAAGCCTTTGGCCCCCAGGGCACACATCAACTATTTAAAGCGGAGGTCCACTCTAAAGTGGACCTTCCGCTCATTGGAATCCTTCCCCCCCTCCGGCGCCACAATTGGCACCTTTCAGGGGGGAGGGGGATGCAGGTACCTGTACAGTACAGGTATCTGCACCCACTTCCGGCATAGCTATCTGCGGAAAGGGGCGTAGATCTACGCCCCTTTCCGAAAGTCCCCCGCTGCCTGCTGGGAAACACATGGATCCCAGAGGCAGCAGGACCATCCTTATTGCGCAGCGCGACTCGCGCATGCGCAGTAGGGAACCGGGAAATGAAGCCGAAAGGCTCCACTTCCTGATTCCCATACCCAAGATGGCGGCGGCAGCACCCGAGAGACGATCGAGAGATCTGCTTCGGGTGCCGACATCGCCGGCGCGCTGGGCGGGTAAGTGTCATTATTTTAAAAGTCAGCAGCTGCAGTATTTGTAGCTGCTGGCTTTAAAAAAAAAAAAAAAACGGCGGAACTCCCGGCGGACTCTCGCTTTAAATGCAAAACTTGGTGGCCTGAGGAGTACATATCTGAGGGAGAGAAGTCTGGTCCTGAAGTCCAAGAAACCCAGAACAGCAGCAGATGACATCTATGTTCCCAGGCTGTGGTACTACAACAGGCTGCATGTTCTGTCAGACCAGACTGAACCCAGGTCATCACTCTCTGGTCTTCCTTCCAGGCTGTGGCTGTGGTGCTGGAGGTGTGGCAGAAGGAGGAGGAGGAGGAGGAGGGGCATGGGCCAAACCACACAAGTGTGTTTCTTGTGTCATTTGGCCCAACAGACCCTTGTTGAGGTTGTGTATAATAACCTCCTCACACAAGAGCTGTTGCCCCTGCTCCATTTTCTCAAGCTTGCATGCAACCAAGGCGGAAAAGGCCTCTTGGTAGGTGGGTTTTGCTTGGAGGGCCACTGATGCCTCACCAATCAGCCTCAGGGCCGACTCCTCCACATTCCCCCCCTTTCTCGCCCTTTTGCGTGGAAGGCGGAGGGGAGGGACCTGGCATTCAGTGAGGCTCCTTTGCCCGCCCACCGCCTGGCTGCCGCTTACCCCGGCCTCCTCCTGGCTGCCACTTTCCACAGCCACCTCCTGGCTGCTGCATTCCACACCCTCCTGTTCCTGGCTGAGGTCTTCCTGTATATGAAAAAGGGACATAGTTTTAGTTTTTGGTTCATCGAACACACACAATTTTCACATCAACACTGTTGCAAACTGTTAACCAATAGAAAAGACTATCATTCTGTGGGCAGCATTTTTCTTTCTTGTCCCAAAGGTTTTGGCTTCTACTGTCTATTGATATGTGAAACACTTTCTAAACTCAGCAATTAGTGAGCAAAAATCAAGTTAACATCATTCATTTATACTCCCAAAATATGTACAACAATACTATACCTGGCTCAAGCTGGGCTCCCCCAGTTCTTCCTGAGTGGAAGGCCCAGGTTGGGCGTCGGAAGACTCAGCAGGGGTGGAATGTAGCATAGGGCGCGTGGAAGGAAGAGTAGAGAGTGATTCTCTGACCTCAGCCTGGTCTGACAGAAACTGCATCCTGTCCTAATACCACAGGCTGGGGACATAAACGTCATCTGCTGCAGCTCCAGATTGCATGGACTTCAGCACCTTGGTCCTCTCCCTCAGATATGTACTCCCGAGGCCACCAATTTTCTTTTTTAAATACTTGACGTCTGCCCTGGGGACCAGCGGCTTCACAAACTCAACCAGTTTCTCCAGCGCTGCCTGCCTCTTTTGTCTGTTACTATATTGAGGGTGTGTTGGTTACCACAGGCAGGGCATGTCTCTGTATTTATCAATGAACAGAGGGAGGAAGCTATGATAGTTGAAGCCGTCCATAATGTCTGCAAGACACAACACAAGACAAACCCTAATGTCAGGCTAAACTCCACTAATGCAGGCCTGAATCTAGAAGCAGTATAGCCTAGTGATGTACCAAGTTCAAAATTTTACCATCGTTTGCACGTTCGTCGCCTCAGCTTCTCCCTCTGTTCACAGATCGTACGGACGACACATGCGTGTTGCGTTTTATATACAGTGTGCATGCATGAAACTCCGCCCGCCCCTGACGTTCTTTCTAGACTATTCCCCGCCCCTTTGCTTTTGGTGCAGTGGGGAGAGCACATGGTGGAGAGAACGCAGGTGCGCACTAATAATAGTTCCACTAACGAGGAGGAGGGTGAGGAAAGCCCGGAGCCTGAAACGTCCCAATACAGGAAGAGAAGATTTAAGGCCTCAAATATGTCTTTTGGAGAGATGTTGGAGATGGTGGACATATTGAACAGGACCGACTATGATGGGAAGTATGGACCTTACCCAAACTCAAATATCAGAAAGGCCAAGATCATGACTAAAGTTGTGAAGAGTCTTCAGAAGAATTTTGGGGTACGCCGATCCATAGATCAACTGAGAAAACGCTGGTCAGACCTTAAACTGAGGGAGCACGAGCAGTACATAAGGATCAAGCGTGTTCTTGAAAAAAAAGTAAGTCGTTGTCGTGTGTTCATAGGATTATTCTTGCTTGCATACTGCTCCATGTGCTTTGATTTCATGTTGTGCAGTTTAAAATGGCCACTTTCAAGTTCATGGTTTCATTCGTTCATAGGAAACATCATTCTGCAGGGAAGTATTCCAGCTGAACAAAGTGTCCCCAATAATGTTCTGACCTTGGAGCTCGGCCAAAAAAAACAATTGTACAACACTTCCACACAATGTTTCATATTCCTAATTCTGCCCTCTGTGTGCTAATTATTCTTTTTTTACATTCTCATAGGGGAGAGAAGACTCGGCAAGTATGAGGACACCAGGGACCCCACCCCTCCCAAAGAAGGCCAAATTCCAAAACTAGAAGCAGAGGAGCAGGAGGAGGAGGAGGAAGGAGACATTGTTGAAGTTGGACAAATTGTCACCACAACAGGTGAGTGTTGGAGAACACAGCTTCCGGTAAGCTCATCATTGTGTTTCACCATATTTTTAATACATGGTGTGTTTTTTTGATTTGTTTTGTAGGTGATGTGGAAGAAGAATCCCATTTTACCAGTGAAAGTGCCCAGATCCTGATTGGGGAGATAATGGGGTGCAATCGGGATTTGGAAAATATACAGCAAAACATCAATGATGTTAAAAATTAAATGAAGAACATCATTGATGTTTTGGGGAGAGTGTGAAACAGCCCAAACTAGCTAGGCTTTTAGTTTTTCTATTTTAAACCACAACTTTTGTATTTTTAGAAAATCCAAATTTGGAGGATGCACAGAGTGTGTAAACATGCGCTATCTCCCATCATGGGGGATCAATGTACGTGTTTTGTGTAAAGTGGCTGAGATGAAGGGGTTGCAGCCCCAGAACATGTACATTGATCCCCCATTATGGGAGATAGCACATGTTGACACACTGCGTGCATCTTCCAAATTTGGATTTTCCAGGGGTGACACCCCATGTGATGAAGGCAATATCAGCCCAGTTTGTACATACTCATGTCTGATATTGTCTTCACTTTTCAAAGTTGAACTTTGTAAGTTCCTGTGTTCTGTATGTTACGCTTTGATACATGCCTGTTTACACAAAAACACCAAGTAAACAAAAATTAGCTGAAAGACTGTTTTTGATACACACACACAATTTTTTGGTTTGTTGTAAAAACCTTTTCTAAACGCACATGTGAATGTGCTTGGATTAAAAAGTTAAATTATCATCAATGTGTGGCTTCCTTTTTCATTGCGCTAAAGATGTATTTGGAGTAAAATTTTAGATTGCATTGAGAATGGGTGTTATTTACTAAAGGAAAATCCACTTTGCACTCCAAGTGCAGTTTCAGGTGTACTTTTGCAGTGCACTTGTAGTGCATAGTGGATGTGCCTTTAGTAAAAAACACCCACAGTGATGTGTTAATTTGGACAATCATGCCATTTTCCTGCCATGGTGCTGAAAATGAGCACGATTTTGGTCAGTAATGCACTACATACACTAGTTAACAAAAACAAGGTGTGTGTGTAGCAGACCCACAACATAATAAGATTATCTGAAGAAGAGAATGTCCCCTCATCTCGCTCTAAACTTGGGTTTGCACTGTTGGTGAAAAAGGCACAAGAAGAAAAAACATAAATTTACCTAGGAGACACCTAAAACCAAGCCAAGCAGTAAATGAAGGAGTTTCAAAGAAAAATTTATTGAGAAAATGCCGCTCAGACATTGTCTGGAATATCAATGGCCCCCATACCCACAAAGTAGTCCATGTATTGGGTTCTAACCTCACGGGCGCTTTGGGGGGGCAAGCCAGGATGAGCAGGTTCAAGGCCCGTGAGGTTATCAGCATTTTCAAGCAAGTCTGCTTCTTGTTGGCCAACTGATTTATGGCAATTTTATAATTTATTTTTTACTAGAAATGATGGTGATATGAGATCTTTAGCGGTACTGTGACATTATGGCAGACAGATCGGACACTTGATACGTTTTAGGGACCATTGACAATTATACAGTGATCAGAGCTATAAAAATGCACAGATTACTGTGTAAATGTCACTGGCAGGGAAGTGGTTAACACGAGGGGGCGATCAAGGGGGGAAATGTGTCCCCTACTGAGTGTTTCTTACTGTGGGGGGAGGAGACATATCGTTGTTTGTAATTACTACAAACAGGTGTGTCTCTTCTCCCCTGTCAGAACAGGGTTTTATGTGTCTACACACACAAATCCCCATTCTGGCTCTCGTGCCTGCGATTGCGGGTGGCCGGCGGCGATTGCACATGCTGGCCGTGAACATCAGGTCCCCTGCCATGCAGTGGGCGTGTGCGCCTGCTTTGGCTCTTAAAGGGGCTGACCGTACTGGTACGTCGCTTTGCGGTAACAAACCACTTTGCCGACATAAATGTGTATGCCGGCCGGCAAGTGGTTAAAACAAAAAAATTGTATAAAATTGGGAAAATATGTATACCAAGACAATGCTGCCTTGCTATACATATCTTCCAGAAAAGCGATCTATGGTGCATAATTTTTCAAAGGATGGTAAAACTAGGTTTGCAGGCATTCAGGTGGTAATCCACATTATAGCAAAGGTTCCTAGGGGGCCCCGAACTTTAAGGCTCTCTAGCTCCAGTTTAACTTCTGTTACGTTATAACGGCCCAGTGCATGGACAGGCTGCTGTAGACAACATAATCGTGTGAGCCAGGGCTATGCTGGCTATTGTGCGGTGGGCAGGCACAATAATCAGCTGTGGCTTTTGCCCGCCACCTTTGTACAGACATGGGCACCTTCATTGTGGCCTGTAGAATCTGCAGACAGGGAATGCTGTAGCACCCCGCACAGAATATATCTCCAAGCGTATGACATCCTAGCCATTGTGTATGATAGCCAGTCATATAGCATTTTTTTTTATAGGACAGGTCAGCAATGGCAGGTTTCATTTTTAATATAATAAGGGGACTAGGAGGTCATTGGTAAACACTGGCTGCTGTATATCTTGTATAATAAATTGGAGAAAGAGAGTTGTATTATTCCAGTAACTCCTGACTGTTAAATACAGCAAACACTGAATGGAGCTGAAGGGTGTGATGATTACTTGTCATTGATTCCATTATATAAAAGGAGCAACCAATTGTCCTCGGAAAGAAGAAGCAAGCCAACCATAAACGCAGTGAGGACTTCAATGCAGATTTTGTGTTTGCAGAGCGGGATGGAGGACAGGGTGATGACAGCTGGGTGATGGATGATGTTATGAAGCAGCTTAAAAAGGTGCGAATAAAAGATATCCCTCCCCTACCAATTGCATATGTAGATGATGAGGCCTTTGTAAATCTCCTCACTGCTTTGATCTTCTTTCTAATCTAGAGAACCGCAACCAGCTTAGATGAGAAGATTGAGTCGGTGAGAAAGAAGAGGAAGAACCAGGTCAGTAGCTTTGCCTAGATTTGTATTGTCCTCTCAGGATCAGCATTCTGATATCTTTCCATTTCCTACAGGAAAAAGCAGAGAAAGACACTCAATAGTCAGAAAAGGAGGTAGACATAAAGAGTGAGGAGGAGGAGGAGGAGAACAACGAGGAGGAGAGCGAGGAGGAATTCTCATCAGAGGAGGAAACTGTTCTAACTAAAGCAGGTAAGGTTCTTTACTGGTGCCTTTTCTCTAGCTTCCCTTTTACAATTCAATGGCTGTTGCATTAAGATTTTGCTCCTACAGCCTTGTTCACACAGGCATACTACAGAGTACACCCATGTTTGCCTGCACGGGAATGACTAGGTGATTAGTGATCTGTGCTGGCAGTCCTGTTTATTTCAATTGGGACCCAGGGCTGCACGAACAAACCGCTGCTTCCAATGTGACATCTGTTAGGCTGCGGATGCACGACCCTGAATGCAGGCAGTTTGCATTGGGGGCCATGCAGCTACTTGATCCCAATTGACATGAATAGGACATCCTGTGTGAGGATGCACAGAACCTGTGCATCCCCGTGCCTGCAAACACAGCTCACGTGGGTGTATGTTGTAGTGCACCCATCTGAATGAGGCCTTATAGGCAGATCAGAACCTGCCCCATCTTTTTTGCCACCAAAGTCCCTGCTTGGAACATCCTAACGTTCCCCCACTTTAGTATTAACCTCTATGTTCCCATTTGGGAGATTTTCCTTGAATTCCTGACCCAGTGGTATCACCATTAGTGAACAGAAATCTTCCCAGTTGTACAATCTATAAAAGTCTATTTGTTTACTCTCTTGCACCTCTGCATAAAAGATTGTAGCATGTTTAAAGTATATAATTATTATTTTAATTTTTTTATTCAAATAGTAAACATGTTATACCTGGGTTTGCACAAAGCAGCACCTTACCTCCCGTCTGGGGTCCCCCACTGGCGCTGTCTGCTGCTCCTCTTACTTCGAGTGTCCCCATAGCAAGCTGTGGGCTGTGGGTGCACTCATGCGGGTGTACTCCTGAGTACAGAGCAGCCCAGCCCTGCTCCCTCTTCACAGGCTTTGATTGACAGCAGCATAAGCCAAGGGCTCCTGCTGCTGCCTCTGTGTCCTGTGAATACAGGAAGAGAGCGCAGCATTGCTGCAGACAGGCACAGCACTGGATCGAAAAGAGGAGCCATGTAAATATTTAAGGCAAGGAGCTTATCATGGAAGGGGTTATTTACCTTCTTGCAGAAACTTTATGCCTTTTAGAACCACTGTAAAGTTTGAAACTTAAAAAACCACATGGAAGTGCATAGGTTTTAGCAGGAGGCAAATGCAGACTTTTTTTTCTGTGGCCTTTTTATTTTTTTGCTTTAATGACATTTTATTTTATTTTTTTAATTTATGGATGATTAAAGACATCATAACCAAAGGCAAACCTAAACCCATATACTGGAAAATACAAATATATAACATGAATCGAGTCAGGAAGGTAACAATGCTAGAGTCAGTAGAGTATACAGTAGCCTAGTACATGTAAGAAGGGAGCGAGAACAAGACAGTTGGTGCTATGGCAGGGGTTGAAATCGTGGATCTCTTGAGATGATTATTATCACTTACAACCAAAGTGGTTGTAAAGTCAGAAGATTTTTGTATCTGAATGCATTATATGGATTAACATGAAAAAAAAATACCTGTGTTTAGCAGCCCCCCCCCTAATTTACCTGAGCCCCATCTCTATCCAGCGATGTGCACGAATGCCTCGGCCATCCCTCCTGATTGGCTGAGACGCAGCAGTGGCGCCGTTAGCTTCTGCTGTTAATCAAATTTTCTTTATTTGTGAATCACAGTTTTATATGGACTTTGTTTTTGTCATCACTTATTATGGGTTTTTGTTTGTGTGCTCTGTATTTATATTTTATTACTATGTCCAGGTGTCTAGCATTTTGTGTATCGCAGCTTCATTCATTTTTTTTATCACCCATTTTTTTTTCACACCATCAGCGAGAGTTTATATATCTAGATGATATATTTTCTCTGTTAATCAAATCAGCCAATCAGGAAAGATGGGGGGGGGGGTCAAACTGAGGCACTGTGTCTGAATAGACACAGAAAGCTGCGGCTTGGTTCGGGTACCCCCATAGCAAGCTGCTTGTTGTGGGGGCATTTGAAAATAGGGAGGGGCCAGAAGCGCCGACAAGGGACCTGAGAACAGGAGGATCTGGGCTGCTCTATGCAAAACCACTGCACAGAGCAGGTAAGTATGACCTGTTTATTATTTTTAAAGAAAAAATAAAACAAGACTTTAGTATCACTATAAGCTCCTGGAGGGTTTTCCCCCCCATGACCAGGGCATTCTACGCTACTTTAACTGGCAATTGTGCAGTCATGCAGCACTGTATGGAAATTTTATTTAAATAATTTTTCATAAAAATAGAGCTTTCTTTTGCTCGTTTATTTTTTATCACATAAATTAAAAAAGGCAGAATATTTTGACGAAAAAACAATGTCTTCTTTCTTCATAAATTTAGGCCAAAATGAATTCTGCTACATGTCTCTGGTAAAGGGGGGGGGGGGGATCCCAAAAAGTGTGTATATATATATATATATATATATATATATATATATATATATATATATATATATATATATATATATATATATATATATATATATATATATATATATATATATATATATATATATATATATATATATATTGGATTGTGTTTGTGATAAGTTATAGCGTCTACAAACGATAGTGTAAAAAAAAAAAATATATATATATATATAGAAAGGCCAGTATGGTGGCCTGGAATTATGGGTGGAGCCCGGTGGAGTATATAACCAGCCCGTTCGCCTAGCTCCCTCGTCGGTTCCGGTGCGCGATATCTGATACGTCAGAAATCAAGGGCCGACTATCCTCGAGACCTTTCAGTGAGCCGGGTTCGTGAGTTCCACACTGTTCCGTCCGCCTTATTGTCGACAAAGCCTTGTCGTTCGTCAGCGTCCGTCTGATTGCCGTCTGAGTCGCTATACTCAAATCGAAATTTTCCGTCGTACAACACGTCTGGGCCGGCTGTCGTAGGTAGGGCTTCGGCACCCATTTCATTTCATGTGTTACAAAGTCACGTAAACTAGATTCCTGAACTCACGAACCACTCACTCTAGATTGCACGAACGTCTTAACTGTGGCACTCGTATTCGTTACTTCATGTCACTACCCCTTCTTCGAAAGAAGCCGTTATCACTTTTCGGTACATGCCGTTCGTGCCACCAGGCACTTCGTTTCGTAGCACGTCGCTGCTAAACCGAACGACTCCCCCGATCATTTCTATGTTCGAATCGATCGAACCGTTTCGAAATTACAGCCGTCTGCTTGTCACGTTAAACTGAGCACTCCGGCCAATGGCAATCTCATGTTGTTCAAAATCATGAAACGGTCGGACCGTTTCAAATCCGAATAAGTTTAAGCATTTCAATCATTTCATGCCGTTTGTACTATATCTGTCATTTCGTTTCATTTCATTTCAATCATTTCAGTCATTTCAATCATTTCGAGTCATTTCAATCATTTCAGTCTGTTATGTCGGATCATTTCATTTCTACCATTTCTAAAGTCATTTCATCATTTCTGTCACTTACCGCGCTCCGATGCGAATCCCGTCGCATCTCCAATGCACCGATTCGCTTCGAAGTGCCCCAGGGTTCGGCCTCATTTCTGTACATGCTCCAGAGACTGAGTCACTCGCAGGTTCAAGCACGGTCCTTGATTCTAGTCTTTGTCATGGCTTTCATTTCTGTCACTTATTACACGCCAATTCGAATCCTGTCGCATGCTGCTATGCACCGATTCGTCCTGGCGTGCCCAGCTGCTACGCCTCATTTCAGTACATGCTCCAGAGACGGATTCTTTTGTTGTAACCATCAGTCCAGTCGTTGAATGTTGTCTCTGTCATGGCATATCATTTCTGTCACTTATTACGCGCCAATTCGAATCCTGTCGCATTCTGCTATGCACCGATTCGTCCTGGCGTGCCCAGCTGCTACGCCTCATTTCGGTACATGCTCCAGAGACGGTTTCTCTGTTGCAACCATCAGTCTAGTCGTTGAAACTTGTCTCTGTCATGGCATATCATTTCTGTCACTTATTACGCGCCAAAGCGAATCCTGTCGCATTCCGTTATGCACCGATTCGTTCTGGTGTGCCCAGCTGCTACGCCTCATTTCAGTACATGCTCCAGAGACGGGTTCTTTATTGTAAACCATCAGTCCAGTCATTGAATCTTGTCTCTGTCATGGCTTATCATTTCTGTCACTTATTACGCTCCAATTCGAATCCCATCGCATTCCTTATGCATCGATTCGTTCTGGTGCGCCCAGCTGCTACGCCTCATTTCAGTACATGCTCCAGAGACGGATTCTTTGTGGTAACCATCTGTCCAGTCGTTGAAACTTGTCTCTGTCATGGGATATCATTTCAGTCACTTATTACGCTCCGATTCGAATCCTGTTGCATTTGGTTATGTACCGATTCGTTCCGGTGCGCCCAGCTATTACGCCTCATTTTGGTACATGCTCCAAAGACAGGATTCTTCTGTTGGGTTCATGGGCTCGTCCTTTGATTCATGTCTTTGTCATGGGTTTTTCATTTCATTTCACTTATCACGTTCCGGTACGAATAGTCACTTCCGTGTACTAAATTCGTATCGGCGTGCCCCAGGAATGGCCTCATTTCAGTACATGCTCCAGAGTCCGTTTCGTGCTCGGTCGCAAGTTTGTGGCATGGCGATTCAGATCTCTGTCATGGCAGATTCACTCATTTCACGGTCACATACTGCTTCCCGGTTAGTCCAGTTGACTCTTCAATGTCGGATTTCTATCGGGGGGCCTTGATCATCAGCCTCATTTCACTGTTGAATTGCCTCAAAAGAATTAAAGGAAAAATTTTGTTTTGCATCGGCGACGCAACCAAGTCACGTCTCTGTTGTTGTATGTACGTTATTCTAAAGAGCAAATTTCGGTTGTCCGTTCATTTCATTTATGTCATTTATCACATTTCCAGTCTCACCTCCACTAGTTAGCTAGACATCTCTCTTTAGGTGTAGGATTCTCAAACAAAACTTCACCTTCATCTCCTCAGATCAGTCGAGTTCTCAGTAGGTCCAACCTGCACCTGGTCGAACGGTGCCTCCGTAGGTAAGAGAGGGTCATCTGGGAGGGAAACGCTTACGAGCGGTAGTATCCTTCTCTTTAAAAATGTTTTCTCAGGAGTCTCCTACGAGTCTTGTAATCCATGTCACCCTCATAGGTTCCGTGCAGGAGAAAACCCGGACCCAAGGATTAATAGGCTCACCAAGCCTGGATTTTGCCACCATGTCCCAGGCTGGCAGCGAGGACTACACGGCTCCGTTGTCCCCTTCTCTTGTCTCAGAGAGTGGCAGCCAAAGGTCCTTCAGAGCGTGGACCATTCCCAGGCTAACAGCCGAGTTAAGGCGCAGGGGTGTACCCTTTCCAGCTACAGCCAGAAAGGCCGAACTTTTCGGGCTCCTCTTTCCTCCCCCAGCCGCGGTTGAGGATAGTGCCCAGCAGGCCTCCCTGGGCTCTATCGCTGCTTCCATCACGCAGCTTCACACTCAGGTGTCATCTCTGACGACCTCAATGTCAGAGGTTCAGAGTCGGGTGGCCCTCCTCGAGACCCGCCCATCCGTTTCTCCTCCAATACCAGCTTCACAAGCAGTGGATAACACCAGCGCAGGTACCCCCGGGTGTACACCAGTAGTGTACCCTTCTCATTTGATATCAGCCAACATCAGGAAGGACATCCTAGAGGGCAAGGACGTCAATCTGGCTTCACTTTTTATCTCCATTCATGAGCTGGCAGAAAACAAAGCTTACACTTGGGGGGACGTGTCGGTGGTCCTCAAAGCCAAAGACCCCAGGCTGGACAGGAAGCTTTCTGTCACCGAGTTCACCTTGGCCTTCGGCATGCTGAGGGACGTCATCTGCTCGGCCTCCCCCGGCAGAAGGGAGGAACTGGATCGTTACCTCCACGTGGTAGTTGACCTGGGTTATAAATACGGCGGTTTTTCATTTTATGACTATCACCGCTCCTTCTCCGCTAAGGCGGCCGCCAGGCTCTCCCAATTTCAGATACCTACTGATTGGAGTGTCATGGACACCGAGCTGTTCTGCCGACACTTCGCGGGGCTGCGGTCTCCCCTCTGTGCCATTTGCCAGTCGGCTACTCACACCGCGACTTGGTGTGCCAGCTCAGTGGCAGCCCCGCCCTTAGATGGTCCGTCGACCTCAGGTACTGCCCAGGGCCTACCGGCGCCGGTACGCCTGCCGCAGACAGATAAACTGGGGCGCCCGGTCAAGACCATGGGAGGCGCAGCCATCTGCAACAACTATAACAGCGGGTCGTGCAATTTCAGTCAGTGCAGGCTGCTCCACGTATGCACACGGTGTCATAGAGCTCATCCCAGGCTCATGTGCGAGGTCAAGCAGGCTAGAAAATCTTGACTAAGCCGGGTCAACGTGTCGTGGCTCAGTGTCTACCTCGCCAATCATCCCACCCCCTCACTTGCCGCCTACCTAGTTCAGGGCTTCACTCAGGGCTTTCATACGGGACTTGTCTCTCTCCCTCACCTTACACACGAGTGCCAGAACCTGCGGTCAGCAGCCACGGATGTTCAAGCCATTGACCAGCTATTACAGGCAGAGCTAGACCGGGACTTCATCATAGGCCCTTTCACAAAGCCCCCATTTAACACCTGGCGAGTCAGCCCTATTGGGCTTGTCAAGGGCAAATTCTCCAATAAACTCAGGTTGGTCTACGATTTGTCAGCGCCTCATTCTTCCTCTGTCCCCAGTCTTAATTCCCTTATCCCCTCTGAGGAGTTCTCCCTTAAATACGCATCCGTAGACACGGCCATCCAGGACATTCTCAAGTCAGGCACAGGAACATGGCTCTCCAAGGCCGACATCTCAGACGCCTTCAAGCTCCTTCCTATCCATCCATCTCTCTGGTGCTGGCATGGCATCAAGTGGAGGGAGCTCTACTATTTTGCCACCAAGCTAACCTTCGGGTCCAAGAGTAGCCCCTGGCTCTTTGACTCGTTTGCGCAGGCTCTCGCATGGATCTTGCTGCACGTAGCCCAGTGCCAGGGAGTCATACACTATTTGGACGACTTCCTGCTGATCGAGTCACCTGGTTCCCTTCCAGGGGATCTGGATAAACTAAGGGTGGTCTTCAATAACCTTAACGTCCCCATTGCCGAGCACAAGGTGGAGGGTCCAGCGCAGGCAATCACCTTTCTCGGGGTCAGCTTAGACACCAGCACTATGCAGGCCAGCCTCCCCCCGGATAAACTAAGCCGCATCAGGACGGTCCTGAGGGACTTCACCCGCGCCAGAACTTGCACCAAGAGGCAGCTACAGTCCCTTCTCGGTATGCTTAATTTTGCCATGCGCATCATCCCTCAAGGTCGCGCATTCATATCGCGCCTGTTAGTCCTGCTGTCCCATTCACAAGACCCGGAGCATGTCCTCAGCCTGGACCCCGCAGCTATAGCAGATCTTGCCATGTGGGAGGAATTCCTAACGTCCTGGAATGGTGTGTCCCTGTTCATTCCCTCCGTGTCCTCCTTTTCACCTCAGGTGGTGACCGACGCAGCGGCCTCCACGGGTTTTGCGGCAATTTTTGGCCACCTCTGGCTCGCAGCCCCCTGGCCTCCTCAGATACTGGCAATTCCGGGCTTCACCGAGACGTCCTCCCTGTTCGAGTTGTACCCCATCGTAGCCGCTGCCCACACATGGGGCCGCAGTTGGTCGGGTCAAACAGTGACCTTTTCAACGGACAATCTGGCCACTGCGGAAATCATTAACAAAGGCAGGTCTAAGTCTCTAGAGATTATGTCCTTCCTGCGGCGACTGGTCCAGCTCTCATTGTTATTTCAATTCAACGTTCATTGTGCCTTTATCCCCGGTAAATTCAATCGGGCAGCGGACGCCCTCTCCCGTTTTAACTTAGTTTCCTTTTTTGACCAGGTGCCCGGAGCCGGACCAACGTCAGCAGCTATCCCGGACTGGTCTCAACTGACCCTGGATTAACCCCACATCTAGAAGCCGCAACTCAACTCATCGATCTCTCCCTCTCAGACAATACCCGCAAGGCCTATCAAACAGCCTGGAGGGCCTTTAACCGCTTCTTAACATTTCACTCCACAGAGACCTCCCGGGTCAAGCAAGTCCTGGCCTTCATCGCCTATTGCCACTCGGTCTTGGCGTTATCCTTTAACACGATCCGGTTATACCTGGCCGGGGTACAATATTTCACCTCCCTCCAGGACCCTGCCGAACCCTCCTTGTTCACTTTCCACGCCATTCGGGCTGTCATGCGCGGCATCCAGAAACGCCAGCCCACGGCCTCCACCAAACGCCTGCCTATCACAGGAGACGTTTTCAGAAACATGTCTGATATTCTGGCCACTGCACCTTTCGGGCTCCACACTAGTATCATTATACAAGCAGCCATACACTTGGCCTTCTACGGCTTCTTACGGCCAGGCGAGTTTACCTCCAGTAGCCCCTCAGCTCGCATGCTGTGCAAGCACCACCTGGTCAGGCACGGAGACCATTTCATCCTACATATAGCAGTCTCCAAGACGCAGCAGCTTGGCCCAGGTACGGACATACATTTTTATAAAACCAACAACCGCTGGTGCCCGGTCGCCATTCTCACCCGCTTGTTGACCCTTCTGGCCGATCAACCAGGAACTGGCCCGCTTCTGCCATTTCACGGTAAACCACTGAACGCAGCCCAGTTCATGGAGCATGTCAGGATACTCCTGGGCATCCTTCACCTCAATCCGGCTCACTACTCCGGACATTCGTTTCGTATCGGAGCTGCTTCAACTGCCTCCCGCCAAGGGGTCCCGGTCCATGTTATCAAAAAGTTGGGTAGATGGAAGTCCACCTGTTTTGCCCGTTACATACCCAATCCGCAAGTAGAGATGGCCCAGGCCTTTGTCAAGCTCACCCAGTAACAAACTCGAATCAATAAATGCAATCCCTACCTGTATGTTTTTGCCCCCTTATTTTGGTATACCCTACGTTAGGCCGGGGCACACTTTCAGGTCCATTTCAAGTAAGCGAGTTTATGTTAACCTTGTTTGTCATCCTTATCCGTATCGGTCAGAGGGCTCTGGGCCATAAATAGAAAGGCCAGTATGGTGGCCTGGAATTATGGGTGGAGCCCGGAGGAGTATATAACCAGCGCGATACCCACCCACCCATCCCCTTTCAGGGCATTTCTCAAGCATTATACTCCTCGGGAGAGTACTCATTTCACTCCATTTCATTTTCATTTCATTTATTACTCATTTCTCTATCTAGGGTATGCCCCCTTATTTTGGTATACCCTACGTTAGGCCGGGTCATACTTTCAGGTCCATTTCAAGTAAGCGAGTTTATGTTAACCTTGTTTGTCATCCTTATCCGTATCGGTCAGAGGGCTCTGGGCCATAAATATATATATATATATATATATATATATATATATATATATATATTTTTTTTTTATATATATTACATACATACACACACTCGTTTTTATACTGGTAACAGCAGTGATCAGTTACATATAGTGGGACAGCGCAGTGGACAATCTGACACTGGGTGGGAACTGAGTGGCAATGACATCAGTGATGATATTATACACTGTCACTGACAACACTGCCTGGGAAGGGGTTAACATCAAGGGGCAATCAAAGGGTTAACTGTGTACCTAACAATGTCTAATGTGTGTAATGTGAGCTGCTTTTTAGTAGACATAGGGCTCTGTACTGTGATTCGTATAGGAGTTATTCCTGCGCCTAATCAGGAAGGGGAATGGTTTTTTAGTGCCGCTGCACGCACTGAATACGGGGTACCTGAACCCCCAAAAAAATGTGATAAACAATATATACTGCGATTTGTTGCAACTAATCCAATCGCATAAAAAGTGCTGGTGCTAAGTGATACGATAAGTGTGTTGCAATGTCTACTACACCGTGAACAACAATGTATAAATACTATTGTATTTATACATTGTTGTTCACGGTGTAGTAGACATTGCAACACACTTATCGTATCACTTAGCACCAGCACTTTTTATGCGATTGGATTAGTTGCAACATATCGCAGTATATATTGTTTATCACATTTTTCATATACTGATTTTACCTATGGGATGTTGTAAGAACGGACCTATTTACTGTTTAGTATCACCATTTTAGAGTCCTATGCTTACCCTAAAAATCACATCAGATATTATTAGGTTTTAACCACTATATTCCTTTTTTGTGTATCACTCCAACATCCATCCCAAACACTATTATGTGATAGTGGCGAGGGTTTTGCACGTTCCCTCATAGAACATATATATTAAGCTCCCCATACATTACTTTTCTGGTCTGGGTGGCCACACACCTAGCATCTAAATACCTGTATCTATGGTATCTACAGACCTTGTAGGCCAATATTTCCTGAGCTAGTACTGCGCACCACTACTTTCTTACCTCTCTGTACTGTGATTCACTAAGCCAGCCTGCAGGTCCCAGCCATAAATCATTGAGCGGGACCTGCTAACCGACTTGGGCTGTACCGAATGACAGCACAGATGTGGCTTGCGCTCCTTACCTGGAACTGCTGGATTATGTAAATGTATGTGATTCAGTGCAGAGCGGCCACCCGTCTGCAGTAAAAAAAAAAGCAGTGAGCAGTCCATAACTGGATAAAGTAGTATACAAGTGCACCCATCTTTTTGACTTTTGCATTTTTTTTCTCATTCAGATACGCTAAGAGTTAAAGAAAAAAAGAAGAAAAGAACTGGGGTAAAATATTTGCATGACTGTGACCCAACCTGTCTCAACATTTCACCTAATCAAATTAAAGAATGACTCCAGCAAACCATTTTTTGTTTTTGTATTTTCTTTGATAGGGGACAGATTGGACATTGTTAGGTTTTTGCTGTCTTTGCCCTCATTAGAGACTTCCTCTTACTGCTTGGCATTATAACCAGAAAAGATGTTGGTGAAATCTGGCCAATGAGAACCCAGACCGCAATAAAAAACCTAATTTGAGATTTCAGCTGTTTCCATTCTGTGTGATAACTGACTTTAGTAATTGTCTAAACTTCCACAGGCATGCTATCTACTGATTGTAAACTATTTATAACCCCTTCCCACCCAGCATCTCTTTAAAAGGTTCTGAATGCCAAGTTGAACAGGAAGGATTGACGAACATGTGACCACTGTAATTCGCTGTCGCGGTGGCCACGTTATCGGGAGCCAGTCCTTCCTCAGCTACCGTTTTTTGTTAGTGGGGGACAGAGAGCTGTCTTTGACAGGTCAATCTCAGTGCTGTGTGCATGCTCTCTGCACACAGACATCGGCTGCCCAGTGACCCATATGTGCAGCATGTGGACATTAAAGCCCACCCTTTTGCCTTTGCAAATGTGTGTTATGTGGGCGGCAGCAGGTTAAGTGCGTGTGTGTGAATAGGCCCTTTATAATTACCAGTTAAATGTTTTATTCATTTATGTTGTTTTGATTTTCAGAACTCTGGGTTTTTTGAAGATGCTTCTCAGTTTGATGAAAACTTGACTTTCCAGGGCATGAATCTGTCTCGACCCCTGCTAAAGGTACTAGTAGGCGACACAATTTTAAAACTGAATATACAAATGCATTAAAAACAGAATTGCAGTTATGAGCCTTTTTTTCCCCTATTTTATTATCTGTAATTTTCTATAGAATATTTGAGTTTATAGAAGCAGTGGCATACAAACAGGAGTAACAGATGTTGCAGTAGCTTATGGGAGTCCCATAGTTTGCTTCTATACCACTTTTCTGGTAGGTGAAGGGAATTGGTTGGGGACTTTAGGTACCAGGTGTCTGTGCCTCTAGGAAGGAAATTCTTGCTCTTTCTGTGTCCTGGGGACCATTGGCAAAGAGTGATGGTAAATTTACAATAAGTATGGAGAGAAAAGCTTCCAATGGGAATACCTATTCTGCAGACACTTCTTAATGGGAAGTTAGTCTTACTTTGAAGAGCTTTCAGTTCCCTTCCTGTTGTGTCTTTGGAACAAAAAGTAAAGTTAAATTTCCCCGGTGGGACAAGACGGCACAAAAAAAAAAAATAGAGTTTTAACTATTTTGTACTCTACCTCAGCAGTCCCAAACCAATAAACTGTGGACCATGAGAAAATTGTGATGGTCTCCGGGGGTTCTGCCACAAATCAACATTGTGTCAGATGTATACTGCCCAATGTTGTTTCCAGGGTTGTTCTTAATGCATGCTGACAGTCAATACTGTCAATGTGCATTGATACCCAGTGCCTCCTCTGTCGTTTCGGCTCCAGTCAACTACCAATGGCAGTGGTGATCAGATTATGGTATGGAGCACTGAGCTGAAGCACATGGCTGGATAAGGAGGTGAGGTACAATGATCCCTCTGTGTAAGGTGGCAGGGGGTAGAGAGTCAGGGCATTTTGTGTGTGTAGAAGGCATGTCTCGACCCCTGCTAAAGGTACTGTAAAATCATGTTGGTGGTCCCGAGGACCAAGGGCTTCAAAATTGTGAGGTCCAAAAGGTTGGTGACCACTGGTCTTCCCAATGCTAGGAAGAAAAGTTATAACTATAGATAACGTTGGTCTTGAGAAGTTGTATAGGATGGAAGTTGGTCTTGGGAAGTTGTATAGGATGGAAGTTGGTCTTGGAAAGTTTTGTATAGGATGAAAGCTCAGGGGCTCTGGCTTTCACTGCTGGGTCTAGTCATGGTATGCTAGCCCACTGTTGCATAGTGTGACCTGCTGGATTTACTAGTGGCCACTATGTTAAGTCTTCCTACATTTAGCTTTTACTTGCTTCATTTTTAATTCTTCAGTAGAAATAAAAGCTGCTACTATACATACTGAGCAATAGCTAAAAGCATAATAGAAAACTCCGCTCAATGCCATTGGTAGATAACCACTTGAGCAACCAAATATTTATTTATTTATTTTTTTATATTGAATCGAGCATTTGCCTTGAACTTTCATATTTCTGTTCTGACCCATTCCTTTTTGAAGATCCAGCTTCAGGTTCTCAGCTATACTTCCATTACCCAGTGCGTCACTGACCTGGACAAGTATCCCAGTGGGGGGGGGGGGGGGGTCTTGTGTGTGGCTTGAACATGACGGAGTAAAGACACTCACTGCTGGAGCTCCTGACCTGCCTGACTCGGCTATTATGCCCCTTTTCAGTGTGCTTTTTTTACCTGCCATGAGTTACTTTAAACACAGGAGGACCAAGGGATCATTGAAGGCTAACCTTAACGGCTTCAGTCAGCCAATATTTCCAGGATTCATCCAACTCTTCCCCTGCGGCCCGCACCTCGGAGCCACATGGCGCTCACCGGAGCACAGACTTGCCTTCTCCTTCTATGGCTGCCTCCCAGTCACAGGTATCTGGCTCGCTGGCTGGACTACCAGCCGTCCTGGATCCCTCACTCAACAATTCCTGTGGCTCGGGATTTACCACGCAGACACCACAGGAAGACAGACATCAGGACTCCGCTTCGATCCTTCCACACAAAAGCGCACATTGAGGTGCTGCGGGTGCAGGAGCAGCACCGTCTGGACTTCCAGCAGCTCCGCTCAGAGGTGCACATCCTGGACGATTGTTTCCCCAAGGGAGAGTCGGCGGTAAGTGCTTTAGAGCACCGTGTCGCTCAGCTGGAGCAGGGCCATGCATTTCACCAGGACAGCCTTGTGGAGATGCAACTCCACCTGGAGAATTTGGAAAACCGGGGCTGCAGAAACAACTTGCGGCTCTGGGTGTTGCCAGAGGCAACGGGCCTGGAGAACTTGCAGGAGACTGTATTAGCAATCCTGCATAGAGTCCTGGACTCTGACCCCCCTGTCAAGATGGAATTTTATAGAGTACACAGGGCGCTCGGGCCTAAGCCGACTGACCCAGAACACCCACGTGATGTGATATGTCACTTGCACCGCTATGGGCAGAAGGAACAAGTGCTCCGTGGGGCCTGGGCCGAGGGGTAGATCGACTTAGATGGCGCGGAAATCCCCATATTTCCTGATGTATCCAGAGCCACTTTGCTAAAGCCCTTACTGGAGATCTTGCGGAGCTCGGAGCTGACATATTGTTGGGGTTTTTCCCTTCAATTGACTGTGCATAAAGGCAGCTCTTCCTTTCTCCTTAAACACCACACGGATTTTCCGGACCTATGTGCTTTCCTGGACATCGAGCCGGTGCCTATCAAGGACTGGCTGCTCCCACTGCCAGGCAGAGAGGCTCGCTCTGCCACTAGGGATCCCAGGTCTGGCCTACCACGCTGCTCCTCCAGAAGGCGGAGGGGTGACCAAGCCCCAGGAAGGGGAAATTACCTTGAAATATGACTCCTGCGATGAAGGGACGTGAGTGTACTGCACATTACCTGGGCATCATTGGGCATCATTTGTTTGGCTACATAGCTTGACTCTTTTTTGCAGTCCCCTGCTGCAGGCAAACTCCCTTCTCCCACTACCCCCATCTTGTGCTGCTCGGCCGAACCATCTACTGCAACAGTTCCTGGCCGTTAATGTTTCCCTTCCCCTTCCTGTGTTCCCTGTGTCTGCATATTCCACCCCCCCTACTGTACCTTCACTTCCCTTGTGTTCCTTTTTCCCTGTCCCCTTCTACCTGTTCTATTTCCCCCTGGCTGGATTGTTCGTCCAAGTGGGTTTGTCTCAACAAGAGAGGCCAGGGCCAAAACCACCGAGGTGCTGAATCTGATCTATGCCACACAGGCACGAAAGACCCCCTGTTGCTCCTTTCGACCGATGCCGAAAAGGCATTTGACAGGGTGGATTGGACCTTTTTGATTGACTCTTGGGGTTTCTGGGCTTGGGGCAGTGGATGATGCATTGGGTTTGGGCTATTTTATTCCTGGCCGTCTGCTCAAGTAAAAGTGAATGGTCATCTCTCCCAATCATTTGGGCTATCTAATGGGACACACCAGGGATGCTCCCTGTCCCCTGGATATTTTATTCTGACCCTGGAATCCTTTCTATATACCATCAGAAATAACTGAGACATCACTGGCTTGCCCTTGTATGCAACTCTGTCCCCAAAGATTGCAGCATTCGCAAACTATTTACTTTTCTTTCTGACTAACTAAACCTCTGGTCTCTGTCCCTAACTTGCTCTTGGAGCTGAAGGCTTACGAGGCACTCTCTTCCTTCCAGATGAACTATCAGAAATCGGAGGCGCTGAACATTTCTATGTCAACCTCAATGTCCAGAGTGCTTAGGGTGGACTTCCCCTTCAAATGGCCACAGCATATATAAAATACTTGGGGTGGAAGATGCATTCTCAATAAATTCCCGTCCTTTTTTGACAACTTCAGTCTTGGCAGAAAGGACTGTTTTTCTGGTTTCGAAGGTGTAGTATAGTGAAAATGAATGTTATGCCAAGATTACTGTATCACTTTCAGGCCCTCCCAGTACATATCCAGAGTTATTTATTTATTTTTTTTGGTGTCGCCACAGCTCGCTTAAGCAATGGGTGCAGGTGGAACAGGCTATAGCTGAGATCCCGCTGGAGTTGGTACCGTGGTGCTTAACTGCTATACCTCGCAAAATTACAGACCACACAATGATTGGAAAGACGCGGAAGATATGTCTTAAGGCATTCAGCGATTTCTCTGTCGCACAGTCACCATCGCCGCTCACCCCCATGATTGGCAATCCAGCCTTAAGCCCTGGATTTCATGATCTGAATTTCTGAGGACTGAGGTTGGTGGAACGATCACAGGCATGTCATTCCATTGTCAACGGACGATGGATGACTAGACGACAGGTCTTTAAAGATTCAAATCTAGAGGGCATGTCTTTTTGGCAAAAGATACAACTAGACCACTTCCTGGGTTCTTTACCTCCACCTGAGCCCTTTCAAAGAAGACTTACTACTTTTGAAAAACTGTGTATGGAACAATCTCCAATACAGCATGCAGTTTCCATGGCCTACCAACTGCTTCCATATATCACTAGATGGGAACGGGAGCTGGAGATCCAATTTACAGAGAAACAAGTGGACAGAATGTGTCTGTTTTCGTTTTAAAACCTTGATCTGTGCGAAACATCAGGAAGCTGGGTTCAAGGTGTTGACCCGGTGGTATCATACACTGGTGAAGATTCAAAGAATGTTCCCCAAGTGCTCGGATCTGTGCCGGAGATGTGAGTAGGAGGCTGGTCCTCTTCTCCAAGTCTTCTGGTCATGCCAGCTATTGCAGTCCTACTGGACGGAGGTCTACCGCATCGTTCAAAGATTCACTGATAGGGAGTTGGGGAGGGATCCTGCATTCTTCCATATGCACCGCCACAAGATTCTGAGCAAATCTATCCTGCCTCTCCTGCTCACAGCTGCGAAAAGCTGCATCCCACTGTTCTGGAAGCAGACACAGTTAACGTCTGGCTGAAAAAAATAGAAATGAATGAGATGGAGGACTTGGTAGCCACAGAGAAGGGCCTGATGGGGAAATTTCTCAAATGTTTTTATTGCCATGAGTTTGTCTACTCAGACTATGCAGAACTGGTGACTTGAATCCCTGGAAGTAAAGAACTTTACTGTTGGCTCCCCAGGCTTGAAAAGAGTGTCTGGATGGTGGTACCTTGCCCATACAACCCACCCCCCTTCCATTTTTGTTTTGAGTCCTTTCTCACAAATGATAAAGTGTTAGCTAGTCCTTAAAATGTTTCCATTGAGTTTGATGCCATTTTGTTTTTTTCATATTCAGCATCCACATACAAATTTTTATGGAAGTTCTTTCTTACCTTCTTCTGTTTCTTCTCTTAACTTCAACCAGCCCACTCCTATCCAGAAGGCCTGCATTCCTGTGGGATTGTTGGGAAGAGACATCTGTGCCTGTGCTGCTACTGGGACTGGTGAGCAGAGAGAATGAGGTTTACTAAAGTAAATATGGCTGTTATAATGGAATTCAATGTGGGTGTTCACCTCCATGTGACCATATATGTGCATTGTCACTATTCACTCCCAAAAGGAGCAAATATAGTGACTGTTATAAGTGGTATAGTGACAAAGCACAAATATAGTCTCATGAGATGAAAAGGTGCAAATATAGGGACTATTCACCTCATGAGACTATATTTGTGTATTTTCACTATATCACTCATAATTGTCACTATATTTACGCCTTTTCACCTCAGACTATATTTGTGCAGTGTATCGCTTACAAAAGGGGCAAACATCGTTATTATTGCGAGTAATATAGTGGCAATGCACAAATATAGTCTCGTGGGGAAAAGGTAGAAATAGTCTCATGAGGTAAAAGGTGCAAATACTGTACCTATATCCCTGCCACATGGAAGCAAACCTCTACACTTGCACATTGGCTGGATTGGGCAGCTGATATACAGTTCATGTAGTTAACAGACAATTTTAAGGGACAGATTGAAAAGTTTTCAAAATCTTGGACTCCATAGTTCCTTTACCGTGATCCCCTGACTGTAGGTGATGAGGCCTAAATAGGCTGCGGGAGTCAACTCCCACACCTATCCTCCTTAATCCAGGTTTTTTTTTTCTCCTCTTCCTCAGATTGTATAGTGTATGGGCACCTTCAGATTTACCAAAACTATAGAATACGGTGAGGACACACATATCAATTCATATCCAGTCTTGCAGGCACTCCAGACTGCATAGTTGATTGTAGATCCAGAGGAGATTTTACAATCAGATTGTATGGTGAGCTTAAGGCTGCACATACACAATAAAGTCTCCTAAATCTTCCACTAATGGATTAATATGTGCATGGTGTTTGTGAAGCTAGGTGGGATTATCCAGGGATTGTATAATGTTTGGCTTGAGTTATATGCTTTTTAGACACATTGTATGCAAATACTTATTCTTGTGAAGTCCACATTTTAATGGGGATGTATTATTTGTATTACTGTTATGCAATTTTTGGACACCTGAAACACTTGGACTACTCTTCTTCTTTTAATTGTCCCCTTAACCTTTTTGAAATAAAGTCATATCTGGCCTTTTAGCAGTGGTGCGGTGCTTCAGTTTACATTTATGTAAAAGGATCAGTCCATCCCAATACTGGCCCTTCTGATTCTTGGCAAACTCATGACTCCTGACAGTTTGATATACGTTGGGGGCTCTGATGATGAGATCTCCAGGAGGTCCAGAGTTTGTACACCTGCTGTGACTGTTAGGCCCCTCTTAGATAGGGCCAACTCTGTCCCGATCTGCTCACAGATCCCCTTTTGATCCAAGCAGAGTGGACACCGACAGAGCCAACTCTGCTCTATGGATGGCCAAGTGTAAACCTTCTCCACTGTCTGTTTACACCCAACTACCCTCAGAGCCGATCTGCCAAAATGGAAAATTACTTCTCCCCTTTCAAATGCTTTGTGTGTGTTGTGTTGTGTGTGTGTGTGTTTATTTGTTTATTTTATTTATTTATTTTATAAAAAAAATTTTTGAGCAGACTGGATCAGACTCAAAGGTAGGCTTGAGTGAACGGACACAAGTCCATTTACACCAGTCTGTCCTTTTTAGCGGTGAATGAACCATCCAGTCGGCTCTGCCTGAAAAACTGATAGGTGGACCTGATCAGGCCCGCTGTGTGAAATGGGCCTTATAAGAAACTGTTCTATGTATACAAAAACACTGCGCAATAGCCAACAATAGAAAAATCTAAGAAACCAAAGAATGAAAAGAAAGGCTGCTAACACGCTAAAACTGGGATCTTTTTAGCTCAGAAAATGTCAAAAATGTAAAAGTGTAAGCGCCAAGCATATATAAATAATACCCTTATGATTGGCAAAAAGTAATTGAACAATAATGTGTATATATATCTATAACAAACAAATACAATGTGACCCAAAATATGAAAATATCACATTATGTGTAGAAAATGATGATAATAAGTATATAAACAATGAAGTCTATATAGATCAAAAAACTAAGCATATATCATACTAAACAGAAAAAAATTCAATTATACAGTGAAATAATCCAGAAAAAGAAAAAGATACGGTGAATATCCACGTGAATGTGAAGTAAGATAAATAAAAAAAGTTTTTTCAAGAAAAACGTTAAACTTCCAACATAGAAAAAATAGAAAATGTGAGTCCCAATAGACTTCGGTGTCCACAAGCGTATCACTTCACTATGACCAGAAATGACTTCACCCGGTGAAACTCCCACCACCTTAAGGAGCGCAGGCTTACCAGATGGACGTGACCCAAAAAGACATATGCCTAGAGGGTCAGAAATGGCTTGCAATCGCAGTTACTGCAACTTTGGATACGGCATTCCACCATAAAAGAAGTCCCACCGTAAAGGATTCATTCAGCGTCACGAGATGCGAATATTCACCGTTATTGTGTATATAAACAGCTCCAGTAGCAATTCAGGCATAGAAGTAAAAAAATATGGCCAACATAGCGTAATAACGTTTAAAAAGGCTTTAATAAAAATAAAGTATACAACTCACATTTCCAGTGTGATCAATAGACAGGTTTTAAAGAGAAAACAGGCAGTGGCAGAGTCCTCCCAAGAAACTGTTCTGCCTGCTGGATTTTTATTTATTTCTTTTGATTGTGCAAAATGCAGAAGGTGGTGGAATGCATATCAATGGGTGGAAAGTACCAGTTTTATGTTAACATGCTGACTTGAATACAGCAGCGGATTCAGCCCGCCGGGCATTATCTATAAATAAAATGCCTTTTGGGTGGACTGAGCCTTCAGAATAAGGGGTGCAGAGTCCTGCTTCAAAGCTAGCGACGAGTGACTTGTGTTTTGTGATGACAGATTTTGTGGATTGAAGTATTCCTCGATTTTAAATGCAGCCTTTTATGAGACAAAGCCCCTGTATGGTAAACTTTAGATGATTGCTGTCATCCCAGCTCCTGCACTTTATTCGCATGACACTGAGTGCAATTTATTTTTTTTATTTTTTTTGCATAGTAATTTTTCTGTGATCTTCTCCGACAGGTAAAACTGCTGCATTCATGCTTCCAGTTCTGGAACGTCTCATTTACAAGCCACGGGAAGCATCGGTCACCAGGGTCCTGGTTCTGGTCCCAACACGTGAGCTCGGCATTCAGGTGCATACAGTTGCCAAACAGCTGGCCCAGTTCTCCGAGGTTACCTGCTGCTTAACTGTGGGTGAGTGCGCTGGGTATATTTCTTCAAACATGTAGCCTGTTTTCTTTAAAATGCAGAAGTAGTTAGGCTTTAAACTTGGCAGACAGTGGACTAAAACTGAATGTCCGCTTTATTAACCACTTCAATACAGGGCATTTTTACCCCCTTCCTGCCCAGGTAAATGTTCAGTTTTCTGCACTGTTGCACTTTGAATGACAATTGCATGGTCATGCAACACTGTACCCAAAAATAGAGCTTTCTTTTGGTGGTATTTGATCACCTCTGGGATTTTTATTTTTTGCACTTTATAAACAAAAGAAGAGCGACAAGGTTGAAAAAAACACTATTTTTGCTATAATATCCCAATTTTTTTTTCCTCAGTTTAGGTCGATTATGTATTACTACATATTTTTTGGTAAAAAAAAATCACAATAAGCGTATATTGATTGGTTTGCGCAAAAGTTATAGTGTCTACAAAATAGGGGATAGTTTTATGGCAATTATTTTTTTTTTTTACTAGTAATGGCGGCGATCTGTTGGACATATCGGACACTTTTGACACCATTTTGGGACCATTTACATTTATACAGCAATCAGTGCTATAAAAATGCATTGATTACTGTATAAATGTCACTGGCAGAGAAGGGGTTAACACCAGGGGGCGATCAAGGGGTTAAATGTGTTACCTAGGGAGTGATTCTAACTGTAGGGGGAGGGGACTCACAAGGGGAGGAGACCGATCGGTATTCCTTTGTACTGGGAATGATCGGTCCCCTCTCACATGACAGTCTGCTCTGTTAATGGGCAATCACGGTGCACATTGGCTGAAGGACGTCGTATGACGCCCGCCCAGGATGGCCGATCCCTCCTGCAGACATCATATGATAATGGGCGGGATGTGAAGTGGTTAAATAGCATGCGTGGCTTTCTTCCTTGGAATATATATTACCATAAATGATAGTGGGCATAGTAACGAATAAATGACCCCACTGTATTTTTTAAAAAGTGCTGTTTTTAAAGGCTTTTCCACTGGACTAAAGTTATTCTTCTTTCGATCTGTGCTTCTGGTAAGCTGATCGTGGGAATGCGGAGGAAGGATCTCCAGTTGACTAAGCACACATAGTTCACTTTCTCATATGGCCTCAGGACCCTGAAATTCTCAAACCCAGGGGCTTTGCTCTGCTATGTAATTTGCAACCATGGTTGTGCTCTGGCCCACCGCAGTTGACTGGTGAGGCTGCCTATCTCACTTACTGGTCAATAGGGTTTGGGCCTTGGCATAATCCTAAATGCAGGGGCGGATCCAGAGTCTAATCTCGGGAGGGGCACTGCTATAAAATATGTTTTTTGGGGGGCAATTTATATGGGAAATGGCTGGTATTGGCGCTTCAATCATTACGGCACCATGGTTGTTATGGTGTCAGGATGATTGAAGCGCATTATTTCTATTAATACATTGTAATATAAAATTAAATGGTTCAACTCACCATAATGCAGAATCAGTGGGAGCCCTGAGGATGTCACTTGCCATGTCGCCTGCCACCAAATGCGGATTGTCACTTGTCACCAAATGCGGATTGTTACTTGCCACGTCACCTGCCACACATTGCGGATTGTCACTTGCCACGTAGCCTGCCACACATTGCAGATTGCCACTTGCCATGTCACCTGCCACACATTGCGGATTGTCACTTGCCACGTCGCCTGCCACCAGATGCGGATTGCCACGTAGCCTGCCACACATTGCGGATTGACACTTGCCACGTCACCTGCCACACATTGCGGATTGTCACTTGCCAAGTTGCCTGACCCACATTAGGGATTGTCACTTGCCACGTCACCTGCCACACATTAGGGATTGTCACTTGCCACGTCACCTGCCACACATTGCGGATTGTCACTTGCCACGTCGCCTGCCGCCAGATGCGGATTGCCACGTAGCCTGCCACACATTGCGGATTGCCACTTGCCACGTCACCTGCCACACATTGCGGATTGTCACTTGCCAAGTTGCCTGACCCACATTGCGGATTGCCACTTGCCACGTCACCTGCCACACATTGGGGATTGTCACTTGCCACGTCACCTGCCACACATTGCGGATTGTCACTTGCCACGTTGCCTGCCACACATTGCGGATTGCCACTTGCCACGTCACCTGCCACACATTGCGGATTGCCACTTGCCACGTCACCTGCCACACATTGCGGATTGTCACTTGCCACGTTGCCTGCCACACATTGCGGATTGCCACTTGCCACGTCACCTGCCACACATTGCGGATTGTCACGTAGCCTGCCATACATTGCGGATTGCCACTTGCCACGTCAACTGCCACACATTGCGGATTGTCACTTGCCACGTTGCCTGCAACATATTGCGGATTGCCACGTAGCCTGCCACACATTGCGGATTGTCACTTGCCACGTCAACTGCCACACATTACGGATTGTCACTTGCCACGTCACCTGCCACACATTGCGGATTGCCACTTGCCACGTAGTCTGCCACACATTGCGGATTGCCACTTGCCACGTAGCCTGCCACACATTGCGGATTGTCACCTACTGGTGGTCTTTTGTTGGGTCCCAGAGTGAACATAGGCAGCAGAGAGATGATGCAATCTCTCTGCTGCACACAGCTTCCTACACAGTGAGGGCGGAACTGGAGGGACGCAGGGCAGTGAGAGATGATGTCATCTCCCTGCTCCCCTGCCTGCTGGCTTCCTGATTGGCCAGCAGCCCTCCTAAGCCGCCCAGCTGCCCCCCCTCACCCGTCCACTCAGCGCGGGTACCCGCGGAACCGGCCGCGCGGGTACCCGCGGAACCGGCCGCGATTGGACCCGCGGAACCGGCCGCGCGGGTACCCGCGGAACCGGCCGCGATTGGACCCGCGGAACCGGCCCGCGGGTACCCGCGGAACCGGCCGCGATTGGAGCCGCGGAACCGGCTGCGATTGGACCCGCGGAACCGGCCCGCGGGTACCCGCGGAACCGGCCGCGATTGGACCCGCGGAACCGGCTGTTCTGTCATCAGCTGGCGGTATTCTCGGAGGGGGCAATTGACCCGTTGCCCCCCCCTGGATCCGCCCCTGCCTAAATATTGCCATTTGCACAATGGGGCAACCTGGGTTTAACTGGCCATGAGCATTGAAGCCTAACTATTCATAACCAATGTCGCATTTTACTAGGGATGAGCTTCGAGTTCGACTCGAAGCTCATCCCTAGTAAAATGCGACATTGGTTATGAATAGTTAGGCTTCAATGCTCATGGCCAGTTAAACCCAGGTTGCCCCATTGTGCAAATGGCAACATTTAGGATTATGCCAAGGCCCAAACCCTATTGACCAGTAAGTGAGAACATTGCCTGTTCGCCTGTTCAGCGAACAGTGAACAATTTGGGCTGTTCGCAGCAAATTCGAAAAGCCGGAACACCCTATACAAGTCTATGGGAGAAATCGAAAGTGCTAATTTTAAAGGGTAATATGCAGGTTACTGTCCTAAAAAGTGTTTGGGGACCTGGGTCCTGCCCCAGGGGACATGGATCAATGTAAAAAAAGTTTTAAAAACGGCCGTTTTTTCAGGAGCAGTGATTTTAATAATGATTAAAGTGAAACAATAAAAGTGTAATATTCCTTTAAATTTCGTAGCTGGGGGGTGTGTATAGTATGCCTGTGAAGGGGCGCATGTTTCTGGTGCTTAGAACTGTCCCTGCACAAAGTGTCATTTATGCAGGAAAAAAAGTCTTTTAAAATCACTTGCGGCTATATTGTCGGGTCCCGTAATACAGAGAACACTCAATGAGTGTTCTCTGTATTAGCCGACAAATCGTTCATTCATTGATAAAAAAAAAAAAGCGTGAGGGTTCCCCTAAATTCAATTACCAGGCCCTTCAGGTCTGACATGGATATTAAGGGGAACCCCGTGTCAAATTTAAAAAAAACAATTGACGTGGGGTCCCCCCCAAATATCCATACCAGACCCTTCAGGGCCCGACCCGCCCTCCTAATATAAGAAACATCAGCGCTGGGATCTCTGCAGTGTCTCCAGAGTGGAGACAGAAGACGGATGTATGGACAGCGCTGGACTGAGAGATCCCCCGTCGCTGGATATGATCATCCATCGCTAAACCCCGGAGATTCATCGCTGGATAGCAAGAGTGGATTAGCACCGCTGGAATCTTTTTTTTATTTTTTTTATTTTTAATAAAGGAATTTTTCAAAAGTGTGTTTGTCTCATTTAACCATTTTTACACTTTCTTTGTGAAATGGTAGGGGTACTTTTGTACCCCCTTACCATTTCAAACAGGGGGGGGGGGGCGGGATCTGGGGGTCCCCTTGTTAAAGGGGGCTTCCAGATTCTGATAATTCCCCCGCCCGCAGACCCTCACAACCACCGGCCAGGGTTGTGAGGATGAGGCCCTTGTCCTCATCAACATTGGGACAAGGTGCTTTGAGGGGTCACAGACCCCCAAAGCATCCTCCCAATGTTGAGGGTATGTGGCCTGGTACGGTTCAGGAGGGAGGGGGGGCGCTCTCTCGTCCCTCCCTCTTTTACTGCGGCCTGCCAGGTTGCGTGCTCGGATAAAGGGTCTGGTATGGATTTTTAGGGGGACCCCCACGTCAATTTTTTTTTAAATTTGATGCGGGATTCCCCTTAATATTCATATCAGACCTGAAGGGTCTGGTATGGATATTTAGGGGGACCCCCACGTAAAAAAATTTTTTTAATTTGACACGGGGTTCCCCTTAATATCCATGTCAGACCTGAAGGGCCTGGTAATTGAATTTAGGGGAACCCCCACGCTTTTTTTTTTCTTTTTTTTTTTATCAATGAATGAATGAATTGTCGGCTAATACAGAGAACACTCATTGAGTGTTCTCTGTATTACGGGACCCGACAATAGCCGCAAGTGATTTTAAAAGACTTTTTTTCCTGCACAAATGACACTTTGTGCAGGGACAGTTCTAAGCACCAGAAACATGCGCCCCTTCACAGGAATACTATAGATACCCCCCAGCTACGAAATTTAAAGGAATATTACACTTTTATTGTTTTACTTTAATCATTATTAAAATCACTGCTCCTGAAAAAACGGCCGTTTTTAAAACTTTTTTTTTGCATTGATCCATGTCCCCTGGGGCAGGACCCAGGTCCCCAAACACTTTTTAGGACAGTAACCTGCATATTACCCTTTAAAATTAGCACTTTAGATTGTGAACGTTCGAGTCCCATAGACTTTAATAGGGTTCTAAAGTTCACACGAAGTTTAGGTCTGTTCGCGGGTTCTGGTGCGAACCGAACAGGGGGGTGTTCGGCTCATCCCTACATTTTACCAGCAGGTTGAGCTTCACATGAATTCTCTAAATATGCTGGGAATCCCCTTCAGTTTACTTGCGTTTTTCGGTAGTTTTCAGCCCTTTCTATGCTTCGTCTTTACGATAAATCTTTATCTCCTCTATATTCTTCTAGGTGGTTTGGATGTGAAGTCACAGGAAGTGGCCTTACGAGCTGGTCCTGATATCCTGATTGCCACCCCTGGGAGGTTAATTGACCATCTGCACAATTGCCCCTCATTCAGCCTCAATGCCATTGAAGTGCTGATCTTGGATGAAGCAGATAGGTGAGTATATGGGAACCATGCATTTGATTTTGCATCACAGCTTGCGCTAATCCTCCAAACAAACAGTCTGAAATATATAGAATTTTTATAATTTTACAGCTCATGACAGGGAGAGTTTAATCTTCATTCAATACAGTACATGTGCTGACTTCATTAAGGCCCTAAGGAAACACACAAGCCGTTTTTTCCTTTTTTTTTTTTTTCAAAGACCAGCACTGTGGGGAAATATAGCACTTGTATATCATCCTCTTACGTTTATTTTATACTAATGGTGAAATAACCTAACATCTCAAAGGCGTTTTATGTTGGTGTTTCAACATGTAACAGATGAATAACTGGCTCATATGGACAGAGAAGTAATTGTTCTCTATTTTCTGTGTAGGATGCTGGATGAATACTTTGAAGAACAGATGAAAGAGATCATTAGACTTTGTTCTCACCAGCGGCAGACAATGCTCTTCTCTGCAACTATGTCCGAAGAGGTGATGCTGTAATCTAAATCATATTTTTTTTTTAAAATGCAATAAAGGGTTGTTAAAGGTGGAGCTGGAAGGCCTGATTCAACTCGTGGCTTCTTATATGTCTGGAATACTTTATATTTCAGATATCTCCCTGCCTTAGCAAGTTTGGTCCTGTCTACTTGGGAGTTTGGGTTGTTTCCCATCAGAATTGTGTTCCCCCTCCTTCCATTACATCTTCTGAAACAAAACTATGTAGTAATCCCACAGGGACAGAAGGAACTCTTTCCATTGGCCACAACAGGTGTGGAGACCCAAGAACACAGTCGTCATCATGTGTCCCAAAGAAGCTGTCAGCTCATTTAAATGAAATTAGACTTTTTTGTGCAAACAGACACTAATGATGTACAGTGGGCATTTTGGCCGCATATCAGGTTTTAGCTTTTAGTAGTTAAAGCAGAGGTCTGCTCAAAAAGGCAAGCTCCGCTTGTTTGCTTCCTAACCCCCCTCCCTCCGCTGCCACATTTTGGCACCTTTCGGGGGGTATCCGCACCGGGTATCCGCACCCACCTCTGTGTAAGATCACTGCATCTTTGTGTGGCGATCTACGAATCTTCCGGCCCCTCCTCTAGCATGCCGATTACTTTTTTTTGTACAATTAGTTTACAAGCAGATACCGTACATTTTTTTTTTCAACCGCAATTGGAGCAGCTAAAAGTGAACTTTATGTAGATATAATGGACACAAATGATTGCAGCTCTGTAATCATTACCATATCATGAAATTTATTATGTGAGTATAAGCCATGAGACTACTTGAATCTGACCTGGTAACCTTGCCATCCCTGTACAGCAGGACTGAAATGTGATGGGAAGAAGCAGTACAAGAAGCCAATCAGTTGGCAGAAAAGAGCAGAGTGACACTGAGTTTAGCTGCTTTTCATTTCACTGTCCAGTCACAGGTTCGGATGGGTCTGTGGCAACATTAGTTCACAGAAGGGTATTGGTTGATGCATGTCCTCAGACTAAGTGCCCGTTCACACTACCGCCACACGACTTGCGCACGACTTATTAACGCGACTTCGGCGCGACTTACAACACGACAACAAGTCGCCTCAAGCACAGGCGACTTTGCCTGTGGCCAATCAGCGCTACTCAGCTCTTGTGACATCATTGTAGTTCCTGTTCTCTTCCTGCTTCCCTGTTGTGTGTCTGTGTCCTGTCACCACAATGTTGTCATTGCCTTATTTGATGACAGCTGTAGTAACTGCTGGTGTGGCAGTATTAATGGAAGAGGAGGAAGAGAGGAAGCGAAGGATGAGGATGAGAAGAAGACGCCGCTACTGGATCCATCCAATTATTGCAAATAGAGACAACAGAGGTCAATTTTGGGCCATCTATGAAAATTTGCGTGTTTTTGAGGACAAGTTTCACAACTATACCCGGATGTCAATTGCAAGGCAAGTACATATGCTATATGTGGAGCTACACATATCAACTAGACTATTTTGTCCCATTTCATTTATTTTTTTTTAGATATATTTTGTAGCATTTATCCTAGAGAATAAAATGGCGAAGATTGCTATTTAGCAGAATTGTTTGTCATCTACCTATGCTAAACATCAACTGTTTAGTGTGGGGTGATCGGCAAGCTTGCATGCATCACCCCGACAGAAACCCTTCAATTAGAGGCATCATATTTGCATATGGTATTACAGCGGTAATAGTGTAGCTACAAATGTCAGATATTTCTTATGTAGAATATAACAAATTAAATTTTTTATTCATTTTACAGTTTTGATGAATTGCTTCGTCTAGTTTACAACCATCTGGAGCGACAGAACACCTCATATAGGAGGAGCATCTCACCTACTGAAAGATTGATTATCACGCTAAGGTAAACTATCTATATTTTTGATGCACATTACTATTATCACATTATTATTATATTTGCAACAATCTAGCCTGAGCTCATTTGTCTTGGCTTCACCTACGGGTCACATGAGTGCAATTATTTTGCACTCCTGTGCCCCCTTTTCAGTGCAGAGTGAGCAGAAGTCCACTTTGTGCAGATGTCACGAAGATTAGTTGAGACAGCGCATCATCCTTCATTTGCCAGCAGCTGGCTGGACTGATGACAGTGTCAGCCTCTCAGCAAGCTGCTATCCACCCCTCCACATTGAGCGTGGGGGAGCAGAGCAGCTGAGAGACAGCACCTCTCATCTTGGGGAGAGGAGAGAACAGAGACATAGACGATGTATGTTGACTCAGTTCTGTGTGAAGAAACAGCAGTGGACAGATGTATCATTGCTGCGATGTTGCATCCACCTAGGTACGTAAGATTCTTCCAAATATACAAATCGTAGAAGAAATATTGCAAAATTTAGCACACCAACATCCATTATTTTTTGAAAAAAACTTTAATTATTTTTAACAGGATATAACAATATATCTACAAAACAGAATTATTTTTATTTTTTTATTTTTAAATCTTACAAGTTGTGGTAAACTGGCTCATATGGTGATGTTATAGAGCTGGTGGAAGGCCTTGGGGACGGTGTTGGTGGAACATTAGATAAATGAGCACTGTATGGTTGGTTCAGTGTTGTGGTAGTTGCTGATGGCATTGGAGATGGAGACGGATAGGGTATAGGTGGATGGGCAGGATTCAGGGCATTTCCATACTCATCGGAGTAGGGACGGAAGAGAGGGGGATAGTAGGGGTGGGTTCTGGGTGGTGGAGGGGTTGAGTAGTTATAGTAGGGTCCGGATGGTGGTGGTGGTCCAAACATGGAAGAGGATGGAATTGGATCATTCCTAATGCTAGCTTCCATGAGATCCATCACTGATTTCTTAACTTCATTTTTCCGCTCCTGCGGAACTCTTTGAAGCATTCCGGCGACCATGAGTCCAAACCCATGGTCTTCGGAATGTAGTTCGTCCAATTTTTGATTCATCCGATCGACCAGTTCGGCAAATCTCTCAATGTTTTGGGTGTTACTGCCCCTTGGTGGCCTAATCCGTCTTTGACTCGGATAGGCTCGGATAGGCTCAGCCGGCTGCTGAATACTGGAAGCCTCTCCCTGGTTGCGGTCTTGTTCTTCATCTTGCTGTTCTTCCAGCAGCAAAGGATGATCCAAGGACAGCGAGCCTCCCTTCATCAGCAACTTCCCAACTGGATTGTGTTCTGCAATTAACATATAAAAGAACAGTTAGGCACCCCCTTCTTAGTAGAATTGTATAGTATCACTTTACAAATATGAAAGATGTTATCTTACTCTCTCAGATCCAGGAAAGGCCGCAGAAACTCAAGTTCAGCTGCATGCACATAGGGTACAATTCGTTTGCCTCCAGACCCACTCCTGGCCTCATTCGTTTTGCAAATGTAGCGAGTAAAACAGTCGCGCAAACCCTTCCACCGGATTTGTAATATGGATACTGCAAAACATAAACAGGAACATAATGGTTTATGTATTTTGTCTTTCAGATACCTGGCAACCGGTCATTCCCTAGTTAGTCTACATTATGAGTTCATGTTGGGCAGATCAACAATCAGCTACATTATCGAAGACACCTGCCAAGTCTTATGGGATGTGCTTAACAGCATGGTTATGAAGCGGCCTACACAAGATAATTGGCGTGATATAGCACAAATTTTTTGGCGTCGGTGCAATTTCCAAAATTGCATTGGAGCTATAGATGGGAAGCATGTGCGTGTCGTTAAGCCTGTTGGTAGTGGAAGTATGTTCTACAATTACAAAAAATGTTGTTCATTTGTACTTCTTGCTGTTGCCGATGCAAACTACTGCTTCACCTATATCGATATAGGATCCTACGGAAGTAGCTGCGATTCACGTATTTTTGCAAATTCCTCCTTTGGTGAAAGGCTACGATCTAATCGGCTAGATATTCCTGAGAACTGTCCTCTTCCTGGCACGACTGAACCCCCAATACCCTATGTGTTTGGCGCAGATGAGGCTTTTGCATTGTCGCAACACCTAATGAGGCCTTACTCCAATAGAAATCTGACAACTCCTAAGAAAGTCTTCAATTACCGGCTGACAAGGGCAAGAGGGGTGGTTGTGTGCATGTTTGGAATTCTTGCCAATAAATGGCGTTTGTTACATACGCCTATTGCATTAAACATTGAAAATGCAATTACTGCTGTCAAAACAGCTTGCGTGCTGCACAATTTTGTCCGGGTACGTGACGGGTACCGTTTTGAGCATTCCCTTATGCATGACTTGGAAAGTGCACACATCACTGCTGCAAGGGGATCCTGCGATGGTGCCACTGTTCGTGAAAAGTTTGCGTCATACTTTATTTCACCGGCCGGTGAATTAGAATGGCAATTGGATGCCATTTCCTAACTGCATTGCTCACTGCTTTAATGTTTTCATGCTATGTAATCTTTCCTTCATGTAATAAAAATAATATTTTGGTAAAAAAAATTCTAAACTGTGATAATAAAAGCAATCACTATTATTAAGGATATTGATCATTCATTATTCACATTTATTAACACTAGCAGTTAACATCAGTGAAAGAATACACAAAGGTTCACCATATTCTGGTCCTCCAGTTGTTCTAGAACTAGTGTTGAGTGAACCTGAACTGTAAAGTTAGGGTTCCTAACTAATTTTTTTGTTTTTGGGTCCCGAAACCGAACCTGAACAATTGACTGTATGTTCGGGTTCGGTTTTGGTGTTCGGTAATGATGGCAAATGATGAAAAGCCATTAGATAAATATTTTAAACAATTGCAATTGCAAGTGGACAATCCACAACTAGTGGCAAGTGATGTGGCAGGTGACGTGGCAAGTGACGGGGCAGGTGACGTGGCAAGTGACGTGGCTGGTGACGTGGCAGGTGATGTGGCAAGTGACGTGGCAGGTGACGTGGCAACTCGTCAAACCCGAACATCCCGGTGTCCGCTCAACTCTATCTACAACTACAATTATCATTATGCCTATTCAGCTATGTCAGTGCAGAACACATGCATAATAAATAACAGCATAAATTTAATAAAAATGTTAAACTTACATTTGTCACTACGATCGGTCAGCAGCATTGTTTCCCAATCTTCAATGGTTAGTCGGCATATTTCCAGCCAAGCGCTATTCCCTCTTGGATTGATCCTTGTAGTTGGGAAATTGCTTATTGTATATGCAGGGTCGCTGCCTCACAAGTCTGATTAGAGACTCATTATCCACTGGCTCCCTGTGATGCACTTCTCTGCGGCCTCGGGATGACATGATGCACACACACAACAGGCTTTTTATCTCAATTCTTCACTTCACCTACTTCACACTTACCCACACTTCACACTTCACTTCACACTTCCCTAGAGATAAGGTTAGCCAGGAAGTGATCTGTGTGTGGGAAGGGGGAGGGCTGCCATAATTGTGTTCTTCTTCCTGTTAAGTCGCTTGCTTATAGACGATGATCCGACTTGTAGGCGACTTGTATTGAAATCTATGGGTACAAGTCGCCTATAAGTCGCCTTGAAGTAGTACAGGAACCTTTTGGGAAGCCGCTCCGACTTGAGTAGCGCTCATTAAGACGGCTCTCATTCACTTTAATGTAATTTCTAATGTCAAGCGACTTGGGGCGACTTTCGGTCTGACAAGTCGCGTCCCAAGTCGCGGTAGTGTGAACGGGCACTAAGGACATCTTGTGGAAATAAAGTAAATATTGTGACAAAATGTATCTTTTTTTTTTCCCTCAAAATAACAAACCTGTTATACTTTTGGTATGCAGTGGTTTTGCACAGAGCAGCCCAGGTCCTCCTCTTGGGTCCCTGGCTGCAGCTTCTGGCCCCTCCCTCCTTTTCATTGAAGTTGCTCTGTTTAAATTGCCCAGGTTTCCTTGAAGACATATGAGCCAATTTGACATTTGCATTCCTTTTACAGGTTCAAGATTTGGCTTTCAAGCTTTCAAGATTTTGCGCCAAGAATTTGTGAGGATCCGACCAAACCGTGAAGGGGAACGGGAAGCCGTTGTGTGTGGTGTGTAAAGAACAGACTGAAGTGATCGGTCATTACACTACTTTATTACATATGTTCTATATTTGTTAGGCCAAGGATAACAATTAAAAAAAAAAAGTTTTATTCATTTGGTGAGTTGTCAGCTGTATGTATTATTGTACTCCAAATTTACAGCCAACAAGTGTAACAACCTCCTCTACAGAGCTCAACAGCTAAAGCTGAGTTTTGCACATGCAGGTGACTCTCTACCGTTAAGTACAATTTTAAACAGAGCTAAATAGTCTGAAGGCCACCGGCTCAAAGGGCCCTTTTGTTAGGGCATCTAACACCAGGGATAGGTCCCATGGAGGGCAACTGACCGACCTGACTGGGACTACCCTTTCCCTGGCCAACAGAAATCTTTTTATCAGGGGTTCTTGTGCTAGCCTCCTGTCAAAAAACACGGACAGGGCTGCCACCTGGACCTTGAGAGTGCTGACTGACAATCCCTGGTCCACCCCCTCTTGAAGGAAGTCTAGGATGGTAGATATCATCTGGAGAGCCCCCTCCTTAGACTGCAGCCAATGGGAGAAAACTTTCCAGACTTTTGCATAAATTTTTCTAGTAACTCTTTTTCTACTGAGGAGCAAAGTGTCTATCACTCTCTCCGAACAACCCCTGTCACAGAGTATTTCCCTCTCAAGAGCCATGCTGTCAGAGAGAGACGGTCCGGATCAGGGTGAAAGACCGTACCTTGAATGAGTAGGTCTCGTCGTACCGACAGGTGCAGCGGGGGAGCTATTGAGCGACTCTGAATGGTGGGGAACCAAACCCTCTTGGGCCACCAGGGTGCTATCAGCACCAGGTCCGCCTTTGAGTGGGCCAACTTCTGTAGCACTCTGGGAATTAGAACCAGTGGAGGAAAGGCATAAGCCAGCCTGAAATCCCACACCTGTACCAGGGCGTCAATCCCTTCTGCCTCCTGTTCCTTGTAAAGGGAGAAAAACCTGCGGACTTTCGCATTCCCCCGGGAAGCAAATAAATCTATTTCTGGCCTGCCGAAATGTTTGCACACCAGGGCAAAGACCTCTTTGTTCAATCCCCATTCTCCCTGAAGAATGGGTTGTCTGCTTAGAAAGTCTGCCTGAAGATTGAGCGACCCTTTTATATGAATCGCTGAAAGAGAAAGTACCATTCTTTCCGCTTCCTCTAGGATCTGCAGTGCTAACTTCCTTAGTCTGCCTGACCTTGTCCCCCCTTGGTGGTTCAGGTAGGCAACCGTGACCAGGTTGTCCGAGAGGACCTGTACTTCTCTGCCCTGCAGTTGTTCTTGGAAATAGCTTAGTGCTTTGCCTACTGCCAGAAGCTCCCTGAAATTGGAGGACTCCCTGGCTTGGCTGCGGTTCCAGGACCCCTGGGTATACCGGTCTCCCAGATGAGCCCCCCAACCCCAAGCGCTGGCGTCCGTGGTTAAGACCAACGGGTCTATCTGGGACCAGGGGCGACCCTTCGACAGATTGTCTGAGTCGAGCCACCACTGCAGAGAGAGAGTGACCTCCTCTGTGAGCGACACTCTTCTCTCCAGTGTTTCTCTTTTTCCTCCCCAGGAGGCAAGCAGGAAGGCTTGAAGCTGCCGAGAATGGAGCTGTGCCCAAGTTACTGTCGGTATGCAAGAGGTCATAAGACCCAGGAGTCTCATTATGTACCTCAAGGAGGCTTCTCCTCTTTCGAGATGGGTGATGACTGCCTTCTGGACCTTCACTACCTTCTCTGTTGGTAGGAATACCCTCTGTGCCTGTGAGTCTAACAGGTAGCCTAGATACAGCTTGGATTGAGATGGTGTCAGTGAAGACTTCTCCCGGCTGACCATCCAAGCCAAGGTCTCCAGAGTCCCTAGTACAGTGTCTCTGTCTATCAAAGCTTGTGTCTGATCCACACTGTAGACCAGTAAATCGTCCAGGTAAGGTATCAAACCTATTCCCTGGAGATGCAAATATGCTACCACTTCGGCCATTACTTTCATGAAGACCCTTGGGCTGGCCGCCAGCCCAAAGTGGAGTGCTCTGAACTGCCAGTGTTCTACCTTCTGCTGTATGCAAATCGCGAAGCGTAGGTATTTCTGGTGTTCGGGGGCAATGGGTATGTGTAGATATGTGTCTTTCAGGTCCAGAGTGACCATAAAAACTCCTGCCTGAAGATGTTTCCTTACTGAATAAATACTCTCCATTCTGAACTTCTTGTGCAGTAAGTAACGGTTGAGTCCTCTCAAATTTATTATTAACCGAAATTTGCCAGAGGGTTTTGGAACCACAAACACGTGGGAGTAAAAGCCCTGGGCCAACTGACTGGCTGGCACCTGAGCAATAACTTCTTGCTCTGCCAGCTCCTGTATGCTTCCCAGTAGACCCTCTGCCCTGGCCGGGTCCCTGGGGAGAAAGGTAATAAGAAAATTCTGTGGGGGTAACCTCTGAAATTCTAGTCTGTACCCCTCTTTCAAGAGGCTTAAAATATATTAATTCCTCACAGAATGTTCCCTCTGACACCGGTGTGGGCTATCCTTTTCCATAACTGAGGGTCTGAGGGAGGGGTGGGAACTTTTAAACTTGTTGTTGATTGTGTTTCCTGTCAGGTGGACCAGTCATCTCTCAGGTGTGCCGTCCTGGAAGATGACTGGAGAAAACATTTTTTTTTCTTTTTTCAAATTTCAAAACTTTGTGACAAAAAGCGAGAGCTGCAAAATACTCACCATACCTCTCAGCAAATAGCTTGGGGTGTCTACTTTTCAAAATGGGGTCATTTGGGGGGGGGGGGGGTTGTGCCATTTGGCATTCCATGGCCTCTGAAACTGTGATTGGCAGTGAGGAGTGAAATAAAAAATGTACACCCTAAGCCTTTGTACACACGGTCGGAGATTCCAACGGAATGTGTCCATTCGGACCGCTTTGTCGGATATTCCGACTGTGTGTGGTCTGCATTGGACTGTTTCCGTCGGAATATCCGACGGACCAAGTTTTCCAACTTACCGGTAAAATTTTCCGACAAAATGCTCCTATCGGACATACTCCGATCATGTGTAGCCTACTCCGACGGACAAAGTGCCACGCATGCTCAGATCAAATTCCTAGACCAAAGCTATTGGCTACTAGCCTGAACGTAGTCCCATCGTAACGAAATGTCATCACGTTATGTACAATCGGATTTTCCGACAACTTAGTCCGACCGTGTGTATGCAACATCACTTCCAGACCTCTTCCGGAATTAATCCGTCGGAATTACTCAGACGGATTTGATTGTCGGAATCTCCGACCGTGTGTACAAGGGCTTAGAAAGCCTGAAGCCTGGTGCTTGGGTTTTGGGGTCCCGTACGCGGCTAGGCTCCCAAAAAGTCTCACACATGTGATATCCCCATACTCAGGAGAAGCAACAGAATGTATTTTGGGGTGTAATTCCACATATTCCCATGGCATGTTTGAGCAATATATCATTTAGTGACAACTTTGTGCAAAAAAAATATATATACATATATAAAATATTCCATGGACTCAACATGCCTCTCAGCGAATAGCTTGGGGTGTCTACTTTCCAAAATGGGGTCATCTGGGGGGGGGGTTTTGAACTGTCTTGGCATTTTATGCACAACATTTAGAAGCTTATGTCACACATCACCCACTCTTCTAACCACTTGAAGACAAAGCCCTTTTTGACACGGTTTACATGAAAACATTATTTTTTGCAGGAAAATTACGTTGAACCCCCAAACATTATATATTTTTTTAAAGAAAAGGCCCTACAGATTAAAATGGTGGGTATTGCATTTTTTTTCCTCATAGTATTTGCGCAGTGATTTTTCAAACGCATTTTTTTGTAAAAAAAATACACATTTTTTTATTTTAATGCACTAAAACACACTATATTGCCCAAATTTTTGACAAAATAAAAAAAAGATGATCTTAGGCCGAGTACATGGATACCAAACATGACATGCTTTAAAATTGCGTACAAACGTGCAGTGACGACAAACTATATACATTTTTAAAAGCCTTTAAAAGCATTTACAGGTTACCACATTTGATTTACAGAAGAGGTCTACTGCTAAAATTACTGCCCTCGATCTGCCCTTCGCGGTGATACCTCACATGCATGGTGCAATTGCTGTTTACATAAGACGCCAGAGCGACGCTTGCGTTCGCCTTTGCGCAAGAGCAGGGCGGACAGGGGTGCTTTTTATTTTTTTTGCTTTTTTTTATTTTTACTTTCAAATAGTTTATTGATAACAAGCTTAAAGAACAAACAGTCACTTTACAAACATATGTTCCAAAGAAAAAATAACACATTACATCAAAGTATCAAGCATAGATACAGAGTCAGGCTACATTCAGATATACGAAATGTACTCCATGCTAAAGCGTGGATTAGAACTTGGGCCTACAACTCACATTACCAATAGTATCACAAGGACAGAGTCCAGTTAACACTAGAAAAAGTAGGAGGGCGGAGCTCTGCCCAGATTACTGTGACAACAGTGAGCATACACATATTGTGTAGGTTGAGCATCATTATCAAAAGAGGATATCGGGAAATGGAGAAAGGTAAGACAGAGCAAGAGATAAGAGAGAAAAGAAGAGGAAGAACCAGAACTAGGGATACAACACAGAAGAAGAAAAGGAACTAAGGAAAGAGGGGGGTTGGGAGGGAAGGTGGCACTGACCAGGTGGCTCAAGGATGTCACAAAGGGGTGAGAGCCTCCCCGGCTCCTTATGAGCCAAGCTTAGGGTTTCAAAAGTTGACTATCAAATCCAGGGGGAAGAAAGTGGTCTAGCCAAGGGCGCCAGACCCTAAGATGTTGTGGGATCCTGTCCACTATTGTGGCCTCTATTTTGCTGTGTATCATAGCCTGGGTGACCCTATTCCTAACTTCCGCAATATGCAGAAATGGGGACTTCCATGCCTTCGCAATTGTCTGCTTGCCAGCTGTAGTGAGTTGCAAAAAGAGACGCAGTTGTGATTTAGTAAAGTCTCGCGGTGGAAGATTAAGTAGGGCCAAAGATGGGTCGGGAGGGAGGGTCACATCAAATAAAGTTGAAACCATGTGAAATATTGCCGCCCAGAAGCGTTGCACCACAGGACACGTCCACCAAATATGCAAGTGGGTGCCACCAGTGTCGCAACCACGAAAGCAATTGGGGGAGTATGATGGTAGATATCTAGCTATCCTGGTAGGAACCAGGTACCATCTCATGAGGACTTTATAACTGGCCTCTAGCGCAACAACATTCTGTGAGGAAAGCTTAGTAGTTGCCCATATCCTTGACCAATCGCTATCATCCAGGTCCAAGGATAGGTCCTTGGACCAAGCAGAAACATACGAGGGAGGCAGGGGTGAGGGGGACGTGAGATATGCGTAGAGGCTGGAGATTATGCCCGGGGCATGGGGGTCTGAGTCACATATATTCTCAAAGAGAGACAATTTGTTCAGCACCCTTTGGGAGCCCAAGAGGGTTTGGATAAAATGGGAAATTTGGAGGTACCTAAAGCACTCCCGGGAGGGGAGATGTGAATGGGCTTGTATAGATGGAAAGGGTTTCAGGACACAATTCGCTTTTTTTTATTTTTAAACAGTTACTTCCATTTTTTTTTTATCATTTTTATTGTTATCTTAGGGAATGTAAATATCCCCTATGATAGCAATAGGTAGTGACAGGTACTCTTTTTGAAAAAATTGGGGTCTATTAGACCCTAGATCTTTCCTCTGCCCCCAAAGCATCTGACCACACCATTCGGTGTGATAAAATGCTTTCCCATGGGCGCTGTTTATATCCGGGAAGGGGGGCATTCCCTCCCACTGCTTGTAAAAGCAGTCTAGAGGCCAATTAGCCGCTAGGATTGCTTTTACATGAAAGCCAATCACTGGCTGAAAAATAGGATTTTTATAACAGCTTACCTGTAAAATCCTTTTCTTTTGAGGTACATCACGGAACACAGAGACTCAGTAATTACTGATGGGTTATAGGGTATCACTAGGTGATTGGACACTGGCACACCCTAGACAGGAAGTTCAATCCCCCATATAATCCCTCCCCCTACTGGAGGTACCTCAGTTTTGTAGCAAAGCAATATAAGTGATGTACCTCAAAAGAAAAGGATTTTACAGGTAAGCTGTTATAAAAATCCTATTTTCTGTCTCGTACATCACGGGACACAGAGACTCAGTAAATACTGATAAGATGTCCCAGAGCAATGCTATCTGAGGGGAGGGGAACCACACAACATAGGGTGTAATCAGACCTGAGGACCCTGTACTGCTGCCTGCAGCACACTACGCCCAAAGGCGATGTCCTCATGCCTTCTCACATCCACCTGATAAAATTTGGTGAATGTATGGACTGATCACCAGGTTGCGGCCTTGCAGATTTGAGCCATGGAGGCCTGGTGATGCACCGCCTACGAAGCACTAATAGACATATTAGTGCACCTTGATCTGACAAGGCGGAATCTTTTGCTTCAAACCATAAGCTTGAACAATTACTTGTCTAATCCATTTAGCAATGGTAGATTTCAATGCTGCCTGTCCTCTCTTAGGACCCTCTGGTAATACGAACAAAACATCGGTTTTGCGAACCTGAGCAGTCGCTTCCAGATAGGCTTTGACTGCTCTCACTACATCCAAAGAATGTAGTGACTTCTCTTCCATAGAACAGGGATTTGGAAAGGAAGGCAGAACAATATCTTGGTTTACAGGAAAATCTGAGACCACCTTCGGTAGAAAACTAGGATGAGGGTGTAAAACTAGGATGAGGGCCGCTAATTCTGATACTCTTCTGGCAGAAGAAATGGCCACCAGAAAAATTAATTTCCTTGTCAACAGAACTAAGGGAACTTGATGTATCGGTTCAGAAGGCTGCTTCTGTAAAGCTAACAGAACCAAATTCAAATCCCAGGGGTTCAAAGGCGCTCTAACTGGAGGATTAAGGCGCGTTACCCCTTGTATAAAGCTTCGGACCAAAGAATGCGAAGCAAGTGGACGTTGAAACAGAAGCGATAAGGCAGAGACTTGGCCCTTGATGGTATTCAAGGCCAGTTTCATCTCTCACCCATTTTGCAGAAATTCGAGGATTCTGCTTACAACATATTTTCTGGTGTGCCAACCCCTGGATTCACACCAGGAGACATATGCTTTCCAGGCTCTATGATAAATCATTCTGGAAGCTGACTTTCTTGCATCAATCAAGGTAGATATCACAGGGCCTGAAAGCCCACGATTCTTCAGAATGTGGGTTTCAATAGCCAAACCGTTAAATTTAGCGTTTGTAAGGTAGGATGGAATACCGGTCCCTGGGATAGCAGGTCTGGACGGGACGGTAGGGTCCAAGGAGAGCCTACCGCCATCTTCACTATTTCTGCATACCAAGCTCTTCTGGGCCACGCTGGGGCCACCAGAAGCACTGACTTCTTTTCCTGCCTGATCCTGCAAAGAAGTCTTGGCAGTAGCAGAATAGGAGGGAACGCATAAATCAGAGAGAACTGATGCCATGGAGTTACCAATGCATCTGTCCCGCATGCAAGAGGATCCCTCTTTCTTGACACAAAGTTGTCGACATTGTTGTTGAACCTCTGAAGACGTAATCTCGAACTGCTTCAGGGCGTGGTCATGCGAATTGTATGGTCGGCAACAGCCAACGAACACCCGGGACTCTACCAGCAGGCAGTTCAAAGAAAAAGATCGGCCGGCGGTGAGACGTTCGTGGTGCATTGTTGACATGATTTTAAGTCTATTTGATTTTTATTTTATGTAAGTGCATTATGTAAAAAGAGGGGAGAAGTCTATACCAGTCCCCTTGTATTTTTACATGCCCACGCATAATGAGGAGATCATGTTAGAGAGCGGTGGAGAAAGGAGGATTGAAGTTATTGCTACACTGAAAGATCCAGTTTATACAGGCTCTATTGCAGTGGTGCTCTGTTAAGCAGCCATCTATGTGGGTACACACGTTGGTGGAAACGGTGACGGTGTAGGACAGGCACCCAATATTCATGGAACACATCTTCACGGGGAAAGATATTACCCTACCTTTACGTTTCTTCACTTGAAGGACTCTTTTGCATTCGGCTTCATGCGTTTATTGTTGTAAAAATGTTTAGCATGGTTGATATGAGATTGGCTTAATACGAGCAGTCGGGTTGCATTTTATCTATTAGGAAAAAAAACTCTTACCTTCATCCTTCCTGGAGCATGGCTGGAGGAGCATAGAGCGTGGACAACAAGCAGACAGATCAGGCATGAAAGGTATGTGCTCTTGGCAGCCCTCGGTGGCGACTATAGGCATAGCATACATTCACTTAAAACACACTTTTGTGTTTGCACCTTTACTTGTCTCTGCCTCTTTCCCCGAGGAGATATGGAAACTTTAAAAATAATGTCCCTGAATGTAAAGGGACTGAACGTCCCGGAAAAAAGACGAATGTTATTTCATGATTTAAAGAGATTGAAGATAGATGTAGCGTTTATTCAAGAAACACATTTCAGAGAAAATAATTTCTCTCTGCTGAGGTCTACGGGGTATCCAACGGTTTACCATGCGCTTAACCCGATTTCCAAAACTAAGGGAGTCACCATTATGATATCAAAAACAGTAGCATGGAATCATAGGGATTCCATGATAGATGCAAAGGGAAGGTATCTGTTTGTAAAGGGGACTATAGGAGGGGTAGGAGTTACATTAGCAACATATTATGCCCCCAATATACAACAAGACCTCTTTTTTAAAGAGATACTTGACAAACTTATGGAATTCGAAGAAGGACAGTTGATTATGGGGGGAGACCTTAATATCCCATTAATCCCCAGTGAAGACACCTCATCAGGGACATCGTCAGTGACACCTAAAATAAGAAAGAGGATAGCCCAGGCAATAACAGAAACAAAACTGGTAGATATATGGCGATTATTACACCCCAAGGAAAGAGATTACTCTTTTTTCTCCAATCCGCATAGAGTGTATTCACGGATAGATATGTTTTTTATTCCGCATAAACAATTATCCTCAGTTAAGGAAGCCACTATTGGTCTAATTACCTGGTCAGATCATGCCCCAATTTTTTTTTAAATATAATTTAACGGGGAAAAAACATTTAACCTCTAGGATGTGGAAACTCAATGAGAGCCTCCTTCAGGATCCTTTAGTCCTGGAGGATGTCAGAAAGGAGATAAAATTCTTCTTTCAGGAGAACGAAGGCCCAGAAAGTTCCTTGGGAACAATCTGGGAAACGCACAAGGCAGTAATCAGAGGAGTATTGATTAAGCACGGAGCAAGGATTAAGAAGGAAAGAGAAACTAAGTTAACAGAATTATTAGTAAAAATGCAACATCTAGAAGCCCAACATAAACATGCCCAGAACTTAGAAGTTGAACAAGAATTAATAAGCACACGTAGGCAAGTTACAGATCTGCTACAGTACAGAGCTAAAATGGCAATTCAGATAGGACGTAAGTGTAGCTATGAATCCGGCAATAAATGCGGAAAACAACTAGCGAGAGCATTACGGGAAATACAATCCAAGACATACATACCTATAATTAGAAAAAAAGGTGGGGAGGAAGAACGAGTGCCAGAACAGATTGCTGGTGTGTTTGGCGATTTCTACTCCTCATTGTATAATCTGAATTTGAGGGCATCAGATCAAGCTAAGATAAATGAATACATAAGATCAAGCGAAATGCCGACTCTGACAAGTACTGCACAAGAGGAGATGGAATCCCCAATCACACTAGAAGAAGTACAAAACACGATAAAACAGATAAAAAGTGGGAAAGCACCTGGTCCAGATGGACTAACAGCCCAATATTATAAGACGCTTATGCCGGAATTATGTCCATATATGGTTAAACTGTTTAATGAAATAGGAGACATATCGACTTTCCACTCAGATACACTTAAAGCTACAATCACAGTGATACAGAAAGAAGGTAAAGACCCGAAACAATGTGGAAGCTATAGGCCAATATCTTTACTGAACGCAGATTTGAAAATATTCAGCAAATTATTAGCCTTGAGGATACAACAGTATTTGCCCTCTTTGATTCATCAAGACCAAGTGGGATTTGTCCCAACAAGAGAATCAAGGGACAATACTATTAAGGCCTTAAACCTAATACATACAGTCAACTCTACCGATACCCCCTGTATATTTCTGGGAACAGATGCAGAAAAGTCTTTTGATCGGGTGGGGTGGGGGTTCATGTTCTCGGTACTCCGACATATAAAGCTAGGAGGGAAAATGATGGGCTGGATAACAAGCTTGTATGAAAAACCTACAGCTCAAGTAAGAGTAAATGGAGTGGTATCTACATCTTTCCCAATAACAAATGGGACCAGACAGGGATGTCCACTGTCCCCTTTGTTATTTTTTGCGTTGACCCTTGAACCACTTCTATGCAGAGTAAGGCTCAACAGGGATATCCAAGGAATAACCATAGGAGAAACCCATAATAAAGTCGCAGCATATGCAGATGATATGCTTTTTACAGTGACGAATCCGATAATCTCGCTCCCAAATTTATGTAAGGAAATCGAGACATATAGTACATTATCCCACTTTAAAATAAACTGCTCCAAGTCAGAAGCCTTAATGATAGCAGTCCCAGAGAAAATGACGAGACTAATAAAATTAAATTATAAATTTAATTGGACGGACTATGGCTTGAAATACTTGGGAATAACGATCGCAACAAACTTCAATAAGATATATGAATTAAATTTTGTACCAGTATTGAAGATGGTACGAGGATGCCTGGAGAGATGGCACAGGGGAATACATTCCTGGTTTGGAAGAAATAATATAATCAAGATGAATATTTTGCCAAAACTCCTGTACCTCCTCCAGGCAATCCCAATGTTAATACCAAGAATTTTTTTTAGAACTATACAAACATTATTTATGAAATTTATTTGGGCAGACAAACAACCAAAGATACGGAGGACATTATTAACATTACCAAAGCAATACGGGGGATTAGCAACACCAGACATATACAAATATTACCAGGCAATACATCTAGGTAGATTACTAGACTGGTGTCGACATGGAGATCAGAAAATATGGGTAAAATTAGAGCAAGCACAATGTAGGGAGCTACTACATAGAGCACCTTGGTGCTACAGAAATTTGACCTCAGATACGAAGCTACACCCTACAATAGGACCCACATTACAGATATGCTACCATCTCTTAGCTAAGAATAAGATATCGACACAGAACTCCCCTCTAGTCCCTATATTGGGTAACCCCCGATTTATACCAGGCATACAGAAAGGACCTTTTGATAAGTTGATTAAAAAAGGAATATATCAAGCTTCGCATTTCGTGAAAAAAGGTAAATGGCCAACAATGCAGGAGATGATAGATAGAAAAGGCCCTTTTCAATTAGATTTCTGGCAGGCGGCACAATTAGGACATTTTCTAAAAACAGAGATAGTGCCAGAGTTATTAGATCGAGACTATATGCCATTTGAGAAACTCTGTACGGAAAAGGAACCAATTACGCATGCAATCTCGAAAATGTACGCGTTACTGATTAAACCCGTAGAAAATTTTCAGGTACCCTTCTTTAGGAAGTGGGAAATAGACCTAGGAAGGACTTTTTCTGAGGAGCAGAAGAAAAATATGATACAATCAATTTTTAAAACAGCAACATGCACAAAACTACAGGAAACTAATTATAAAATTATCGCACAGTGGTATAGAACACCAGAAAAACTTCAAAAATATTTCCCTCATATATCAAATAAGTGTTGGAGGTGCCAGAAAGAAGTGGGAAATTTTTTACATATATTTTGGTCATGTCCAAAAATGAAGAAATACTGGAAAGAGGTACGAGAGATCGCTCAAAAATTCAGTGAAGTAGAAATACGGGAGGACCCAGCAGTATTCCTCCTGAACTTGTCAGAGACCTCAGGAAATATAGGTGGGAATTCCATCCTGTGTCACTTGGTAAATACAGCCCAGTCATGTATAACACTTAGGTGGAAACAAATACAACCTCCCAGTGTGAGCATGTGGTTAAAGAAAGTTGAGGAGGTGAACAGGATGGAAGACCTAATATGGACAGCCAGGAAAAGAAGGAAAACTTACTTGGAAATATGGACACCATGGAACCTCTATATCTCCTCGGAGGAGGGAAGGAGACAGATCGATGCGATTTAAGGGGGAGGAGGGGGAGATATAGGGGAAGGAGATGAGAACTCCCCCTCTTTTTGGCTTGGTCCCCCCCTTTTTTTTTTCTCTCGGGGGGGGGGGGGGGGAGAATAGGGGGGAAAATATTAGGGGGGGAAGATGAGAAATAAGAGGATAACAATATAACTCTGGCCTGATTGGGAACAGTAAAAAAAAAATGGAAAGGGAAAAAATAAATAAATAAAGAAATTGAAAAAAAAAAAGGAGAAAACCTACTAGAATTAGAAAAATTCTTGAGGAGTCTCCCTTACCTTATCCAGCTGCAGGGTCTAAATAACAGACCCATTCTTCACCTCTCACGGTGGGCTCCGTTTGGAAAAAACCTTCAGAGACTGGGGCCCCCTTGAATAGTTCTGGGCCCGTAAAGCACCCTGCCAGGAATATGGCTGAAAAAAACAAATACTGGGTCCCAGGGTCCAGCTCTCGAAAAAGAGAAGCATTACAGGAAAAACCTTGTTTCTTCGGACACGAGGCCCGGGTACCATCCAATTCGGTCTGGAAAAGACACTTTTAACGGATCCTGTTGCATGGCTGGCCCCAGTAAGGATATTCCAGCGGAGCTCAGCACAGCACATCTTTACTTGTGACCAACAGCTAAGACACTGGCGAAAAAACTGAGGTACCTCCAGTAGGGGGAGGGGTTATATGGGGAATTGAACTTCCTGTCTAGGGTGTGCCAGTGTCCAATCACCTAGTGATACCCTATAACCCATCAGTAATTACTGAGTCTCTGTGTCCCGTGATTTACGAGAAAGAAAGATTGATACCAAGATAATACCTAAACCCACAGACATCATTCTGGTATAACCAAGTCCAGCAACATACCAGCATGTTGCTGGTCCTTGTTGGACATATATTGTAATCTTTTTTTTCATGCAGCCTGTTGGTTGAACGAAAAAAGATTGATCAGTGGGTATGCCCACCATTAGAATACCTCCCTTCATCCACCCACTTCTAATGATGGGCATACATGCACCATTTATATATGCTGAAGCATGGGGGCATCCTCCCACAAAAAGTTATGTTGCGTACACACGGTCAAACTTTTCCACGGGCAAGCCTTCCGTCGGAATTTCGACCGTATGTATGCAGTATTAGGAGCAAAATCGCTCCTCCGCCCCTGCTGCCCCCATGTTTCGGCATATATGCTCTTTTTTTTTTTTTTTTTTAAACTGTGGTGGTGAAATCACCTCCTACAGCACTGGAGTCACAGCTTTATGTATTGTGGGAGCAAACGCTGTTGCTGCCAAGACAAATCTGCGCTGCAGCTGAATGGCGCACCTGAAAACCGTTTATGGTTAAGGAAAAAACCTCCTGTGTAATGTACACAGGGGCTGAAGTGCCAGCAGCAGTTGCAGCTCCTGACCCCGACGGCTCTCCCTGGCCAGCCTCCCCGGGTCCTGCAGGGGGGGAGTCCTCAGAGCCTTAAGGGGACCTCTTAGAGCCCCTATTCTTTGGGGTACTTGTACCTCTTCTACCCATAGCACAAAGCAACAAAAGGTAGAGGTACCACAAAAAAATGCACTGACTGCTGAGCCCTGTAGTTCAGCAACTGCCGCTGCTACCAAGACTCAGTCTGGTGCCTAAGTAAATGCTGCCTGGGAATGCCTGTGTCTTCCACGCTCACATGCGCCTGTCAGTTCTGTGTCCCTCCATAAGCTGTGTGCATCTAAAAAAGAGTGCACTTTAAAGCCTCTGTAGCCTAGTGCTCCAACCCCCCCTCCTCCGACCACTTCTGCCCCCCCCCCCCCCCCCCCCGCGCTTGTTTTTAAAAAAATTAGCATTTCCCGCGCGAGCAGAGGCTCCAACCCTGCTGGCAAGCATGGAGGGGAGGCTGGGACAGAGGAGAGGGAATGTCCTGGACAGACGACTAAAGAAAAACTGTTTATCTGGGTGCTCTCACTCAGATTATATAAGCTTTCTTAGCCATGAATGGATAGAAAAAGCATGAACAGTTTGGGGGGGCTTTTAGTGAACCCAAGCAGAAGTGGGCTCAACGACTGACTGCGTTACTGGCAGTAAAAATGTGGAGCGGACCAATTCAGTGAGTGTCTATAAACAACCTTTCCTGCAAGCTTGATACTTCGCATCAGGTTCTTCGGAAGATTAGACATCAGCCTTTTCCTGGTCCTGGTCCTAGAGAGAAATTCACCATCCCTCGCTCCTTGTTCCTCAGTATGAGGGTCCCGAGCAATGGACAGGGACCTGTTATGCTTAGTCCCACTCTGAGATGCGATTAAAGCATCAAATTTTTACTTCAAGCTTAAAATGGTTGAAGAAAAAACCTCCTAGTAATATACGCAGGGCCTGAAGTGTGTAAGAGCAGCTGCAACACTTGCCCCTCCTGATGGCTCACTGTGACCAGCCATATTACTTTCAGGGGAGGATGCCACCTTACTGGGATGGATCTAGGATTCCATGTGACTAAATAAGTCTTTCTAGAGTCCTTTATTGAGGTGTTTTTACCCCCCCTTCTGCCATAGCCCGATGCACTAAGCAGAGGTACTACCAGAAGGAATGCATCCACTGCTTGAGAAACAGTTCAGCTCTATCACTTCTATTAATGCTCAGCTAGATGCAGTAGTATAATGTGTCAAAGGAATGCCTGCGTCACCAACCTCATTGCTATTGTGTCCCTCCTGCAGCATAAATAACACAATGGTGCTTTAAAAACCAGACCTTTTCACACTGGACATTGGAGGAACCTTCAGGAGCCGGGGATCCTCGAGGAAACCCACAATCCTGGACCTGTGATAGCATCCCGCCAGGAAAACGTTATGGCCTTACTACCAAAAAGTACTATATCCCGGGGTCCAGCTCTCTAAAAAGAGAAACGTTACAGACAAAACCTTGTTTCTTCTGACACAAGGCCCGGGTACCATTCGATTCAGCCAAAAAGACACTGAATGGATCCGGTCTGCATGGCTAGCCCCAGCAAGGATTGCTCCAGTGGAGCTCAGCACAGCACATCTTCACTTGTGACCAACACCTTAGAAACTAGCGAAAAAACTGAGGTACTCCCTCCAGTGGGAGGGGTTATATAGGGAGTGCACTTTTTAATTTAGGGCGTGCCAGTGTCCATCACCTGAAGGTGGCCTATAACCCACATAGTAACTACTATGGCTCTGTGTCCCGTGATGTACGATAAGAAACAAACGTTTCACTGTACCAGGGAAACACAGTCAAGAACTGAGGTTGAATTTAGCTGCATCTTGATATAGAACGGTCATTTACCCCGTAGAGTCCCGACCTGCTTACAAACACATACACATACTAGGGCCAATTTGTAGACAGGACAAGATTAACCTACCAGCATGTCTTTTGGAGTGTGGAAGGATACCGGAGTACCTGCTGGGGTGGGACTAGTCATCGCTCAGGTGTGCCGTCCTGGAAGATGACTGGAGAAATCATTATTAAGCAGATACAAACATAGCATAGCCTGCAGTTTGGTCCCCCAGAGCCCCGCCCCACTCCAACCCCCCCCCCCCCCCCCCCCGACTTTTCCATGCTCCTCCTCATAGGTGTTAAAGCGGAGGTTCACACAAAAATGGAACCCCCCACTTTTCGGGAACCCTTCCCCCCTCCGGTGTCACATTTGGCACCTTTGAGGGGGGCGCAGATACCCGTCTAAGACTTCCGGGCATAGACACGGGAGTCTACGCCACTTCATATCCCCGCGCTGTCTGCTGGGACACACACGGGTCCCAGAGACAGAGCTGCCCCCCCCCCCCCCCCGATTAAGCCCTCCACCACTCCTAATACTGTGCTGGCAGTCTCCCAATTCTGCACGGTACACACAGCTTGAGCACAGTCACACAGCTACGATGCGCACAGTGTATAGCTGGCTACTGCAACTGAGCTGCTTTTATGGCCATGGAATTCCACAGATCAGAACTAAACACAGTAGCCAGCTATACAATGTGCACATGGAGGATACTGTGTGTGTAAGGGAATTGGATTTCAGCTCCAGTGTGTGCGGTGTGGGATCAGGTGATCTTAGTGCCTGTGCTCAGGCTGTGTACAATGCACGGATGGGAGACAGAGCTCTGCCTAGTGCATGGTCAGTAGTGACCCCCTGTATTGTGCCCCCCACTGCACTGTGCCCTCCTGCCAACTCTATACTGTGCCCTGCTGCCCCCCATACTATGCCCTCCTTCCCCCTGGTACTGTGATCCCCCCAGCCAACCCTGTACCCTCCTATCGCCCCGGAACTGTGCCCTCCTAACTGCCCTGCACCCTTATACCCACTTCACCCTGTACTCTCCTGCTCATCTTCTACTGTGTGCTCCTACCCGCCTCACACTGTGCCCTCCTGCCCAACCTGTACTGTGCCCTCCTACTGGCCCTGAACCCTCCTACCCAACCTGTACTGTGCCCTCCAACCCAACCTGTTATATCATTGTAATCCTATCACGGGCAAATGAGATTACTTTTCTAATGAACCCAACCTGTACTTCTGTGCCCTCCTGCCCAACCTATACTGCTGTGCCCTCCTGCTCAACCTGTACTACTGTGTCCCCCTGCTCAACCTGTACTACTGTGCCCTCTTGCCCAACCTGTACTTCTGTGCCCCCCTGCCCAACCTGTACTGCTGTGCCCCCCTGCCCAACCTGTACTGCTGTGCCCCCCTGCCCAACCTGTACTGCTGTGCCCTCCTGCCCAACCTGTTGGGTCATTTTAATCCTACCACGGGCGAATGAGATTACTCTTCTGATGAACCCAAGAACTGAAGAGTCTTTAGTCTCAGCCTCTGAACCTTTTTCATTAGGCTCAATCTCCTTTAAATCCTCCTCGATAGGCTGAGATTCCAGTTCATGAATCTGTTGCTGCAGCCATTGTTGTTGTTGCTGTCGTTTTCGTTGCTGTTAACACAAAAACCAAAACATAAATCAATTCCTGTATAAACAAAACAGACAGCTGGTAAAGAAATAAAAGTAAATGACAAACTATAAATGCCAATACTTACAAAGCAGCAGAAGCCGACTGTAGTTAAGATGAGGATGAGCAGTGCCAAGAAAGCCGCTAGATAATACCAAGTTACCTGGTATTCTGAATAGCTAGTGATGAATTTTCCTGCTTCCTCAGTTAACCTTTTAACCATAACTGAAAAAAATAAAAACAAAAAGGAAGTTTAAATGAAATGGTTTCTAAAAATGATTATTCATAACAGCCATTTTCAGAAATATATAGGAATGACAGAAATACAGGGCATTGCATTTAAGACATTTTTCATCTTTTTCTACCTTTTTCTTTTAAATAAGACATGTTTTGTGCATTAAAATTATTTTGAGCCTTCGTGAACCGTACAGCGATTAATAAATATCTTGGTGAGAAATAGGGGAAGCCTTATAAATAAGAACTGACTGAACAGCCACATGTTTTAGATTGTAAGCTCTAACGAGCAGGGCATTTTGATTCCTCTTGTACCAAATTGTAATGTAACTGTAATGTCTGCCCTCATGTTGTAAAGCACTGAGCAAACTGTTGGCGCTTTATAAAACCTGTATAATAATAATAATAATAACAGTGATGTGTGAAATCATAGCTTTACAAGGAAACCCGTTTCCTGTTTCTGACCTCCACCACATTATAGGATACAGTGGTGACTTGCAGGTGGGTGGAAGAAACCATAGAGAACTTCAGAGGACCCAGGAGATCAACATTCCCAGAAATACCAGTTTCTCACCGGACAATTAAGGATTTACAATGTTTTTATACAGTTACATCTACTTTGCCAGATTAATTTTTGCAACGTGCTCGCTTTAACGAGAATTCAAGAGAAGGCAAAATGTATTTTGAGAAAACAAGTCTAAAAGGGAAAAGGAGAGTTATACATAAATCTATAGCAATATAAAATGTATAAACAGATACATTTACACTTACCATTAACAATTTCTGTTGAAGTTTCTATCTGGTCTGGAGAAGGTTCTTCTGTTAAGAAAGAAAAAAGCAAAAACGAAAAGGATTAGAACATCAAAAACATGTAAAGTGCATTAACCATAGAGACAACTGTCACTTAAAGTCAGAATTCTATCCATTAAGATAAAAAAAAAAAAAACACCTTCTGTGTGTAATAGCCCCCCTAATACTTACCTGAGCCCGATCTCTGTCCAGCGATGTGTACAAGTGCCTCGGCCATCCAGGATTGGTTGAGATACGGCAGCGGGAGCCAATGGCGTCAAGGTCAGTTAGCCAATCGGGGAGAGAGGGGCGGGGCCGAACCGCAGCTCTGTGTCTAAATGGACACAGGGAGCTGTGGCTTGGCTCAGGTGCCCCCCGTAGCAAGCTGCTTGCTGTGGGGGGCAGTTAACAGGAGGAAGGGGCCATGAGCACCGAAGAGGGACCCGAGAAGAGGAGGATCTCGGCTGCTCCAGGCAAAACCATTTCACAGCATAGGTAAATATTACATTTTTTTGTTTCTTTAAAAATAATAAACTTTAGTATCACTTTGAACCCCATACACACGGGCCGAATGTCGGGCGAAATCGGTCAGTTCGAAACTGGCCGACACTCAGCCCATATGTACTGCAGCCAGTCCAACAGAAGCCGGCCATTAAGCTGACTTTTGATGAAGAGGAAAGACCGTAAAAAAGCCCTGCTAATCGGCTCCCGGTCAGCGCTCTCATCCAATGGGAGATTTCCCCCCCCACCACAACTCAATAGGACAGCAGGGGAGATCACTGTACTAGTGTGTACTAGGCATTAGGGACTCATTTTGAAAAGCACTGAGCAGAGAGAACTCCAATGGTCTTTGCCCTCTATACTCTGCAGACTGATTTTTTTTTTTGAATAGACAGGAGTGCAGTGCAGTATTAAAAAAAAAAAGAAAAAAAGGGGGGAAGAAGGAGTAGATAGGGATATCGGCTCTTTTTTTTATTTTTTTTTATTAATGAGCCCTTAAAGACTGGGCCTCTTTTTCAGACTCTGTGTTTACAAGTTAAAAACACTTTTTTGCTAGAAAATTACTTAGTACCCCCAAACATACATTTTTTTTTCCCTCTAACACTCTAGAGAATAAAATGGGGGTCATTGCAATACTTTTATCACACCGTATTTGCGCAGCGGTGTCTTACGAGCGCACTTTTTTTGAAAAAAAAAACATTTTTTGAATAAAAAAAATAAGACAACAGTAAAGTTAGCCCAATTTTTTTTAATATTGTGAAAGATAATGTTACAGCAAGTAAATTGACACCCAACATGTCATGCTTCAAAATTGCACCCGTTCGTGGAATGGGGACAAACTTTTACCCTTAAAAATCTCCAGAGGGGACATTTAAAAAAAATAAAAAATAAAACCCTACAGGTTGCATGTTTTGAGTTACAGAGGAGGTCAAGGGCTAGAATTATTGCTCTCGCTCTAACGATCATGGCGATACCTTACATGTGTGGTTTGACCACCATTTACATATGCGGGCGCTACTCACATATGCATTCGCTTCTGCGCACAAGCTTGCCGGGATGCTTTAAAAAAAAAATGGGTGTTTTTTTTCTTATTTATTTTATTAGATTTTATTTCAACACTGTTTTGTAAAAAAAAAAAAAATAAAATAAATAATTTGGCTCGCTTTTATTCCTATTACAAGGATAGTAAACATCCCTTGTAATAGAAAAAAGCATGACAGGTCCTCTTAAATATGAGATCTGGGGTCAAAAAGTCCTTAGATCTCATATTTGGACTTAAATGCAATAAAAGAAAAAAAAAAAAGAAGTTTTGTCATTTGAAAAAATAAAAAAGTGCCTTTAAGAGGTATGGGCAGAAGTCACGTTTTGATGTCGTTCCGCCCTGCTATGGTATGGAGACGGGTGGGGGCCATCTTAGACTCACTCATCTCCATACCCAGCCACCGATAGGACCCGATCGCCTCCGCCGCTGCCGACGGCTCTGGTAAGTGGCGGAGGGCGCGGGAGAGCAGTGAGAAGGGGGGACCCCCTCTCCCACCAGTGATCTTGCGGTGAATCCGCCGCAGAGACCACTATTATCATAAACAGGGCCGCCAGCTCAAAAGATGAATACCTCGGTTGTGGCAGTAGCTGCTGCCATTACCGAGATATCCATCTTTAAACTGCCGACCTATATGTACATGAGCCAGTCGGTAAATGGTTAAGATTGGTCCATTTCATCCTGTACAAATATACATAGTAAATAAAGATATAGTTACACAAACCTGTAGCAGGCAGTATATAGTCCTCAAACATGCCTGTTTCTGGTTCCTTCTCAACAGCAAAGAAATTCTTAATTTTTGAAAAAAATCTTGACTCTGTAGAAGAATGGAAAAAATATTAAAAATGGGTGAACTGCATTTAGTAGAAAGACAAGATTCAGTGACAACGACATCTGTCATATCCTTTTATCTGTATGAGCTAGCTATATTTGTTCTATCCCCACCACCCTGATTTAATAGGGGTTTGTAAACCTACGTTCTTAGATTCCTATTTTGCCATTCAGGTGCGACTTACAAGGGCAATTGTAAATACCAAACCTTTTATTGTATTCAATAAGCTACTATAGCAGTGATGGCGAACCGTGGCACCCCAGATGTTTTGGAACTACATTTCCCATGATGCTCCTGCACTCTGAAGTGTAGTTGAGCATCATGAGAATTCATGGGAAATGTAGTTTCAAAACATCTGGAGTGCCAAGGTTCGCCATCACTGTACTATAGTAATCTATCACTAGGCAGACAGCTACTATATTGCTATGGTGGGTATAACCTTGTACTAGGAGGACCATACTCTATATCTGGTTACATTTAATATTTGTATGTATACACTGGTCCAATAGGAATGTATACTGTTCATCTCTACAATACGTACACATTTCCTCATGTTTTATCCCTTTAAAACGCCCTGCAAGTACAGCATATCTGCTAATCTGCCAGAAATGCACTCTGCTCTTAATGTCCTGTTTTGGCTGACAACACACAGCATTCTGTGAACCAAAAGGAGACAGCCCTGCTTAACTGTCTTTTGTCGAACTACTGAATCCCTCCTATTCCCTTCATTTCCACAATATTAGAGACTAATTGTTCTGTATTCCAAGATAATAACTTGGAGTTATCCTTAAGGTAACACAGAAAGCATGCACAAGACATGTGCAAAGGCCAGTTATAAGTGGGGGCAGTGGCCATTTGTTTGTACTGTTGGAAATCTGGTGGGGGGGGGGGGGGCCACACTGGACACCTTTGCTGGCACTGCGATATATGCTGGGTGTCCAGTGTGCTCCTGTGCCCTAAAAGAGGGGTGGGCTCCCTCCAGGTCCACCTGCCCTAAGCCTATCCATTATAATGCATGTGCTTTTACTATAAAGGCTCTCAATATTTAGAGTTAGGACTGCAGGTAATACTGGGGTGCCGTGAAGTGACTCTACAACTTACACATGTATTTGCAAATGTGTGCAAATGAAACCCCTGTCTTTAACGCATATTGTTAGACAGGATAATTTGGTTGGTTGCAGGCTGGTTGGTAACTTGAGCTAGGAATTTTCTTTGGTTTAGATTTATATGTGTCGCCCTTCCATGTGCTCCTTGTTGCAAAGGCCAGTGGCCATGTGTTTGTAAAGGATACAGAACAGTTGTGAATTCCTGACATGACCACATTATGATAGACTCGCCCGCCTGTTGGCTCTCCTCCAGCAATGACAGAAAAGTATTCTTGGCTTTCCTATTCTACCATCGCTCAGCCATTTCTGATGTAACGTCTGGGCATGCCCGCAGGAGTTACATTATTCCTGACACTAGGATGCATTCCCTGCATCTTACACATGCCGAAATAATGCTGGAGTGTGCTTTGCACTGCACATGCCCCACAAGCAGTGTACATTATTAGGGTTGCACCGATACTAGTATCCGTGGTGATACCGAATATTTGCACAAGTATCGGTACTCGTGCAAATGCACCGATACCTGAAACCGATACCTTCAGGCTTGGTTTTTGTATATTTATTTGTCTTCAGATCAAAGGATGAACAAATGTTCCTCTGTTTAATCCCTTATTAACCCTTAATTTACTCTAATCAGCCTTAACTCCCTATTCTCCTCCATTTAATCATTTTCCTGCTTTTTTTTTTCTTTTGTTCACGTCCATTTTATAAACGATAATTAAAACTTTTTTTTTTGTCATTGTAAATAACTTTTCAATGCTTTGTACCATTGCTGACAGCTGAAGTTAAAACAAAAAAGTTGCGGTAAGTATCGGTAATTGGTATCGGTGAGTACTAAAAAAAAAGAAAAAAAAAAAAAAAGAATGTATCGGTGCATCCCTATACATTAATTAAAACAATGCCAGGTGAGAGAAAGAGGGTTTTAATTTAGCAAAAAATTCCAGCAAAGTTTCTTCTGCTAAGAAAAACGCTAACCTCCTAGCTATGTTTTTATTTTTAATTATAGTGGCACATTAAGAGGATGATTTTCAAAATTGTTGATTTGTTTTTATTTATTTTTATCCTGCATGTATATTTTGTACAGTCTACGGTTAACCCATATGCTGCATGTCCTACACTGCAGAGTGCATGAGCATCTTGGGAAATGTAGTTCCAAAACATCTGGGGTGCCAAATTTCACCATCACTGCCCTATACTATCTCTCTGGTAGCATTAATGAGCAGAGTTTCAATGTTATGTGCATTCATGGGCATTTCAGAGAATGGGCTCAGTTCACAAAGCTAAAGACCCAGAAACAAGGATCCTTATTTTAAAAAAGTGACAGGTGAGAGCCAATGAGATTTGAAAATAAAGTCAAATGGGCAAAAATAAAGATCCTTATCTTTATGTTATAGCTTTGTGAATTGATGCAAATGTAATATTATTTTAGCCTTACTCTTTTTCTGAAGATCCTTCTCTCTAGATGTTTGGGGATCATCTTCTGATTTGTCTATAAAAGAAATAAGAGAAATAACAGACATTAGAATGAGACACACACACACACACACACACACACACACACACACACACACACACACACACACACACACACACACACACACACACACACACACACACACACACACACACACACACACACACACACACACACACACACACACACACACACACACACACACACACACACCATCATTAGGAGGTTAAATAAACGTGACCATTAACTGGAGGGGTCAAATAAACAGCCAATGACCATTAGGCTAGGTTCACACACGGGCCGCGGTTTGTGCAGGCATGTGAGCCCAGTCATTTGAATGGCTTCCATGTCCCAAGACACACAGGAAAGAAGTCCCTTCACTATTTTTATTTTTTTTTTTAAATCAGAGAAAGTTTATTAAATAACAAAAACATATACAAGTACAAGTACAACTTGCAGCTTACATCTCAAGCATAGATTCTTCTCACAGCACATAAACGTATTCATCTCTACAAAAGGAATATTCAAGCATTTATTTCACAACTTCTCACGCCATATCATCACAACCACCTTAGATATTGACACCGTATATCCTGGCTGTGCCTTGATTCACCCATAAAAAACTGCCTACAGTAGGTGTCTAACAGTTAGTACCCCCCCAACTCAAATCTCACTTCCCCTGCTTTTATCTCAGCAGTCTGTCCATGACCAGATCAACCGGAGAAAGGCCGAGAGTGCCCAAAGTTTCTCAAACTTTTCCGGTCGCCCTCTATGTTGAAAGATATACTTTTCCATCCTAATGGTGTCCCCCATTTGGGCAATCCACTCCCCCAGTGCCAGAGGCTTGGTCGCTTTCCAATGTCGAAGAATCATCTTTCTTGCTTGGAACAGGGCCCTGGCCACGGCCTGTCTACTATTGTCCCCCATGAAAACGTCGCCTAGGATCCCCAGTAGACACGGTTTTGGGTCTGAGGGTATGGTAGTCTGAAACACTCTGTTAATATTGTCCAGTACCCCTGTCCAGAATAAGTGCAGTTTGGGGCATCTCCACAGCAGGTGGATCAAATCCCCGTGGTCTCTCGCGCACCTGGGGCAGCCTGAGTTCTGTCGCACCCCCATCCTAAACAGTCTGTCAGGTGTGTAGTGTACTCTGAGCTCTCACATTTACCGAACAATATTGTACTGCCTGTAGTGCCTCCTCCCATTGCTCATCCTCAAATGTACAGAAATCCCTCTTCCATTTTTTTAGTGCTGTCTGCGGAACGCCTCCGAGGCAGGCAGTAAGGATCATAGAGTAAGTTCTAGAGATAAAGCCCTGGAACTGTGATACGTTAGCCATAGATCGGAAGATCGGGGTCGGTGAAAGAGTCCACGGGGTCCCCCCAGCCTGCGCCTTCACTGCATGTTGCAGTTGTAGGTAGTAGAAGAGCATGGACCGTGGGAGGTGAAATCTCTCCCTCAAATCGGGGAAGGGAGTCAGCCTCCCCGCTGTAAAAATTTGTCCCAAATGCACAACCCCATATCTCTTCCACCGAGCGCCACAAACCAGCAATAATAGCTCCTCATAGTGCCTATTCTCCCATATTGGGCTGTGCTCAGTGAAGCCCTCCACCCCCTGCAGTTGTCGAAGTTTATTCCAGATTTTCTGCATAAGGCCGCGTACACACGGGCGGACTGTCTGACGGACTTGGTCCGCTAAAACGTGTTTCAGCGGACAGTCCACTCGTGTGTGGGCTTCAGCGGACTTTTTCAGCGGACAGTCTGGCGGACTAAGTCTTTCAGAATTTCCGTAATATTGTCCGTCCAACTTTGGTTTCAGCGGACAGTCCGCTCGTGTGTAGGCAAGTTGGACGGACTAAGTATGGCGCATGCTCAGAAAGGATTTACACGGCCGAAGGTTGCATTGCAGTGTATTGGACGTCGTATTTCTAGTCCCGTCGTACGTGCTGTACACGTCATCGCGCAAGCTTTCAACGGACTGTCTGTTCATCGTGTGTGGTCAAGTCCGTTCATTCAAAAGTAGGACGGACTGTCTGTCGGATTGTCTGACGGACTTAGTTGGCCAGACAGTCCGCCCGTGTGTACGCGGCCTTAGAGTGTAAGTGGGCAATCGTTTGTTTGATTTTGCGTAAGCCAAGGCCTCCATACCTGAGGGTACATCGCCATGGCCGGAAGCCAAGCACATCAGGGCCCTAATTGGTTCCAAACGTATGGTCCCCTCCTCTCCCCCCGACCCCTCTGGCATAGCCCTGGCTATATGCTGTGCCTGCGCTGCCAAGTAGTAGGCCCAAGGATTAGGGAGGGCAAGGCCCCCTGCCTCCTTGGACTTTTGTAGTTGTTCTAGTTTTATCCTTGGGGGTTTATCTAACCAAATGAAATCTCTAAAAATTGAGTTGATAATGTGAAAAAACTTCAGAGGAATTACCATAGGGGTATTGTGCAGAATATATAGAAGTTGGGGCATAAAGATCATCTTTATCAGGTTAACTCTTCCGACCAGAGACATCTTAAGACGGGACCAAATTTTGGTTTTGTTTCGAATTCTATGTAATAGTGGGGTCAGGTTAAGGGAAATATAGTCAAGTGGTTCTGACGTGACCTGTATACCCAAGTACTTCATACCCGTGGACACCGGCACGTCATGTATTATCTGACCTCCACTGTCCGGTTTGGCATCCAGCAGCAGCAGGGAGGATTTGGTCCAATTTATGGTCAGTCCCTAATAAACTCCAAACTTTCCTATTGTTTCCATAGCCTCCCGCAGGGAATCAGATGTGTCTCCCAGGAGTAGCATGGTATCGTCTGCGTATAACATGATTTTTTTCCTGGAACCTCCCATACTGGAAGCCTCGCACCCTCAGATTTGCTCTAATCAAGGATGCCATGGGTTTGATGGCAACGGCAAAAAGGAGGGGTGACAGTGGGCACCATTGCTGAGTGCCCCTATGCAGGGTAAATGGGGCAGAAATGTGTCCCGCCTCTCTGATGGTCGCCCGAGGTGAGCAGTATAGTAGCTTCACCCATGACAGGAACCCTTCACCGAAGCCAAACTTACCCATGACAGCCCATAAGTATTCCCACTCCACACTGTCAAACGCCTTGTGGGCGTCCAGAAAGAGCAAGGCCCTGTCGCCCACATTCTCCCCCTGCGTTTGAAGGTTTAGGTAAAGTCTACGGAGATTAATGGCAGTGGACTTTTGGGGCATGAAGCTTGCCTGGTCCGAGTGTATAATGGAGGAGATAACCCCATTAAGTCTCAAGGCCAAAACCTTGGCCAGGATTTTGATATCACTCTGTAAGAGTGATATCGGTCTGTATGAGCCAGGGTCGAAGGGGTCTTTACCTGGTTTTAGAAGGAGAACTATATTAGCCCTGGTCATGGAGTCAGGCAGGCTCTGGCATTCCCTTGCATAGTTAAGAACCCTCAACAGGCAAGGCAGAATTGCCTCCCCATATTGTTTGAAGACTTCCAGGAGGCCGTCATCCCCTGGGGCCTTTGAGTTCGGAAAGAGGCTAAGAGCTCCTTGCAGTTCCTCCAGACTAATTGGAGAGTCCAGGAGTGCTTGGTGAGAATCGGACAGTTTAGGCAGCTCAATTCCCTGCAGGTAGTCCCTTAAGTCAGTGGTCGAATAAGTCGCCCTGGATTTGTACAAGTTAGAGTAAAACCTCGCCAGTTCTGCCATAACCTGAGTTTGGGTGTTTACTAGCCCCCCCCCCCCCCCCCCTCAGTGCATAACGCTCCAATAGACGGAGACGTCTGGGAGACCTTAACTATTTTTGCCAAAAGGCGGCCCATTTGCTCTCCCTTCTCATAGAAGGCCTGCTTGTTGAAAAACCTTTTCCTGTCAGCTGCCTCCCTTGTGATCCGGGTAACCGCCTCCTGCGCGGCAAGCCACGCCTCCCTAGCCGTATCAGAGGGGTCGGCAATATAATCTGCCTCTAGTTGGCTTACCAGCCGTTCCGTCTGCTCCCTGATAACATGTGATTTAGATTTAATTCCGGTAACCTCATTGATCATGAGTCCCCTGAGAAACGCTTTAAATGTCTCCCATACCAGCCTTAAATCAGGGTGATCCTCATGTCGTCTCCAAAACTCAGAGATCTCAGTCAACACCCTTTCATGAGAAGGAAATAGGTTAAGCCAAAAAGTAATTGAGTTTCCATGGTGCCCTAGGCAAATCCGTAGCCGGCTTGGCAATCAAGGAAACCAATAGGGGCGAATGATCTGATATACTCCTCACCAGATATTTAATGTCCTCCAATAAATGTGTCACTTGAGGTGAGCAGAGGCACAGATCAATTCTCGACAGGGAGAGGTGGGTTTTCGAAAAACAAGAAAATTGTTTCTGCAGTGGGTTGCGATTGTGCCACAGATCAGCCCATCCAAACTCCTCCGCAAACTTCCGCAATGCCGTTCGAGCCCTCGTGCTGGAAGTCGCCGGAGGCGGATGCTTATCCATAACTGGATCCATGTAGCAATTGAGGTCGCCCACAATAATAAAGGGTACATCCAAGTGGCCCAATTGATACGTCAGCAGAACCCTCAGTACCTCTGACGTGAAAGGAGGTGGCACATATATAGCAGCGATTATACAATGCAATTGGTAAATTTTAAACAGTAGTATCACATAACGTCCCTCATCATCTATCAGTTTGTCCAACATTTGGAAATCTATGGCCCGATGCACCAGCACACTCACTCCCCTGAAGTAAGAGGTGTGAGTGGAATGGAATGCACTTCCCACCCAGGAAAATCCCAGGCAGGAGAACCTCTCCGGCACCAGGTGAGTCTCCTGCAGTGCATAGATGGCAGGGAGTATTTCTTAAGAATGGTGGTTACCATGGAGCATTTTAGAGGATTCTGAATGCCCCTAATGTTCCAGGACAGCAAAGATACAGTACACATTGAAATATCCTCTTATATACATTGTAGGGTAAGGCATCGTGTGTACCCTAGGCGCTTTAGGGTGTGCATAAGTGTGGGACGCCAAGTGTAACAAAATCATAGTTCCAAATAAAGGAGTCCGCTTTGGCATGGAAGGTGAATTCGCACATGACACAGTTCTTCCTGTTTGCCTGCCGGTTCCTGCTGGAGTTGAAACTGTGCCAATAACATAACAAAAAAAATGAGAATCATAGTTGCAAAGTAAAAAATCTCCTTGTCCCCGTGGGTGTGCGAAGAGTAACATTCCCCAAGTATTGAGAATGGTCTCTCCGGCTGACAGGAGAAGAGGTAGGTTCCATTCGGTTGAGTGGAGAAAAACCGGGATAAAGTGTATGCAAAAAAACGTGGTTCGATCATACCCAAAACTCCAAATGCCTCTTTGGTTAAACTAATAAGTATTCCAGTCCAAAATACTACTTAACTGTATTCAAATTAACTTCACGTGCTCTCATCGCTTGTGGAATGACAGTAGGTAATGGCTTCCCAGCCCAATAGTGTAATGTTTTCCGCTATGCGAACATGTTTATATGGAGCTCTGGTCAATCTCCTTCTGCTGCATTTCTTCCCGCTTGTCTGATAATGTGTTCATTGGCATCCAGCCAAGCGGACGCCTCGGCAGCCGCCTCAAAAAAGTGGGACTGGCCCCCCGCCGTAATCCGCAGTTTCGCCGGAAATAACATGGCGCACGTGGCCCTGAGCCTTTGCAATCGTTTTTTAACATCAGTGAATCTGGCTCTGCGCTTCTGTATCTCCGCTGAGTAGTCAGGATAGAATGAAATGCGGCCCCCGTTATATTGGACATTACGTCGCTCTCTTGCCTGGCGCAGCACTATTTCTTTATCCTTATAGTTAAGTAACCTGGCTTTCATAGTGCGGGATGGGTGCCCTGGTGGAAGGGGCCTGAGCGGTACCCTGTGCGCGCGTTCTACCGAGTACAATGGGGTGAACATATCTTTCCCAAATACCTCCATTGTTCAACAAAGTCCGTGGGGTCCCTACCCTCCGTCTTCTCAGGGAGCCCCACAATACGGATATTGTTCCGTCTCAGGCGGTTTTCAATTTCGTCGGATTTAAGTTCATTTGCCCTGGCAATCCTGGCTGTGATTTGCGTATCTCTTAACAGGGGTGTTAGCTTGTCCTCTATCTCACTGATGCGGCCTTCGGCCGCGGTAGTGCGCTCCCTCGTTTTCTGTAGATCACGCCTAATGAACCCCAGTTCTTCCTTCAGACCACCAAATTGATCCTGCAGAGTGTGAACTGAAGCTGTGCATTTCTGTACTGCCCTTAGTATGTCTGCTAGGGAGGGCTGAACTGCTTCCTCTCCCTCATCCTCCTCCTCCATGTCAGGAAGGCTCTGGCTGGGGGATGCTGCAGGGCCATGTGCGTGACTCCCCTCCTCATGCTGAGTGTGGAACACAGCAGGGGTGGCAGGCATGTCCTCCCCACTCCCCTGGGCCATCTGGGGCACTATTTTCTGGGCATAGTATAGCATGTCCCTCGGGGGGTCTTTCGCTGTACTTTTAGGGGTCTTAGGGGCCTTACAGACTTCTTTATTCTTCTCCGTGCCTCGTGCACGCTGTGAGAGAGGTGCCGAGGCGCCATGTTGAAAATCCGGCATCCGGGCCTCCGCATGTTTTTGGGTCAGCATGATCTCTGCAAACCTTGGCAGTAACTCCAGGCACATCAGCGGGAACTCCTGCACAGGGTTCAACCCGATTTCGGGTGTTGTAGCAGGCTGGGAAGAGGATCGTTGAAGGATCAGTGCGGGAGCTCTGTGATGCACGTCCTCTCACATGCCGTTCTCAGCCACGCCCCCGCACTATTTTTTTTTAATCGCACCCCACACAGGAACCTCATTTCCCAGTAGAGTTGTAATTTCCAGTCTGGGCAGCGTGCCATTAGGATTAATGGCACCCACCCACAGGTCCCGCGTTTCTCTGTTTGGGTGGTTGCGGCTGCCAGTATTTGTGTGGGTCCCGCAGCAGCACCACCCACACAGATGTGAACCTAGCCTTAATGAGGCTGAAAAGGTAAAAAAAAAAAAAAAAAGGGGGGACCACAAATTTGTGGAAGGTTAAACAAATATAACCACTGACAATCAATTGGAGGGGGGGTTAAAAATAACTGTCAGTGACCATCAATGGGGGGGAGGGGGGGTTAAATAAGTACTGTAATTTACCACTGATGGAGGGGATTAAATAAATATCGCCAATGCCCATCCATGAGGGCAGTTAAATAAACACTGCAATTGACCACCAATAAGGGGGGAGGAGTTTAAAATTCATTGCCACCAACCACCAGTGAGGGGGGTTAAAGAAAACCACAGCAACTAATCACCAATGGGGGTGGGATGTCAATTAACACACTAACCAAGTACCAATGTTAGGGTTTACTATTGCATCCACTGACAACACTGGGGGTTAGTATTGTGTTCACGGAAACATTGCTGGGGGGTTTTGCCACTAATAATGGTGCTTATTGTGCTCCAACTCTCTTCAGTCTACACTACGGTACATATAGACACACACACACACACACACACACACACACACACACTAATACAATTTTATATATGACAATTTAATGCTTACCATATAATGACATGGTCTCCTCAGTGACTTCCTTAGACAGGATGCCACTCGGTAAATCTCCTGCCTTAGCAGCAGGCATCCTTTTTGCCAGTTTACTTGGAACTGTAAAAAAAAAACATTGTGAGTATACCTAATAACAAAGGTAAAGTATTACTAAAGGCAATTTTTGTTGTAGTTTGGAAAGAATGGAGAGGGATTAGTACACCTGCCAGGATTGTACAGTTTTCTGTGCCCCCCATTGGGGAGATTCACCTCCTCTATTTGCCCCGTTTACCATTGTCACAAAAAAAAAAAAAAAAAAATTCCAAATTTTGGATTGTCCCCAGACTGGTAATAGAGGGGAAAATCTTCCAATGGGGACACCAGCATTGGTAAAAACCAGGGATTCCCTCACTTTGGAGGGATTTTCTAATTTCCTGTTGTGGCTATAGGAGAGGAAGTTCGTGGGAATCTTCCCAATGGAACACAGATGGCACAGAAACCTGACACTACAGCAACATGCATCTTTTCACACAGGAAGGAGCATGAACGCAGGTAAAAGCAACAGAACATGCATAAATGCATGGGGAAAACTTTTGCATACAAAATATAGAAAAAAAAATTATGCCAAAAAACAAAACAAAGTGCACTGTTTGTAAATGCACTACAAACTTATATTGCATATTGCAGTGTAAATGAGCCCTGAGAACTATTTGATCTGCCAACTGATTTGTATTTGTGTCCATCTAGTTCTAAGGTTTTTTAAGCTGCAACACACAACAAAGTCCTTTCTGGGAGGGGACAGAACCTGACTTTTCTCATCTGAAGTTCAGTACCCCCAGTCTGAGCTCTGTTGTACAGGAGATCACCGGACGCTGATACCAAGTCAATATCAATTACAAAAATAAATACTGTAGCCGACCACCTAAGAGAGCTGATGCATTTCGAGGGGTATCCCCTCTTCCTCAGAGGGGATACCCCTTGAAATGCATCAGCACTCTTTAGACTCTCATTCCACCCCAATTAAGAGGCCAGCTGATCCTGCTGGATGACCCACTTGATGGACTTTTTATTGCTTAAACACAATATTCCTTTGTGAGTATATCATTGTATTTTTAATAAATGACTGTGTTACAAAGATAATGCCCAAGGCTGGTTGCTCCCTCTGTCTTTGTTCTTTTATAGACACAATAAACACTGCCAGAGGGCAGGGTTTGAGGCTCGGTTCACACCTAAACCGGCCGTGGATCGCACAGCAATGCTGCGCGTCCCTGTTCTCAGTTTCAGGGACGAATCAGGGCAGAATCTTTGCCTGAATTCAGCCCTAAATGGGAGCCAAAGATGCTGAGTGTTTTTGTGCAGTGCGCTCCGCAGCTGCCCCCGGAGATATATGGACCCAGGCAGCAAAATGTCTTGGGCCAGCCCTGTGTAGCAGAATACATATTGGCCAAAATTGATGAAGAAATTTGATTTTTTTTTTACTTTTTTTTTTTTTTTGGCCATGTTTTATAGCAGAAATTAAAAAATATTGTATTTTTCTCAAAATTGTCGGACTTTTTTTGTTTAATGCTCAAAATAAAAAAAGTGCAGAGGTGATCAAATACCACCAAAATAAATCTCTATTTGTGGGGAAAAAGGACATCAAATTTTATTTATGTACAGTGTCACGCAACCGGGCAATTGTCAGTTAATGTAATGCAGTGCCGAAAAAAAAAAAGGATTGGTTAGGAAGTGGAGGGGGGGGGGGAATAAACCCTCCGGAGCTGCCGTGTTTAACCACTTGCTGACCAGCCGTCGCACTTTTACTGTGGCAGAATTGCACGGCTGGGCAAAACGACGTTGTGTTACACCGCTTTTCCCTGTGGCCACTAGGGGCACGCACTCACCCCCGAGCCGGTGTGAATGCCCAGCGGGCGCGATGACTGCCGGGTACCCGTGATCACTCGTGACACACCGAGAATCGGAACACAGATCCCGGTTCTCTGAGGGGAGGAGGGACTGATCGTGTGTTCATACAAAGTATGAACAGCGATCTGTAATCTCCGCTAGACAGTCCCATCGCCCCTTCAGTTAGAACACAGACAGGGAACAAATTTAACTCCTTGATCGTCCCCTAGTGTTAACCCCTTCCGTGCCAGTGACATTTTTACAGTAATCCGTGCATTTTTATACCACTGATCGCTGTATAAATGCCAATGGTCCCAAAAATGTGTCAAAAGAGTCTGATATGTCCACATAATGTCGCAGTCACGATAATAAAAATAATATATATATATATTTATATATATATATATATATATATATTTATTTATTTATTTTTTTTAAATCGCAGATCGCCGCCATTACTAGTAAAAAAATATATATAATAATAATAAAAATGCTATAAATCTATCCCCTATTTTGTAAACACTATAACTTTTGCACAAACCAATCTACGCTTATTGCGATTTTTACCAAAAATATGTAGAATACATATCAGGCTGAACTGAGAAAAAATAAATAGCTTTTAAAAAAAAAAAATTCTCAGTTCAGCCCCATATGTATTCTACATATTTTTGGTAAAAATCGTAATAAGCTTAAATGGTTTGCGCAAAAGTTATAGCATTTACAAAATAGGGGATAGATTTATAGCATTTTTATTATTATATTTATTATTATTTATTTATTTTTTACTAATAGTGGTGGCGATCTGCGATTTTAATTTTTTAGGGGATATTTATTATAGCAAAAAGTACAAAATATTGTATTTTTTGAAAATTGATGCTTTTTTTGTTTATAGCGCAAAAAATTAAAACCGCAGAGGTGATCAAATACCACCAAAATAAAGCTCTATTTGTGGGAAGAAAAGGACGTCAATTTTATTTGGGTACAACATCGCACAATTGTCAGTTAAAGCGACGCAGTGACGTATCGCAAAAAATGGCCTGGTCATTCAGGGGGCAAATCTTCCGGGGCTGAAGTGGTTAAAGGCAGGATTCCGGTACATAAGGCTGCTAGTGGAGATAAAGCAGCATTATTACATAGCATTGACTATCCCTGTTTTGACACTACATATGTCTCCTTCCTCGTTCCGCCCACCCCAGAAACACATGGCTAAGGGGGTGGAATCTTCCGTGAGATCCGAGAGATCGGTCAGCCAATTATATGATAAACAGAAGCAGCAAAAAAAAAAAGGATCAGCTGACCTATCCCACATCTATCACATGACCAGACTCCACCCCCTCTCCGTGTACTTCCGGGTGTCGGACTGGCAAATGAATCCTACAATCTATATTATATAATAAGGTTAGACTTGATGGAAAACGGGCTGTACCTGGCCGCTGCTGTGAAGAATGTAAACACGTAGCTAGAAATAAAAGAAATAGCGCAAACTTTGCGAAGAATCTCATTGTGAATACGAAGCTCCCTAAAACACAACCTCTCTAATGCTTGTACACAATTGTACTGAGTGAAACGCTTCCACAGCTCTCTAGTTAACTGACGGCCTTCTCTCTAGTTAACTGACGGCCCGCGTGATTGGTTAAATCTCTCTCTGTTCTCTGCACGTGACTATTTACTCCCAACTGCCATGAAATCACAGCTGTCATGTGATGTAAACACAGAGCCGGTTGCTAGGCAACCGGCTCTCCTCTCCTCACACAGTAGTTGTCGGTGAGGAGAGCGGAACGCTACAGCCGGCTGGTGATCAGTGAGTATGAGCTGCTTTTTTACAGCTTTTTACTCACTGATCACCAGTCTAGTGTCACCACACAACATGTCCCCAAATAATAAAACCACATGTCTCCCACATATGTCCCAGTAAAATCACATGTCCCAATGATTATCTCCACACATTGTCCATGATCATCTGCGTACATCTGTCTGTGATCACACGAACCAATTATTATACACTTAACGGAATTTTTTTATTTTTTTTACCAAAAACATGTAGCAGAATGCATTTTGGCTTATTATGACAAAATTCGATTTTATTGGATTTCTTTTAAAATAAAAAGAAGAAAATATTGTTTTTTTTTCCCCAAATTTCTGCTCTTTTTTTCACTTATATCGCAAAAAAAAAAAAAAACGGACTTGTGAATAAATACCACCAAAAGAAAGCTCTATTTATGCGAACAAAATGATAAAAACTACATTTGGGTACAGCGTAGCATGACCGCGCAATTGTCATTGAAAGTGTGGCAGCACTGAAAGCTGAAAATTGGGCTGGGAAGGAAGGGGGCGAAAGTGCCCAGTATTGATGTGGTTAATAACAGAAAGTAAAAAAAAAAAAATGTTTTTTTTTTTTCAAAATTGTGTCTTTTTCGTTTATATAATACGTTTTCTTTTGTTAAAGTGACAGAGCAGAGGGGCTCGCAGACCCACAATGCACCGCGGAGGGAGAGCCAGCCAGACTTTAATAAGTAAATATAATTTAATATATAAAAAATAAAAAATATAATAAAAAATAAAAACTCAGAGGTGATCAAATATTTATGTGAAAAAAATAGAACTTTGATTTGGGTACAGCGTCGCACGACACCACAATTGTCAGTCAAGGTAACGCAGTGATGTATTGTAAAAAATGGCCTGGTCATGAGGGGGGGGTAAAACCTTCCGGAGCTCAAGTGGTTAATGATGCAGTTCTGCTGCGATCTTCGTGACGCAAAAAAAAGCACATTTACAAAACGTGCAAAGTTTGTCTGCCACAAAAAAGAGAACGAGCTTCTTTTTTTGGGGGGAGACAAAAATCCCATGAAGTGTACGGGCTTCTCTATGTGCGACGCACGAAATCGCTCAACATAATAACAAAATCGCTACGCGAACATGTGAATGCACCCAAATGTGTGATTTGGAATGGTATACACCACCCCATATATATATATATATACATAAACACTCCTGAAAGTTTCTAGTGCTACAAGCCAGGACAAGTGACAGTCCCCAGGCCATCCTGTGCTCCCAGCTCATACAATCACTGCCCCCCATTCATTCCTGCTGATACCAGTCTGGCTGGCTCTCCCGCCGCGATGCATTGTGGGTCGGCGAGCCCCTCTGCTCTGTCACTTTAACAAAAAAAAAAGTCAGACTCCTGGGCTAACTCCAGGCCTAGGTGACGGAGGCGGCAGCCAATGAGAGTGGACGGACGCTCGACCCGCCTTCCACTCGCAGTCCAGCCTGCGCCGCTGAGTGACAGCGCAGTGTCCAGGGAGAGCCCGCCTCCAGGGCATTACCACGGCAACGGGACTGAAGGGAGCGGCGGAGCCGGTGTCTTATCATATAAGGTCCTCCATCCGATAGTGTCCGCTGCGTACTGCGCATGCTCAGTACACAGCAACACAGATTCTGAAAATTGCCGAGGATGAACGGCGCCTGCGCTGTGAGTCCAGGTTCTATCCCCACTATCCAAGTGGACATAGAGTTATAAAAGAGCCGAGCGCAGCGAGGCCGAGCCCGAAGCGTGGCGAGCGAAGCTCGCCCGCGAGGGGCCCTCTAATATTCACAACCCTATGTCCGCTTGGATGGTGGGGCTACCACCTCCACTCACGGCGCAGGTGCCGTTCAGCTTCGGAGATTTTCCAAAGCTTCGCAGTACGGCGCGGACACTATATGATGGCCGGACACTATATGGCACAACACCGGGAAGAGGTAAGGGAGGCCCGGGGGGGGGGGGGGGGGGGATCAGACTTGGGGGGATCCGGGTTACCTGCAGCGGGTGGCGGGGATGTCCCGGATTGTGGGGGGAGGGGCGGGACCGGATCGTCGTTCTGTAGATCTATATATAGTTCGCACGTCTGAGGACAATAACGGCGATCAGAGGAGGAGTGCGGGGATCCCCGGGCACGATCTACCCCCCTGGGATCCGGTCTGTGGAGCCCCGAGATCTCATGTGTTCGGGATGGAGGAATTGTACTGTGATCGGAGGGGGAGAAAGCTGGCCATACACCATACGATCTAATCGTACAATCTTCTGTAGATCATCTATGGAAGAGGGGGGCAGTCCTAATGGACTATGCTTAAGAGGGGGCATTAAAAAGGCACACCAAATTTTCAGTTCCCCCCCCCCGCTTAAGCTGCATAGACAGCAGACGGGGCGACTTTGCAAAAATCGATTGCTCCTGTCACCCCGTCTACGTAAGCGGGGGAATGCCGCAAAACACTGCAATGCATGGCATCGTGGCAGATTGGTGCGGTAATTATGGGGTTAAAATCGGTGGTGTCGTGACACCTCCTTGCTGCCCCCTGTATAACGATCCTAATGCAGATCGCTTTTCTGAGGTGCGGCAGATAAGATCCTCTCACCCGTTGCAGTCGGTGTCCCATTAGGTAGGTGGTACCCAGGTGAGGGTAGGTCTTAGGCGGAGTCACACTCATGTGATGCAGGGAATCCTGTGTGTTTCCCGCGCTCCCATTGTGTCCATGTGATCTGCAGCGTCAATGTTATCTTAACATTCCCCCCCCCCCCCCAACAACCGATCTTACAATGCGATTGCCAGAATGGAATCACCCATGCGATGCGATTGCAGGAGAAATAAAAAGGCCTCTCACCATTTTTGGTAGCGGATGCGATTATAAACATATAAACTGCATGGCTGAAATCGCACCGCACCGGCATCGCATGTGAACAGGAAAGCAGTGCGATTCACATTCTGTATGTACATCTCACCAGTGTGGACCCGGCCTGAGGTCTGACTCCTTCCTGTGCGTCTTTAGTGCTTTATGCATTTTGCAGATCTCCACTGCAGTCCATTTAACTTCTTCAGATCTGCACTAAAGTCCAATGACGGCTACAGAGCGAATCTACTTTGCCAGGGGGGCGCCAATAGACGTCCTCCGGGGCTCGAGCGACCTGCGTGCCCTGTGATCAGCGAGTCTAGATTTGGCTAATCGGAGTAAGGGGTCAATCCCGACCCCTTACCACCTGATCAGCTGTCAGCCAATGACAGCTGATCATGTGATGTAAACAGAGCCAGTAATCGGATATTATTTCTCCTCTCAGTGATAGCATGATGAGAAAAAAAAGCCGATCACTAACTGCTGTCAGAGAGACATCAGTCCTGATCAAGGAGAGCTACCGCCAGCTCATCTGTGCCCACCTGCGCCACCTGCCAGTGCTGCCTATCCATGCCCACCAGCACCACCCATCAGTGTCACCAATTAGTGCCACCCATCAGTGCCATCGTATCAGTGGCGCCTTATCTGTGCCCATCAGTGCCGCCTATCAGTGCAACCCATCAGTGCTCTCTTATCTGTGCCCATCAGTGCCACCTATCAGTGCAACCCATCAGTGGCACCTTATCTGTGCCCATCAGTGCCACCTATCAGTGCAACCCAACTGGGCTCATCAGTGCCATCTAATCTGTGCCCATCAGTGCAGCCTATCAGTGCCATCTTATCAGTGGCCATCAGTTCCGCCTCATCAGTGCATATCAATGAAGGAGAAAAATTACCTGTTTGCAAAATTTTATAACAAACTATGAAACATGTTTTTTTTTTTAATTTTCCAATTTTTTTGTTTGTTTAGCAAAAAATAAAAACCCCCAGCTGTGATTAAATACCACCAAAAGCTCTATTTGTGGGAAAAAAAAAAATAAAAATGTCATTTGGGTACAGTGTGGTATGAGCGCTCAGTTGTCAGTCAAAGTGCGTTAGCGCTGAAAGCTGAAAATTGGTCTGGGCAGAAGGGGGGTTTAAGTGCCCAGTAAGCAAGTGGTTAACATGGTTTTCTATGGAACACGTTCTGTAGTGCAAATCTGAAAAATGCAAAAAAGAACTAAAAATGCATAGGTGTGAATCAGGCCTAAAGGAGATTGTACATTCCGATTGTACAATGTGTGGCCAGACTTTGGCACCCTTTCACCAGCACTCCATCAATCGGGGCTGTGTAGTAGAGTGGCCAGACAAAAAACACTCCTCAGTAAAAGGCACATGACAGTGCGCCCGGAGTTTGCCAAAAGTCCCCTGAAGGACTTTCAGACCACAGGAAACAAAGATTGAACTCTTTGGCCTGAATGGTAAGCGTCATGTCTGGAGGAAACCAGGCACTGGATATCACCTGGCCAATACCATTCCTACAGTGAAGCATGGTGGTGGCAGCATCATGCTGTGGGGATGTTTTTTAGCGGCAGGAACTGGGAGACCAGTCAGGATTGAGGGAAAGATTAATGCAGCAATGTACAGAGACATCCTTGATGAAAACCTGCTCCAGAGCACTCTGGGCCTCAGACTGGGGTGAAGGTTCATCTTCCAGCAGGACAATGACCCTGAGAAAAACAGCCAGGATAATAAAGGATTGGCTACAGGACAACTCTGTGCACGTCTTTGAGTGGCCCAGCCAGAGCCCAGACTGAACATCTCTGGAGAGATCTGGAAATGGCTGTACACCGACGCTCCCTGTCCAACCTGTTGGAGCTTGGGAGGTCCTGCAAAGAAGAATGGGAGAAACTGCCCAAAAATAGGTGTGCCAAGCTTGGAGCATCGTATTAAAAAAAAAAAGGCTGAGACAAACCTCCATGTTTAACCCCTTGCCGCCGACCGTACACAGATGTGCGTACTCGGCTTTCGGGGGGTTATACCAGGATGATGCCCGCAGAATGGCGAAAACGTGATCTGGATACTTTGAAGTGCAAAGGAGGGATCGGAGGTCTTTTAGACCCCCGATCCCTCCATAAAGAGTACCTGTCACCACCTATTACTGTCACAAGGGATGTTTACATTCCTTGTGACAGCAATAAAAGTGATACATTTTTTTTTAACTATTTATTATATTAAAATAAAGAAAATAAATAAGAAAAATAATTATTTTTAAAGCACCCCCGTCCCCGTGAGCTCACGCAGCAAAGAAAACGCATACGGAAGTCGCGCCCGCATATGTAAACGGTGTTCAAATCCAGGGCCGCTGTTAGAAATCATGGGGCCCCATACAGCCTACCTGACGGGCCCCATTGACCCCGCCCACAACCCATCCTGGCTCCGCCCATAACCCCACCCCTGCCTCCACGCTGTCAGGGCAGGAGGCAGGAGCTGGAACATTGTACATTTACAGCGCCCCACCAATCATAACTGCATCTGAATGGGAGAGATGTCAGTGTTTTGACATCTGTGCCCATTCAGTTTGTGTCTTCATACGGAGCTTTCAATCAGGTCTGCATGAAAAAGGACCTAATTGCAAAGCTTGGGTGAAAGGTTATGAAAGGAGAGTGGTTTGGGGGTGGTAAAAATGCAGCTTGGCTATGTATTTTTACTGTCCCTTCCCCCATCACATGTGTAAAAGTAGCATCTCACTATGTGCTCATGGTCATTATCATTATGATGATCAGAGCACAGCAGGAGCTGTGTGGCTCTGTCAGTGTAACATGACTGTGTGATGCTGACTTTGTTATGGCTGTGCTGAGTTATAGTCTGTAACACACAGTACAGTCATATATCAGGAAAGTCAGCACCACACAGTCATGTTACACTGACAGAGCCATACAGCACCTACTGTGCCCTGATCATCATAATGATAATAACCATGAGCACACAGAGTCTAGGGACTGCACATGCTACAATAGTGTGACCTGTCAGTGTGTGTGTGTGTGTGTGTGCAGGGGACTGCTTGCCTGTGCACCACTGCCATTGTCCAGATTACTCCTGCTGCTCTGTCTGTCTCAGCCGTCCCAGTGATAAGTCCCTCAAGCTGCAGCACTTACTGGATGAAGGGAGCCGTATAACAGTAATATCCATCCGCCGGAGAGGCATACAGTGAGCAGGAAGAACTTTAGTTTGTGCAGGTATACTGAGAACAACATGCGGCACAGCATTGTATCCCTGCACCCGAAAATAGAAATAAAGTCCCTCTTCTGCTTTCACCTCCTGGGCCCCTCTGGTAACCTGATGGGGCCCAGGAAATGAATATATATTCCTTATATATGTTAGTAATCAAGTGGGTGCAGGTTAATATAGTTATTTTTTATTTTTTTTTTATTTTATTTTTTTTAGCTAGAAGTTAAAAGCTGCTCGGGCCCCCCCTGCTGGCCGGGCCCGGTACAACAGGGCTGGTTGTACTGCCCTATCAGCGGCCCTGTTCAAATCACACATGTGAGGTATCGCCGTGATCGTCAGAGCGAGAGCAATAATTCTAGCATTAGACCTCCTCTGTAACTCTAACATGGTATCCCTAAAAAAAAATTTAATGCGTCACCTATGGAGTTTTTTAGGTACGGTAGTTTGTCTTCAATCCACGAGTGCATGCAATTATAAAGCGTGATGTGTTTGGTATCTATTTACTCGGCGTAACATCATCTTTCACATTATACAAAATGGGCTAATTTTACTGTTTCGTTTTTTTTTAATTCATGAAAATTTCCCTTTTCCCAAAAAGTTGCGTTTAAAACACTGCTGCACAAATACCGCGTGACATAAAATATTGCAACAATCGCCATTTTGTTCTCTAGATTCTCTGCTAAAATATATATAGTATAAAAATGTTTGGGGGTTCTAAGTGATTTTGTAGCAAAAAAATACAGATTTTAACTTGTAAACACCAAATGTCAAAAATAGACTTAGTCATGAAAGGGTTATATCCCCATCCTCCTATAGATCAGGAGTGAAGTGTTCCCATATTTGAATGAATGAATGAATGACTTGTATAGCGCTACCTATATGAACTGAATTGCCTCAGGGCACTTTTCTTGCCACTGGTGTCCATCTGCAGCTATTTATGCGGTCCTATAACCTGTAGAGTCCCGACACACTTACAACGTTGACATACACATACACATATTATGGCCAATTTTTTTTGGACAGGGTCTAATTAACCTACCAGCATGTCTTTGGAGTGTGGGAGGAAACCGGAGTGCCTGGAGGAAACCCACGCAGGCACAGGGAGAACATGCAAACTCTAGGCAGATAGTGTCGTGGTTGGGATTTGAACCAGCAACCCTATTGCTGCTAGGTGAAAGCGCTAACCACTACACCACTGTGTAGTGGCAAGGTCCATAAAGACATGGATGAGTGAGTTTGGGGTGAAGGAACTTGACTGGCTTGTACAGAGTCCTGACCTCAAACTGATAGAACACCTTTGGGATGAATTAGAGCGGGAGCTGCGAGCCAGGCCTTCTTATCCAACATCAGTGCCTGACCTCACAAATGCACTTCTGGAATAATGATGAATTGGAGCGAAAAATGTGAGAAGCGTTGAAGCTGTTATAGATGCAAAGGGAGCGGCAACTCAATATTAAACTCTACGGACTAAAGGCCCGTAGACACTATACGATAATCGGAAGTAAAATTTTGTCCGACAAATGACCTGCCGATTTTCGGATCGTTGGTACGGTGCTTTCAACAGCCAATTACGGTTTTTCGTCCAATAAAAGCTGGATGTGCAGACTACTAAATTTTTGTTGGATGTGAACTCAACGTCCGATTTTCATTTAATTGGTACTTTTTTCATCCCAAAAAAATCGTAAGAGCAAGACTACGCATGCTCAGAAACAAATGAATACATACAAAACTAATCAACACATGACTTCTGAAGTTGTATTCTGTTGTATGAACATTTTCTTATGGTTAGTAACCTCTTCACTTTCAACATGAGACTAGTATGCAAAAAAAATCGACAAACGGTCTTCTGAAAATCTGATCGTGTGTATGAGGCTTAAGATTAGAATGTCATTAACCACCTCCTGTCCATGCTATAGCAGAAAGACGGCTACAGCGCAGACCTAATTTGCTGGGAGGGTGTCCATAGGCATCCTCCTGTGCTCGAGCGGCCTGTGCGCCCCCTGTAGGCTAATCACAGATTGCTTGTGGAGAAAAAAAAAAGGCGATCACCGGCGGCTGTGAGAGGGACCTTGGTCCCGATCATGGAGAGCCTCTGCAGAGGCTTCTGTGCCACCTTCCAGTGCCCACAGTACCACCCATCAGTGCTCACAGTGTCACCTATAAATGTTATCAATCAGTGCCTCATCACCAGTGCTGCCTATCAATACCACCTACCAGTGCCCATCAGTGCTGTCTTATCAATGGCCATCAGTGCTCTCTTAGCAGTGCCCATCAGTGCCTTCTTATCAGTGCCCATCAGTGTCGCCTTATCTGTGCCCATCAGCGCCACCTACCAGTGCCATCCATCAGTGCTGTCTTATCAATTGCCATTAGTGCTGTTTTATCAGTGCCCATCAGTGTCGCCTTATCCCTGCCCATCAGCGCCACCTACCAGTGCCATCCATCAGTGGTGTCTTATCAATGCTCATCAGTGCTGTCTTATCAATGGCCATCAGTGCCCATCAGTGTTGCCTTATCTGTGCCCATCAGTGCAGCCCATCAGTGCAGCCTCATCAGTGAATAACAATGAAGGAGAAAAATTACCCATTTGCAAAATTTTATAACAAACTATGAAATGTTTTGTTTTTTTTTCAAAAATGTGTCTTTTTTTGTTTGTTTAGCATTAAATAACACCAAAAGAAAGCTCAATTTGTGTGAAAAAAATGTATGACTGTGTAATTGTCATGCAAAGTGCTTCAGCGATGAAAGATAAAAATTGGTCTGGGTAGGAGGGGGGTTTAAGTGCCCAGTAAGCAAGAGGTTAAAGTTCATGTGTATGTAAAGGCAGGCATCCCAATACTTTTGGCAATATAGTGTATGTGCATCCATGCATACAGTTCCTGAATCAATGTCAAGCAATCCTTTGGATGCCGGCAGTGACTGGAGAAGTGGAAATAGCTAATCCTATATGACTGTAGTAAAATGGGGTCTGGTTTCTATAGGTAAAGGCAGTTTGTACAGAATGGTTGCACTTTGTATCACCTCCTTGAATAATCGTGTGTGTGTGTGTGTGTGTGTGTGTGTGTGTGTGTGTGTGTGTGTGTGTGTGTATATACACACACAATTACCAGGCCGTGATGAGATTATGGATTGTAAAGCTGCTCATACACTTTGCAATCTGATTGTACAATCTCCTTCAGAGTTGTGTATTGTGAGCACCTATAGCAGCCGGACATAAGGACTCCTTCATGCTGAAACGCATGCACACTGATTTACGCTGTGTAGGGGCGGTGCAATGTCTTGTTTGAACACGTAGCATTGTTTACTTTTCTTCCTTTTTTAAAAAAATTTTTTTAACTTTATTTAACTGTTTACACAGGGCGGTAAAAAAATGAGGCATTTGAGCTTTGTTTTTACCTCCTGCTGACCACCTCCCTTAACCCAATACAGTGGCTAGAGGAGGTTGTACACATGCTGTGGCATAAATTATACCTTTTTGTCACGTTTGACAACCAGACTGAACCCATTCAAGTTAATGGGGCTGCACTGCAATCCGCCCTGCAGCTGCGATGCGGCGTGGTGGCTCCTTTTTTTTCAGGATTAAAACATATGTTCGAAATTTTGTAACTAGAGGGAAAGAGAGGGGGGAGAGGGGATATAGCAGGGGATTTTTCCACGGTGCAATAGAATACTAACAAAATATAATTAAAAATTCATATAATTTTATTCAAATATGTTAAAATAAATAAATACAAATATATAATTCAATAATGTACAGAAGGCAGTGAGTACATAGCTATTATACTTTGGGGGTCCCAATAGTAAATGTTGATAAAAAAAATCGCACTTCTTCCCAACATGTTTCGCAATGAGCTTCTTCAGGGGAATGTGCAACTGACAATAAAGAGAATATTTTATAATATTTGAAAAACAACATACTGTGCAATAATAAGTCATAATACAAAAGCAAAAGAGAAAAGGAGAAAAAACCTATATTTAATACAATAACAAATTGTCCCAGTGTGCGTGGTCCAACACAGCGGCGCTTACCCTGATCAACAACTACACCGCAACCCCGGAACCGGCAAATGATGTTGAGAAATTGTTTGGGCACCGCACAGCCAAACCAAAAGCCCCCCGGGCCCAATGGAGGACACAGATGGGGGTAAGTCAGCGCTAAAAAGTAAATTAAGAAAATGAGTAAAATTACATTGGAGCATTTTGATATATGTAGGAAAATCTTTCCTACATATATCAAAATGCTCCAATGTAATTTTACTCATTTTCTTAATTTACTTTTTAGCGCTGACTTACCCCCATCTGTGTCCTCCATTGGCCCCGGGGGGCTTTTGGTTTGGCTGTGCGGTGCCCAAACAATTTCTCAACATCATTTGCCCGTTCCGGGGTTGCGGTGTAGTTGTTGATCAGGGTAAGCGCCGCCGTGTTGGACCACGCACACTGGGACAATTTGTTATTGTATTAAATATAGGTTTTTTCTCCTTTTCTCTTTTGCTTTTGTATTATGACTTATTATTGCACAGTATGTTGTTTTTCAAATATTATAAAATATTCTCTTTATTGTCAGTTGCACATTCCCCTGAAGAAGCTCATTGCGAAACATGTTGGGAAGAAGTGCGATTTTTTTTATCAATATTTACTATTGGGACCCCCAAAGTATAATAGCTATGTACTCACTGCCTTCTGTACATTATTGAATTATATATTTGTATTTATTTATTTTAACATATTTGAATAAAATTATATGAATTTTTAATTATATTTTGTTAGTATTCTATTGCACCGTGGAAAAATCCCCTGCTATATCCCCTCTCCCCCCTCTCTTTCCCTCTAGTTACAAAATTTCAGACATATAAGGGGATGAGATGCCTAGTGTATTGGGGTGTCACTAGGAAGTTAGGACCAATTAGTTTCTACTAAAACATATGTTCGCCCGGAAGGAGTTTCACCCTCTGTATTTGTCTTATTTATCGTTATCAGCAAAAGCGAATGAAAAGCCTGAATTTTGGCTTGTGCCCAGAACAGAATAGAAGGGAAGTAATCCAATGAGGGCACTAATTCTGTTAACCCTGATGACAATTGGAGGCCCCCCTCACTTTGGAGGGATTTTCTCTCACTTCCTGTTTTGGCTATGGAACAGGAAGTGAAGGGAATTCTCCCCAATAGGACACAGATGGCACCAAAAACCGATGGGTTCTAAGGCAGGCCATATATTAACTCATTTTCTTTCCTTCAATCGTGGGTTGAAGGGCAGAAGATTGCTTGATTTCCCCCATCAACACTGACTTCCCCCATCAACACTGACTATAGTAAATTAAGAAAATGAGTAAAATTACATTGGAGCATTTTGATATATGTAGGAAAATCTTTCCTACATATATCAAAATGCTCCAATGTAATTTTACTCATTTTCTTAATTTACTTTTTAGCGCTGACTTACCCCCATCTGTGTCCTCCATTGGCCCCGGGGGGCTTTTGGTTTGGCTGTGCGGTGCCCAAACAATTTCTCAACATCATTTGCCCGTTCCGGGGTTGCGGTGTAGTTGTTGATCAGGGTAAGCGCCGCCGTGTTGGACCACGCACACTGGGACAATTTGTTATTGTATTAAATATAGGTTTTTTCTCCTTTTCTCTTTTGCTTTTGTATTATGACTTATTATTGCACAGTATGTTGTTTTTCAAATATTATAAAATATTCTCTTTATTGTCAGTTGCACATTCCCCTGAAGAAGCTCATTGCGAAACATGTTGGGAAGAAGTGCGATTTTTTTTATCAATATTTACTATTGGGACCCCCAAAGTATAATAGCTATGTACTCACTGCCTTCTGTACATTATTGAATTATATATTTGTATTTATTTATTTTAACATATTTGAATAAAATTATATGAATTTTTAATTATATTTTGTTAGTATTCTATTGCACCGTGGAAAAATCCCCTGCTATATCCCCTCTCCCCCCTCTCTTTCCCTCTAGTTACAAAATTTCAGACATATAAGGGGATGAGATGCCTAGTGTATTGGGGTGTCACTAGGAAGTTAGGACCAATTAGTTTCTACTAAAACATATGTTCGCCCGGAAGGAGTTTCACCCTCTGTATTTGTCTTATTTATCGTTATCAGCAAAAGCGAATGAAAAGCCTGAATTTTGGCTTGTGCCCAGAACAGAATAGAAGGGAAGTAATCCAATGAGGGCACTAATTCTGTTAACCCTGATGACAATTGGAGGCCCCCCTCACTTTGGAGGGATTTTCTCTCACTTCCTGTTTTGGCTATGGAACAGGAAGTGAAGGGAATTCTCCCCAATAGGACACAGATGGCACCAAAAACCGATGGGTTCTAAGGCAGGCCATATATTAACTCATTTTCTTTCCTTCAATCGTGGGTTGAAGGGCAGAAGATTGCTTGATTTCCCCCATCAACACTGACTATAGCAGCGCTATTGTGTTCTACCAGCAGGGAGCCTTCCCCACCGGCTGAATACAATGATTACTGCCGGTGATTATAGCCGACGACAGTGATCAGATGAAAACAACCCAACAGACTGTTGTACTGAAGTCAATCAATAGATCCATTTTTGTATAACCAGCCTGCCCATAGATAAATCAAAATTTGGGTGTTTCCCGGTGAACCGGACAAATTTGGATCTCTCTATGGAGGGCTTAATCCTCTCTTACTGTATCCAAAATTTTATTAAAAAAAGGTTTTGCCTTTAGTTCTAACTTTAAAGTGGTTGTAAACCCCTACATATACCCAGTGAAGTGTCTGAGCTCAGGTGATACACACAAAGGAAACAAATCCTCCTAAATAAGTTGTACCTGTTTATCTGCTGTCTTCTCTTCTCTACATCCCTTGAAAGTCCAGAACTTATAAGCTTGTCTGACTGCTCAGAAAAAAGGGGGTGGAGAGCTGAAGTTACACTCTGCAGACCTCAGTGAGGAGAACTCTGAAAGATGATTGGAGGCAGGGCCGGTGCTACAGGGCACACTGCTGCCTAGGACGCCCAGCCACTGGTGTTCCTACTCTCTTCTCTCTGCAGCAAGCAACTAAAGCCTCATACACACGATCAGACTTTGTACAAACTTTCCTGTGGACTTTTGTACAAAGGGCATGGTCTACAAGTTTGTATTGCATACACACGATGGGACTTTTTAGGCAACAAATATGAACGTAGTGACATTTCAACGTACTGATAACACTTCAAATGAGGACATTCAATTACTCCAGCGCCACTTTTGGTCAACTTCTGTATTGTTGTCTGATCTTTTGCATTGGTTCTGAGCATGCGTGTTTGTACCTTGTACAAAAGTCCGATGGTTTTGCGTACACACCATCGGACTTTGCTCCATCGGACTTATGTTGTGCAAAAGTGTGTCCGTTCGCACAGGCAACAAAAGTCAGATGAAAACGGAAAAAGTTTGTCCGATGGAGCGTACACACGGTCGGATGTTGCTCCAAAACAGCTAATTTGCATGTTTGTTGTCAAAAAGTCCGATAGTGTGTACGGGCCTTAAAGCCTCATACACACGATCGGACTTTGTACAAACTTTCCCGTGTACTTTTGTACAAAGGGCGTGGTCCACAAGTTTGTATTGCATACACACGATCGGACTTTTTGACAACAAACACGAACGTAGTGACGTCACAACGTACTGACGACACTTCAAAAGAGGACGTTCAATGACTCCAGCGCCACTTTTGGTCAACTTCTGTATTGTAGTCTGATCTTTTGCATTGGTTCTGAGCATGCGTGTTTGTACCTTGTACAAAAGTCCGATGCTTTTGCGTACACACGATCGGACTTTGCTCCATCGGACTTATGTTGTCAAAAAGTTTGTCCGTTCGCACAGCCAACAAAAGTCAGATGAAAACAGAAAAAGTTTGTCCGATGGAGCGTACACACGGTCGGATGTTGCTCCAAAACAGCTAATTTGCATGTTTGTTGTCAAAAAGTCCGACCGTGTGTACGTGCCTTTAGTCTCAGCATTACCAGGCAGCCGCCGTTCTGATAGCACATAGTGTCAGAGGCACAGTGGCAGCGGAGGACTGTGACTGTGTCCTGACTTCCGTATATATGGAAGCAAGCAAACATTCATTCATGGGCATTTGTAGGCTGCATTATTGGGCGCTGGTAGGTTACATTTGATGGGCTCTGGTGAGGTTGCATTTGATGGGCGCTGGTGAGGCTTCAATTGATGGGCGCTGGTGAGGCTGCAATTGATGGGCGCTGGTGAGCCTGCAATTGATGGACGCTGGTGAGGTTGCATTTGATGGGAGGTTGCATTTGATGGGCGCTGGTGAGGTTGCATATGATGGGCGTTGGGGAGGTTGCATTTGATGGGCGCTGGGGAGGTTGCATTTGATGGGCGCTGGTGAGGCTGCATTTGATGGGCGCTGGGGAGGCTGCATTTGATGGGCACTGGGGAGGCTGCATTTTATGGGCGCTCATAGGCTGCATTGATGGGTGCTGGTAAGGTTGCATTTGATGGGCAGTTCATTAAAAAGGTGGGGTATACATGGGCAGGGCAAAGGGGGTGGAGCCAGCGTGGCAGCAAAATTAGGTTTCGTCTAGGGTGTTTAAAATCCTTGCACCAGCCCTGATTGGAGGGAAGGGACACCCCCACCCCCCCTTTCACACAGGAACAGAGGGGAGCCTGTCAATCAGTTGGAGGTCCCTCCCCTGTCACCTTTTTCTTTTGGTGTCAAGAAAACTTGTCAGGAGTGAATTATGCTGCTAGAGGAAGGAAGCAGAAGACAGAAATGACACTTGGTGCTCTTAATTGAGACAAGTACACACTATAGAGGGATATGCTTTGTTCATATTTACAACCCCTATAAAGTATGTAGATTATAACTCATGTGGCTATTAGAGATATACTGTAGTTAAAATGTTTTTTTTTTTTAAAAGATCAGATGAGTTGGACATTTTAATTGATTATGCAGTGAGTGTTGTGTTGATCTCAGGTTTGCAGAATAAGTCCTTCTGGTATAATCTAATCAGTTTGGTGTATACTGTATGTGATTGGAATCACCTCTCCAATGCTTTGTAACCTATTTTCCATCCGTCTGGCGGGTGCGATCAGATGAAATAGAGGAGAGCGGGGCTCTGACGGGTCTGTGTCAGCACAGTGTGCGGAGATGGACCTGTCATCCACCTGCTCAGCGAGGATCAGCGGATCGACCCCCCCCCCGCCAAGTAAAGCGGAGTCCGTCGGGCAGACCGCCTGTGTGAACGGACCATAAGTCAGGAAGGATGTACTGGAACTGGAGAGAGTCCAGAGAAGGGCAACAATAAAGGGTCTGGAGGATATTAGTTATGAGGAAAGGTTCTGAGCACTGAACTTATTCTCTCTGGAGAAGAGACGCTTGAGAGGGGATATGATTTCAAATTTATAAATATCATACTGGTGACCCCACAAAAGGGAAAAATAGGGATAAAACTTTTTCATGGAAGGGAGTTTAAAGCGGTTCTGCACTGCTGAGAATTTTTTTTTTTTTTTTATGGTTATGCTTTAACATTGATGTTTTTATATAAAAAGGCTTACTTGTCTTAGTTTTCTGACTGCTGCATGTCCGTTTTTGTGCAAAATGTTCGTTTATATTCACAATGTTCGGTCGTTGTCATTTTTGTTGTGGGCAAGTGAAGCCCACAAGCAAAACTTCCTCCTTATTTCCTGGGTTTTCTAACCAGCATGCTTTGCCGGTTCTCGCACATGCTCTGTAGCTACAGAGCAGAGCTGTGTCATGTTTACCAGTTTGCCCTGGAGATCAATGGCAAAATTCAAATCGCCCTCCAAACAGTTCAGCGAAACCATCACATAATGTTACGGAAGTGACATTACAGACAACACAAACACTGGGCCGTGCGTTACAACACTAATACTTCCCTTGTTACCTAGTATCATTTTTTACCAACCATGCTGAGCTACGTGCCGTGTTAGGTTCTGCATTGCTGGGACTTTTAGTGCCTATCCTGAGCTACATGCTTCAATGTTCAGTGTCCTCATCCTTATCCCCGTGCTTCAATGTTCAGTGTCCTCATCCTTATCCCTGTGCTTCAATGTTCAGTGTCCTCATCCCTATCCCCGAGCTTCAATGTTCACTGTCCTCATCCCTATCCCCATGCTTCAATGTTCAGTGTCCTCATCCCTATCCCCATGCTTCAATGTTCAGTGTCCTCATCCCTATCCCCGGGCTTCAATGTTCAGTGTCCTCATCCCTATCCCCGAGCTTCAATGTTCAGTGTCCTCATCCTTATCCCCCTGCTTCAATGTTCAGTGTCCTCATCCCTATCCCCGGGCTTCAATGTTCAGTGTCCTCATCCCTATCCCCGACCTTCAATGTTCAGTGTCCTCATCCTTATCCCTGTGCTTCAATGTTCGGTGTCCTCATCCCTATCCCCGAGCTTCAATGTTCAGTGTCGTCATACCTATCCCCGGGCTTCAATATTCAGTGTCCTCATCCCTATCCCCGGGCTTCAATGTTCAGTGTCCTCATCCCTATCCCCGAGCTTCAATGTTCAGTGTCCTCATCATTATCCCCCTGCTTCAATTGAACAAAAATGGTGTTGCGCTCCACACAAAATTAATTAAATCTAATAACAAAATTGATAAATAATCGCATAAAATCTTAAAGACGCACTTATGCGATTAAAATTACTTTAAATTGTAACTACAAACTTTTGTGCTAAAATTTATACCAAGTGATTAGTAGGGTGTTCAGAATATACACTTATTCCTAGTGTTGTTCATAAAAGAGAAATCTAAATGATCTATACAATCATAGTAAAGTGCAAGTGAAATCATACAGATAAAATCGCAAATCCTGATAATAACACTTCAAAAGAATCGTGAAATCAAACAAATGTGTCTCAGTCCATGAAAGTGCATCTAAGTGCCAACGTGTATACAGAAAACTTGTGTAAAGGAAAAATAAATACACAATAAAAGAATATAACCAGATATGTGAAAAATATATCAAAAAGTAAAAAGACAATAATCCAAAAAAAGGGGGGTTCCTAAAAGTGTCTCTTAGTTAGCATAAAGGACTAGTAATTCAGTTCATGCAAAAAATAAAGTGAATCCACGCTGTGCTATGTGAAGGGTTAATCCTATGAACAACCCCGGGATAGTTCCACCAGTGATCTAGGAAAGCCCGGAGCGAAAAGAAATAAAATGAAGAAATAGCGTAGGGCATGGCATGACAGTGTTAACAGGGTGCCAGAAGTGCGAGGGCTTGCATGATTGGAGGAGACGGGGGAGGAGGGGATAGGAGAGTAAAAAGGAGCTGGCTCCTCCCCCAGGCATCAGTCAGCGTGCAGGAGAAAGCTTGGAGGAGCCTTACTCGGTCGGGATCGGCGGCACGGAGGGCTGGATGACGGCGGGACGGTAGAAGGGGGCCGAGGGAGCGGGCGGCATGTTCAGGAGTCCCCGCGTACTGGCGGACCAGTGCCGCTGGAGCCCCTCTCACAGGACTTTCCCCAGGGACAACAACGGGCCGGAAGGGTGCTGCCCGCGGTGCACACGGATGGGGGATCCCAACCCCCCCCCCCTGACGGCACTCGGCGATGGGGGGCCTCCGGGAACAGTGGGGTAAGCAGCGGTGGCAGCACTCGGTCCCGATCTTCCAGGAGCACGTGTGGTCCGCCGCTGGCGGGGAGGCGGCGGGGGCGGAGCTTTGGTGGAGAACATGGCCGGCGGCCGTTCGCTCTCCAGAGGCCGCCACGGGAGTGCACAACCCCCCCCCCCACACCGACCAGTGGTAGGTGGGCGATCGGGGGACCTGGGCAGTTTTGGCACCCCCCCCACACTGCAGCGAGAGGAACGCGCGGGCTCCCTCAACCCCCCCCTGACAGTGAGTCGGCAGGGGAGGCGGAGCTCGGCACCAACAAACTTACTGGACGGATGACTCCTGCGGCGGACATCGGGCCTGCACTGCCCCGGCCGGTGGCTTGCAACGCACTGATCAGTGGTTGCTACTGAAGGGGACAGGTAGGGGGACAGTGGTGCCCCCCCCCCCCCTCAGCCATGCCCAGGCCCAGCAATAGAGTTCCAGTGGGATTCGGCGCGAGGAGGCGGCGGCAACAGTCGCGCGGATGCTCGGCATCCTGGGATGCTCGGCATCCTGGGATGCTTCCCCAGGAGGGCTGCGGATCGCTGGGGGACGGACGGTTGGAGCAACTTTCGAAGGGGATGCATGGTCGGTGTCAGAAGAGGAGGAAGAGCCCCGGAGACGATCGGCGGGATCTTCGGCTGGTGGGGCTCGCACCAGGCTGCTAGGTAATGCCTTTCACACTTTTCGGTTTCTTGGCAGACTGTGTGTTAGCAGAGGGGATCGGTATGGGTGGGCCCAGGCCGCGGCATAAGGGGCAGGACACGCGGTCATGTTTGCGTGGGGGTTTTTCCCCGGGTTCTTTTGGCCCACATTCACGCACAAGCCAGGGTGGATACGGGAGCATGGGGGTTTCCGGTAGAGGACTGGGGGGCCCATCAGTAGCCTGGTTCCGTAGGGGGGTACACGGGGCTGGAGGCGGCTAGTGCTCAGGTGGCTGGGGGTTTTTTATCTGCCTCTAACCTACGAGGCAGGGTGGGTGCTGGTGAGGGCCCCACGTAGCGCGCCTTACAAGGGGTTCTAGGGTCACCTGTGGAAGGTGGGGGCTGGGGCACGGTGCGCCTGGAGGCTTTGGACATGGGGCAAGACAGCTGGGGTCCGTGGAACAGGGAACACGATGTGGGAATGTGGCGGTACAGTGGGAGCTTGCGGGATTTTCCCTGCTTCGGTGCTGGCTTTAGCGATTAGGGTGGAGTTTTACCCCGGGATGGGGGCGGGGGTCCACATGGGCAGGACTGGAGGGCCAGCCCCCTCGGGGGTATGGAGGTCCCGCCCTGCCTGGGGGACAGTAACGGGTGGGGCCCAGAGGAGGTATATTTGCCCCTTACTGCCTCGGTAAGGACGGGGGGTTTGTGCCCATCGGAATTGGGTGCCCCTTCCTGGCTGGGGTGGGTCTGTGATTGATAAAAAAAAAAAAAGTGAGCACCTAGACGGGGTGAGGGGCCCCATGGACAATAGGTAGGGCTGGACCCATCGGAGGCGGGGTGGCCCGATCCTATTGGTACAAATGGGGTCCTTTCCTATCTGGGAAATGCCACAGGGGGTTGGGCACATCCGCGTTGGGGAGGCCCTTCCTAACTGGGGAAAGTAGTGGGTGTGGCTGATTTTAGGCGTGGGGGTTTCCTTTCCAACGGTCATAAACCGGTGGGTTGGGGGCCAGTCTGAGGTATGGGGGGCCCCTTCCTGATTGGTAAAGGATGGGGGGGTTGGGGCCCATCGGTGGCATGGATTCGGTCTTTCCTTATTAAATTGGGGACATAGGGGGGGCCCAGCGGGGTATGGGTGCCCCTTCTGAGTTGAGGAAGAGGGTAGGTTGTACACATCGGAGGTACGTGTGTCCCTTCTTCACTGGGTTGGGCCTATTTGAGGATGGGGGGTCCTTTCCTACCGGTGGACGTTAGTGGGTCGAGGCCCTTTGGGGGTATGGGTGTACCTTAGTAGCGGTGGATGTCAGGGGGGGCTGGGCCCCTCGGAGGTATGGTTGTCCCTTCCAGACGGTGGGGTAGCGGTTGGTTGGAGCCCATCGGAGGGATGGGTCCCTTCCTGCCTGTGCAAAACTGTTGGTGGGGGCCCATCGGTGGGCGGGTGTCACTTCCTCACTAGGGAAATGTTGGTGGGGCCCATTGGAGGTATGGGTGTCCCTTCAAAAAAATAAATAAATAAATAAATAAATAAATAAATAAAAATAAAAAAAAATAAAAATTCTTGGTGGGGGCCCATCGGAGTCGTGGGTGGCCCTTCCTAATGGTGGAGAAATGTGGTTGGGGCCCATCGGAATTATGGGTGGCCCCTCCTTACGCTGGAATTATGTGGGTGGGGGCCCATCGAAGGTATGGGTGTCCCTTGCTGGGTGTTGGATATGTTGGTTGGGCCCATCAGAGGATGGGGGTCCTTTCCTGACAGTATGGTGGTGACCTTGGGGCATCAAGTGTCCGGTGAGTGCGTGACTGGTTCATTTTACTATCGCGTTGGTAACATGGAGGTGTACAGTAAGTATTTGGTAAGTATGTAAGTGGTGAATTTTACGGTCGCGAGGGTGACAGCGGGGCATCGGTGAGTATTTGGTGAGTGGTTATTGTTACAAGCACGAATATGTGGCACTGCATAGATATTAGGGCATTAGGCGAGGTGGTTTTAGTGGTTAGGTATGGTCTGTTATTGGGTAGGTGGTGAGGCCGAACATGCATGTATGGGTGTGCTGCCGGAAGGACAGGCTGTGAGGCTTTCTCCATAGGCCATGGAGGGGGGTTCCATCCGCATTCGGGAAGTACGCCGGTGGGATACATAATGCATATTAACGGTATGGTTTCCAGTGGTGCTGGCTCTGGAGGATGGGGTGAGTATGTTGGGGTTCTGTCGGGCGCTTCTATGGAGACGTCATATGGGTGGTATGGGTTACCAGATGTTTGCAGTCTAATTTCGGCTGGGGGTCGGGCTGTTCTGTCCTTTAGGGTTGAGAGATTTGTAGTCCTCAGTTAGGGGTGCTGTCCACCTCTCGGGGGTGGGAGTGTCATGGCTTAAGCTTGGTTTCGCTGGCGTCGGGTAGGTATCCCGGGAATGGGGTTATGGTGCCGCTGCGACCAAGGGGTTTTTCTTTGTCCCGCCTGCCGGGGTTGGGATCCCTGGAGGTTGGGTCAGGCGGGCCATAAAGGCGATAAGGCAAGGACCTTTGCTTCATCCTTGCGGGGTTTTGGGCAGGCATGTCTGTCATTGGCGCTTCGTGCAGCGTCGGCACGGTGGGGCACAAGGGAGGGTTGCTGGTTCTGTGCTGGGGGTTGCGGATCATGAGGCGGTGGTTTCGTGTGTTTTTTCTACAAATTCGCAGGACTGCTGGTACCTCATTACAAGATCGGCGCTGAATGGGTATCGACCCTCTCGTTGCGCCAGGACACAGAACACACTGTGTAGTTTTTCGATTTTCCGGAATTCATTTATGTATTATTTGTTTATTAAAATTTAGCTCATTGGTTTTGGTGGGTTTTATCAGTAAAGAAGTTTCCTAGTTCCCGAGGGAAGGTTTCTCTCTGGCGTTTCCGTTCGGGCATATAGGGTCGGCACTTGGGTTAGCTCTCCTGAGAGGTTCAGGAGGGGGCAACGCTCAGTGGGGGCGCAAATGGGAACGGTGAGCCCGATGGCGGGGGGGTCTCTGTTGCCACGTCGGGGGTTGCGCCAGGTCCAGATTTCAAGGCAGTTTTGGCTATCTAATTACGGGTGTCAGGGGGCAAGACAAAAAAAAAGAACCATTAATAACCAAACAGGTATGTTTTTGTGGTGGTGGGTTGTCAATATGTGGGTGACTTGGTGTGACTAAAGGGGGGGCCGCTGGGTACTGTGTGTCACGGGGCGGCAGCAATCATGGGCGCTTACAGTCTATTTGGAACAGGACGAGGGTTATGAAGGTGGTTTCGGGCACGTCCGCAGGGCTGTCTTGGGGGACACTGGCGGTGGGCCCAACATCGTCGGTCCATCGATTTGGTGATGGACTTGTCGGTGGAGGGTATGAGCATAGCGTCATAGGGGGTTCATGGGGAGGTCAACAGATGCTGGGTTTGGACTGGCGAGGTTGGTCGGTGGGCAGCTAGAGGTGCGGTCAAGGTGACAGAGTAACTCTTATGCTGGGGGGTTCCATATGTGGGCTCCGGGTTTTCCAGCAGCATGTAGAGGTAGTTGGGGTTGGAGGGGCGCCCAAGGGTAAGGTTTTTCCCTTGTGCGCTGTGGCGGGTGTTGGTCTTTGCAGGTGAATGAAGAAACCTCGGAAAATGGAGAGTCCGGGACCCATGGTGGTATGGTTCCCGATGGTGGTATTCCAGCTAACGGTGGTTTAACTGGAATTTGGTTAACGGGTGCACTGCGGTCAGTTGGTCGTCTCCGAGCCAGTATGTCGGCGAGAGGCCTATTATCTGATTTAAAAGGTACCACAGTGCATTACTATTATTAAACAGATGGTATGAGAAGTGCATGCAAAGACCAATGCAAATATCAGATGTTGATGGTTATGTTCATTTACATTTATGGTTTAATAAAGGGGCTGCTACGGCCAAAGTTTACTCCAACCTGGTGTGGTCTCTATTAATGGGAAAATGGTAAAGGGGCTGTAGCAAACAATGGTCAGGCAGTATGGAAGCACAGTACATCTGTTATACAACAGTCAAGGAAAGCCCGGAGCGAAAAGAAATAAAATGAAGAAATAGCGTAGGGCTGGGCATGACAGTGTTAACAGGGTGCCAGAAGTGCGAGGGCTTGCATGATTGGAGGAGACGGGGGAGCAGGGGATAGGAGAGTAAAAAGGAGCTGGCTCCTCCCCCAGGCATCAGTCAGCGTGCAGGAGAAAGCTTCCCACCCACCCTCCCTGTTTTGCTTTCTTGGATAAATTTGTCTTCTTTTTTTTTTACAGATAGAGAGTCCCGGAGCAGAAGGAGAGAAAAGGATTGGCGTAGGGACGGCATGACAGGTGGGGACAGCACAGTCATGCTTTTCGGAGAAAAAAGTTGTCCCCTTTAAGAAAGGGGGAGTGGCTGAAGCAGGGGAGGCGCTCAAGTTAGGAAGCTATTAGGAAGGAAGGAGAGTGACATCATTAGTGAGCGGCGAAGGAGAAGATTGCACACGCTCCCACCGCTCTCTATCCCCTAGACAAGCACACGACAATTGAGCCTGCATGGTATAGCTTTTAGCGGTGGCGGCGGCAGCGCAGGACGCAGGCTGGCTGAGGGCATGGGTAGCAGCCATTAAGGGGTACGAAGAGAACGGCTTAGTGCGGGGGACCAGTGGCTCCACGTGCTCGGCGGTACCTGCGGCAGGAGATATTCGGCCCTGACACCTCTCCCGGTGGTCAGAGGCAGCAGTGGCAGCACATGGGAGTGAGCAGACCCTCCCCCCCCAGCGATCAGCAGCCACAGGGATCCAGGCCTGGGTGACTTCAGAAGGGCACAGAACAGAGGCAGGAGCGCAGGGATGGGGGAGCCCAGGGTGCTGCAGAGGCAGCACAGTACAGCACTACGACACATTGCTCTGCCCCCCCCCCCCCCTGCTCATCACAGAGGCCGGGAGAAGACGGCCAGGGCTGCGGGGCAGGGTCGGAGCAGCCGGTCGGCCCAGCGGAGGTAAGCCGTGTCTCAGGATAGTCGGGGTGACCAGTGGTACCGGGGTGACCAGAGGGAGGACCAGGAGGGACCGGGTGCCCAAGCAATGCGGGCAGCGGGCTGGTCTGGCATGTCGGGACGGTGCGATGGATGAGGAACAGCAATGCAGACCCCCCCCGGCGACCTGAGCAGAACCCTCTGGTGTGCAGCCAGGGGTCGTTCGGCCAATGAACATCGATCGACTTGAGGGAGAGAGCTGTCTGGGTCAGAGAGGGACGAGGACCCGGGACATCCGGCAGCGGTGGATTCCAGAGTGGCGGCTGGTGGGCCCTGGCCTGGGCAGCCCGGTGAGTACAATTTTTTCTTTCTATGTTTCTTCTTTAATAAAACAAGAGGTAGATCGGGGTGGAGAGCGGGGTCCCCGGGCGAGGGTGGTTCATCGAGGGCAGGCAGTGACGGGCCCCAGGCAGAACAGCCCAGGCACCACGTCAGTGAGGAGCGGGCCACGGCGGCTACACCGCTGGCTACGGTCCAGGTTACATGCGATTCCCCGGCGATGGCAGTGGGACAGGGAAGGCGGTAGTTGATTCTCCCCAAGTACAGGCCAGCTTTCAGGCTCCTGATAGCCAGAAAAAGCAGGGGAGAATTGAGCGACTGCGGTCGGGATGGCGGTTCCCGCAAAAGGGGGGAGGTTTCTGTCGGTTGCGGGGCCCCCCCCCCCCGGGTGTCCATCTTATAATGGAGGTAACAGGAAAAGTTGGAAAAGGGAGAGGATTCCTCTTACCTTTTTCAAACTGGTTACAGGCGTTTGCCATCTTGGTGAGCGTGTGGGGGGGGGGGGGAGGCCCCCCTTTACACTGCTCGATGTTGTTCGTACATATAGAAGCCGGTAGCGGGGCACTTCAGCCTGATGGCGGCAGGGCATGGCTGCGGTACGACGGACGGATTCGGCAACGCATTGCCGGCAGACGGTCAGGGCGATGGGATCGCCAGGGTGTTAGCCAGTGGATGAAGCTTAGGATGACGGAGCAGTCCCCTAATAAGGTTCAGGCAGGGGTTGGTGGCTCCGCAGCCTCGCGACAAATGACCGAACAGGAGCGGTGTGGGGGCGAGCTTCGCTTCACACACGCGTGTTTTGGCCGCGGGGGGATCCCAGGGGTTCGGAAGAGGGGGGGGCGATGCTGGTGGATGGACTAGACGCTGCCTTTTTCTCGGCAGGTACCCCTGACCAAACAGCGGCTCAGTGGTTGGACTTGGGTTTTTTCTCGAGCGGTTGCTAAATTACGTGCGGCCCAGCAGCGTCCGACCGCGGTTTCTGGAAAGCTGTGTGAAGAGTTGTATGGGCAGAATGCCTGCCCCCCCCCCCCCTTTTGTTAATAGGGTTCTGTAAGGAACGATAGCAAGATAGACTCCATTTTGTATTAGATTTTATGTGTTACATGACAACTCTTGAATTCAGATATGAAACTCACACATGTTTCTAAGTGTTATCTATGGAAATGTTCTCGAGGTCGTTTTTAAATATATATTAAGACTGTGGAGTTTGACTTAGCTCAGGCTTACGTTTGTTTTAGATAAGATAACGACATCTGTTCAAGAATACATATATTTTGTAGTAAAGATGATGTAAAAATTTGGCTCATGGCATCAGCTAATAAGTAAAATATTGACTGAAGCCATTTCTTCTGTATACGTGTAACACTTCAGAAACTCCTCCCTTGTTATCCCTAGACAGCATATAAGCCGGCATCTGGTATTGAATAAACAGGTATTACAAGTGAACATAGCAAACCAGTTTCCTGTTTCACTTATTGATATCTCCGGGCCTGGGGGTCTACGGAAGTCTTCCTGCATTACCTGAACCTATCTGGGTGGTCCTAGAAGCTGAATTTCCCTACAGGTTCCGCTTCCAGCCCTGGTGGTCTATCCATTGGGAGTAGTTCCCTGTAAAGGGCCACAACGTGTTCAGATTGATTCTCCACCTTTCCTTTCCGTGGGTTGGTTAGTGATTCGATTGCTTTGCGGCGCTTGAGGTAACATATGATTGGGTGCAGCGATATCCTGGGTGCGTCGATATAGGCAAGGGTCACTGGGGCCTAGATCGTATTTTGATTCCGTTTCTGGCTTTTGCCAGTTCATCCAGACAGTTGCCGTCTGCTAGGCTGTACATGGATGTGGCATATTATGGGGATCGTTGTCTCCCGATGGGATGCTCCATCTCATGCGTTTTCTTCGAACCGTTCGCTCCTTTTTAGTATAGGCAGTACGGGAGGTCCCCGAGATCAACTCAGGCATTCCTGATATGGGTGCCTTCAGATGCGTTAGCATACGGGGTTTTTCAACGTCGGCGCCGTCCCGTTTGGGGGACATTGCACCATATAGCGGAACATTTCGGGGCCGCTAGCAAGGGGTGGAACAGAGGGCCCCACTTCTTCCATTGTTCCTGGGAATTGCAGTGGAGTCGATTGGAATGGAATGCCAATGGCAGACTTAAGTTTGCTTGCCATTTAATTCCCATAGGCATGGTTTTGCCACCGGCTGCCGGCAGCGTACTAGGCGGCCACGTCCCATAGGGACTTTGCGTGTCTCAACAGGGAGCACTGGGAGGAATTGCGGGGTAGCAGGACTTCCTGGAGTCATTTGATGGGAATGCTCAGGAGGTCTGGGCTCATCAGTATGGCAAGTTAGATTGTTCACAGACGCTGCGGGCCCCACGGGCTATGGGGGCCTTTCTTGCGGGAAAAAGGTAGCGCAGCCTTTTTTGTCCCCAGTGTGGGTGTGAGGCCGGTTTTTGCAGAACTTGTTCTCCTGGAACTATTTCCTTTCGTTGTAGTAATGGAAATGTGTAGGGAGTCCTTCCGGAAGTTAAAGGTGCGTCTCATTGGTGATTACCTGGGGGGGTCAGGTGGTAACCGCTTGTCGGCAGCATCCATGTCGGTGGTGGTAACATTTGGTATTGGGATGAGTGCTATTGAACGCCGTCATTTACGCTGTACATTTACCAGGGAGGGACAGCACCTTGGCAGGTGCTTTGTCTCGTTTTTGGCGGGTCGATTCCGAGAGTTGGCACCAGTCATGGAACAAAACGGGTCACTCGTCCTGACTTAGGAAAAAATTGCCTTGGGTCGCAGCACGCGGGATTCGACACTTCGGAGTATGGCAACTTGGGGTGGGCTACTACGAGGTAGGGCAGGAATGCAGCAGGCTGGTACAGGCTTGGTACCGCCTCCAAGGGTCGAGATCTAGCTCAGGTAGGCCTCTATTTTCTTACCACGGGTTTGAGAGAGGTATCCTGGCAAGTGTCATTGATCAGAAAGTGGCAGGCTTGGCCTTTCTTTTCACGGTGCGAGGTGCCCAGTTTCCATTGCCATGCTACATGGCCTCCATTTTTCGTAGCTGAGCAACGTTTGAGGTTCGGGGTATGAACGTTCCCTATTCCGCACGGCCTTCACACTGGCTTTCTTTGGGGCATAAGGACACGGCACGGGCACGGATAAGCGAACTGGTCTGCCCTTCGGAATGGTCTCAAAAGGGGGCTGCTGGTGGGGGTTATTTGCAAGATTCGGTCAGAAGGTGGGTTAGACGGGCTGAAAAAAACGATCGAATTGGTAAGGACATGCGGCTGGAAGTGTTCTGGATTACAGAGACACACAATTGTTCGGTAAGAGGAACGTACCCCTTTTGGAACATGCGGCCTGTGTTCACAGACCCCTGTTTTTTTAGGATACAGAATGCTGGGTAGTCCTTGTCAAGGTTCCAACTTGTAGCCATGTTTCGAGTAGGTTTGACAGCGGTGGCTACTATGCAAAAGTTAGGCCTCCCATTATTTCTTAAACGGGGTGGCCGCTGAGGCTTCCATGGCTGGTCTCAGTTATGAACCAGATAAGTGCATTGGTAGGTGGGATTCGGAAATATGGGGTTTTTACATTCACCCACATTGGTTGCAGAATTGGGTCTAACGATGAGTTTTTTTGTTTTGGTTTTTTATTTTAGTGTTCGGATGGGGGAACTTACTGTTTTGTGCTGTAATTTTTCTTTTTGTTTGTGGGTGGGGAAAATTGTCCTAAGGTGGATCCTGGGTCCCTCATACGTTTAATGTGTGCGGGCCAGAAGAGCTGATGTTCGGGCCAACGGTAGGCAGTTGGGCATCCCCGGGCAGGAAGCTCAGCCAGGAGGGTCATCGTTTGGTCAGATGTGGTGGGCAGTATGCCTTGGCCGGCAAAAGAGGTTGATTGGACCTGAGTGACAGAGAATATGGCAGTGAATAGGTTTGTGCTCAGGAACGGGGGTGTGGTTATGCCTCAGAGCGCTGGAGGTGGATATAAGGAGGTGTCTTGGGAGCGGTCGTGTGCACCTTAACGAAGTGGGAACCAATCTTTGGGCTCTAGGTTTGCAGAAATGCATGCAGCGAGCAATGAGGGTGTGGGGGTGCACGCAAGGGTAAGGTTTTACCCCTTTCGTGCTGTGGCAGTGGTTGGGGCTTTGGAGGAGGAGAATATGGATGTTATATGCATATATAACATGGTTGGTACCCATCTGTGGTATGGGTTTAACATGGTTGGTACCCATCTGTGGGATGGGGGTTAACATGGTTGGTACCCATCTGTGGGATGGGGGTTAACATGGTTGGTACCCATCTGTGGGATGGGGGTTAACATGGTTGGTACCCATCTGTGGGATGGGGGTTAACATGGTTGGTACCCATCTGTGGGATGGGGGTTAACATGGTTGGTACCCATCTGTGGGATGGGGGTTAACATGGTTGGTACCCATCTGTGGGATGGGGTTAACATGGGTGGTACCCATCTGTGGATGGGGGTTATCAGGTACCTTCCGGTTAACGAGGGGTTAACCAGGAAGGGGTAAAAGGTAGGTCACTGCGAAAGTTGAGTACCGTCTCCAGGTCCGGGGGCTTGCGACCGGAGGCCTAAAGTTAAAGGAAGTTTGGCGCAGTGACCAGTGGTGGGTGTTTCCCTCAAAGACCCTAAAAGTATATAAAGTTGGTTAAGAGTTATTTAAAATGTTATTTATTTAATTGTTAATAAAAGGCCGTCAAGGCCATTTACTCCAAAATCTCGTCATGTCATTTGTGGGGGGATTTGGAGGGGTTAAATATTGTGTTTAACGGGTGGCTGAAGTGACTGTGGGTTAGGTCCTTCACATGTCAAGAGAGTCCCGGAGCAGAAGGAGAGAAAAGGATTGGCGTAGGGACGGCATGACAGGTGGGGACAGCACAGTCATGCTTTTCGGAGAAAAAAGTTGTCCCCTTTAAGAAAGGGGGAGTGGCTGAAGCAGGGGAGGCGCTCAAGTTAGGAAGCTATTAGGAAGGAAGGAGAGTGACATCATTAGTGAGCGGCGGAGGAGAAGATTCCCACCCACCCTCCCGAGTATGGTTCATTATAATAGGGGCAGTAAGGACAGCTCGTGCAGTGGTTGGGGCTTTGGAGGAGGAGAATATGGATGTTATATGCATATATAACATGGTTGGTACCCATCTGTGGTATGGGGTTAACATGGTTGGTACCCATCTGTGGGATGGGGGTTAACATGGTTGGTACCCATCTGTGGGATGGGGGTTAACATGGTTGGTACCCATCTGTGGGATGGGGGTTAACATGGTTGGTACCCATCTGTGGGATGGGGGTTAACATGGTTGGTACCCATCTGTGGGATGGGGGTTAACATGGTTGGTACCCATCTGTGAGATGGGGGTTAACATGGTTGGTACCCATCTGTGGGATGGGGGTTAACATGGTTGGTACCCATCTGTGGGATGGGGTTAACATGGGTGGTACCCATCTGTGGATGGGGGTTATCAGGTACCTTCCGGTTAACGAGGGGTTAACCAGGAAGGGGTAAAAGGTAGGTCACTGCGAAAGTTGAGTACCGTCTCCAGGTCCGGGGGCTTGCGACCGGAGGCCTAAAGTTAAAGGAAGTTTGGCGCAGTGACCAGTGGTGGGTGTTTCCCTCAAAGACCCTAAAAGTATATAAAGTTGGTTAAGAGTTATTTAAAATGTTATTTATTTAATTGTTAATAAAAGGCCGTCAAGGCCATTTACTCCAAAATCTCGTCATGTCATTTGTGGGGGGATTTGGAGGGGTTAAATATTGTGTTTAACGGGTGGCTGAAGTGACTGTGGGTTAGGTCCTTCACATGTCATGGTTTGTCTCAGGTTGTCGTGGTAGCTGGCGGGTGTTGGTCTTTGCAGGTGAATGAAGAAACCTCGGAAAATGGAGAGTCCGGGACCCATGGTGGTATGGTTCCCGATGGTGGTATTCCAGCTAACGGTGGTTTAACTGGAATTTGGTTAACGGGTGCACTGCGGTCAGTTGGTCGTCTCCGAGCCAGTATGTCGGCGAGAGGCCTATTATCTGATTTAAAGGTACCGCAGTTCATTACTATTATTAAACAGATGGTATGAGAAGTGCATGCAAAGACCAATGCAAATATCAGATGTTGATGGTTATGTTCATTTACATTTATGGTTTAATAAAGGGGCTGCTACGGCCAAAGTTTACTCCAACCTGGTGTGGTCTCTATTAATGGGAAAATGGTAAATGGGATGTAGCAAACAATGGTCAGGCAGTATGGAAGCACAGTACATCTGTTATACAACAGTCATGCGGCTCCTCAAAAGTGGGTGCTCACACACTGAGTGCAGTGGGTACCTTACCTCACTGCTGTCAGTTAGACAGCAATATACTCCAAAATATCAGGTATATCCTCGATTGGGATGTATGTCCTCAGCAGGTACACTCCAATGATTTGCGGTGTATATCCTAAGTGCAGTGTAAGCGCCCCAAAAACTTTTCCTCCAGATACTCCGCAAAGGATCACAAGTCAGACCCAAGAAAGAGAAAAAGGGGCTCCAATAGTGAAGTACGTCACACAAATACTTTATTATAAAAAGGACCAAGTCCTGGGTACTCACATTTATGTAATAAAATTCAAACGTTTACAGCTAAAAACAACGAACGGCTTCCTCGTTCGTACCCCGGACGTCACTTCCGGTGTCCTCCTAGGCCAATCCTACGCGTATCGTCATTGATCACGTGACTTCATCAGGGACTAATGCATAGGAGGTGGACGAACGTTTAAATAGTATCTCTAATTCGTGGCCATTTTCCTGTGGGTGGGATCTTTATTGTGGTGTGTCAGGAAATGTTTTGACACACTATGTTTGTCAAATCCATTGATTATGTTTTTGACATGTTCCTTTATGCGAACCCTCAGGGGTCTCTTGGTGCGGCCTACATACTGTAGGCCACAACTGCATTGTAGGACATACACGGCCCCTTCAGTGTTACAGCAAATAAACTCTTTAACGTCATAGGAGTTCCCAGTGCTTGTGGAGCTAAATTTGAGTCTTTTTTTCAGGTGGGCGTTTTGTTTTTGTACACGCAAAGCATCGCTTGCACGGAAAGAAGCCTTTTCCCGTGAAAAAGGTCACACCATTGTATGGTGGGTCGGGGACGTTCCTGACGATCTTATCCCTCAATGTAGGTGCCCTTTTATATACGAACTTTGGATATTGGGGTAGAAGATCTTTTAAGTGCACGTCTGAGCGTAAAATATACCAGTATTTTTTAATGATCGCCTCTATTTTCTTATATTGGGCATTATAGTTCAGTATGATTGGTACTTTGCCAGCTTCCAGCTTAGGAGTTTGTTTGTCTTTAATCATCTCCATACGATCCATGTTTTTAACTTCTAAGATCTTCATTCTAATTTCTTCATCCTTATATCCTTTGTTTGTGAACCTTTGGCCAATCTTCTCTGCTTGTGTAAGATATTCTTCAATTTTTGTGCAATTTCTGCGCAATCGCATCAACTGCCCTTTTGGGATATTGCACAACCAGTTTTTATGATGGCAGCTCATAACTGGCAGGTAGCTGTTCTTGTCAACATTTTTAAAGTGCGTTCTTGTGCGTAGGGTTTCATTTTCTTGTAAGATTTCTAAATCAAGAAAAGATATGGATTCACTGTTAACTACCCATGATAGTTTGATATTCCTGTCGTTGCGATTCAGTGTCTCCAGGAATGCGGTTAAGCTTTAACATTTCCTGACACACCACAATAAAGATCCCACCCATCTCACATTTTGGGGGATTGAGCCCTACAGGAAGCATTGGAGGGGGGGTCATAAAGTGAGAACACTTAGCCAACTAGAATCAAAATGGATTTTCACTTTAGATACTTTCACACCCCAAGGGCTCAACATAGAGTTTGATCTTAACTGCTTTATCAGCAACTTTTAGATACTTTTTATTATGGATTGGAATTTTATATTTATTTGAAGTGCTACGACACATAACATGCTGTTTGTTTTGGTTTACTGTGCTTAGGATGATACACTGAAATGGAAATATGGGAACTCTGGACTTCATTTCCGGTATCCATCCTTCAAATCGCATATATATGCGAGTTTCTTGATATCTGGATGATCGCTAAATAAACTGTCGGGGGCACTTTATCTCTACACTAGAAAATACCATGCTACATTGTTTTAGATATAATACGCGTTTACCCATAAATTAAAGAGAGTACTAATATTTTAATATTTTATTAATTACCTCCTGTCTTAAGCCATTTTTTATGAATTTTTTATAAATTTTTTATGAATTTTTTATCATAACACCCTTTATCTTAAATTATTAGTTTACGAATGTTTTTTCGGTCCCGTCGTTTTAATAGTAAGTTAATGTGTTTAATCCTCTATTAACACCAAGAATGCTATTTGGAGTTATATAGGTGGAGAAACCCCGTGTCGTTGCCCGAATAAATGCAACTACCGGGTGTCTGAATTGAACCTAGTCCGTGTAAGTGGACATAGATCTATCTAAACGATGAAAAAATTGGCTTAGAACCTATAAGAAATAACGACCGGGAAGCGTTCGGTACTATAGCCTATTAGAAAATGGCCGTGCAACTAGATTCGTGACTGCGAATAGGAACAGATAGGACTGACTACAGGAAAATGGCCGCGAATTAGAGATACTATTTAAACGTTCGTCCACCTCCTATGCATTAGTCCCTGATGAAGTCACGTGATCAATGACGATACGCGTAGGATTGGCTTAGGAGGACACCGGAAGTGACGTCCGGGGTACGAACGATGAAGCCGTTCGTTGTTTTTAGCTGTAAACGTTTGAATTTTATTACATAAATGTGAGTACCCAGGACTTGGTCCTTTTTATAATAAAGTATTTGTGTGACGTACTTCACTATTGGAGCCCCTTTTTCTCTTTCTTGGGTCTGACTTGTGATCCTTTGCGGAGCATCTGGAGGAAAAGTTTTTGGGGCGCTTACACTGCACTTAGGATATACACCGCAAATCATTGGAGTGTACCTGCTGAGGACATACATCCCAATCGAGGATATACCTGATATTTTGGAGTATATTGCTGTCTAACTGACAGCAGTGAGGTAAGGTACCCACTGCACTCAGTGTGTGAGCACCCACGTTTGAGGAGCCGCAAGATCACTGGTGGAACTATCCCGGGGTTGTTCATAGGATTAACCCTTCACATAGCACAGCGTGGATTCACTTTATTTTTTGCATGAACTGAATTACTAGTCCTTTATGCTAACTGAGGCCGCGTACACACGCGCGGACTGTTTGCCCAACCTTGTTCGTCAAACAGTTTCGGCAAACAGTCCGCTCAAAATTTGCATGAGCGGACTTGCCCACACAGGAGCGGACTGTTTCAACGAACTGTTTGCCAAACAGTCCGCTCAACTTTTGAAATGAACGGACTCGCCCACGTAAGGCGGAGGCAAATCCGCCCATTTCGAGTGCGTGTACAGGTAGGCGGGGCCCGCGAAGGAGACGTCGCGGGCTCCGCCGCCTGGAATGGGCTTAAAGGGGAACCCCAACGCCGAAAAAAATCGGTGTGGGGGTTCCCCCAAAGTCCACACCAGACCCTTGTCCGAGCACGCTACCCGGCCGGCCAGGAAAGGGGGGCGAGCGAGCGCGCCCCCCCTCCTGAGCCGTACCAGGCCGCGTGCCCTCAACATGGGGGGTGCCTTGGGGAAGGGGGGGCCGCGCGGCCCCCCCACCCCAAAGCACCTTGTCCCCATGTTGATGAGGACAAGGGCCTCTTCCCGACAACCCTGGCCGTTGGTTGTCGGGGTCTGCGGGCGGGGGACTTATCGGAATCCGGGAGCCCCCTTTAAGAAGGGGGCCCCCGGATACCGGCCCCCCACCCTATGTGAATGAGTATGGGGTACAATGTACCCCTACCCATTCACCTGTGAAATAAAGTACAAAAAAAAACACAACACAGGGGAAAAAATATTTTATTGCACAGCTCCGGGGGTCTTCCGTCTTCGGGGGTCTTCTCGCCGGACTCCTCCGCTATGTGTGTGTAGCTCTTTTACTAGCGGAGGAGTCCGGCTTTCTTCCTCCCCGCCGCCGGCCTCTTCTCCCGACTTCGGGGGTCTTGTCCCCCTCTTCGGTTCTTCTGCCGGGCCACCGCGCCTTCTTGTAGCTCTTTTACAGGCGGTGGCCCAGTCTTCTGTCGCCGCTGCCTTCCGTTCTTCTGTCGCCGCCTTCGGTTCTTCTGCCGGGCCACCGCGCCTTCTTGTAGCTCTTTTACAGGCGGTGGCCCGGTCTTCTGTCGCCGCTGTCGCTGTCGCCGCCTTCCGTTCTTGTTCTTCTTCTTGTTCTTCTTCTTCTTCTCCAGGCGATGTTGACACGTCGCTCCCTCCGGCCGGAATGCCAGGGACACGCTCCGCTGCCACTTATATAGTGACAATGGGGCGGTGTCACATGGTATATGTCACATGGGTTGGTCACATGGTGACCCCGCCCCCTTACGATGTCATAGTCCCCATGTGACATCAACCCATGTGACCAACCCATGTGCCAACTAGAATCAAAATGGATTTTCACTTTAGATACTTTCACACCCCAAGGGCTCAACATAGAGTTTGATCTTAACTGCTTTATCAGCAACTTTTAGATACTTTTTATTATGGATTGGAATTTTATATTTATTTGAAGTGCTACGACACATAACATGCTGTTTGTTTTGGTTTACTGTGCTTAGGATGATACACTGAAATGGAAATATGGGAACTCTGGACTTCATTTCCGGTATCCATCCTTCAAATCGCATATATATGCGAGTTTCTTGATATCTGGATGATCGCTAAATAAACTGTCGGGGGCACTTTATCTCTACACTAGAAAATACCATGCTACATTGTTTTAGATATAATACGCGTTTACCCATAAATTAAAGAGAGTACTAATATTTTAATATTTTATTAATTACCTCCTGTCTTAAGCCATTTTTTATGAATTTTTTATAAATTTTTTATGAATTTTTTATCATAACACCCTTTATCTTAAATTATTAGTTTACGAATGTTTTTTCGGTCCCGTCGTTTTAATAGTAAGTTAATGTGTTTAATCCTCTATTAACACCAAGAATGCTATTTGGAGTTATATAGGTGGAGAAACCCCGTGTCGTTGCCCGAATAAATGCAACTACCGGGTGTCTGAATTGAACCTAGTCCGTGTAAGTGGACATAGATCTATCTAAACGATGAAAAAATTGGCTTAGAACCTATAAGAAATAACGACCGGGAAGCGTTCGGTACTATAGCCTATTAGAAAATGGCCGTGCAACTAGATTCGTGACTGCGAATAGGAACAGATAGGACTGACTACAGGAAAATGGCCGCGAATTAGAGATACTATTTAAACGTTCGTCCACCTCCTATGCATTAGTCCCTGATGAAGTCACGTGATCAATGACGATACGCGTAGGATTGGCTTAGGAGGACACCGGAAGTGACGTCCGGGGTACGAACGATGAAGCCGTTCGTTGTTTTTAGCTGTAAACGTTTGAATTTTATTACATAAATGTGAGTACCCAGGACTTGGTCCTTTTTATAATAAAGTATTTGTGTGACGTACTTCACTATTGGAGCCCCTTTTTCTCTTTCTTGGGTCTGACTTGTGATCCTTTGCGGAGCATCTGGAGGAAAAGTTTTTGGGGCGCTTACACTGCACTTAGGATATACACCGCAAATCATTGGAGTGTACCTGCTGAGGACATACATCCCAATCGAGGATATACCTGATATTTTGGAGTATATTGCTGTCTAACTGACAGCAGTGAGGTAAGGTACCCACTGCACTCAGTGTGTGAGCACCCACGTTTGAGGAGCCGCAAGATCACTGGTGGAACTATCCCGGGGTTGTTCATAGGATTAACCCTTCACATAGCACAGCGTGGATTCACTTTATTTTTTGCATGAACTGAATTACTAGTCCTTTATGCTAACTGAGGCCGCGTACACACGCGCGGACTGTTTGCCCAACCTTGTTCGTCAAACAGTTTCGGCAAACAGTCCGCTCAAAATTTGCATGAGCGGACTTGCCCACACAGGAGCGGACTGTTTCAACGAACTGTTTGCCAAACAGTCCGCTCAACTTTTGAAATGAACGGACTCGCCCACGTAAGGCGGAGGCAAATCCGCCCATTTCGAGTGCGTGTACAGGTAGGCGGGGCCCGCGAAGGAGACGTCGCGGGCTCCGCCGCCTGGAATGGGCTTAAAGGGGAACCCCAACGCCGAAAAAAATCGGTGTGGGGGTTCCCCCAAAGTCCACACCAGACCCTTGTCCGAGCACGCTACCCGGCCGGCCAGGAAAGGGGGGCGAGCGAGCGCGCCCCCCCTCCTGAGCCGTACCAGGCCGCGTGCCCTCAACATGGGGGGTGCCTTGGGGAAGGGGGGGCCGCGCGGCCCCCCCACCCCAAAGCACCTTGTCCCCATGTTGATGAGGACAAGGGCCTCTTCCCGACAACCCTGGCCGTTGGTTGTCGGGGTCTGCGGGCGGGGGACTTATCGGAATCCGGGAGCCCCCTTTAAGAAGGGGGCCCCCGGATACCGGCCCCCCACCCTATGTGAATGAGTATGGGGTACAATGTACCCCTACCCATTCACCTGTGAAATAAAGTACAAAAAAAAACACAACACAGGGGAAAAAATATTTTATTGCACAGCTCCGGGGGTCTTCCGTCTTCGGGGGTCTTCTCGCCGGACTCCTCCGCTATGTGTGTGTAGCTCTTTTACTAGCGGAGGAGTCCGGCTTTCTTCCTCCCCGCCGCCGGCCTCTTCTCCCGACTTCGGGGGTCTTGTCCCCCTCTTCGGTTCTTCTGCCGGGCCACCGCGCCTTCTTGTAGCTCTTTTACAGGCGGTGGCCCGGTCTTCTGTCGCCGCTGCCTTCCGTTCTTCTGTCGCCGCCTTCGGTTCTTCTGCCGGGCCACCGCGCCTTCTTGTAGCTCTTTTACAGGCGGTGGCCCGGTCTTCTGTCGCCGCTGTCGCTGTCGCCGCCTTCCGTTCTTGTTCTTCTTCTTGTTCTTCTTCTTCTTCTCCAGGCGATGTTGACACGTCGCTCCCTCCGGCCGGAATGCCAGGGACACGCTCCGCTGCCACTTATATAGTGACAATGGGGCGGTGTCACATGGTATATGTCACATGGGTTGGTCACATGGTGACCCCGCCCCCTTACGATGTCATAGTCCCCATGTGACATCAACCCATGTGACCAACCCATGTGACATATACCATGTGACCCCGCCCCATTGTCACTATATAAGTGACCGCACAGCGCGGCTCTGGCATTCCGGCCGGAGGGAGCGACGTGTCAACATGGCCTGGAGAAGAAGAAGAACAAGAACAAGAAGAAGAACAAGAACGGAAGGCGGCGACAGCGACAGCGGCGACAGAAGACCGGGCCACCGCCTGTAAAAGAGCTACAAGAAGGCGCGGTGGCCCGGCAGAAGAACCGAAGGCGGCGACAGAAGAACGGAAGGCAGCGGCGACAGAAGACCGGACCACCGCCTGTAAAAGAGCTACAAGAAGGCGCGGTGGCCCGGCAGAAGAACCGAAGAGGGGGACAAGACCCCCGAAGTCGGGAGAAGAGGCCGGCGGCGGGGAGGAAGAAAGCCGGACTCCTCCGCTAGTAAAAGAGCTACACACACATAGCGGAGGAGTCCGGCGAGAAGACCCCCGAAGACGGAAGACCCCCGGAGCTGTGCAATAAAATATTTTTTCCCCTGTGTTGTGTTTTTTTTTGTACTTTATTTCACAGGTGAATGGGTAGGGGTACATTGTACCCCATACTCATTCACATAGGGTGGGGGGCCGGTATCCGGGGGCCCCCTTCTTAAAGGGGGCTCCCGGATTCCGATAAGCCCCCCGCCCGCAGACCCCGACAACCAACGGCCAGGGTTGTCGGGAAGAGGCCCTTGTCCTCATCAACATGGGGACAAGGTGCTTTGGGGTGGGGGGGCCGCGCGGCCCCCCCTTCCCCAAGGCACCCCCCCATGTTGAGGGCACGCGGCCTGGTACGGCTCAGGAGGGGGGGCGCGCTCGCTCGCCCCCTTTCCTGGCCGGCCGGGTAGCGTGCTCGGACAAGGGTCTGGTGTGGACTTTGGGGGAACCCCCACGCCGATTTTTTTCGGCGTTGGGGTTCCCCTTTAAGCCCATTCCAGGCGGCGGAGCCCGCGACGTCTCCTTCGCGGGCCCCGCCTACCTGTACACGCGCTCGAAATGGGCGGACTTTCCGAGCGGGAACAGTCCGCTCATTTCGAAAGTACAGCGGACAGGCCCACACACGGGCGGACTGTTCGCTCAAACACAGTTTCAGCGGACAGTTTTTCGGAATTTCCGAAAGACTTTGTCCGTCCAACTGTCCGCTGAAACTGTCCGCTGAAAGCCCACACACGAGCGGACTGTCCGCCCAAACACTGTTCAGCGGACAAGGTTGGGCGAACAGTCCGCCCGTGTGTACGCGGCCTGAGAGACACTTTTAGGAACCCCCCTTTTTTTGGATTATTGTCTTTTTACTTTTTGATATATTTTTCACATATCTGGTTATATTCTTTTATTGTGTATTTATTTTTCCTTTACACAAGTTTTCTGTATACACGTTGGCACTTAGATGCACTTTCATGGACTGAGACACATTTGTTTGATTTCACGATTCTTTTGAAGTGTTATTATCAGGATTTGCGATTTTATCTGTATGATTTCACTTGCACTTTACTATGATTGTATAGATCATTTAGATTTCTCTTTTATGAACAACACTAGGAAGTGTATATTCTGAACACCCTACTAATCACTTGGTATAAATTTTAGCACAAAAGTTTGTAGTTACAATTTAAAGTAATTTTAATCGCATAAGTGCGTCTTTAAGATTTTATGCGATTATTTATCAATTTTGTTATTAGATTTAATTAATTTTGTGTGGAGCGCAACACCATTTTTGTTCACTTACTATCACTTGAGGGGAGGGTTTGCACCTCTGTCTGTGTTTTTGCTGCAACCATACCAGTTTTCTTGAATTTACCATTGTAGCGCGAGGATAACCCACTATTACCCCTGCTTCAATGTTCAGTGTCCTCATCCCTATCCCCATGCTTCAATGTTCAGTGTCCTCATCCCTATCCCCGGGCTTCAATGTTCAGTGTCCTCATCCCTATCCCCATACTTCAATGTTCAGTGTCCTCATCCTTATCCCCGAGCTTCAATGTTCAGTGTCCTCATCCCTATCCCTGAGCTTCAATGTTCAGTGTCCTCATCATTATCCCCCTGCTTCAATGTTCAGTGTCCTCATCCCTATCCCCATGCTTCAATGTTCAGTTTCCTCATCCCTATCCCCGGGCTTCAATGTTCAGTGTCCTCATCCCTATCCCCATACTTCAATGTTCAGTGTCCTCATCCCTATCCCCATACTTCAATGTTCAGTGTCCTCATCCCTATCCCCGAGCTTCAATGTTCAGTGTCCTCATCCCTATCCCCGAGCTTCAATGTTCAGTGTCCTCATCCTTATCCCCCTGCTTCAATGTTCAGTGTCCTCATCCCTATCCCCGAGCTTCAATGTTCAGTGTCCTCATCCCTATCCCCGAGCTTCAATGTTCAGTGTCCTCATCCTTATCCCCCTGCTTCAATGTTCAGTGTCCTCATCCCTATCCCCAGGCTTCAATGTTCAGTGTCCTCATCCCTATCCCCGAGCTTCAATGTTCAGTGTCATCATCATTATCCCCCTGCTTCAATGTTCAGTGTCCTCATCCCTATCCCCGGGCTTCAATGTTCAGTGTCCTCATCCCTATCCCCATACTTCAATGTTCAGTGTCCTCATCCCTATCCCCGAGCTTCAATGTTCAGTGTCCTCATCCTTATCCCCCTGCTTCAATGTTCAGTGTCCTCATCCCTATCCCCAGGCTTCAATGTTCAGTGTCCTCATCCCTATCCCCGAGCTTCAATGTTCAGTGTCCTCATCCTTATCCCCCTGCTTCAATGTTCAGTGTCCTCATCCCTATCCCTGGGCTTCAATGTTCAGTGTCCTCATCCCTATCCCCGAGCTTCAATGTTCAGTGTCCTCATCCTTATCCCTGTGCTTCAATGTTCAGTGTCCTCATCCCTATCCCCGAGCTTCGATGTTCAGTGTCCTCATCCCTATCCCCGGGCTTCAATATTCAGTGTCCTCATCCCTATCCCCGGGCTTCAATGTTCAGTGTCCTCATCCCTATCCCCGAGCTTCAATGTTCAGTGTCCTCATCATTATCCCCCTGCTTCAATGTTCAGTGTCCTCATCCCTATCCCCATGCTTCAATGTTCAGTGTCCTCATCCCTATCCCCGGGCTTCAATGTTCAGTGTCCTCATCCCTATCCCCATACTTCAATGTTCAGTGTCCTCATCCTTATCCCCGAGCTTCAATGTTCAGTGTCCTCATCCCTATCCCCGAGCTTCAATGTTCAGTGTCCTCATCATTATCCCCCTGCTTCAATGTTCAGTGTCCTCATCCCTATCCCCATGCTTCAATGTTCAGTGTCCTCATCCCTATCCCCGAGCTTCAATGTTCAGTGTCCTCATCATTATCCCCCTGCTTCAATGTTCAGTGTCGTCATCCCTATCCCCATGCTTCAATGTTCAGTGTCCTCATCCCTATCCCCGGGCTTCAATGTTCAGTGTCCTCATCATTATCCCCCTGCTTCAATGTTCAGTGTCCTCATCCCTATCCCCATGCTTCAATGTTCAGTGTCCTCATCCCTATCCCCGGGCTTCAATGTTCAGTGTCCTCATCCCTATCCCCATACTTCAATGTTCAGTGTCCTCATCCCTATCCCCGAGCTTCAATGTTCAGTGTCCTCATCCCTATCCACGAGCTTCAATGTTCAGTGTCCTCATCCTTATCCCCCTGCTTCAATGTTCAGTGTCCTCATCCCTATCCCCGAGCTTCAATGTTCAGTGTCCTCATCCTTATCCCCCTGCTTCAATGTTCAGTGTCCTCATCCCTATTCCCGGGCTTCAATGTTCAGTGTCCTCATCCCTATCCCCGAGCTTCAATGTTCAGTGTCCTCATCCTTATCACTGTGCTTCAATGTTCAGTGTCCTCATCCCTATCCCCGAGCTTCAATGTTCAGTGTCCTCATCCCTATCCCCGGGCTTCAATATTCAGTGTCCTCATCCCTATCCCCGGGCTTCAATGTTCAGTGTCCTCATCCCTATCCCCGAGCTTCAATGTTCAGTGTCCTCATCCCTATCCCCATGCTTCAATGTTCAGTGTCCTCATCCTTATCCCCGTGCTTCGATGAGGACACTGAACATTGAAGCATGGGGATAAGGATGAGGACACTGAACATTGAAGCTCGGGGATAGGGATGAGGACAGTGAACATTAAAGCTCGGGGATAGGGATGAGGACACTGAACATTGAAGCCCGGGGATAGGGATGAGGACACTGAACATTGAAGCACTGGGATAAGGATGAGGACACTGAACATTAAAGCTTGGGGATAGGGATGAGGACACTGAACATTGAAGCACAGGGATAGGGATGAGGACACTGTGTTAGTGTAAGTGTTAGTGTTGTAACGCACGGCCCAGTGTTTGTGTTGTCTGGAACGTCACTTCCATAACATTATGTGATGGTTTAGCTGAACTGTATTGCTGAAACTATGTTGGAACGCACTACACCGGCGTGATGACGTCACGTCCTCGAAATCTCGCGAGATTTCGGCTGTATTAGCCGCAATGTCTCCTGGGATTACTTGGACGAGATCCCAGGAGACAGTGCGGGGTTCAGCAGGAAGTGATGCTGATCTCCGCAAGAGACCGCCCATCGCCGCAGCGGAGGAAAATAAAATATTACAAATTACATAAGGTAGGTTAATAAAAAAAAAAAAAACTGTGGCATTATCAAATGTACGGTCTAGAGGGAACAGAATGGAAAAATGTTATTAATATATGTGCAGAACCGCTTTAACAAGACTCGTGGCCACTCATTAAAATTAGAAGAAAAGAGGTCTAACCTTAAACTACGTAGAGGGTTCTTTACTGTAAGAGTGGCAAGGATGTGGAATTCCCTTCCACAGGCTGTGGTCTCAGCGGGGAGCATTGATAGTTTCAAGAAACTATTAGATAAGCACCTGAACGACCAAAACATACAGGGATATACAATGTAATATGACATATAATCACACACATAGGTTGGACTTGATGGACTTGTGTGTTTTTTCAACCTCACCTACTATGCAACTATATGTAAACAGTACTTACTAGAGGGAGCCTGAAACAGCATTTTTTTCCAGCAAAATTATTTCTTAAATAGGTTTTGTTTTTCCCATCCCTTTTAGGTTATTTTAGAAGTCCACTTTAAACTGAACTAATGTGGAAAACCATTTTAGAAATGGCTTTATTGTTTGCAGCAGATGACTTTCAAGTGATACTAAACGCACACTGTTTAATTTACATTGTCTCTTCTATCGTTGTTTATGTATGATGGCACTGTAATTATTTTAACAAACAATAAATAAAATTGGCACTGTAATTATTTTAACAAAAAAAAAAAAAATTCCTAATTGATTTACAGTGGTCACATGACCCAGCTCTTTCCCAGCCTGTCTGCAGGGAAACATAAGCAGGAGGAGCTTCTAGTCCTCTTCTGCTGGTCACATGTTCAAAAAAAAAAAAACAGCCTTTGTGATACAAAGTAAAAAATTATTATTTAATTTCAATAAACTGTTTTAAATTGTCATACAACTATATATTTGAAATCAAATCTTAATCATTTTTTGCCAATAAGATTGTATGGGCAGATTCCTGACAGTCACAGGCTGTGTCACACCCCTCCAGCCTGTATCTTATGCTGTGTACACACGACCGGACTTTCCGGCAGACTAGGTCCGACGGTCTTCCCGACGGACTTTCGAGGGAGTTCTGACGGACTTTCCAAACAAACGAACTTGGCCACACGCAATCACCGCAAAGTCCGCCAGATTCGAACGTGATGACGTACGACCGGACTAGAATAAGGACTAGCATACAGACTAACTGATTTTTCGACCGGACTCGAGTCCATCGGAAAGATTTGAAACATGTTCTAAATCTAAAGTCTGTCTGATTTTTTTGACAGCAAAGTTCCGATGAATCCCACACACAATCAAATTGTCAGACCGATTCGTTCCGCCGGACCTTTGCTATCGAAAAGTCCGGCCGTATGTACATGGCATTAGAATACGAGGGAGATGAAGCCTCCATTAATCTACATGCAATATCCCACCCCCATTGTGTTTAGCTGGTTATTAGGCATTAAGTAGGAGGGAGGGAGTGGGGCTGTCATTTACCACTGTGTATACGTCCACATGTGTGACTCTATAGTCATATGGGCTACACAGTTGTGATAGGGAGGAAAGGCTTAGCATGGAAAATCACTGAAAACTGAGCATGTGCAGCGTTGTCACCACAGCTGCAAAATTCTTAACTGCATTGGACACTCTGGCACTCTTTCGCACTGGGACTGCAGGGGAGGGTTTTTTTTCAGGTGCTTTACAGGCGCTCTTTTTATCCCAAAAACGACCAGTGTGAAAGGGGCCTAAGGCTTGGTTTCCACTATTGCATTTTATTTTTTTTGCCGTGACTTGAAGCAATTCCTGTGTATTCTTGAGGTCTATGGACCTCAAGTCGCATCAAATTAGTGTAGGGACTACTTTGAAGTCGCACAGGTATGAAAGGTACTCATTGGAAATCATAGGGAATGACTTGTCATGCGACTTTGCAGTCCCAAGTCGCATAATAAGTCGCACTAGTGGAAACCGAGCCTAAGATGGGGAATCTGTGCCGTGAGTCATCGGTAAGATGTCGCTGACCACCTTCTGAAAATGAGTTGCCTGGCTGGCTTTGGGTTTAATATTTTCTGAGTGACTGAACAGGAACAAGCAAGCAGATCAGAAAAGAAGTCAAGGCGTCTGATGCGTGTACTTGTTTCAGGATGATGTCTCAAAACGCTGAAAGCAGAACTCAGACCTTCAGCTAAAAAAAAATAAAAAATGAGTAGCCTAGTGAAAGTGGCTTTTGCTGCAATTCCCACCCTAATTCCAGAGCTGTTCCCTTCAATACTTTTTTGCCACAAGATGTCCTTGGTGTACGCATCACCCCGGTGTATATATGTTTGTATGTATGTATGTATGTGTGTGTGTGTGTGTGTGTGTGTGTGTGTATATGTGTGATATATATATATTTTTTTTTTTTAGAGTGGACGGTTGGCTTTTTTGTAATAACAACTGATGCGACTGATCAGCCACTCGGCTGTTATTACAAGGAGCAGGAGGGGACGTAAACCCCCCCCCCCCCCCGCTGCCTTCCGTGGCTAGCCCGGGCTCTCTCGTCCCATTGGGAGGCCGGAGCGGTCAGCCAACACATCCGACGGCTGGCCAGAGACCCGATCTAGGTCGGAAACGGCTTTGATGGGGTCTCAGATCTAGTAACCTGGAAGCGACATCATGACATCACTTCTGGTTTACTGAAGACTTAAAAGTGCCAGATTTAAAAACTTGGCGTTTTATATGCAAATAGTACCTGTCACATCTCTATTACAGTCGCAATGTTTACATTCCTTGTGACAGCAATAAAAGTGATCAAAAATAAAAAATGTAAAGGGACAGTGTAAAGATAAATAAGGAAAAAAAAATGATAAAGCGCCCCGTCACTCTGTGCTCACGCGCAGAAGCAAACGCAAACGTAATTCGCACCCACAAATGTAAACGGTGTTCAAACCACACATGTGAGATATCGCCGCGATCACTAGAGTGAGAGAAAGGATGCTAGAGCAAGACCTCCTCTGTGACTGAAACGGCTGGGGAGAGCACACTATTGGATTGTGGGAGAGGTAAGTGGCTATTTATTAACCGCTTAAGGGCAGCCCCACATACATATACTGCGGCAGGGTAGCCCTTAAGTGCAAAATCTCTTTGGGGGGGCGCTTAGCCCTGGTTCACGGTGCAGCAATTTTGCATGCGCCTTGACGGGTCAAATTGCATGCTAAATTGGCGGCAATTGCTGGCAATGGAACCGTCCGAATCGGTGTAATGCCACTTTTGTGGCGCCACACTGGCGCCATTTTGGCGCCACTTTGGCGACTTCAGGGTGTGATTTCCATTGACATCTCTGCAGCAATCCGCACAGATGTCTCTGAAATCGCCACCCCGAAGTCGGTACTGTCATGTGGGAATGAACTTCAGCTGAACTTGCACCATTTTGTTTCTGCTGTCAGTGTGAACTTGGGCTAAGTGTCAGATTAATCTATCACAATGTCGCAGTCCTGCTAAAAATAGCTGAACGCCGCCATTAATAGTAAAAACAATAAAAAAAATTCAATAAATGTCCATAAATCTATCCCATAGTTTGTAGAGGCTATACCTTTTGTGCAAACCATTTAAACACTTATTGGTATTTTTTTATTTTTTTACCAAAAACATGTAGCAGAATACATATTGGTCTAAACCAGTGGTCTCCAAACTGCGGCCCTGGGGCCAGATGTGGCCCTTTGCTTGCCTCTATCCAGCCCTTGGGGCACTATTCAATCCACAACTGACACCAAGGATGGGGCACTATTCCTCCCACTGACACCAAGGATGGGGCACTATTCCTCCCACTGATATTAATATGGCACTATTCCTTCCACTAAAACCAATGATGAGGCATTGTTTACTCCCACTGGCCACATAAAGTCAGAAGGACAGTAAACTGACCCTTTGTTTAGCTAGTTTGGAGGCCCCTGGTCTAAACTGATGAAGAAATTAGATTTTTTTAATTTTTTTTTTTTTGGATATGTTTTATAGCAGAAAGTTAAAAAAGAAAAATAAGAAATATATATATATATATATATATATATATATATATATATACACACACATACATAGATATACAGGATTTATATAGCGCCAACAGTTTTACGCAGCGCTTTACAATATAAAAAGGAGACAATACATTTACAATACAATAAAATACAAGAGGATTAAGAGGGCCCTGCTCAGAAGAGATTACACTCTAATAGGGTGGGGTATATATATATATATATATATATATATATATATATATAAAATCATAATATATACACACACAATATATATATATATTGTGTATATATACATACATATGATTTTTTTTAATTGTCTGTCTGTATTTTTTTTTGTTTATAAAAATAAATAAAAAAACACAAATAAAAACCGCAGAGGTGATCAAATACCACCAAAAGAAAGCTCTATTTGTGGGAAAAAGTACATAAATTCTGTTTGGGCAAAGTTGTCGGTTAAAGTAACGCAGTGCCGTATCGCGAAAAAATGGCCTGGTCAGGAAGGGAGTAGAACCTTCCGGAACTGAAGTGGTTAAAAGTCATCAGCTACTTTTAATTTTCATTTGAGACTGGAGCTCCAAATAAAAATAAAAGACACAACTTATATGAAACTCAATTTTAATACATAATATTGCATGTGTCCTTGTATGATGGAGCGCTGAGCTCTGAACACTGACTGTTCGGTTTCCTAATTGAATTTGTTCTTCTCATTGTGGTTACAAATTCTCTGAAACTTCCAATACGATCCTTAGCTGGAAAGATCCACCAGTTCTTGAAGAGTTAAAAAGCTTAGACATGATTGCGGTTAGGAGACAAGTGGCATAACCATACGACTAAGGCCTTATAGGCTGAAACACGTCAACTGAATTAATTAGCGTTTTTGAGGATCATTTTTTCTACATATGTCAGCATTCTGTTTTAAGACAGAGAGCATAGCTGACCCTGATTGAATGACCAATTATATTTTGTGCAGGTGCACATAGATATTAGACAGCACTATTGCTCATGGTATAAAGAGTTCTCATTGCATCGATTATGCCCACTGTATACACCCTTGCCACCACCAGTCCTGTCTGGGGTGGCCAGGAAAATCCATTCCAGGAAATCATTAGTGTTTATGTTATGTTTGTGAATACTTTTAGATGAACCTATGACTTGCCCATGCAGAATGAAAGTCAGGTTTACTTTACTGCCAGCCCAGCAGAAGTTCATATTCACCTTATTTTAAAGTGATACTAAAGTCTCAGTTTTTTTTTTTTTTTGTTTAACCACTTGCCGACCAGCAGCCGTCATTATACGGCTGCAGGTCGGCACGTTCCCGTGCGTTGTCGTAACTATACGTTGGCTCCTTTAAGCGGGATATTGCGTTTTTTTTAATCAAAAATATGTAGAAGAATTCAGTGATGTGAAAAAGTGTTTGCCCCCTTCCTCATTTCCTGTTCCTTTGCATGTTTGTCACACTTACCGTATATACTCGAGTATAAGCCGAGATTTTCAGCCTCTTTTTTGAGGCTGAAAGTGCCCCCCTCGGCTTATACTCGAGTCATCGCCGTCTGACTGCTCGATCAGCGTATCGAGCAGACAGACGGCGGACATACTACAATTCGAAAGCCGCGCCTCCGCCTCCGCCTCCGCCTGTGATAGGCGGAACACTGAATTTCCCAGCAGCCTGTGTTCCGCCTATCACGGACATCGTCTCATCCTCGTCCGTAGTACGAGGATGAGACGATGTCCGTGATAGGCGGAACACAGGCTGCTGGGAAATTCAGTGTTCCGCCTATCACAGGCGAAGGCGGAGGCGCGGCTTTTGAATTTTAGAATGGCCGCCGAGGCGCCGACGAAGAGCGGCGATCCTGGCAAGGCACGGGACGGAGGCAAGGCAAGGCACGGCACGGGACGGGACGGAGGCAAGGCACGACACGGGACGGAGGCAAGGAGGCAAGGCACGGCACGGGACGGAGGCAAGGAGGCAAGGCACGGCACGGGACGGAGGCAAGGAGGCAAGGCACGGGACGGAGGCTCGGGACACAGGCTCGGGACACAGGTAGGCTGGACACACACACACACACACACACACACACACGGACACACACACACAGGGATGGATGGATGGAGACACACACACACAGGGATGGATGGATGGATGGAGACACACACACACAGGGATGGATGGATGGATGGAGACACACACACACAGGGATGGATGGATGGATGGAGACACACACACACAGGGATGGATGGATGGATGGAGACACACACACACAGGGATGGATGGATGGATGGACACACACACACACAGGGATGGATGGATGGATGGACACACACACACACACAGGGATGGATGGATGGATGGACACACACACACACAGGGATGGACGGACACACAGGGATGGACGGACACACAGGGACGGACACACACACAGGGATGGACAGGCATGTCTCACCCTCGGCTTATACACGAGTCAATAAGTTTGCCAGTTTTTTTGGGGGTAAATTGGGGGCCTCGGCTTATATTCGGGTCGGCCTATACTCGAGTATATACGGTAAGTGTTTCGGAACATCAAACCAATTTAAACAATAGTCAAGGACAACACAAGTAAACACATAATGCAATTTGTAAATGAAGGTGTTTATTATTAAAGGTGAAAAAAAATCCAAACCATCATGGCCCTGTGTGAAAAAGTGATTGCCCCCTAAACCTAATAACTGGTTGGGCCACCCTTAGCAGCAACAACTGCAACCAAGCGTTTGCGATAACGTGCAATGAGGCTTTTACAGCGTCCTGGAGGAATTTTGGCCCACTCATCTTTGCAGAATTGTCCTAATTCAGTTACATTAGAGAGTTTTCGAGCATGAACGGCCTTTTTAAGGTCATACCACAACATCTCAATAGGATTCAGGTCAGGACTTTGGCTAGGCCACTCCAAAGTCTTCATTTTGTTTTTCTTCAGCCATTCGGTGGTGGACTTGCTGGTGTGTTTAGGATCATTGTCCTGCTGCAGAACCCAAGTTCGTTTCAGCTTGAGTACACGAACAAATGGTCAGACATTCTCCTTCAGGATCTCTTGGTAGACAGCAGAATTCATAGTTCCTTTTATCACGGCAAGTCTTCCAAGTCCTGAAGCAGCAAAACAGCCCCAGACCATCACACTACCACCACCATATTTTACTGTTGGTATAATGTTCTTTTTATGAAATGCAGTGTTCCTTCTACGCCAGATATACTTGGACACACACCTTCCAAAGAGTTCCACTTTTGTCTCATCGGTCCACAGAATGTTGTCCCAAAAGTCTTGGGGATCATCAAGATGTGTTGTGGAGAAATTGAGACGAGCTTTGATGTTCTTTTTGCTCAGCAGTGGTTTTCTCCTTGGAACTCTGCCATGCAGGCCATTTTTGCCCAGTCTTTTCCTGATGGTGGAGGCATGAACGCTGACCTTAACTGAGGCAAGTGAGGCCTGCAGTTCCTTGGACGTTGTTGTGGGGTCTTTTGTGACCTCTTGGATGAGTCGTCGCTGCATTCTTGGGGTAATTTTGGGCAGCCGGCCACTCCTGGGAAGGTTCACAATTGTTCCATGTCTTCGCCATTTGTGGATAATGGCTAGGGATGAGCTTCGTGTTCGAGTCGAACGTACGTTCGACTCGAACATTGGCTGTTCGGGCGTTCGGCGAAATCCGAACTCTTGGTCCGTTCGCGTCAAAATTCGTATGGCACGCGCGGACCACAATGCACTGCGATGGCGCAGTGCATTGCTGGCTCATGATTGGCCAAGCATGCACTGTGACCCCGCATGCTTGGCCAATCGCAGCGCCAGCAGCGAGGAGAGCCATGATTGGCCACGGGCATCCTGCCTGTGGCCAATCATAGCTCAGGCTGTGTAGTGGACGCCCCACACTATATAAGGCCGCCTTTGAGGCGGCCTCGTGTAGTGTGTTGGCATCTGAAGCAGTGGGTGTTCTGTGTACCTTCAACACAGTTACACACCAATCGTTTTTGGCTGATTTCCTATCTTGCTCTTGTGTAGTGGTTATTGTCTGTGCCCTGACCGCAGTAAACACCACTACACTATATTCACCTCACCTATATAGCTAGCTAGTGATCTATCTTTAACCACTTAACAACCGCCCATTGCCGATTAACGGCTTCAGGGCGGTTGTTTAACTCTGAGAGGCCGTTAATTAACAGCCTCCCAGAATTCTGCTCTTGCGCGCCCCCTGGGGCGCGCACTCGAGAGCATCCGTGACATCACGGATCACGGTAAACGGCCGCTCGTCGCGGCCGTTTACTACGTGATCGCTCCGTCAAATGACGGAGTGATCACTTGTAAACAAACCGGCGTCATGTTATGACGCCGGTTCCTCCCTCCCCTCTCTGTACCGATCGGTACAGCGGAGGGGAAAGAGATCGGTGTCAGCAGCGATGTGGGCTGCATCTGCAGTGCCCACATCGCTGCTCACCGAATTTAACCCCTCAATTCCCTGCCAATACTCTGCAATACCAGTGCATACTCTGCAGTACCCTGCCATTACTCGGCAGTACCCCCCATTACTCTGCAGTACCCTGCCTTTACTCTGCAGTACCCCCCATTACTCTGCAGTAACCCCCATTACTCTGCAGTACCCTGCCATTACTCTGCAGTACCCCCCAATACTCTGCAGTACCCGCCATTACTCTGCAGTACCCCACCATTACTCTGCAGTGCAGTACCCTGCCATTACTCTGCAGTACCCTGCCATTACTCTGCAGTACCCTGCCTTTACTCTGCAGTACCCTGCCATTACTCTGTAGTACTCCCCAATACTCTGCAGTACCCTGCTATTACTCTGTAGTACCCCGCCAATACCCTGCCAATACTCTGCAATACCAGTGCATACTCTGCAGTACCCTGCCATTACTCTGCAGTACCCCCCATTACTCTGCAGTACCCTGCCTTTACTCTGCAGTACCCTGCCATTACTCTGTAGTATTCCCCAATACTCTGCAGTACCCTGCTATTACTCTGTAGTACCCCGCCAATACCCCGCCAATACTCTGCAATACCCTGCCATAAATTGCCATACCCAGCCATACTCGGAGATACCCAGCCATACTCGGTGATACCCTGAAATACCCAACCATAGACGCCCCCCACCCCTCACCGCCCTCCGATGCTTCTACCAACTCGCCAGTACGATCAAAGCCAGAATCTTTTTTTTATTTTTTATTTCAGGCTTCCCAGCCTAGAGGTGAGATGTGGGGTCATATTGACCCCCAGATTTCACTGTAAAGAGGACCTGTCACCCCATATTCCTATTACAAGGGATGTTTACATTCCTTGTAATAGGAATAAAAGTGATCAAAAATATATTTTTGGGGAAAAAAATGTCAAACTAAAATAAATAAAGTAAAATGAACAATAAAAAAAAAAAAAATAATAATTAAAGCGCCCATGTCCCCATGTGCTCGCACGCAGAAGCGAACGCATGCGTAAGCCCCGCCCACATATGAAAACGGTGTTCAAACCACACATGTGAGGTATCGCCGAGAACGTTAGAGCGAGAGCAATAATTCTAGTCCTAGACCTCCTCTGCAACTGAAAACATGTAACCAGTAAAAAAAAATTTATGAAGAAAAAATTACTAATCTGCTAAATTTTATAACAGAAACAAAGAAAAATTCATTTTTTCGCAGAATTTCCGGTCTTTTTTCTTTTATAGCACAAAAAATAAAAAAAACTGAGAGGTGATTAAATACCACCAAAAGAAAGCTCTATTTGTGTGAAAAAAAGGACAAACATTTCATATAGGTCCAGTGTTGCATGACTGAGTAATTGTCATTCAAAATGTGAGAGCACCAAAAGCTGAAAATTGGTCTGGTTATTAAGGGTGTTTAAGTGCCCAGTGGTCAAGTGGTTAATAATAGAGCTTGCAGTCAGTAGTGTTAGGAGATAGTGCGTGCTGTCTGCGTGCTCTGTACCCAGTACATACCGCTATAATATAGGGCAGGCCCCTACTTTCAAACATCCAACTTACAAACATCTCCTACTTGCAAACGCAAGGAGACAGCAGCAAGTGAGATGAAAAAAGACGGATGGCAAAACAAATTATACAGGGGTGATAACCCTTCCCTATGTTTTCCAAAAAGCTTAAAAATAGTTTTTTTGACTGGAGCTACACTTTAAAAATGTACCAGTTGAAAATTACAAACAGATTCAACTTAACACAACAAACCTACACAGTCCCTGTCTTGTTTGCACCGCCTGTATACTGCTGTTCTGAGTATATAGGGCCTGGGGGCCACACGCATTTCCTTTTTTTAATATGGGTACAGGGTTCCCCTTAATATGCGTACAAGACCCAAATAGGCTGGTAATGGGCAGGGAGGGCTACCCATGCCATTTTTCTGAATGATTTTCAACCATATTGCAGGAACCAGATATAACATTAAAACCGCAAGCAGTTTTAAATGGTGTTATTTCCGTTAAATGTCATTTTGTGCAGGGACTGTTCTAAACACGGGAAACACGTGGCACTTCACAGGCATACTACAGACACCCCCCAGGCACCATATTTAAAGTAATATTTCACTTTTTTTTTTCACTTTAATCGTCATTAAAATCAGTGCTCCCGCCAAAACGGCCGTTTTTAAAACTTTTTTTTGCATTGACCCATGTCCCCTGAGGCAGGAGTCAGGTCCCCAAACCCTTTTTAGGACAGTATCTTGCATATTAGCCGTTAAAATTGGCACTTTCCATTTCGAACGTTCGAGTCCCATAGACTTCAATGGGGTTCTAACGTTCGTAACGAATGTAGGGTCCGTTCGAAAGTTCTGGTGCGAACCGAACCGGGGGGTGTTCGGCTCATCCCTAATAATGGCTCTCACTGTGGTTCGCTGGATTCCCAAAGCTTTGGAAATGGCTTTATAACCCTTTCCAGACTGATAGATCTCAAATACTTTCTTTCTCAATTGTTCCTGAATTTCTTTGGGTCTCGGCATGATGTGTAGCTTTTAAGGATCTTCTGGTGGACCTTACTGTGTCAAGCAGCTCCTATTTAAGTGATGCCTTGATTGTGAACAGGTGTGGCAATAATCAGGCCTGGGTGTGGCTATAGAAATTGAACTCAGGTGTGGACAACCACAGTTATAGTATGTTTTAACAAGGGGGGCAATCACTTTTTCACACAGGGCCATGATGGTTTGGATTTTTTTTCACCTTTAATAATAAACACCTTCATTTACAAATTGCATTTTGTGTTTACTTGTGTTGTCCTTGACTATTGTTTAAATTGGTTTGATGTTCCGAAACACTTAAGTGTGACAAACATGCAAAGGAACAGGAAATGAGGAAGGGGGCAAACACTTTTTCACACCACTGTACATATCGGCCTAAACTAAGGAAAAAAATTGTTTAAAGAAATAAATAAAAAATTGGATACTTATAGCAAAAAGTAAAAAAATATTGTGTTTTTTCAAACTTGTCACTCTTCTTTTGTTTATAGCGCAAGAAATAAAAAACGCAGAGGTGATCAAATACAACCAAAAGAAAACTCTATTTGTGGGGAAAAAATATTAAAAATGTAATTTGGGTAGAGCTTTGCTTGACCGTGCAATTGTCATTCAAAATGTGACAGCACTGAAAGCTGAAAATGGCTTGGGAGGAAGTGGGTGTTTGTGCCTGGTTGGCAAGTGGTTAATGAATTTTAAAAAAAAAACTAACCAGTAAAGTTAGCCCATTTTTTTTTTTTCTTGTATAATGTGAAAGATTTTATGTTGCGAGAATCGTGATCCTTTTATTCACAAAAGAATTGTGATTCTTATTTTGGCCAGAATCGTGCAGCTTAACAGGCCAGGGTCAGTTCACGTGGAAGCAATCTAAACGGTAGGCAGAGGCATAGTCAAAAAACAGGCCAGGGTCAGTTCACATGGAAGCAGTCTAAATGGTAGGCAGAGGCATAGTCAAAAAACAGGCCAGGGTCAGTTCACGTGGAAGCAGTCTAAACGGTAGGCAGAGGCATAGTCAAAAAACAGGCCAGGGTCAGTTCACGTGGAAGCAGTCTAAACGGTAGGCAGAGGCATAGTCGAAAAACAGGCCAGGGTCAGTTCACATGGAAGCAGTCTAAACGGTAGGCAGAGGCATAGTCAAAAAACAGGCCAGGGTCATTCACATAGAAGGCAGTGGCATGATTATTTTACTCTGCACTGAATCAAAGAAATGCTGTTTTAAGATCGTGCGGGGTGGGGGGGTTGAATCACCATCTTGATTCTTCAATGATTAATCATGCAGCTCTACTAGCAGTTTTTCCCTGGGACCTTAAAATAATTTCAAGGGTTCATCTGGGGTAAAAAGTCTGTTGTAGATCCTTCACTATTCTGTAGTGATGGAAAAAATTATGCCGCGCTAGGAAAAAACATGAAAACAAATAAACTATATGTGAAACAGGCAGCAGTAATAGATGTGATATAACACCAAAACAGATATGCAAAAATGGAAAACTGCGCCAACCCTATACTAAAATAAATAACAAAAAATAGTGACAAAATATAAGTAGTTATCATTAAATAATTATAACGACAAAAATACACCTTAAGTGCAAAAAACACAGTATTACATAAAATAAAATAAAAATATCATAAACAAAAGTCCAATCATGGAAAGTTCATAAGTGAGTCCGGATAAACGTTTGTGACACCACAGTGATTCAACACAATCCAAAAAGCGCATAAAGTGCCCGTCACCGTATATTCAATGCGCTTACCAGAAAATAAACAAATGGCGTTTGTATATATTCGATGGGTCCCATCAAAAGATATCCTCCTTTTTAGTAGGTCAGCTCTCCATCTCCTAATAGTGCCTTCTAGATACCAATCTATTTCGTGGTCCCAATAAGGAGCTCTTATTTTTTTTTTATAAGTGATCACATTCCCTCTGTTCTCAGCTGCATAAGAGTTGGGGGGTGGAGAAGCAGAAACAAAAAATCAAGGATCCCTCTAGGTACTTCCCCCTTCTTTTTTTCCTGTACCTGAATCACGGATGGAGGTACAACCCGTGTGCTTCATTTAAAAGTTTTAAATGAAGCACACGGGTTGTACCTCCATCCGTGATTCAGGTACAGGAAAAAAAGAAGGGGGAAGTACCTAGAGGGATCCTTCATTTTTTGTTTCTGCTTCTCCACCCCCCAACTCTTATGCAGCTGAGAACAGAGGGAATGTGATCACTTATAAAAAAAAATAAGAGCTCCTTATTGGGACCACGAAATAGATTGGTATCTAGAAGGCACTATTAGGAGATGGAGAGCTGACCTACTAAAAAGGAGGATATCTTTTGATGGGACCCATCGAATATATACAAACGCCCTAATTTGTTTATTTTCTGGTAAGCGCATTGAATATACGGTGACGGGCACTTTATGCGCTTTTTGGATTGTGTTGAATCACTGTGGTGTCACAAACGTTTATCCGGACTCACTTATGAACTTTCCATGATTGGACTTTTGTTTATGATATTTTTATTTTATTTTATGTAATACTGTGTTTTTTGCACTTAAGGTGTATTTTTGTCGTTATAATTATTTAATGATAACTACTTATATTTTGTCACTATTTTTTGTTATTTATTTTAGTATAGGGTTGGCGCAGTTTTCCATTTTTGCATATTCTGTAGTGGTATGTGAAGCCTTAAACAGAGGGACGCTGAGGTTTCACACTGAGTAATAACAATTTCCTTCCACGTACTCAAAGCCCATGGTACGTATTACATGTGGCTGACCTCGCACTCTGTGATCCATCTATATCATCTCACTGACAAGAGTTATGTTCTTATTACTTGCACTGGATATTCATACATCACAATGGACTTCAAAACCACAACAGAGCTGTACAATCGGGGAGGGGGACAATGCTTGTGCTCCATCCTTCTTGTTCTCGGCACGTTCTTCCACTCAACATTTTCACTTCCCACTTGTCTGAGAAGACAGAAGTTGCATTCTCGTACTATCGGGTGGGGATAGTTTTTAGAAATAGGGATGTAGGAGAGTACAGACATTATAAAGGGTTGGCATCGCCGATTATCCTATCACTGGACATTTGTGAGTTGATCTTTCATCTGAAGTGAAAAATGTCTATGAAAGCTGGCGAGTCTATTACAGACATTCGCTGACTACCATATTTTCTGGTAAGATTCACACTCGGTATAATACTGAATCTATAGAGGTCCCATCTGTCGACATTGCGATTGGCAGCAGGCTATCGAGAGAAAGTGTCATGGACCTTCCAGTGAAATCAATAGCAAATCGTTATTAAAATCAATGATTCACCACCAGGAAATGACTAGTGTGTATGGGCTTGTGAGGTCAGTTAAAGCTGAACTTCAGGCAGACATGAAATACACAAATTCTAAAGCAGAGGTCCAGCTGAAAAAAAAAATGTTTTTTTAAAAGTCAGAAGCTGCAAACACTGTAGCTGCTGACTTTTAATAAAAGGACGCTTACCTGTCTAGGGAGCCCACAATGTCGCCCCTCCCGAGGCCGATCCGTCCATCAGATCGGGTACAGGCGCCGCTATTCCAACTAAGGGAAACTGGACATGGAGCCTTGTGGCTTCACTGCCAGTTTCCGACTGCGAGAGTCGCGTGGCGCTTTGTGAATGGCCAACTTGTCTTCTGGGATGCACATGGGTTCCAGAAGACAATGGGGGGAGGGCTCTCCATAGAAGAGGATGTGGTCCTCGGCCGCAGCCCAGCTGGATCGGAAGTACTCTTATGGCGCGTACACGTGACCGGACTTTCCGGCAGAAAAGGTCAGATGGAATAATTTCATCGGATATTCCGATCGTGTGCGGGCTTCATCTGACTTTTTTTTTATTTATTTTTTTTTTAAATTCTGACGGACCTAGAAATAGAACATGTTTTTAAATCTTTCCAACGGAATCAATTCCTATCGGGAAAACAGTTCGTCTGTATGCTGGTCCGACAGACCAAAAACGACGCAAGGGCAGCTATTGGTTATTGAACTTCCTTCTCTAGTCCCGTCGTACCTCATTGCGTTCTAACTAGGGCTGAAACAACTAATCGATTAATCGACAACTAATCGGTTACTATTTTCATAATCGATTAATCGGGTAGTAACATAATGGGGTTAAAAAACGAAACTAAAATGAGCCCTTTATAGTACAAAAATATAATCACTACTGTAAATATTACTTTCACTGTTCTACAGTAAAAAAATGAACCCCTTCCAGTAGTGATTATCTGCTTTTTTGTACTATAAAGGGCTAATTTTAGTCTTTTTAACCCCATTAGGTTACTACACGTCTTAGGCCTGGTTCACATCTATATGTTTATTGGTGCTTTTTGCAGAAACGCACTACAGTTCATTTACACGGTTTCTTATGGGACACGTTCATATCTGTGCTTTTTTCAGCCGCTGCATATTTGGAAAGGGTCAGTCGACTTTTAACGCAAAGCAGTGATTTTTTGGTTCAATATACTTCAATGGAGAAGCTGCAGAAAACAATGTAATGCGTTTTTGCAGCAATTTGTGTTTTTTAATCTGCCGGAAAAAAAAAATGCAAAAACGCAAATTGCAGTAAAATCTCGTGCGTAAAGATCAAAACGCGCAGCAAAAAGCACTGCAGAAATAGATCAAAAGCAAAAACTGCATAGGTGTGTACCGAGCCTTATGCTGGCCTCACCCATCAATTTTGAGGTGAGAATATTCAGATGAAAAATCTTTGTACATTTGCTGAATGAAAGAATGTTGTTTGAAATTTTCACTTCATTTCTGAGCAAAAAACACATACACTGTGTGAAAATTCCTTTGACCAAGAAGTTTTCTATTATTTCCAAAATTTTCCCGTCACTGTGGTTAAAAAATGAACATCAATTTTACCCACTTTTTTTTTTAAGGTTATTAACCAATTAATCGAAACAAAAATCGGCCAACTAATCGATTATGAAAATAATCGTTAGTTGCAGCCCTAGTTCTAACCGAACGGACTTTGGTGTGATCGTGTGTAGGTAAGTCCTTTTCGGGGGAACTCTGTTGCAAAGATCGTCAGAGTTTATGTTTGCTATTCTTTGTAAAAATTTCTCCTCTGCTTTTGCTCAGCTAACTGAGGGTCCCCCCAGGGGCGGGTCCAGAGCCTAGTCTAGGGAGGGGCACTGGCAAAAAAATAAGGTGTTGCTTACAGACCTGTATTTAACATATCATACAGTCCTAACCTTGTTTAAAACAGTGACACGTTTATTGTTACATTACAGACAGATTTGTAATAATTACTATCTTCTTTATTACTGTTCCCCACTTGTGTCACCTTCTTCTTCATTACTGTTCCCCACTTGTGTCACCTTCTCCTTCATTACTGTCCCCCACTTGCGTCACCTTCATTACTGTCCCCCACTTGCGTCACCTTCATTACTGTCCCCCACTTTTGTCACCTTCATTGCTGTCCCCCACTTGTGTCACATTCTCCTTCATTACTATCCCCCACTTGCGTCACCTTCATTACTGTCCCCCACTTCCGTCACCTTCATTACTGTTCCCCACTTTTGTCACCTTCATTACTATCCCACACTTGTGTCACCTTCTCCTTCATTACTGTTCCCCACTTTTGTCACCTTCATTACTGTCCCCCACTTGTGTCACCTTCTCCTTCATTACTGTCCCCCACTTGTGTCACCTTCATTACTGTCCCCCACTTTTGTCACCTTCATTACTGTCCCCCACTTGTGTCACATTCTCCTTCATTACTGTCCCCCACTTGCGTCACCTTCATTACTGTCCCCCACTTGTGTCACCTTCTCCTTCATTACTGTCCCCCACTTTTGTCACCTTCATTACTGTCCCCCACTTGTGTCACATTCTCCTTTATTACTATCCCCCACTTGCGTCACCTTCATTACTGTCTCACACTTGTGTCACCTTCTCCTTCATTACTGTTCCCCACTTTTGTCACCTTCATTACTCTCCCCCACTTGCGTCACCTTCTCCTTCATTACTGTCCCCCACTTGTGTCACCTTCTCCTTCATTACTGTCCCCCACTTGCGTCACCTTCATTACTGTCCCCCACTTGTGTCACCTTCTCCTTCATTACTGTTCCCCACTTTTGTCACCTTCATTACTGTCCCACACTTGTGTCACCTTCTCCTTCATTACTGTTCCCCACTTTTGTCACCTTCATTACTGTCCCCCACTTGTGTCGCCTTCTCCTTCATTACTGTCCCCCACTTGTGTCACCTTCTCCTTCATTACTGTCCCCCACTTGTGTCACCTTCTCCTTCATTACTGTCCCCCACTTGTGTCACCTTCATTACTGTCCCCCACTTGTGTCACTTTCTCCTTCAGTATTGTCCCCCACTTGTGTCACCTTCATTACTGTCCCCCACTTGTGTCACTTTCTCCTTCAGTATTGTCCCCCACTTGTGTCACCTTCATTACTGTCCCCCACTTGTGTCACTTTCTCATTCAGTATTGTCCCCCACTTGTGTCACCTTCATTACTGTCCCCCACTTGTGTCACCTTCTCATTCATTACTGTCCCCCCGCTTGTGTCACCTTCTCCTTCATTACTGTCCCCCACTTGTGTCACCTTCTCATTCATTACTGTCCCCCCGCTTGTGTCACCTTCTCCTTCATTACTTTCCCCTGCTTGTGCCATCTTCTTCATTACTGTCCCCTGCTTGTGTCACCTTCTTCATTACTGTCCCCCACTTGTGTCACTTTCTTCATTACTGTCCCCTGCTTGTGTCACCTTCATTACCGTCCCCCACTTGTGTCTCCTTATTCATTACTGTCCCCTGCTTGCATCACCTTCTTCATTGCTGTCCCCTGCTTGCATCACCTTCTTCATTGCTTTCCCCCACTTGTGCCACCTTCATTATTGTCGTCCCCCGCTTGTTTCACCTTCTCCTTCATTACTGTCTCCCGCTTGTGTTACCTTCTCCTTCTTTACTGTCCCCCTCCCTCACTTGTGTCACCTTCTTCTCCATTACTGTCCCCCACTTGTGTCACCTTCTCCATTACTGTCCTCCTCCCCCACTTCTGTCACTCACCTTATAATTCATTACTGTATACTACTATTCGATCCAATCTCACCTTATCCCCTCTCTGGGGATGGGATCTGGTGAGTAGTCCACTCTAGTCCCTCAGACAGTTGTTCGGGCGGGAGGAGGAGAACTCGGGCAGCCGTGGATCTGAGCCAGCCAGTAGTACAGAAGCAGCACACAGGCAGAAAAGGTCGGGACGGCTGCTGCAAGTCACTCTCTCTGCATGCAATGCTGCCAGGCGGTGGGCTGTGGGCGCTGGAGATGGAGTGGAGTGGAGGAGACACTGCCATGAAGAAGATCGCACACACATCGACCATGCCCCTCCCTACTGCCGAGTCACTCCCTCTCATGCCGCTGCATGCCAGAGAAGGAGGAGGTGGGTGGAGACAGCTGTGCAGTGTAGCACTAGGTGCAGGCCTCTCTCCGCTCGGCCTCCTGAGTGAGACTGTGACTTCATTGGTTGCTGGACGTCAGGCAGGGCTGCCCTAGCAAACCATTCTGGCAATCTAGTTTAGAAGGGTGGCTGTGTCTCAGTCGGTAATATTTTCTTGCGGGGGGGGGGGGCAAATGCCCTATTGCCCCTGCTCCCTGGTTCACCCTGTGTACACTGGGACTTAGAGTCTTACTAATGTCCCCATTTTGTGCGCACTCCTCTTTTGGAAAAATAAATCTGTGTGCAGCTGTTTACAGTGCTGTATACAGAGGCAGAGCGAGAGGGACATGGAGCAAATGCCACACCTTTCCTTCTCTTCCCCAGTGGTGATTGACAATGGCTCCAGAGTCAGCATGGATTTGGATCTGTGTCCCTCTCAGGAATTGCTGCACATAAGGTTGTCCTTCTCAGTGAGAGTGTGCGAAAACTCCATAGGTTGCAGTGAGCACAGGGGTCACCTACATACCTGAAGTTGGCCAGCTTGGCCTGGGCACAGTTAATGGAGCAAAAAAGAAGCGCAAGAGAATGAAAGTCCTACTAAAAGCATCTAATTAAAAATGGCATTAAAAGAGAAGTATGGCTTCTTTAACCACTTCAATACCAGGCACTTTTACCCATTTCCTGACCAGGCCAAATTTTCATTCAGTTGAATAATTGTGCTGTCATGCAACACTATACCCATATTCATTTTTTAGCATTTTTTGACGCAAAAAAATCTGTGTTTATTATTTAGTCCTCTTTAGTCCTAGGAAAGATATATATATATATATATATATATATATATATATATATATATATATATATATATATATATATATAATATTATACACAGTGCCTTGCAAAAGTATTCAACCCTTGACATTTTTCGTTTTGTTGCCTCACAACCTGGAATTCATGGATTGTTTGAGGATTTGCATAATTTAATTTACAGAACATACCCACAATTATTATTTATTGTGAAGCAAACAATAATTAGGACAAAATAACAGAAAAGGTCAATGTGCATAACTATTCACCCCCCTAAAGTCAATACTTTGTAGAGCCACCTTTTGCGGCTATCACAGCTCCAAGTCGCTTTGGTTAAGTCTCTATGAGGTTGTCACATCTTACCACTGGTATTTTTGCCCATTCCTCCTTGCAAAACTGCTCCAGCTCCTTCAAGTTGGATGGTTTGCGCTTGTGAACAGCAATCTTTTAGTCTGACCACAGATTTTCTATTGGATTGAGGTCTGGGCTTTGACTAGGCAATTCCAACACATTTATGTTTCCCCTTAAACCACTCAAGTTTTGCTTTAGCAGTGTGTTTTGGGTCATTGTCCTGCTGCTACCTTCATCCTAGCCTCAAATCACACACAGAGCAGTACAGGTTTTGCTCAAGAATATCCCTGTATTTAGCACCATCCATCTTTTCCTCAAATCTGACCAGTTTCCCGACTGCTGAAAAACATCCCCACAGCATGATGCTGCCACCACCAGGTTTCATTGTGGGGATGGTGTTCTTTGGATGATGTGATGTGTTGGGTTTGCACCAGACATAGCGTTTTCTTTGATGGCCAAAAAGTTAAATTTTAGTCTCATCAGACCAGAGCACCTTCCTCCTTACGTTTTGTGAGTCTCCCACATGCCCTTTTGCATCCTCAAAACGTGCCATTTTGATTTTGCTGAAAGTAAAAGCTTTCTTCTGGCCACTCAGCCATAAAGCCCAACTCTATGGAGAGTACGGCTTATTGTTGTCCTATGTACACATACTCCGGTCTCTGCTGTGGAACTCTGCTGCTCCTCCAGGGTTACCTTAAGTCTCTGTGCTGCCCCTCCGATTAATACCCTTCTTGCCCAGTCTGAGTTTTGGTGTGCGGCCGTCTCTTGGCAGGTTTGCTGTTGTGCCATGTTCTTTCCGTTCTTTGGTTATGATAGATTTGATGGTGCTCCTAAGGGTCATCAAAGATTTGGATATTTTTTTTAACCTAAAACTTACTTGTACTTCTCAACAACATTGTCCCTTACTTGTTTGGAGAGTTTCTTGGTTTTCATGGCAGTGTTTGGTTAGTGGTGCCTTTTGCTTAGGTTTTGCAGCCTCTGGGGCCTTTCAAGGTGTGTATATGTAATGACAGATCATTTGACACTTAGATTGCACACAGGTGGACATCATTTCACTAATTATGTGACTTCTGAAGGTAATTGGTTGCACCAGAGCTTTTTATGGGCTTAATAACAAAGAAGGTGAATACATACACACATGCCAATTATCAGTTTTTTATTTCTGAAAAATTGTTTTATGTATATATTTCTCTATTTTTACTTCACCAACTTAGATTATTGTGTTCTGATCCATCACATATAATTCAGATAAAAAAAACCCATTGAACTAAAGGCTGTAATGTAACAAAATAGGTAAAAAGCCAAGGGGGCGAATACTTTTTCAAGGCAATGTGTGTGTGTGTGTGTGTGTGTGTGTGTGTGTGTGTAATGTAATGTAATTTTATATATATATATATAATTAAAAAAAAAAAATATATATATATATATATATATATATATATATGTTAGAAGGCCAGTATGGTGGCCTGAATTTATGGGAGGAGCCCGGAGGGGTAATTAATCAGCCCGTTCAGCTGTGTTCCTTGTCGGCCAGTATGGTGGCCGGAATTTATGGGAGGAGCCCGGAGGGATATTTAATCAGCCCATTCTGCTGTGTTCCTTGTCGGTTCCTGTGTGCGATAGTTGCTACGTCACAGATCTAGGGCCGACTGTTCGAGACCATTCGTTAGAGTGAGTTAGTGTTCGTGAGTTCCCATGTTCGTTAAAAGTCCTGTCTTCATCCTCGTGTTACAAATCTGTTTTTTGTCTTCGTGAGCGTTCGTGTATTTGTGTGTATTGAGTCTCACAACACTCAAAACTTACCGGTGTCGTACAACGCATCTGGTCCGGCTGTCGCAGGTAGGGCTTCGGCTCCCATTTCTCATTTCATGTTATTTCATGTCACTAAACTGTGATACGTTGAACTCACGAACCACTCACTAAAATGTCACCATCGTATTTTCCGATATTGTTTCAGGCATTCGTTACCTCTAACACTTGTGCTCCTTGCTTCTCGAAAGAAGTCGTGGTCACCCGTCCGTGACACCACATCGAGCATTTTTATTTCACAAACCTTTCGCTATACCGACCAAATCATTGGTCTCTACGTCCGAATCATTCGGATCATTTCGAAAATTCCCAATCAGACGTTCTAAGTTCTAATTAACCGGATCATTTCAATCATTTCAATCATTTCACAATCATTTCATTTCATTTCATTTCGGTCACAATTATCGCTCCGATTTGAATCTAGTCGCATCTCCGATGCACCGATTCGCTCCGGTGTGCCCCAGTTATCGGCCTCATTTCAGTACATGCTCCAGAGACAGAATCATTCGCAGGTTCAGGCATGGTTTTCGATTCTTGTCTTTGTCATGGCATATCATTTCTGGTCACCTATCACGCCCCGTTACGAATCCAGTCGCATTCTACCGATGCACCGATTCGCCTCGGTACGCCGAGTTGTTTGGCCTCATTTCTATACATGCTCGAGAGACGGATTCTTTACCGAATCGTTGGGCCAGTCGTTGATTCCGGTCTCTGTCATGGTGTGTCACTTATTACGCTCCGGTTCGAATCCTGTCGCAGTTGCATGCACCGATTCGTTCCGGTGTGCCCAGCTGCTTGGCCCCATTTCAGTACATGCTCCAGAGACAGGGCTCACTATCAAATCATGAGCGCAGCCGTTGATCCCTGTCTTTGTCATGGGTATCATTTAGTTTCACCTATCACGTTCCGACACAAATAGTCACGCCTGTGCACTAATTCGTCTCGGCGTGCCCCAGGACAGGCCTCATTTCAGTACATGCTCCAGAGTCCGTTTCGTGCTCAGTCGCAGAGTTACGGCATGGCGATCCGGGCCTCTATCATGGCGGATTCACTCATTTCACTGTCACCTCCTGCACCTCGGTTCAAACCCAGTTGTTTTACAATGTTCAGGTTCTAGCCGAGGGGCCGTTCTCATTTTGGCCTCATTTCACTAATTGCCTCATTTCAGTACATGCTCCAGAGTCCGGCTCGCTGTCAGTTGCGCCAGCGACACGACCGAGCTGCGCCTCTGTCATAGCAGATTCTCATCAAAGGCAACATTTCGTCTATGTTTGTTCGTCTCATTTCATTTCATTGCAAAAAAAAAAAAAAAAAAAAGGAAAAGAAAAGAAAATAAAAAAATAATATATATAAAAAAAAATAAAAAACATTTCATTGTGTTTGTTTGTCTCATTTCATTTCATTTAGTTTCATTTCATTTCAAAACTCACCACTCCCATTAAAGTCACCATTTAGCCAGTTGTCTATGACAGGTATGGAATTCTCAACTGGTTTTGCCTTCATATTTGCAGGTCAGTCGAGTCCAGTAGCATCCCCCATGCACTGATTCGTCTAAGGCATGCCCCAGTTGTCTTGACCTCATTTCGTTCTGTGCTCCACAGTCTAAACTCATCGTTAATCACAACATACCAATTCTTGTCTATATCACGGCAAACATTTCATTTCACATACTCATCGCTTAAGCCGCGTACACACGGGCGGACTGTCTGGCCAACTAAGTCCGTCAGACAATCCGACGGACAGTCCGTCCTACTTTCGAATGAACGGACTTGACCACACACGATGAACAAACAGTCCGTTGAAAGCTTGCGCGATGACGTGTACAGCACGTACGACGGGACTAGAAATAGGACGTCCAATACACAGCAATGCAACCTTCCGCCGTGTAAATCCTTTCTGAGCATGCGCCATACTTAGTCCGTCCAACTAGCCTACTCACGAGCGGACTGTCCGCTGAAACCAAAGTTGGACGGACAATATTACGGAAATTCCGAAATACTTAGTCCGCCAGACTGCACGCTGAAAAAGTCCGCTGAAGCCCACACACGAGCGGACTGTCCGCTGAAATGTGTTTCGGCGGACTAAGTTGGACAGACAGTCCGCCCGTGTGTACGCGGCTTTACTGAGTCGAATCCACTCAAACCAGCAAGGCATTGATCCGCACCCGTCATTTCAGCATTACGGGTATAACTCAATAATTCATATCGGATTCATTTCATACACTCCACGATCGTTTGTGTCAGATTTATCACATACAACCAATTCATAGGATTCATTTCACACCTACATCCGATTCATATCGGATTCATTTCAGACACATCCAAGTACAACTTTGTGCAATTGTTGCTAGCACGCATCCAATCACAAACGTCCTGCAATCACCGCAAGCACACCCAGGCATAACTCCCTGCAATCATGGCAGACTCACATCCAAGCATAAACTTCTTGCAATCGTTGTAAGCACGCATCCAAGCATAGACTTCTTGCAATGGTTGCTAGCACACATCCTAGCATAAACCTTGCAGTTGTCGCTAGCAAGCCCCAGGCACAAATTTATTGCTATCCTTGCTGGCAAGCAGTTCTGGCTGGCTCAGTGCATTGCTGGGTAAGGCCTGGATACTTTCCTAACGTACGTAGTATAACGGGGTGCTATATTGTAGGTAGGTTGATCCAGGGAGAAATCTGATTGCCTCCTGAGGGATCAGGAAGGAATTTTTTCCCCTGCTGTAGCTAATTAGAGCATGCTCTGCGGGTTTTTTTTTGCCTTCCTCTGGATCAGCTGTGGGTATAGCATTGGGTGTGTCGGGTTGTGCAATGTTGTTTGTCTAAATTGTTGATTTTGTAGTGGGCTGGGTGGACTTTTGTCTTTTCAACCTAGCTAACTATGCATCCTAGCATAACTTCTTGCAATCGTAGCAAGCATGCATCCTGGCATAACTTCTTCAGTCTTCGCAAGCACATGCAGTCATACTGCTCACAGCCACTACAAACACATCTCCAGTGACGTTAACTTCCTTGCTATCGTTGTAAGCACACATTTAAGCGCAACACTTGCTATCACGGCTAGGCGCGCAACTTAGCATAACTTGTAATCTTTGCAAGCACTTTTTATGGCACTCAGCCACACATCATTTTCAGCGGTACTCATTTGGCCATTTGGCCCCAGTGACATTTTTCATACGAGCCACTCGCCGTTCCGGACGGTCATTTCTCCCTTTGGGCAGTTGAGTTCAGCTTCCGTTCTACACCAGATGTCAAGTTGCCACACGCAGCTGGCTTCTTCTCATAACACTATCAGGCTATATCTAGCCAGCATCCGACATTTCTATCCTTACAGGACCCCAGTGAGCCGTCTCTGTTTACGGCCCATACAGTAAGATCCCCTCTAACTGGTATCCAGAAGCATCAGCCCATAGCTAACGCTAAACGCTTGCCCATCACAAAACTGCCATCTTTAGGGACATGTAGAATATTCTCGCACGCCAGTTTCCCCCTTGACAAGCTGACCCTATCAGGTCAGTTTTTCAAACACTTCACCCACACACAGGGGTATACCTAGAACCAGCTTCAGTCTGTTTCGAGAATGCTCAGTTCTGCAATATGGTCGTTCCCCAGGGTTGATCTTTATGTCATGCATCCTCGTCTTCCCCTCCCAGATTCAGGACCCCTGTCAGATCCTTAATCTGGACGCCGTGGATCTTTCAATGTCAGAGGTTCCGTACTACGTAGATTGGTATATCAATGTTCATACCGTCTATCTCGCCCCTATCACCCCAGGTAGTGTCAGATGTAGCGACCATCACAGGCTTCACTGCAATTTTTGGCCACCATTGGTATACAGGACCACGGCCTCCAGAAATATTCTTAAACCCCGGGTTTACCCGGATTTCCTCTCTCTTTAGCTACACCCCGTCATGGCAGCTCTGTCCCATAGTAACAGCCACACAGCTCCGGGGTCGTTGCCCGACAGGGTGAACTATGGCCTTCGCCACCGACAACCAGCAGGGATTATTGCAAAGATAGGTCTAAGTCCTTAGCAGTCATGTCCTTCCTGTGTATGCTGGTATAGCTGTCATTATAAATTCAGTTAAAGTTGACTGTACATTGTTCCTGGGCTAGAGCAATCTTGCAGCAGATGCGCTGTCGTGTTTAACTGGAGCCGATCCAGTATCAGCCGTTATCCTTGATCGGTCTCAGCTAAACCTCTGTTTAGCACAACATCTACAAACAGCGACCAAGCTCGTCAACGTCTCACTTTCTCGCAACATGCTCCACCTACCAGACGGCCTGGAGGGCCTTCAAAAATTCCTGACACACCACTCCTGTGAAACTTCTAACATAAGGCAGATACTGGCCTTTATCTCTTACTGTCATATCCAGCTAGCCCCATCCCATAACACTATTCGGCTATACCTAGCCGGCATGCAACATTTCTTGTCCTGGCGGGACCCCGCAAACCTTCTTTATCCATGTCCCACGCTATTTGAACCATGCTACGTGAAGTCCAGGAACTCCAACCGGTGGTCGGTGCCAAACGCTTACCCGGACGGTGAGATCCTTAAGGGTATACCGACCATCCTGACTACCTCTTCGTTTGGTCTCTCCCCTAGCTTGGTCCTACAGGCAGCCAGGTGTTGGTCTACTAAAAGGTCCCTGCGACCTGGAAAGTTCACCTGCGGCAATCCAGCAGGCCAAGAGCTACGTAGACGCTACTTAGCCTGCTACAAAGATCACTTCGTACTTCACCTAGCGGTTTCTAAAGAGCAGCAAGTAGGCTCCAGGGTAGACATCCACTTTACAGAATCGATAATAGCGGGTGTCCAGTTGCCACACTCAACCAACTGTCGACACTACTCTCCCAACAGTCGGACTCCAGTCCCCTTCTTCCTTTCTCGTCAAGGCCTTGAGTACTGGTCAGTTTATGAAACACATGAGGGTACTTCTATGCAACTTTCACCTGAGTCCTATCCGGTACTCCCGTCACTCCTTCCGCATTGGGGCAGCCTCAGCAGCATTCCGTCACGGGGTCCCAGACCATGTCATTGAAAGGCTAGGCAGGTAGGAGTCTGCCTGCTTCGCCCAGTACAGCCACAACCCTCACGTGGAAATGGCTCAGGCATTTATTAAACTCACTCAATGATCAAACTCAATTAATAAAGAACTATCCCCTACCGGAATGTTTTTGCCCCCTTATTTTGGTATACCGTACGTTAGACCAAGGCACACTTTCAGGTCCATTTCAAGTGGTGAGTTTATGTTAACCCTGTTTGTCATCCTTATCCGTACCGGACATAGGGCTCTGAACCATAAGTTAGAAGGCCAGTATGGTGGCCTGAATTTATGGGAGGAGCCCGGAGGGGTAATTAATCAGCCCGTTCAGCTGTGTTCCTTGTCGGCCAGTATGGTGGCCGGAATTTATAGGAGGAGCCCGGAGGGGTAATTAATCAGCCCGTTCAGCTGTGTTCCTTGTCGGCCAGTATGGTGGCCGGAATTTATGGGAGGAGCCCGGAGGGGTATTTAATCAGCCCATTCTGCTGTGTTCCTTGTCGGTTCCTGTGTGCGATACCCACCCTCCCATCCCCTTTTTAGGGCATTTCTCAAGGCATCATACTCCTCACAAGAGTACTCATTTCCCTTCATTTCATGTTCATTTCATTTAATCCTCATTTCTTATCTAGGGTATGCCCCCTTATTTTGGTATACCGTACGTTAGACCAAGGCACACTTTCAGGTCCATTTCAAGTGGTGAGTTTAACCCTGTTTGTCATCCTTATCTGTATCAGACATAGGGCTCTGAACCATAAATATATTTTATGAAAATTGATCAATCCTTCCTGATAGCCTATCTAATTTCTTGAGGCCCCACAGTATGCCAGGACATTATACAAATATGACCCTTTTTTGGAAAGTGGACAGTCCAAGGTATTTAGTAAGAAGCATGGTGAGCTTTTAGAAGTTGTAGTTTTTTTTTTTTTTTTTTTTTTACCTTTTTTTTTTCCTTTTACATACTGTCACCAGTGTAGTACAGCATAATGATATAATTGGTGTGGCGGTGATCGGGTACACTATCTAATGACCATATGTAAAAAAAAAAAAAAAAAAAAAATTGATCAGGGTTTTATTTTTTATTTTTTATACACATTATGAACAGTGAATTTCACTGTTATAAGCAACCATTTTCACGGTATGAAATGGATTCATTCAGTGTGTATTGTGATTAGCTGTGATTGGCCACAGCTAATTACAGGATACAGATGGGCTGTGATTGGCCCTGTCTCGACCATGTGATCACTTTGACCAGTCACAGCTAGCAACACAATTGTACACAATGAATGGCATGAAGAGAAGTCATCTATTGTTTACAATTTGCATGATTGGTCACAGCGATTACATGGTACCGGTAGCGACCCAGTACAGTGATTTGTCATCTGCTGTGTGCGGTGGATGCAGCCAGGGACAGATCATGCTGCAGCTCAGCCCGTTCTGAGAGGATGCCATATGAGGTCCACCTGGAGCGACGAAGGTCCCTTCCAGCCGTCATTTGACAAGAGTCAGGGCAAGAAGTGGTTAAAAAAAAAATTACACTCACCTAGTTCAATATAGCATTGGTTTGATGCTGTATCTGTTCCCCGCTCCCTCTAAGACTGAGAACTGAGTGGTCGAAGAATGCTGACTGTGAGTCACAGGCTCTCTACTCTGCCCCTCCAGTGCTCATTAGAGAGCTGTGATGTGCAGGGGGTGGGAGCGGCTGGCTCAGGCTCTCAGCAGCTTGATGAGAGGCTGAACCAGCTGAAGGTCCAAAAACCTGGGTCCATAGTCTGGACCAGCTGAGGTAGGTAAGTGTTTGTTTTTTCCTCTAAGGTTGCTGTCCTAAAAGAAGATTGGGGAAGTTCCCTGTTAGACTTGCCAGTAATGGTATTTTTAGAAGTCTTCAAGCACGGCAAGCCTACTTCCCTCCTTGATTTATTAGGTGATTTATGTCCTGTTGGCCACCTTTTCACTGATGGAGGAAAGTCTTATTTCAACTAAGAGACAAGGGGGTTGGAAGGGATTTTCCCTGTTCTGTTTTGTTTCCTGTAGAGCGAGTAACCAACCGTTTCTCAGGTTGCAGTCCTGGAAGACTCCTAGAAAAAACCAATTACTGGCAAGTCTAACAGGGTATAGCTGTGTGTTTAGCTGAATGCCTGGAATTCAGTTTCAAGGTAATTTAGTAATTTTACTTTTTCTTTTTCTTTTATACAAGTAAATGCATCTCAGATGTACCTGTATATTATCCATAAAAAAAGATTAGAGATGGTGGCTGTACCACCCATTTTATTTGTTACTAAGAATTGAATTTCTCACCAACGGCAGGAGCGTTTTTTATTTATTTAATTTTTTTTTAGTTTTTTTTGTTTTTTATTATTTTATTCCATAGCTGGTCCCTGGGATTTGTCTGGCCCAGTTGTAGAGACTTTTCAGTTGTCGGTTATGCTGTTTGCTGATTATTACCATGTACTCTTGTGCAATTCATGCTGCAGTATTTATTGGATTAGAGCCAGCCTCTATAGTTCCTCTTGTGTCCGCTGTCCATTCAGGGTGAAAACACTGGAAAATTAGTGTCCAGGGTCCATGCCCTGCATCGCATTACCCTCCCAGATGACTCTGACAGTAACACACAGCAGTGAGAAGGACTTTCCAACCACATGTCTTGTGTCATGTACAATGTCATGTACAATGGCGACATGTGGTGGAGCAGTGTAGCAGCTATTGTCTGTGATATAATAATGAAAAGGTCTAAAAAGACTAGAAATGGCAATATTTTGGTGAAAAAAGTTGCTACTCAACCCTCCTGTAGCTCTAGTGGACCCATGCCAGCTACCAGATGACACCTGAGAAAAATGATGGACGAAATTATGGAATCCTGTAGTTGCTGTTCTGAAGTCAACAAATGTCAGGCTCCGCATGAATTCATTGTAGTTTTTATTCACCCATCATGACCTTGCGTGTTCTGTAAAGGTGTCTGTAGATAGTGGGGAAAATAGAGCCCCATCATTGGTGTCAGTGGAAGAAATAGTGCCCCATTGTTGGTGTCTGTAAAAGGAATTGTGCCCCATCATCGCTAGTATCAGTGGGAGGAATAGTGCGCCACCATTGGTATCAATGGGAGGAATAGTACGCCACCATTGGTATCAATGGGAGGAATAGTGCGCCACCATTGGTATCAATGGGAGGAATAGTGCCCCACCATTGGTATCAATGGGAGGTATAGTACCCCATCATTGGTATCAATGGGAGGAATAGTACCCCATCATTGGTGTCGTTTAGAGGAATAGTGCCCCATCGTTTTTGTCAGTAGGTAGAATAGTGCCCCGTCATTGGTGTCAATGGGAGAATTAGTGCCCCGTCATTGGTGTCAATGGAAGGAATAGTGCCCCATCATTGGTGTCAATGGGAGGAATAGTGCCCCATCATTGGTGTCAATGGGAGGAATAGTGCCCGATCACTTGTGTCAATAGGATGAATAGTGCCTTATCGTTGGTGTCAGTAGGCAGAATAGTGCCGTATCGTTGGTGTCAGTAGGCAGAATAGTGCCCCATCATTGGTGTCGGTTAGAGGAGTAGTGCCTCATAATTGGTGTCGGTTAGAGGAGTAGTGCCCCATCATTAGTGTCAGTAAGAGAAATAGTGCCCCAGCATTGGTGTCAGTGGGAGGAATAGTGCCCCAACATTGGTGTCAATGGGAGGAATAGTGCCCCAACATTGGTGTCAGTGGGAGGAATAGTGCCCCAGCATTGGTGTCAGTGGGAGGAATAGTGCCCCAACATTGGTGTCAATGGGAGGAATAGTGCCCCAACATTGGTGTCAGTGGGAGGAATAGTGCCCCAGCATTGGTGTCAATGGGAGGAATAGTGCCCCGGCATTGGTGTCAGTGGGAGGAATAGTGCCCCGGCATTGGTGTCAGTGGGAGGAATAGTGCCCCAGCATTGGTGTCAATGGGAGGAATAGTGCCCCAACATTGGTGTCAATGGGAGGAATAGTGCCCCACCCATCATTGGAGCACAGGTGTGTCAGGTGGAAGGTGTCTGCAGCTCCTCCAGGTGATCGGTGTGAGAGGGGAGTGGTGAGGAAATCTCTCCCAGCTCTCCTGGCCCCTTTCTGGGGAAGCCATGGAGGCCAGCAGGGCCTCTCCTGCTGGAGGTTCTCAGCCTTCTCCTGGGCCGTCGGGTGACATGCCTTCTGGTGGACAAGCGGATCTCTCTGCTCGCAAGCCATTCGGGAGCGAGTGGTGGCCGGGATAAAGGTCCTGAATAGGGAGAGGGATAAGCTGTACAAGCTGCGTGTGGAGCTGAAGCGCCTGAGAAGGCAGCGTGAGGGCTTACACAGCCAGAAGAGAGGATCCATGGATCAGGAGATCCAATTGGCCAAAGTCCGTGTGGACCACCAGGAGACCATTGTGGCCATGATGGAAGGTAGAGATGGGCCCTTCAGGGAGAAGTTTGGTAACGACAGGAGGTTTGGAAGGATGACAAGGATGAAGGTGGAGACCCCCAATTCCGCCCCCCTGCCCCCCCAGGGAGAGGTAAGCAGCCCCATGCCTTCCCAGGACTCAGGAGGCATGCTGAGGGCCATCCAGGTAATGGAGTCTCCTATGCGGGGGGATCGGTTGGTATTCAATGAAGAGGACATTACAGATAATGTACCTGATAATATAAAGCCAGTGAAGCCCCATGTTGTGGACAAGACTGTGTTTGTGTCTTTTACTGATAATGACAATGTGCCTGATAACAGTCAGACTGCTAATGCTGTGTGCAGCCCTGTTGTGCCGGATGATGATGCTGCAATGCAGCAAAACTTACATGTAAAAAGTGTTATTTCTATGGATGAACTACAGGTGTCAGCAGAGCCCATTAACCCCTCTTTAGCAGAGTCCAAAGCTGTTTGCCCCACTGCTGCTGAGGACTCTACAGCGCAGCATCAGGAGACGGCTGGTACTGCAGCAGCAACTATGACCATTCCTGATGGGAAAATTTCTGTGACTGATAACAATCACCCCAGCACCAGTGTGATGGACAATCGTCCGGCTGCAGATTCTGCTAATCCAGTTCAGACAGTTGATAATGTAAAGACCAATGTGACTTCAGTGTGGAGCCTTGGCCCTAATAAACCTACATTTGCTCAGGTGGTACGCTCTGCTCCTGGTAGCTCCGCTCCCAAGCGGGGTTTTCCCCTACAGTCTACCACTTTGGGCACCCCAGGATCTGGTCTTGGGTCTCTGGCTTCTGCTGGGGGTCCCAGACGTAATGTTGTGATTCTGAAATGGGAAGGTGGTGCAGTCCCTCCAGCGCGGCGTGCGGTGGTGGATCTCATTTTAGAAATGGGTTTTGGGGCAAATGACCTGTATGCCTTTATACATGTGTCTTGGACGAGGGATTATACAGTTAGCTTCACCAGGCCAGAGGGTCTTGACCTGTTCTGGGAGTGATATGAGGCTCGGTGCAGGTCAAGACCTGAATGGGAAGGTCTGGCCCCAGTTGCAATATCTCAGAGGTCAACAGTAAAAAAAATCCCCATCATTCTGACCAATGAGAGCGTCCCCGCTCGGGATTTAGAGGTTTGGTTGCGGAACTATGGGGAGGTTTTGATTAAGCCCAGCAAAATCCTTGATGAGCGTAACATCTGGACTGGGGGTTGGTCAGTAACAGTCAGGTTGGCCAGGGATGGGAATGTTGTCCGTCACCTGCCCTCCTCGGCTTTTATAGGGAGGGGTAGGATGACTATTTTCTACCCTGGTCAGCCGAAGCTGTGTCACCGCTGTGGAGAAAAGGGGCATTTGAGCTCCTCCTGTTCAGCCTTGATATGTTCAGTGTGTCGGGGTCAGGGTCACATGGCCAAGGACTGCACCGATATGATCAGGTGCAACCTGTGCTTGCGCCTTGGCCATCCCTACAGCAAATGTCCTGAAGCCTGGCACAATATGGAGAAGGAGGTAATGGATGACTTGTCAGGGCTGGACAGGATGGAGGGTGAGGCCCCTGGTGTATCATCCTCCTCTGCGGTGACCGACTCCCCTGGTCCTGCTCAGGATCCCTCTCCAGTTCCTGTGGCCACCCCCCCTGTGTCTGTAAGTATTCCTTCTGTATCTGTCTCTGTGTCCCCCCAGCCTACTGTATCCTCTCCTCTTGTGTCAGAACCTTCCAAGTCTGTGCCCCCCGTGTCAGTTACCCCCCCTCTAAGTCTGTCTCAAAGGGAACACCACCCCCACCAGGAGTGGTAGCAGGTACTAAAAAGGTTGCTTCTTCCTCTATAAAGGAGTCTTCTGTGAAGACTCCAAAGAAAAAAAACAGAGATGATGGCATCTCTGAAGCTGACCTGCAGTACCTGGAGGAGAGAAGGAAGGTTGGGAAGCGGAAGCAGGTGGTGAGGAAGGAACAGGCTCCAGTGCCTGTCTCCAACCATAGTAGGACCTCTGAATTGTATGTTTCTTCATCTGGAGCTTCCTCGGAACGAAGTTCCGATTCTGAAATGGAGTTTGAGGCTGCCTCAAGAAAGAGAGAGGCTTCTGGTGATGAGCAGCAGAGGGGAGCTAAGAAGCAATCCACCCAATAACCCAAATGGCGGTTCCCCCTCCGTTGAAAGCGGTGACAATAAATGTCGCCAGCATTAAGTCAGTAAGAGCTCGTTCCATGGCCTTCTTTTTGTTCAGCCAATTAGACGCTGAAATTTTATTTTTGCAAGAGACTAGGCTCACCTCCTTGGCAGATATTCATATGGCCAAGAGAGAGTGGAGGTATGGTCCATCTTGCTGGTCTCTTGTGGCCGAGCCTTACGGCGGTGTGGCGGTGTTGTTTAAAACCGGTATGGTAAATGTCCGGCGGGTTATTGAGGTGGAGATTGGGAGATGTATGGTCTTAGACGTCCTTGTGGGGGGGCAGGACCTGCGCCTAATTAATGTTTATGGGCCGCACACAAAGTGGGACAGGAAATGCCTTTTTACAAGGATCAAGCCATTTCTTTTTACAATTAGGGGGAAAACACTGCGCTATAGTTAAATATATATAAAGGAAAGGCCTCAACAGCCAAAACAGCAGCCAACACCAAAAACAAACAAAGTTCAACAAACAAAAAGTAAAAATAGTGTAGCGCTTCAATGGTAATAGGTGTAGTCAACATAAATTAAAAGGATAATCATATAACAGAGATCATATAAATGATATAGATGCCTAGAGAAAAAAGTCCAAAATTGGGCACAAATTTCACAATGTAGCTGGCACGGGGGTGACCGAACCGTCACAAAGGAGGAAGAGATCACACTAGGCGGATGTATTCATGTGAATCTGCTTGACTGTAAACATCAAGGAAGGTAGATAAATACTTCTTACCGACTCTGTTGGACTCACACAGTCGTATGACAGTTGAGTCTGGAAGGCTTGAGGTCACAATCTGGGACCAAGGAGTATGTGGAGGGAGGTCTGTTGAACTGGTGGAGGGACTCCAAACGGCTGTATGCCCGATAATGTATTTCACAGATGGAACATCAAGGTTGTTTGTAGTCCAGCTCAGACGCGGCCCGTTACACCGATACTCCAATCTCCCCCGAATGGGGAGGAGGATATTTGGGGGTTTAGACCAAAAAGAAGGAAAAAAAGAAAAAAGGGCTCCACATGGTGCGGGTCAAACGGTATAAAATGGTAATTTATTAAAGTCAAAAGGTAATTAATGACTTGGTGATCACAAAAAATAGAGTAAAATGAAATTAAAAGCAATGTAGGGTGCCAACAGCTAGCCCAACGCGTTTCGACACATATGTCTTCGACAGGGGCATGTTGGGGCCCACCACATTGCTAACAAATATATAAGGAGTCAGAAACAGTTCCGCCTACCAAGGGGCGGAGAATCCTGTCTCGGACAGCCTCTTACAAATACAATGAACAATTTAATCGGATCAAGATAAGCATGTTCAAACATAATAAACAAATACAAATATCGTCTAATATTCCTACTCATACGAGCTGTTAGATTAAATTTAGTAACAGTAAAGAATGGATATAAGCAACCATACTCATGAATAAATTGGTTACATATATTAATCTAGGCCTCCTCAAACGTATAGGTACAGGGGAGTTCAATACACATATAGAACATATACAAAAACACATCTAGCACTGGTGTAAGAAGATCAGACATGTAATATTAATTCTATATAGACTGTATTATACCATCACCTGAAAGGACTGGTTCACGTTTGTATTGTGTCATAAATGAAACTATGGAGGTCAAGGTGGTGATGTCTAATGGGAATCGGTCGTTGTACAAGTTAGATGTTTCTTACTTGTTTTACTGGCGGTATGCAGCCGAGAGGTGTATATGCGTAACCATAGTAACTATTATTGCGTGCTATTCTATTGCTTGGAATTCCGATCAGGTGACCAGAAACGTCATGACGTGCAGTGTAACAAAAAAGGGCTTCACCAATCCCTCGGTGTGCGTGTCACATGACTAGATATGGGAGTGATTATGAAGGACACACGTCCACGGGGTGGGGGCGTGTACGTGTGAACGTCACACAGTGCATCACTTTACAAGAATGTAGGGGAGGGGAGGGGCGTCGAAACTTGGCGCCATTTCCCCTGTGGTGTGCGTCACACGCCGCAGGGCGTGACGAGCGGCATCGGAACCAATCAAATGCGTGACGACATTGCGCATGCGTTGTGGCTTGTGACGCAATTACGTCACGGCAAGCGCCGTGATATATGGAGAACTCATTATACCCAGGGCAAGCAGAAAAATACAAGAGGCCGTAGTAACGTCATGCCGCACCAAGTAGCAGGTCGCGACGTAACCATGGCGACCGTAAAGCGTCCCTGCATTTAAAAGGCAAAATGTCCTAAAATGAAAGAACGCAAATGAAGAAAAAGAGGGACCCGGACATCACACCAAAACTAGCATAAACAACTGATAGTAATTGAATGATGTCAAATAAAAAATATAATATATAAAAATAGTGAAATGGATCGAATACTGTGCGTACAAATTACGCACCCATTAGCAAGAAGGACCCTAGGGCACCTAAGGCACAAGGGTGGACTCAGAATGTGGTAAATATAGCATATTCACAAATTATGCCAGATATACAGCTAAAAAAACTATGTGTAAATATATGTTTCCCGAAGAACATCTGTCCCAAATCGCACAAAATTAGAAAAAATGCAATGTAATCGCATATGTCTATAATAGAACATGGGACAGGGATTGGGGGACATGTGAAAGGAAAAGTGAGTTGAACTGCATAGATACGTTTTTTTTTTATATGAGAATGAATACCGTGCAGAAAGGACACAGACCAGAAATTGTGGAATGTGTACCATGAAGATAGGTGTTACATAGGTTAATATGTGAACAAACAAAAAATCGGTGAAAAAGTGGTAAGCATATAAATCAGGAGAGATAACAAAGGTAAGGTGTGATACTAATGGTCTATAACTGAATAGATTAGGCCTGATTAATAAAACTATTGATGTCCCAATCTGTGTTCATGCCGAAGGGGGAGTAGCACCTCAATTCATAAATCCAAAATGTCTCGAGGCGCGACACCCCCCTCAGGCATGAATCTCCTCTCCAGTTCGGGACAAATTTGTCAATGACTTGGAAGCGTGTACCCGTGGGGTCTCTATTATGTTTTTCGAGGTAGTGTCTCGGGACCGTGTGTTTATCACAGCCTTTTTTGATTTTACTAAGGTGTTCGTTGACTCTGATAGAGAAGTTGCGAATAGTGCGGCCAACATATTGTTGGTTGCAGGGACATGTGATCAAGTAGACAATATACCTAGTGGTGCAAGTAGTAAAGTGTTTCATAGGGTACCTGCGTGAAGTGGCTGTGGATGTGAAGGAATCGCTTTTCCCCCTACCCAACGTGTTGTGTATGCAAACGTTGCATTTTCTGCAGGGAAAGTATCCCTTGCTCTGTGGGAAAAATTGTATCGGTTTAGGGATATCTATTACATTAGGAGAGATGTCATTTTGTATTGATCGGGCTCCCCTGTAGATAGTTCCAGCTTTCTCTGGAATTATTCCACCTAGAACTTTGTCACTACATAGTACCTTCCAGTGCCTATTAATGATTCTCTTTATGTCGTTGTGTTGTGTTGAGAAAGTTGTAAAAAAGGACCATTTGAGTTTGTCATTTGTTCTTGTTTTGACTTTCTTTTGTATGAGAGAGGCCCTATCAGTATGTAGAGCTGCTTTAATATCAGCATCAAGGGCGCGTGGATCGTAGCCCTTGTCCAGGAACCTCTTACGGATGGTATAGGATTGGGAAATATAGTCACTAACATTCGTGCAGTTGCGCCTGAGCCTGAGAAATTGGCCACGTGGGATGGAACTAAGCCATTGACGATGGTGGCAACTATCAACAGGAATATATCCGTTCCGATCTGTTGGTTTGAAAAAGGTTCTCAGGACCAGGCGTTTCTGCACTACTGTAACCTCCAAGGTCAAGAAAGTGAATGCTAGTTGTACTGGCCTCGAAGGTCAGCTGAATACCACGATCATTACTGTTGAGGGTTGCCATGAAGGTATCCAGAGATGACCGACTACCCCTCCACAGGAGGAGAATGTCGTCTATATACCTAGCCCACAGCACCAATTCTGGCCTGTCAAGGGCATAGACGACATCCTCCTCCCACTGGGCCATAAACAGATTGGCCAGGCTGGGTGCGTATTTAGCCCCCATGGCAACCCCTCTGGTCTGGGTGTAAAAGGTACCCTGGAACCAGAAGTAATTGTGAGACATAGCAAACTCTAATATTTGCATAAGGAAATTCCTATGTATCACAGGGAGTGTAGGGTCCCTGGAGAGAAATAATTCAACAGCTCCTAGGCCTAAGTCCTGTGGGATGCAAGTGTACAACGCAGAAACATCTGCTGTAACTAAAATGAGATCGTCATGGTACTGTATATTTTCAAGTAGTCGGATTGTGTCGCCTGTATCCTGTAAATAAGATGGTATATTCCTTACTAGGGGCTGGAGGTAGGAATCTATATATTTCCCTATTCGCGAGGTGATGGAATCTATACCACTAACAATTGGGCGGCCTGGTGGATTCACTAAATCCTTATGTATCTTGGGAAGTTGGTATATTGTCGGAATACGTGGAGCCAGTGGAATCATAAATTCTCTCTCTTTCTTATTTAAGATATTCAGAGAGAAACCTTCATCTATGATCTGTGTAAGTTCTTTTTTGTATTTGAGGGTAGGATCCCCTGGTAAGGGGCTATAAGTAGTGACATCACTCAGTAGTCTGTTCATTTCCTCAATATAGCGTGTTTTATCTAATACCACTAAGCCACCCCCCTTATCTGCAGGGCGGATGATGAGATTTTTCCTTTCACATAAAGATTTGAGGCCCTGTGCTATAGTTTCATTTATGACACAATACAAACGTGAACCAGTCCTTTCAGGTGATGGTATAATACAGTCTATATAGAATTAATATTACATGTCTGATCTTCTTACACCAGTGCTAGATGTGTTTTTGTATATGTTCTATATGTGTATTGAACTCCCCTGTACCTATACGTTTGAGGAGGCCTAGATTAATATATGTAACCAATTTATTCATGAGTATGGTTGCTTATATCCATTCTTTACTGTTACTAAATTTAATCTAACAGCTCGTATGAGTAGGAATATTAGACGATATTTGTATTTGTTTATTATGTTTGAACATGCTTATCTTGATCCGATTAAATTGTTCATTGTATTTGTAAGAGGCTGTCCGAGACAGGATTCTCCGCCCCTTGGTAGGCGGAACTGTTTCTGACTCCTTATATATTTGTTAGCAATGTGGTGGGCCCCAACATGCCCCTGTCGAAGACATATGTGTCGAAACGCGTTGGGCTAGCTGTTGGCACCCTACATTGCTTTTAATTTCATTTTACTCTATTTTTTGTGATCACCAAGTCATTAATTACCTTTTGACTTTAATAAATTACCATTTTATACCGTTTGACCCGCACCATGTGGAGCCCTTTTTTCTTTTTTTCCTTCTTTTTGGTCTAAACCCCCAAATATCCTCCTCCCCATTCGGGGGAGATTGGAGTATCGGTGTAACGGGCCGCGTCTGAGCTGGACTACAAACAACCTTGATGTTCCATCTGTGAAATACATTATCGGGCATACAGCCGTTTGGAGTCCCTCCACCAGTTCAACAGACCTCCCTCCACATACTCCTTGGTCCCAGATTGTGACCTCAAGCCTTCCAGACTCAACTGTCATACGACTGTGTGAGTCCAACAGAGTCGGTAAGAAGTATTTATCTACCTTCCTTGATGTTTACAGTCAAGCAGATTCACATGAATACATCCGCCTAGTGTGATCTCTTCCTCCTTTGTGACGGTTCGGTCACCCCCGTGCCAGCTACATTGTGAAATTTGTGCCCAATTTTGGACTTTTTTCTCTAGGCATCTATATCATTTATATGATCTCTGTTATATGATTATCCTTTTAATTTATGTTGACTACACCTATTACCATTGAAGCGCTACACTATTTTTACTTTTTGTTTGTTGAACTTTGTTTGTTTTTGGTGTTGGCTGCTGTTTTGGCTGTTGAGGCCTTTCCTTTATATATATTTAACTATAGCGCAGTGTTTTCCCCCTAATTGTAATTTCTCCTTGTGACTTATTATTCACTGCAGCTTCTTCTTCTTTTTTTACATTGTTTTATCCCCTAAATGGATATTTTTGAATATAGAACCTCTAGATCCCTTAATACTGATGGTGTATTTACATCTAATTCCACTAACACCGAAGTCAGTGGCCTTTTTATTAGACTCAAGAATGTGATGGTCTCGGAGGTTCATCTCCAATGGGACATCTCCTTCTTGAGGCAATATATCAAGGAAAAGATGGTTCCTCTGGGATTACGTTGGGATATACATCCCCAACAAGGAGAGGTGGAGTTCGATGTCTGGTTTACCTTCTTTAATGATATGGGTATCAAACTGTTGAACTTCTTGATAGATAAGAAACAGGCTAGGTTACCCTTCATTGACAAAGAAATCAAAGACATCAAAGAAAAACTCACACCAGCATTAGGCACACCGGAATATAATACGTTATCCTCTAACCTAAAAAACCATCTAGAGAAAGAGGAAAAAGATCAACGTATTAAAAAACAAAAAAAGTACAATCGTGATGTTAACGATTACAAATCCAACTCTGTCTTCAATTGGCAGAAAAAAATTGCTCCTGAACCAGGTAACAATTCAGCATTAGATAATATACAGCCTGAGGCTATGGAGATGGAAAGAAGGTTGATTTATGAACCCCCTCCACCTCAGCCCAGGTCCACCGGGTCCCTCAGAACAAATGACTATGTATACAGATCCCCTGCCCAAGCACAATACCCTAACCACCAAGGTAAAGGCTTCAAACCCCGGAACAAGGGTAGAGGCAGAAACAATCAGAGTCACGGCCAAGATAGACACCATGGAGACACTAATGGTGGCTATCAACACACTTCCCGTGAACATAGTAGAACCCGGCGAGATGATAAATATAGTCACAGGAGGGATGACTATCCACACAGCACTCCAATTCGTACCTATAATCGTTACCTACCCCTTAGGGATGAGGACCATTATGACTTTCAACGCGATCCTCCTCCCTATATGACATATAATGATGAGCCTCCATCTAGACCTCCATATAATCGCAATTATCCATCAGGGCCTCCTTACCATCAGGATTTTCACAGGGATACCCCCATCCGTGGAGGAAACCTAAAACCAAACGAGGCACCAGAGGGGGGAGGCGCATCCAGCACAAAAAGAAAACGGACACAGTAGGCGCGGGCATTTTTAATCTTAGCACAGCAACATTGTCAGCGAGTGAAAAACGCATTTTAGATAAGGGCCTTAAATTTGTCCCACCAAGAAAACTTAATAAATTCAACACATTTATTGATGTGCAGAAGTTCACTCGTAAGTTACATATTCAGAGACATTTTTTGTCTTCCCCTAGTATAACCAATAAGATCTCCGATTCTACATCAGTTAGACATTCTGGATTGAGCAATCCTTCTTTGTTCAACCCAGGCATTCTACCCCCATCTATCAATGTTTTTAAAAACCTTGTTTTAAATGATTTGGATAAGTTACCCATTAAAAGGGTACATCAAGACCCCTCTATAGCACAGGGCCTCAAATCTTTATGTGAAAGGAAAAATCTCATCATCCGCCCTGCAGATAAGGGGGGCGCCTTAGTGGTATTAGATAAAACACGCTATATTGAGGAAATGAACAGACTACTGAGTGATGTCACTACTTATAGCCCCTTACCAGGGGATCCTACCCTCAAATACAAAAAAGAACTTACACAGATCATAGATGAAGGTTTCTCTCTGAATATCTTAAATAAGAAAGAGAGAGAATTTATGATTCCACTGGCTCCACGTATTCCGACAATATACCAACTTCCCAAGATACATAAGGATTTAGTGAATCCACCAGGCCGCCCAATTGTTAGTGGTATAGATTCCATCACCTCGCGAATAGGGAAATATATAGATTCCTACCTCCAGCCCCTAGTAAGGAATATACCATCTTATTTACAGGATACAGGCGACACAATCCGACTACTTGAAAATATACAGTACCATGACGATCTCATTTTAGTTACAGCAGATGTTTCTGCGTTGTACACTTGCATCCCACAGGACTTAGGCCTAGGAGCTGTTGAATTATTTCTCTCCAGGGACCCTACACTCCCTGTGATACATAGGAATTTCCTTATGCAAATATTAGAGTTTGCTATGTCTCACAATTACTTCTGGTTCCAGGGTACCTTTTACACCCAGACCAGAGGGGTTGCCATGGGGGCTAAATACGCACCCAGCCTGGCCAATCTGTTTATGGCCCAGTGGGAGGAGGATGTCGTCTATGCCCTTGACAGGCCAGAATTGGTGCTGTGGGCTAGGTATATAGACGACATCCTCCTCCTGTGGAGGGGTAGTCGGTCATCTCTGGATACCTTCATGGCAACCCTCAACAGTAATGATCGTGGTATTCAGCTGACCTTCGAGGCCAGTACAACTAGCATTCACTTTCTTGACCTTGAGGTTACAGTAGTGCAGAAACGCCTGGTCCTGAGAACCTTTTTCAAACCAACAGATCGGAACGGATATATTCCTGTTGATAGTTGCCACCATCGTCAATGGCTTAGTTCCATCCCACGTGGCCAATTTCTCAGGCTCAGGCGCAACTGCACGAATGTTAGTGACTATATTTCCCAATCCTATACCATCCGTAAGAGGTTCCTGGACAAGGGCTACGATCCACGCGCCCTTGATGCTGATATTAAAGCAGCTCTACATACTGATAGGGCCTCTCTCATACAAAAGAAAGTCAAAACAAAAACAAATGACAAACTCAAATGGTCCTTTTTTACAACTTTCTCCACACAACACAACGACATAAAGAGAATCATTAATAGGCACTGGAAGGTACTATGTAGTGACAAAGTTCTAGGTGGAATAATTCCAGAGAAAGCTGGAACTATCTACAGGGGAGCCCGATCAATACAAAATGACATCTCTCCTAATGTAATAGATATCCCTAAACCGATACAATTTTTCCCACAGAGCAAGGGATACTTTCCCTGCAGAAAATGCAACGTTTGCATACACAACACGTTGGGTAGGGGGAAAAGCGATTCCTTCACATCCACAGCCACTTCACGCAGGTACCCTATGAAACACTTTACTACTTGCACCACTAGGTATATTGTCTACTTGATCACATGTCCCTGCAACCAACAATATGTTGGCCGCACTATTCGCAACTTCTCTATCAGAGTCAACGAACACCTTAGTAAAATCAAAAAAGGCTGTGATAAACACACGGTCCCGAGACACTACCTCGAAAAACATAATAGAGACCCCACGGGTACACGCTTCCAAGTCATTGACAAATTTGTCCCGAACTGGAGAGGAGATTCATGCCTGAGGGGGGTGTCGCGCCTCGAGACATTTTGGATTTATGAATTGAGGTGCTACTCCCCCTTCGGCATGAACACAGATTGGGACATCAATAGTTTTATTAATCAGGCCTAATCTATTCAGTTATAGACCATTAGTATCACACCTTACCTTTGTTATCTCTCCTGATTTATATGCTTACTACTTTTTTCACCGATTTTTTGTTTGTTCACATATTAACCTATGTAACACCTATCTTCATGGTACACATTCCACAATTTCTGGTCTGTGTCCTTTCTGCACGGTATTCATTCTCATATAAAAAAAAACCGTATCTATGCAGTTCAACTCACTTTTCCTTTCACATGTCCCCCAATCCCTGTCCCATGTTCTATTATAGACATATGCGATTACATTGCATTTTTTCTAATTTTGTGCGATTTGGGACAGATGTTCTTCGGGAAACATATATTTACACATAGTTTTTCTAGTTGTATATCTGGCATAATTTGTGAATATGCTATATTTACCACATTCTGAGTCCACCCTTGTGCCTTAGGTGCCCTAGGGTCCTTCTTGCTAATGGGTGCGTAATTTGTACGCACAGTATTCGATCCATTTCACTATTTTTATATATTATATTTTTTATTTGACATCATTCAATTACTATCAGTTGTTTATGCTAGTTTTGGTGTGATGTCCGGGTCCCTCTTTTTCTTCATTTGCGTTCTTTCATTTTAGGACATTTTGCCTTTTAAATGCAGGGACGCTTTACGGTCGCCATGGTTACGTCGCGACCTGCTACTTGGTGCGGCATGACGTTACTACGGCCTCTTGTATTTTTCTGCTTGCCCTGGGTATAATGAGTTCTCCATATATCACGGCGCTTGACGTGACGTGATTGCGTCACAAGCCACAACGCATGCGCAATGTCGTCACGCATTTGATTGGTTCCGATGCCGCTCGTCACGCCCTGCGGCGTGTGACGCACACCACGGGGGAAATGGCGCCAAGTTTCGACGCCCCTCCCCTCCCCTACATTCTTGTAAAGTGATGCACTGTGTGTGACGTTCACACGTACACGCCCCCACCCCGTGGACGTGTGTCCTTCATAATCACTCCCATATCTAGTCATGTGACACGCACACCGAGGGATTGGTGGAGCCCTTTTTTGTTACACTGCACGTCATGACGTTTCTGGTCACCTGATCGGAATTCCAAGCAATAGAATAGCACGCAATAATAGTTACTATGGTTACGCATATACACCTCTCGGCTGCATACCGCCAGTAAAACAAGTAAGAAACATCTAACTTGTACAACGACCGATTCCCATTAGACATCACCACCTTGACCTCCATAGTTTCATTTATGACACAATACAAACGTGAACCAGTCCTTTCAGGTGATGGTATAATACAGTCTATATAGAATTAATATTACATGTCTGATCTTCTTACACCAGTGCTAGATGTGTTTTTGTATATGTTCTATATGTGTATTGAACTCCCCTGTACCTATACGTTTGAGGAGGCCTAGATTAATATATGTAACCAATTTATTCATGAGTATGGTTGCTTATATCCATTCTTTACTGTTACTAAATTTAATCTAACAGCTCGTATGAGTAGGAATATTAGACGATATTTGTATTTGTTTATTATGTTTGAACATGCTTATCTTGATCCGATTAAATTGTTCATTGTATTTGTAAGAGGCTGTCTGAGACAGGATTCTCCGCCCCTTGGTAGGCGGAACTGTTTCTGACTCCTTATATATTTGTTAGCAATGTGGTGGGCCCCAACATGCCCCTGTCGAAGACATATGTGTCGAAACGCGTTGGGCTAGCTGTTGGCACCCTACATTGCTTTTAATTTCATTTTACTCTATTTTTTGTGATCACCAAGTCATTAATTACCTTTTGACTTTAATAAATTACCATTTTATACCGTTTGACCCGCACCATGTGGAGCCCTTTTTTCTTTTTTTCCTTCTTTTTGGTCTAAACCCCCAAATATCCTCCTCCCCATTCGGGGGAGATTGGAGTATCGGTGTAACGGGCCGCGTCTGAGCTGGACTACAAACAACCTTGATGTTCCATCTGTGAAATACATTATCGGGCATACAGCCGTTTGGAGTCCCTCCACCAGTTCAACAGACCTCCCTCCACATACTCCTTGGTCCCAGATTGTGACCTCAAGCCTTCCAGACTCAACTGTCATACGACTGTGTGAGTCCAACAGAGTCGGTAAGAAGTATTTATCTACCTTCCTTGATGTTTACAGTCAAGCAGATTCACATGAATACATCCGCCTAGTGTGATCTCTTCCTCCTTTGTGACGGTTCGGTCACCCCCGTGCCAGCTACATTGTGAAATTTGTGCCCAATTTTGGACTTTTTTCTCTAGGCATCTATATCATTTATATGATCTCTGTTATATGATTATCCTTTTAATTTATGTTGACTACACCTATTACCATTGAAGCGCTACACTATTTTTACTTTTCATTTCTTTTTACATTCCGGCAAGTGGTCTTTGGAGGTGACTTTAATACAGTAACTAGGCCCAAGGACAGGAAGGGCTTCAAGGACAGGCTGGGATATGATAGCGTTTTTTTAAATAGTATGGTTAGGGATGCTGGTCTTGTGGATGTGCACATTAAGCACCTCCCGGATGACACCGGGTTCACCTTTCATCAAGGTAGTAATCAGAGTAGGATAGATAGTTTTTTTTTTGAAGGAGACCTCTGCTTTCTCGCCCCCAGTGGTGCAGGCAGTACAGTTCTCTGATCACTGTATGCTATCTGTGGTCCTGAATGCTTCAGACGCCCCTCAGAAGGGCAAGGGCATCTGGAGATTGAATTCGACTCTACTCAAGGAAAAACATGTTAGACAATCCTTTGAGGAATTCTTTCAGGCTCAGGTGACCATCCTGGACTTTTGTAGCAGCAAGGCTGAGTGGTGGGAGCTGACCAAAAAGAGGATCGCTGGATTCTTCAGGGGCCTAGCCAATAGAAAGCAGTTTAATAAGTACACGACCTTCCAACGTTTACGGAGGAAGCTGGATATTCTTGTCTCGAGAGGAGGAGATCCTGGGGCAATCTCTGAAGTGAAACTCCTCCTCAGGAAGTGTCAATATGACCGGCATGCCTCTTTGGTTCTGGAGAGGGACTATGGGAAGTACCACTCACCTGACCCTTACCAGAACTGCAAACAAGGTGTAGCTGTTAAAACAGTTGTTGGCCTTAAGGACAGTACAGGTTCCTTGACAAAGTCCAGGTCAGGGATCCTGGAGGTCATGAGGTCCTTTTATGCTGACCTTCTTGGGAGGAAAGAGCTTGACCGTGACAAGATGGACAGCTTTTTGGACTCTACTCCAGGTCTAAATGGTGGAGATGTTCCATTGATGGATTTGACAGAGGACATCACAGTTGATGAGGTGATGAGGGCAATTGATCAGCTTGCCATCAAAAAGTCACCTGGACCGGATGGCTTGACGGCTGAGTTTTACAAAGCCTTTAAGTCTATTCTGGCCCCACATTTGGTAGAGGTTTTTAACAGTTGCCTTGCTGAGGGGGTACTTTCCCCTTCCATGAGGCACTCGGCTGTGATTCTTCTTTCAAAGGGTAAAGATCCTTCGATGATTGAGAATTGGCGCCCCATCAGCCTTCTTAATGTCGATAGAAAGATACTGGCAAAGATTATTTTCTGGCGCCTATCGTCAGTAGCAGAGTCTTTGCTTTCTCGCCATCAGCACTGTTCGGTCCAGGGTAGAAGCACCTTCACAGCGGTTTTAGCTGTCCGGGAGGCCTTGGAGCGGTGCAGGGCTGCAGGCTGGGGAAAGTATTTGCTGACGTTGGATCAGGCAAAGGCTTTTGATCGTGTTAACCATGAGTACCTGTGGTTGCTCCTTAGTAAGTACGGTCTGCCGGGTGGTTTTGTCGATTGGTTAAAGGTCTTGTATAAGGGGGCAGAAAGCTTTCCTCTTGTTAATGGTTGGGTTGGGCAGTCCTTTGAGGTTGGCTCCGGGGTGCGCCAGGGTTGTCTTCTGAGTCCCCTGCTCTATGTGTTTGCAATCGACCCCCTTCATCAGGAGGCTAGAGAGCGGCATGTTGTGTGGGGTGCCAGTGGGGCTCCTGGGTGAGCCACCTTTGAGGGTTGTTGCCTATGCGGACGATGTGTCGGTGATTGTCACTGGGGCAGATGAAGCAGAGGAGGTGGTCTCTCTGACATCACGGTATTCTGAAGCATCAGGCTCCAAGATCAATCAGGAAAAGAGTGAAGTTTTTTGGATGGGAAAGGAAGGTGAGGGGTTTGATCTCCCGGACACCTTTCCAGTGCCCCAGGAAAGAATTAAGATTCTAGGCATTGAATTTGGACCCGGCGATTATGGCCTCAAAAACTGGGAAGGCAGACTGGAAATTGCCAATACTAAGGTGGTCAGCTGGAAGAGATGGAAGTTATCTCTGAGGGAAAGGGTTGATCTGATTAAGACTTACCTGATTCCGATCTTCTTGTATGTCAGCTTTGTCTGCATCTTGCCAGTGTCTCTCTATGCTAGGGTCAGTAGTGTGTTCTTCCAGATGCTGTGGGGGAACAGACTGAACCCCATCAAGAGGAATGTCACCTATCTATCCAGGAGGGAGGGTGGCTTAGGTATGGTCAACCCAGTTCTTTTCTTTTCACTGCTATTTCTCAAATTTAACATGGTAATATGCTTGCAGTGGAACCTCCTGGATGGGTAGGCATATTTAGATCTTGGTTTAGGCCTTTTCTGCGACTTTGGGAAGAAGGTGGCCAAGTGAAGAATCTCAGGGGTCATCGTGGTCAGCTACCAGTCTATGTTGCTCCGTGCCTGAAGTTACTGTGGCAGTGGCGATTGTCGGCTGAAGATCTCAGATCGGTTCCCGAGGAAAGTCCACATGAGTCGAGTCTTGAGCGAAGTCTTTCATGATCCACTGGCCTTAAGGGATTGCCCAGGCCCAGTTTTGAGGGTAGGGTTAAGATTGATTAATTTGGACAGAGTACCCCCTAAATTTAGGGATCTGGCCTGGTTGTGCTTCCATGGGAGGCTCTATGTTCGGGGCAATTTGAAATTCCGCAGTGGGGTGGATCTTAGCTGTCCTCGGGAGGAGTGTGCAGGTGAGGAGGAGACTATTCTCATATACAATCTCAACGGCCGCAAACCAACCACGGGAACTGTTTAAACTGGTTAATCAATCAATGAATCCGGTGTGCCTAGAACCCCCAGAAAGCGAATCCCAGGATTACTGTGACAAACTGTCGATTTTTTTCATCGATAAAGTCAAAACCATCAGGGAAACAATTTGTCAGAAGAAAACATCCAACCTCAGCCAGCAAATACATAAAGAGGATGTCTTCACCAACATACCGCAACCGCCAAAATTTTCACTATCCCCAATTACCGTAGACACCGCAAAAAACATCATTAACAAACTGCGTGACAGTACCTCACCTATTGACATCATCCCCACAAAACTACTGAAAGAATGCTGCGACATCATGGCTCCAGCCATAACCCACCTCATAAACCGATCATTCCACGAAGGGATTGTTCCCAGCATCCTCAAACAAGGCATCGTCAAACCTCTACTCAAGAAACCAAACCTGGACCCTCAGGATCCAAACAACCGTAGGCCAATTACAAGCCTCAACACCATTTCTAAGATCATGGAGAAAGCTGTAGTACATCAGCTACAACTTCACCTGGATACTCAAACTCCTGGACCCGCTGCAATCAGGCTTCCGCCCGGGTCATGGAACAGAAACAGCTTTCCTCAAGATTTGGGATGACGCCCTCGAAGCAGCAGATGACGGAGAGCCGTGTCTCCTCGTACTGCTAGACCTAAGTGCAGCGTTTGATACAGTAGATCACAATACTCTACTCGTCCGCCTCACAGAAGTAGCCGGAGTCCAAGACATAGAGCTCCAATGGTTCGCGTCCTTCCTAGGAAATCGGTCACAGACAGTGAAACTAGGAAAATTCCTCTCCGAAACTCGGGCAGTCACCTGCGGAGTCCCTCAAGGCTCTCCGTTGTCACCCGTTCTCTTCAACATTTACATTCGCCCACTCCTTCAAATCATCAGATGCTCAGATCTCTGCTTCCACTCTTACGCTGACGACACGCAACTTTATTTCCGGATCAATGGAAAAAAAGATCACCAACAACAACTTGAAAACTGCCTCAAATCAATAGAGGACTGGATGACCACCAACTCCCTCCAGCTGAACGAATCAAAGACAGAGCTTCTTATCTTACACCCAAATCATAAGCCCGCAACCAAAACCTCCTGGTCTCCACCAACCGTCTTTGGGCAGACTATCTCCCCAAAGACCAAAGCGAAGAGTCTCGGGGTTATTTTAGACGCACAAATGTCAATGGATGCGCAAATAGGATCTGTAGTCAGTCGATCTCACCATCTGCTGCGCATGCTTCGCAGACTCATCCCTTTTATCCCAAAGAATGACAAAGCAGCGGTAGTTGGAACAATCATTAATTCACGACTGGACTACGCAAACTCGCTTTACATAGGATTACCACAATATCAACTTGCGCGATTACAACTGATCCAAAACACGGCGGCAAGGCTGATAACAGGAAAAAAACCCTGGGAATCCATCTCTCCTTCACTGAGGAGCTTACATTGGCTAACCGTAAAAAATCGGATCACGTTCAAGACCCTGTGCCTCACCCACAAATGCGTGCATAGAGAAGCTCCGCAATACCTAATGGAGAAAATAAATCATTACACACCAAACCGCAGTCTTCGATCAGCCAACAAAAACCTCCTCCTCGTGCCCAAAGCCCGGTATAAATCCAAGGGTGATCGGAGATTCGCTGTCCAAGGGCCTCGGCTATGGAATGCTCTACCAATCAACATCCGCCTGGAAGAAAATCACCTGGCTTTTAGGAAAAAACTCAAGACCTTCCTCTTTTAGCAGATGATCAAAGCTCGCCACAGCGCCTAGAGGCGATTCAGTTCGCATTGTGCGCTATACAAGTATTTCTTTCATTCATTCATTCACTATGGACCATTTTCTGCTTCATTGCCCCTTTAACATAGAGGTGTACAAACAGGTGGGGCGGGCCCTCAGTGTTCCTTTCCTCTCCAGGCTGGGTTATGCTGAGTGGGCGTATGGAGCATTCAATACTGGTGGGGTTTTTTATTTGGATACACTTTTTCTAGTTAGCCTAGTAGTCCGTTATTTCACCTGGAACGCACGGTGTCAGGTCAGCATTCGGCATAAAATCCTTCCTGTTGAGGTGGTGGTGTATGACATTCTGCATGAGGTGGAGAAGATTCGGGTGCTTGAGAGAGACAAGCGGAGTCAGGGGGCCTGGTTGAAGGTGTGGAGGGGTTTCAAGCCTCCCTGACTGCCAGGAGTCTCTTTCCCGGGTGTGGCTGTCTGTCTCTTATCACCCTAGATTTTTTCATTTATGATTCATTTTTGATAAATGGCTGCGTACATAGGTGATGGGTTGTGCCTCTTAGGCCCTCTCTGCTGCTTTATGTAAATCGTTTTTCTAAACATGTTTTGCTAATGGACAATGTATATATTGTATATATTCTGGACGTTGATGTGTATTCCTTTTGTTTTCTGTTGATGTTTTATAATATGGTTTTGTTTTTTACTTTTGTATAAAATTGGTCGCTTGATTCTTTTTAACCACTTGCTTACTGGGCACTTAAACACCCTTCCTGCCCAGACCAATTTTCAGCTTTCGGTGCTCTCACACTTTGAATGACAATTACTCAGTCATGCAACACTGTACCCAAATGAATTTTGTGTCCTTTTTTTCCCACAAATAGAGCTTTCTTTTGGTGGTATTTGATCACCTCTGGGGTTTTTATTTTTTGCGCTATAAATGAAAAAAGACCGAAAATTTTGAAAAAAAACGCATATTTCTTTGTTTCTGTGACAGAATTATGCAAATTATTAATTTTTCTTCATAAATTTTGGCCACAATTTATACTGCTACATATCTTTGGTAAAAATAACCCAAATTAGTGGATATTATTTGGTCTTTGTGAAAGTTATAGAGTCTACAAGCTGTGGTGCGAATCGCACAAAATTGATCACATCTGATGTACTGGTGGCCTATCTCGCTTCTTGTGACCCAAACAAGTCAGGAAAGTACAAATACCCCCCAAATGACCCCTTTTTGGAAAGTAGACATTCCAAGGTATTTAGTAAGAGGCATGGTGAGCTTTTTGATGTTGTCATTTTTTTCCCACAATTCTTTGCAAAATGAAGATTTTTCATTTTCTTTATTTTTCTCCACAAAATTGTCATTGTAATAGGTTATTTCTCTCACGTGGCATGTGTATACCACAAATGACACCCCCCAAAAAATTCTGCTACTCCTCCTGAGTATTACAATACCACATGTGTGGGACTTTTTCACAGCCTGGCCACATAGAGAGGCCCAACATGCAGGGAGCGCCATCACGTGTTCTAGAAGCATAAATTACACATCTAACTTGTTGACTATTTATTACACTTTTGAAGCACCAGGACAATGACACGTGACACTGATGACAGATGGCACTGATACGTGGCAATGATGACACTTATACGTGGCACTGATGACACGTGGCACTGATGACAGATGACACTAATATGTGGCACTGATGACATGTGGCACTAATACGTGGCACTGATGACACGTGGCACTAATACGTGGCACTGATGACACGTGGCACTAATATGTGGCACTGATGACACGTGGCACTAATACGTGGCACTGATGACATGTGGCACTAATACGTGGCACTAATACGTGCCACCGGTGACAGATGGCACTAATACGTGGCACCAATGACGCGTGACACTGATGACAGATGGCACTGATAAGTGGCATTGATGACACGTGACACTGACAACAGATGGCACGTGACACTGACAGGTGGCACTGATGACAAATGGCACTGATACGTGGCACTGATGACAGATGGCACTAATACGTGGCACTGATGACAGATGGCACTATGTGGCACTAATAACACGTGGCACTGATGACAAATGCCACTTATACGTGGAACTGATGACAGATGGCACTGGGGACAAATGGCACTGACAACAGGTGGCACTGGGGACAGATAGCACTGCGGGCAGGTGGCACTGGGGTGGGGTGGATTGCACTGGGGTGGATGGCACTGGGGCAGGATGGCACTGGGGCAGGATGGCACTGGGGGGGGCATGGCACTGGGGGGGGGGGGTGGCACTGGGGGAGGATGGCTCTGGGGGAGGATGGCTCTGGGGGAGGATGGCTCTGGGGGAGGATGGCACTTTTTTTTAACTTTTTTTTTACTTTTTTTTTTTTTTTTTTTGTACACTGACGGCTGCTGCAGCCGTTCTTCTCTCCCCTCTCACACGCTGTCTGTGTGAGGAGGGAGAGCGGCGCTGAGAGATGATCTCATATGTTTACATATGAGATCATCTCCCATTGGACACGCCGATCACGCTGTAAACGGCCGCTGTGATTGGCCGTTTACAGCGATCTGTGTTTGCCTGTCCCCGGGGGACACGGCAAACACAGAACTTCCGCGATGCGCGCCCGCGGCGGCGCGCATTGCGGAAGTAAACACCAGGCCGTCCAGGGACGGCCAGGCGAGGGAAGCCGCCCGCCCTAAGGCCGTCATTCGGCTATAGGGCGGGCGGGAAGCGGTTAATAAAAGATCAATAGTGCCCCAACATTGGTGTCAATGGGAGGAATAGTGCCCCATCGCTGGTGTCAGTAGGATGAATAGTGTCTTATCGTTGGTGTCAGTAGGCAGAATCATGTCCCATCATTGGTGTCGGTTAGAGGAATAGTGCACCATCATTGGTGTCAGTAGGAGGAATAGTGCCCCAGCATTTGGTGTCAATGGGAGGAATAGTGCCCCAGCATTTGTGTCAATAGGAGGAATAATGCCCTATCATTGGTTTCAGTAGGAGGACTAGTGCTCCATCATTGGTGTCAGTAGGAGGAATAGGGCCCCAGCATTGGTATCAATGGGAGGAATAGCGCCCCATTGTTGGTATTCATGGGAGGAATAGTGCCCTGTTGTTGATGTCAGTGGGAGTAATAGTGGACCCATCACTGGTGTTAGTGGAAGGAATAGTGCTCCATCATTGGTGTCAATGGGAGGAATAGTGCTCCATCATTGGTGTCAATGGGAGGAATAGTGCTCCATCATTGGTGTCAATGGGAGGAATAGTGCTCCATCATTGGTGTCAATGGGAGGAATAGTACCCCATCCTTGGTGTCAATGGGAGGAATAGTACCCCATCCTTGGTGTCAATGGGAGGAATAGTGCCCCATCATTGGTGTCAATGGGAGGAATAGTGCCCCATCATTGGTGTCAATGGGAGGAATAGTACTCCATCCTTGGTGTCAATGGGAGGAATAGTGCCCCCACCGCTGGTGTCAATATGATGAATAGTGCCTTATCATTGGTGTGATTGGCATTGGTAGACTAGTGGCCCATCATTGGTGTCAGAGGAATAGTGCCCCAGTATTGGTGTCAATGGGAGGAATAGTGCCCCAGCATTTGTGTCAATGGGAGGAATAGTGCCCCGGCATTTGTGTCAATGGGAGGAATAGTGCCCCGGCATTTGTGTCAATGGGAGGAATAGTGCCCCGGCATTTGTGTCAATGGGAGGAATAGTGCCCCGGCATTTGTGTCAATGGGAGGAATAGTGCCCCGGCATTTGTGTCAATGGGAGGAATAGTGCCCCGGCATTTGTGTCAATGGGAGGAATGGTGCCCCGGCATTTGTGTCAATGGGAGGAATAGTGCCCCGGCATTTGTGTCAATGGGAGGAATAGTGCCCCGGCATTTGTGTCAATGGGAGGAATAGTGCCCCGGCATTTGTGTCAATGGGAGGAATAGTGCCCCGGCATTTGTGTCAATGGGAGGAATAGTGCCCCGGCATTTGTGTCAATGGGAGGAATAGTGCCCCGGCATTTGTGTCAATGGGAGCTTATCGCTTATCTTACCTGATCTTTCATTTTAAGATATTTCTGCAGTTCTGTATGTGATTGGCACAGATGAGAAGGTCTGATTATCTCCTCCATCTACAGTGCCTTGCGAAAGTATTCAGCCCCCTTGAACTTTTCAACCTTTTGCCACATTTCAGGCTTCAAACATAAAGATATAAAATTTTAATTTTTTGTGAAGAATCCCCAACAAGTGGGACACAATTGTGAAGTGGAACGAAATCTATTGGATAATTTAAACTTTTTTAGCAAATAAAAAACTTAAAAGTGGTGCATGCAAAATTATTCGGCCCCTTTACTTTCAGTGCACCAAACTCACTCCAGAAGTTCAGCGAGGATCTCTGAATGATCCAATGTTGTCCTAAATGACTGATGGTGATAAATAGAATACACCTGTGTGTAATCAAGTCTCTGTATAAATGTACCTGCTCTGTGATAGTCTCAGGGTTCTGTTGAAAGCGCAGAGAGCATCATGAAGACCAAGGAACACACCAGGCAGGTCCGTAATACTGTTGTGGAGAAGTTTAAAGCCGGATTTGGATACAAAAAGATTTCCCAAGCTTTAACCACTTGCTTACTGGGCACTTAAACCCCCCCTCAGTCCCAGACCAATTTTCAGCTTTCAGCGCTGATGCACTTTGAATGACAATTGCGCGGTCATACAACACTGTACCCAAATGAAATTTTTATAATTTTTTTCCCACAAATAGAGCTTTCTTTTCGTGGTATTTAGTTACAGCTCGGAGTTTTATTTTTTGCTAAACAAACAAAAAAAGATGCAAAAAAAAATAAAAAATCATGTTTTAATAGTTTGTTATAAAATTTTGCAAACGGGTCATTTTTCTCCTTCATTGAAGTGCGCTGATTAGGCGGCACTGATAGGCTGCATTGGTGGGGAACTGATGGGCTGCATTGGTGGGGAACTGATGGGCTGCATTGGTGGGGAACTGATGGGCTGCATTGGTGGGCACTGATGGGCTGCATTGGTGGGCACTGATGGGCTGCATTGGTGGGCACTGATGGGCTGCATTGGTGGGCACTGATAGGCACAGATAAGGCGGCACTAATAGGCACAGATAAGGCGGCACTGATGGGCAAAGATGGGCACAGATAAGATGGCACGGATGGGTGGCACGGATAAGTGGCACGGATGGGTGGCACGGATGGGCACTGATAGGTACCACTGATAGATGGGACTGATGGGCACTGATAGGTGGCTCTGATAGGTGGCACTGCTGGGCACTGATGGGCGGCACTGCTGGGCACTGATGGGTGGCACTGCTGGGCACTGATGGGCGGCACTGGGGTGCAGCACCTTTGAGGCAGATTGTGGGCACTGTGGGTGGCACTGCTGGGTGGCACTGTGGGCACTGCTGGGTGGCACTGACAGGGGGCACTTTTATTCAGGATGGCACTGCAGGGGGCAGGTGGGCACTGGCAGGGGGCAGGTGGTCGCTTGTATTGCTGGCCGTGATCGGGACTGATGTCCCGATCACGGCCGCCGGTGATTGCGAGGAGGAATAATAGCCGATTACCGGCTCCGTTCTATCACATGATCAGCTGTCATTGGCTGACAGCTGATCACGTGATAAGGGGTCGGGATCGACCCCTTGCACGGATCGGTGATCAGGCGAGTCTCATGGACGCGCCCCTCAGGGGGCGCGCAGGCCGCTCGTGCACGGGACGACGTCAATAGACGTAGTCCCGGAAAAGTAGGTCCGCGCTAATGCCGTCATTTGGCAATAGCGCGGATCCCAAGTGGTTAAACATCCCAAGGAGCACTGTGCAAGCGATCATTTTGAAATGGAAGGAGTATCAGACCACTGCAAATCTACCAAGACCTGGCTGTCCCTCTAAACTTTCAGCTAAGACAAGGAGAAGACTGATCAGAGATGCAGCCAAGAGGCCCATGATCACTCTGGATGAACTGCAGAGAACTACAGCTGAGGTGGGAGAGTCTGTCCATAGGACAACAATCAGTCGTACACTGCACAAATCTGGCCTTTATGGAAGAGTGGCAAGAAGAAGGTAATTTCTCAAAGATATCCATAAAAAGTCTCGTCTAAAGTTTGCCACAAGCCACCTGGGAGACACACCAAACATGTGGAAGAAGGTGCTCTGGTCAGATGAAACCAAAATCGAACTTTCTGCCCACAATGCAAAACGATATGTTTGGCGTAAAAGCAACACAGCTCATCACCCTCAACACACCATCCCCACTGTCAAACATGGTGGTGGCAGCATCATGGTTTGGGCCTGCTTTTCTTCAGCAGGGACAGGGAAGATGGTTAAAATTGAGGGGAAGATGGATGCAGCCAAATACAGGACCATTCTGGATGAAAACCTGATGGAGTCTGCAAAAGACCTGAAACTGGGACTGAGATTTATCTTCCAACAAGACAATGATCCCAAACATACAGCAAAATCTACAAAGGAATGGTTCACAAATAAACGTATCCAGGTGTTAGAATGGCCAAGTCAAAGTCCAGACCTGAATCCAATTGAGAATCTGTGGAAAGAGCTGAAAACTGCTGTTCACAAACGCTCTCCATCCAACCTCACTGAGCTCGAGCTGTTTTGCAAGGAAGAATGGGCAAGAATTTCAGTCTCTCAACATGCAAAACTGATAGAGGCATACCCCAAGCGACTTGCAGCTGTAATCGCAGCAAAAAGTGGCTCTACAAAGTATTAACGCAAGGGGGCCAAATAATTTTGCACGCCCCACTTTTCATTTTTTTATTAGTTAAAAAAGTTTCAAAAATCCAATAGATTTTGTTCCACTTCACAATTGTGTCCCACTTGTTGGTGATTCTTCACAAAAAATAAAATTTTTATATCTTTATGTTTGAAGCCTGAAATGTGGCAAAAGGTTGAAAAGTTCAAGGGGGCCGAATACTTTCGCAAGGCACTGTATCTGCTGACTTTACCAAACCCAATACACACTACACCTACCTTTTTGATGATCACATTTATGGATGAATTCACCTAAGCATGTAGTGCAAGGGCCTGCCTTAATACTTTCAAATGCTATTTTTTTTTGTTTTTTCCCCTATTAATTATCTTGATATGTGATAGCAGAATGTCAAAATGTGCTTCCATTTTGGTTTCCTTTTGGTATTATGACACTTCTGACCTGTCCGGTGGGCTGCCAATAGTGTAAGTAAGGAGGGGCTTTCCAAAGTATCACACATTATTTAGGCATTCAGCTCTCAATCAAGTGGAGAGGGTTACCTGTCCAAAATACCCCCCCCCTCATTTTTTAGCAAGGGCCCATCGGATGGGGGGGGGGGGGGGGGGGGGGTGATGACTCTCATAAGGGGACCTTAGACTTTAGTCTTTAAATACTCAGTTCCCAAAATGTTATACTAATCTTGGCCAAAAATGTTTGTGTCTAATCTGCTTGCAATGTTGATTTTTTAAATTACTAATTTTGGTTCTTGTTTCACTACACAGTGTCCTTCAACGCCACAGGAATGGCAGACTGTTGCCTCCCACTTTGCCAGTCGTTGGGACTTTCCCAATTGTGGAGGAGCAATTTATGGGATGCATGTCTGCATTGTCCCACCACCCAACTCGGGGTCGTACTATTACAATTATAAGGGGTTTCATAGTATCGTGATGTTGGCGGTGGTGTCTGCGACATATGAGTTTTTGTATGTGGACGTGGGGCAAAATGGACGGATGTCGGATGGTGGAGTGTTCGCACGGACGGAGTTCTACTGGTGTCTCCAGAGTGGCAGTCTGGGCTTGCCACCCCCAGAGGAGAATCAGGAAGGACTCCCGTTCGTCTTCGTCGCGGATGAGGCGTTTACCCTGGCGAACCATCTGATGCGGCCTTTCCCGATGAGGACCCTCACCCCAGACCAGAGGATTTTTAATTTCCGCCTGTCCAGAGCCCGAAGAATGGTGGAGAACACTTTTGGTATACTGGCCAGCCGATTCCGCCTTTTTCTAACGCCTATTCACATGGCGGAATACAAACTGAATCACATCAACAAAGAGTTTCTGCAAACTATGCGGTCTCAGTTGGCCAACAAGAAGCAGACTTGCTGCAAAAATGATGATAACCTCACGGGCCTTGAACCTGCTCATCCTGGCTTGCCCCCCCAAAGTGCCCGTGAGGTTAGAACCCAATACATGGACTACTTTGTGGGTAGGGGGGCCATTGATATGCCAGACAATGTCTGAGAGGCATTTTCACAATAAATTTTTCTTTGAAACTCCTTCATTTACTGCTTGGCTTGCTTTTAGGTGTCTCCTAGGTAAATTTAGTTTTTTTCTTGTGCCTTTTTCACCAACAGTGCAAACCCAGAGCGAGATGAGGGAACAGTCTCTTCTTCAGATAATGTTATTATGTTGTGGGTCTGCTACACATACACATATTTTTGGTAACTAATGTATGTAATGCATTACTGACCAAAATCGTGCTCATTTTCAGCACCATGGCAGGAAAATGACATGATTGTCCAAATTAACACATCACTGTGGGTGTTTTTTACTAAAGGCACATCCACTATGCACTACAAGTGCACTGCAAAAGTACACCTGAAACTGCACTTGGAGTGCAAAGTGGAGTTTCCTTTAGTAAATAACACGCATTCTCACCGCAATCAAAATTTTTACTCCAAATACATCTTTGGCGCAATGAAAAAGGAAGCCACACATTGATGATAATTTAACTTTTTAATCCAAGCACATTCACATGTGCGTTTAGAAAAGGGTTTTACAACAAACAAACAAATTGTGTGTATCAAAAACAGTGTTTCAGGTCATTTTTGTTTACTTGATGTTTGTGTGTAAACAGGCATGTATCAAAGCGTAACATACAGAACACAGGAACTTACAAAGTTCAACTTTGAAAAGTGAAGACAATATCAGACATGAGTATGTACAAACTGGGCTGATATTGCCTTCATCACATGGGGTGTCACCCCTGGAAAATCCAAATTTGGAAGATGCACACAGTGTGTCAACATGTGCTATCTCCCATCATGGGGGATCAATGTACATGTTCTGGGGCTGCAACCCCTTCATCTCAGCCACTTTCCACAAAACACGTACATTGATCCCCCATGATGGGAGATAGCGCATGTTTACACACTCTGTGCATCTTCCAAATTTGGATTTTCGAAAAATACAAAAGTTGTGGTTTAAAATACAAAAACTAAAAGCCTAGCTAGTTTGTGCTGTTTCACACTCTCCCCAAAACATCAATGATGTTCTTCATTTTATTTTTAACATCATTGATGTTTTGCTGTATATTTTCCAAATCCCGATTGCACCCCATTATCTCCCCAATCAGGATCTGGGCACTTTCACTGGTAAAATGGGATTCTTCTTCCACATCACCTACAAAAAAATCACAAAAACACATTTAGTAAAAATATGGTGATATACATTGATGAGCTTACCGGAAGCTGTGTTCTCCGACACTCACCTGTTGTGGTGACAATTTGTCCAACTTCAACGATCTCTCCTTCCTCCTCCTCCTCCTGCTCCTCTGCTTCTGGTTTTGGTATTTGGCCTTCTTTGGGAGGGGTGTGGTCCCCGGTGTCCTCATACTTGCCGAGTCTTCTCTCCCCTATGAGAATGTTAAAAAAAAAAAAATTAGCACACAGAGGGGAGAATTAGGAATATGAAACATTGTTTGGAAGTGTTTGTTCAATTTTTTTTTTTTTGACCGAGCTCCAAGGTGAGAACATTATTGGGGACACTTTGTTAAGCTGGAATACTTCCCTGCAGAATGATGTTTCTTACGAATGAATGAAACCATGAACTTGAAAGTAGCCATTTTAAAATGCACAACATGAAATCAAAGCACATGGAGCATGTATGCAAGCAAGAATAATCATATGAACACACGACAAATACTTACTTTTTTTCAAGAACACGCTTGATCCTTATGTACTGCTCGTGCTCCCTCAGTTTCAGGTCTGACCAGCGTTTTCTCAGTTGATCCTTGGATCGATGTACCCCAAAATTCTGATGAAGACTCTTCACAACTTTATTCATGATCTTGGCCTTTCTGATATTTGAGTTTGGGTAAGGTCCATACTTGCCATCATAGTCGGTCCTGTTCAATATGTCCACCATCTCCAACATCTCTCCAAAAGACATATTTGAGGCCTTAAATCTTCTCTTCCTGTATTGGGACGTTTCAGGCTCCGGGCTTTCCTCACCCTCCTCCTCGTTAGTGGAACTATTATTAGTGCGCACCTGCGTTCTCTCCGCCATGTGCTTTCCCCACAGCGCCGAAAGCGAAGGGGCGGGGAATAGTCTAGAAAGAACGTCAGGGGCAGGCGAAGTTTCACGCATGCGCACTGTATATAAAACGCAACACGCGTGTGTCGTCTGTACGATCTGTGAACAGAGGGAGAAGCTGAGGCGACAAACGTGCAAACAAAGGTAACATTTTGAACTTGGTACATCACTAGGCTATACTGCTTCTAGATTGAGGCCTGCATTAGTGGAGTTTAGCCTGACATTAGGGTTTGTCTTGTGTTGTGTCTTGCAGACATTATGGACGGCTTCAACGATCATAGCTTCCTCCCTCTGTTCATCGATAAATACAGAGACATGCCCTGCCTGTGGCAACCAACACAACCTCAATATAGTAACAAACTAAAGAGGCAGGCAGCGCTAGAGAAACTGGTTGAGTTTGTGAAGCCGGTGGTCCCCAGGGCAGACGTCAACTATTTAAAAAAGAAAATCGGTGGCCTGAGGAGTACATATCTGAAGGAGAGGACCAAGGTCCTGAAGTCCATGCAATCTGGAGCTGCAGCAGATGACGTTTATGTCCCCAGGCTGTGGTATTATGACAGGATGCAGTTTCTTTCAGGCCAGGCTGAGGTCAGAGAATCACTCTCTACTCTTCCTTCCACGCGTCCTATGCTACATTCCACACCCGATGAGTCTTCCGACACCCAACCTGGGCCTTCCACTCAGGAAGAACTGGGGGAGCCCAGCTTGAGCCAGGTATAGTATTGTTGTACATATTTTGGGAGTATAAATGAATGATGTTAACTTGATTTTTGCTCACTAATTGCTGAGTTTAGAAAGTGTTTCACATATCAATAGACAGTAGTGGCCAAAACCTTTGGGACAAGAAAGAAAAATGCTGGGCTCAGAATGATAGTCTTTTCTATTGGTTAACAATTTGCAACAGTCTTGATATGAAAATTGTGTGTGTTTGATGAACCAAAAGCTAAAACTATGTCCCTTTTTCATACACAGGAAGAACTCAGCCAGGAACAGGAGGGTGTGGAATGCAGTAGCCAGGAGGTGGCTGTGGAAAGTGGCAGCCAGGAGGAGGCGGGGGTAAGCGGCAGCCAGGCGGTGGTCGGGCAAAGGAGCCTCACTGAATGACAGGTCCCTCCCCTCTGCCTTCCACGCAAAAGGGCGAGAAAGGGGGGAATGTGGAGGAGTTGGCCCTGAGGCTGATTGGTGAGGCATCAGCGGCCCTCCAAGCAAAACCCACCTACCAAGAGGCCTTTGCCGCCTTGGTTGCATGCAAGCTTGAGAAAATGGAGCAGGGGCAACAGCTCTTGTGTGAGGAGGTTATTATACACACCCTCAACAAGGGTCTGTTGGGCCAAATGACACAAGAAACACACTTGTGTGGTTTGGCCTATGCCCCTCCTCCTCCTCCTTTTGCCACACCTGCAGCACCACAGCCACAGTCTGGAAGGAAGCATGGAAGGAAGACCAGAGAGTGATGACTTGGGTTCAGTCTGGTCTGACAGAACATGCAGCCTGTTGTAGTACCACAGCCTGGGAACATAGATGTCATCTGCTGCTGTTCCGGGTTTCATGGACTTCAGGACCAGACTTCTCTCCCTCAGACATGTACTCCTCAGGCCACCAAGTTTTGCGTTTAAATAGTTGATGTGTGCCCTGGGGGCCAAGGGCTTCGCTAATCTCCCCAGTTTCTCCATCGCTGCCTCCCTCTTTATCTGTTACTGACGCCTAAATAAAGTTTTTTTTTTGTTTGAAGAAATACTTACGTATGTGTTTTACTTCCAAAAGGACAGTTTATTTGTGAGCAGGCAGGTACATTTCAAAAAAACAAAGTGAAATGAATAACAAGGGGTACCAACACTAAACAACCTCCTGTAGATTAAAAAAAAAAAAAAAATATATAAAAAATATAATAATGTTGTTGTGGTAAGTTTACACACAAAACGCACCCCAAAAAATGGAAAAATTTGCAAAATGTCAAAAAAGGAGATGTTTAGGGAAAAAAAAAATGCAGCCAAAAAAGAAAAAAGAAAAAATAAAATTGTGTAGATGTGACGAATTCAAAAATTGTATTGCCGAAATGAGTAAAAGCGAGTCAGAAAATATGTTCGGGAGAAGTGTGTGTGACTATGAGCTTTAAAAGAAGTTCCTTCTTGCAGCATTGTAAAGAACAAGAGAATGCGCTTCATGAAAGAATTTTTAACATTGCAGCGTGACGAATGTGCTATATCGATTACGAGCAGTAGTTTTACCTGAACGAGCGCTTCCGTGTCGGAATTTGAATGTGAGTATGCGTGGCACCTTGTCCATCGGAGTAGGCTACACATGATCGGAGTATGTCCGATCGGAGCATTTTGTCAGAAAATATTTCCGGCAAGTTGGAAAAGTTGGTCCGACGGATATTCCGACGGAAACAGTCCGATGCAGACCACACACAGTCGGAATATCTGACAAAACGCTCCGATCGGACACATTCCGACGGAATTTCCGACCATGTGTACAAGGGCTTAGAGAACACCAGCAATAAAGGGTAGATACAGGTGTATACTGTGCTGTGCTAGAGGCACACAACACCCACTAACTCCTGCAGGTGGCTCTATTAGAGAACAACAATAAAAGGTAGATATAGGTGTATACTGCGCTGGAGACACACAACACCAACTAACTCCTGCAGATAGCTGTATTAGAGAACACCAGCAATAAATGGTAGATACAGGTGTATATTGTGCTGTGCTGGAGGCACACAACACCCACTAACTCCTGCAGATGCCTTTATTATAGAACACCAGCAATTAAAGGGTAGATACAGGTGTAAACTGTGCTGTGCTGGAGGCACACGACACCCACAAACTACTGCAGATGCCTTTATTATAGAACACCAGCAATAAAGGGTAGATACAGGTGTGTGCTGTGCTGGAGGCACACAACACCCACTAATTCCTGCAAATGGTTCTATTAGAGAACAGCAATAAAGGTAGATACAGGTGTATACTGCACTGGAAGCACACAACACCCACTAAGTCCTGCAGATGGCTCTATTAGAGAACAGCAATAAACATAGATACAGGTGTATACTGCGCTGGAGGCACACAACACCCACTAACTCCTGCAGATGGCTCTATTAGAGAAAAGCAATAAACATAGATACAGGTGTATATTGCGCTGAAGGCATACAACACCCACTAACTCCTGCAGATGCCGGAACACTACACAAGGCCACCGCGCTGGCGGCCCTATATAGTGTGGGGTGTGTACTAAACAGCCTGAGCTATAATTGGCCACAGGCATCCTGCCTGTGGCCAAGTATGGCTCTCCTCTCTGCCGGTGCTGTGATTGGCCAAGCATGCGGGGTCACAGTGCATGCTTGGCCAATCAGGAGCCAGCAATGCACTGAGATAGTGCATTGTGGGCCGTGAGCGCCACGCGAATTTGGCGCGAACGGCCCACAGAGTTCTGGCTTCGCCGAACAGGCGAAGAGCCGGTGTTCGTTTCGAACATGCATTCAACTCGAACACCAAGCTCATCCCTACTGACCAGTGAAAGATAATAATTGTGTGTTTTGTACTGAGAGTCAGATACCATTGTGTTCTTGATGCTGAATCTTGCGAAGGACAGATAAGGACACACATGTACTCACTTAGTTCTTTATTACATTTTTAGTAAAAAAAATATGGTGACAGGGGGATTAAAGCATATCTAAACACCCAAAAATTTTTATATATTGCAGCCTACCAATTCTTAAAGTGGGAGTAAACTCCCATCTCTGACTTTTACCTATAGATAAGCCTATATGAAAGCCTTACCTATAGGTACTGTAAATATCTCCTAAAGGTGCACCATTTACGACATATTTACTGTACATGCAGCCAGTGATGTCACAGCGCATGCTCTCTGAAGGAACGGCTGCCTGGGCCATTTCTTTAGAGTTCTGTGTCATAAGTGATCGTGGCTCCAGCCATCATGGCTTCGGCCACTCACACAGCCAGAGTCCACAAACCAAAAAGCAAGACCAGGTAAAGATGGAAGCCCTCTTAGTGGTGACGTACTGCTCTAGTGGGCCTCGTTTTCAGGTAAGTTTCACATAATGTGCTAGTATGTGATGCATACTAGCACATTATGGCTTTACCTTGCAGGTTGTATGATCTGGTAAGGCTGCATTTCATTGGCTCTGCTAAGGCTGCATTCCATGGGCACTGGTAAGGCTGCATTCCATGGGCACTGGTAAGGATGCATTTCATGGGCATTGATCAGGCTGCATTTAATGGGCACTGATCAGGCTGCATTTAATGGGCACTGATCAGGCTGCATTTAATGGGCACTGATCAGGCTGAATTTCATGGGCACTGATCAGGCTGCATTTCATGAGCACTGATCAGGCTGCATTTCATTGGCACTGATCAGGCTGCATTTCATGGGCACTAATAAGGCTGCATTCTATGGACACTGATCGGGCTGCATTTCATGGGCACTGGTAAGGCTGCATTGTATGAACACTGATCAGGCTGCATTTCAGATACTGACTCCTACCACCACTTTAAATCCGTGAAGTGGTCATGGTGGTTAGAGTGTCCCTTTAATGTCTCTCAGAAGAAAGAAGAATTTTTTTGGGACTTTATATGAAGCAAGAGCCCAATAGGTCTCTGCCTCCATCCCTATCATTATTAAAAGGAAGCAAGAAGGACTTTATATGAGGTACATGGGAACAAATATATAGGTTGGATGTATGGAAAAATAAATATTTTTATTGGTTAATAATGCTATATAATATATATATCCATATCTAAATGATTTTTACACATTATTTTATATTAATAGTCTTTGCGTTTCATTTGAAATTAATATTTCATAATAGTTGACAATTCAATAAAAATTCTTACATTTACAAACACACAGGGAATAGTTGACACATATATACATATTATACAAATATTACAGTTGATACCCATGCAACCTGTTGACCTAGTTGATTTTTTATGAATTGTAATAAAAGAGATGAAATGTATTAGCCTCCACAAATTAAATGATACAAACATATATGGAGTCATAAAGGAATCTTATCGGTCCACAATTAGTACTGGATACAGTAGTTGTTAGCTCAACGCGTTTACTCAGCCTTATAGCCACTCATCTGGAGCAGAACCGTAGTGATTATCTATAAATAGAAAGGGCAGTCACGTGTAAATGATCTAACAAAATCAGAAAAAGAAAAAAGAAAGCGCTCAAAAAATTGTAAATATATTGTATTATGTATAGGGTGGGAGCAAAAAATTTACAGACACCTCTATGTATTGGTGGTGCAGCAATGAGGATCACAAACCAGCCAAAGACATCATCTCTGGGAGCTGAGGCGGCGTGCAGGGCGACAACAACCCACACAAACAACATCCAAGGTGGGTCAGGGTGTATAATATAATCCTGGTGTGTGCTTGAATTTAGTGACCCCAAAAGGGACCTCCGTGTAAAAAAGTGTACAACAGAATTTTTTTTTTAGAATATTATGTGACCAGTGTGTTTTTTTCTCACCTCGGTACACCATGCACCCTTGGACCATCACTCTCATTCATTTAGCAAAAGGTATCTATTCACTTATATCATTCAGCTGGAGTTTAGTTTCTCTTCACTGGCTCTTTATTTTTCCTTTTCTTATTCTCCCCCCCCCCCCCCTTTTTTCTTTTTTTTTTCTTTGTCTGCACTTCACATCCTACTCCTACACTTTCAAACACACTGGTCAAAAATTTTATACACATTTTTTTTTCTTCAAAAGAAATAACAATAATAAAATTAGCACAAATCCAACTCAGGTGCCTATAATTATTATAGCAGTGCTACTATCATAAAGTTTATGTTTAGCTTTCACATGCATAGAACACACAAGGGAAAAGCAGTTGACAGACAGTGTGGAAAAGTCCCAGAAACCTCAGATGGTGACCTTGCTATGTCACACAATTAAAGTGGTTGTAAACCCTTACAACACACTTTGACCTACAGGTAAGCCTAGATTAAAGCTTACCTGTAGGTCTAAGAAATATCTCCTAAACCTACACGGTTTAGGAGATATTTGCCGAAAGACAGGCACCCCTCGCTGCATATCGCCGTTAACTGCGACGCGCTCAGTGCACCCCAGCGGCGCGCAGGTGCACTGAGCGCGTCGCAGTTAACGGCGATATGCAGCCAGTGGCGACTCCCGTGCGCATGCGCGGGAGTGACGTCATCGCGGCTCTGACGAATAACAGCGCTGGAGCAGCGAGACCCACCAAGAAGATGGAGGCTCCGAACTACAGGGGACAGCGGTGACTTCGCTGGCTCCTGTGTCAGGTAAGTGACACGTAATGGACTACTATGGTATGGATTTTAAGGGGAACTCCACGCCAATTATTAATTTTTTATCAGCGCAGCCCCCCTGAGTATGCACACTCTGGACCACCAGGGATGCCACCAGACCACCAGGGATGCCCAGCACCAGGTATGCCACCCTAGACCACCAGGGATGCCAGTCAGTGCCCACAATGGATGCCAATCAGTGCCCACAATGGGCATCACTGATTGGCATGCTTTATTGTTTGGCACTGATTGGCATCCATCAGTACAAAACAATACAATACAAAGCTGCCTATCAGTGCCCATCCGTGCCACCTATCAGTGCCTATCCATGCTGCCTATCAGTGCCCATCTATGCCGCCTATCAGTGCCCATCCATGCCCATCTGTGCCGCTTATCCATGCCCATTCATGCCGCCTATCCATGCCAATCCGTGCCAGCTATCAGTGCCAATTTGTGCCACCTATCAGTGTCCATCCGTGTCACCCATCAGTGCCACCTATCAGTGCCACATATCAGTGCCCATCAATGCTACCTCATCAGTGCCACCTTATCAGTGCCCATCAGTGCAGCCCCATCAGTGCCCATCAGTGAAGGAGAAAACATACTTATTTACAAAGTTTTGAAACTGAAACAAAAAAACATAGATTTTTTTTCAAAATTTTCGGTCTTTTTTTATTTGTTTAGCAAAAAATAAAAACCGCAGAGGTGATCAAATACCACCAAAAGAAAGCTCTATGTGTGGGAAAAAAATTATACAAATTTTATTTGGGTACAGTGTAGCATGACCGCGCAATTGTCATTCAAAGTGCGACAGCGCTCAAAGCTCAAAATTGGTCTGGGCAGAAAGGTGTTTAACCACTTCAATACAGGACACTTAAACACCTTCCTGCCCAGACCAATTTTGAGCTTTCAGCGCTGTCGCACTTTGAGTGACAATTGCGCAGTCATGCTACACTGTACCCAAATGAAATTTTTATAATTTTTTTTCCCACAAATAGAGCTTTCTTTTGGTGGTATTTGATCACCTCTGCGGTTTTTATTTTTTGCTAAACAAATAAAAAAATCCCGAAAATTTTGAAAAAAAAAATGTTTTTTTTGTTTCAGTTTCAAAACTTTGTAAATAAGTAAGTTTTTCTCCTTCACTGATGGGCACTGATGGGGGGTTACACTGATGGGCAATGATAAGGCGGCACTGATGGGCACCGATGAGGTGGCACCAATGAAGTGGCACTGATGAGGTGGCATTGATGGACACTGATATGTGGCACTGATAGGCGGCACTGATGGGCACTGATAGGCGGCACTGATGGGTGGCACTGATGGGCGACACAGATGGGCACTGATAGGTGGCACAAATTGGCACTGATAGCTGGCACCGATTGGCATGGATGGGCAGCACAGATGGGCATGGATAGGCGGCACAGGTGGGCATGGATAGGTGGCACAGGTGGGCATGGGTAGGCGGCACAGATGGGCATGGGTAGGCGGCACAGATGGGCATGGATGGGCACTGATAGGTGGCACGGATGGGCACTGATAGGCAGCACAGAAGGGAACTGATAGGCGGCATTGTATTATAATATACTGTACTAATGGATGCCAATAATGGCATCCATTATGGGCACTGATTGGCATCCATTGTGGCACTGACTGGAATCCCTGGTGGTCTAGGGTGGCATACCTTGTCCTGGGCATCCCTGGTGGTCTGGTGGCGTCCCTGGTGGTCCAGTGTGGGCATCCTTGGGGGGGCTGCGCTGATAATCGATCAGCACAGACCCCCCCCCCCTGTCAGAGGAGCAGCCGATCGGCTCTCCTCTACTCGCGTCTGACAGATGCGAGTGAGGAAAAGTCGATTACCGGCTCTTCCTATTTACACTGTGATCAGCCGTGATTGGACACGGCTGATCACGTGGTAAAGAGTCTCCGTCGGAGACTCTTTACCGAGATCGTAGTTGCAGGGTGTCAGACTGACACCCCGCAACAACGATTGCCGCGATGCGCACCCCCGGGGGCGCGCAGCGGCTCAAAATCCTGATCACGTCATATGACGTCTGGTCAGGATTTTGAAACCACTTTGCCAACGTCCTTTTGTTATAGGGCGGGCAGCAAGTGGTTAAGTGCCTGGTATTGAGGTGGTTAATTTGGCGTGGAGGGTCTGGTATGGATATTTAGGGGGAACCCCATGTAATTTTTTTTTTATTTGACGCGGGGTTCCCCTTAATATCCATACCAGACCTGAAGGGCCTGGTAATTGAATTTGGGGGAACCCCATGCTTTTTTTTTTTTTATCAATGACTTTCAATGACAATTCATTATAGCCACGAGTGATTTTAAATGACTTTTTTTCCTGCAGAAATTACACTTTGTGCAGGGACAGTTCTAAGCACAGGAAACATGCTCCCCTTTACAGGCATACTATACACACCCCCAGGTATGAAATTTAAAGGAACATTACACTTTTATTGTTTCACTTTAAGCATTATTAAAATCACTGCTCCTGAAAAAACTGCCATTTTTAAAACTTTTTTTTGCATTGATGCATGTCCCCTGGGGCAGGACCCAGGTCCCCAAACCCTTTTTAGGACAGTAACTTGCATATTAGCCTTTAAAATTAGCACTTTAGATTTTGAACATTCGAGTCCCATAGACTTTAATAGGGTTCTAAAGCTCACACGAAGTTTAGGTCTGTTCGCAGGTTCTGGTGGGAACCAAACCGGGGGGTGTTCGGCTCATCCTTAGTGTGCATAAACTGTCTTCTTTATGTTCCTTGATGGTATGTCTGTGCAAATTCATTCTCGCTTGCAACTTCTGTCCTGTTTCACCAACATAAGATTCTTTGCTGCACCTTTTGCATTGGATGAGGTACACAACATTACCTGAGGTACAGTTGTAAGATCCCATGATACTGAAGGCCCCATTTGTGTGTGTGACACTTTTGGATAGATTGATCTGGTTGCATAGTTTGCAGCGTTTTGTATTGCAGGGTTTGCTTCCATTATTTGTGACTTCATAATCAGAGTGAAGTTTCCTGCTGTTTGTGTCTGAGGTTGGATGGTTGCCTGAAAGCCAATAATGAGGGTTGTTGGAATATTCCTTTCAGAGTTTCATCCTCTGTTATAATGGGTATGGGTAGTAAATAGAGATGGATGAACTTCCGACGGGACGTTTCGCGAACGCAAACGCGGCCAAAAGTTCGCGAACCGCAAAGTTTGCGGCGGGCCCCATTGACTTCAATGGCAGGCGAACTTTAAAAACCTACAGGTCATATTTCCAGCCACAAAATATTTACTAGCTGTGCACACATAGTCCCACCACATGGCCACTGACATAGCACATGTATGAAGTGAATCTGGGATCGACAACTACAAGCATTCTTTTTTTAATCTATGAAATTTTGACAATTCAGGACTCAGGAGCGCATGAAGGCAATGGAGGAGAGGAAAGGTCAGGGTAGGCTATGAAGAGGGTGCAGGAGATGATCACCAGCACCGTCATATAGAGAACTGACACCAGCACCGTGATAGAGTTCACTGACACCAGCACCGTGATATAGAGCACTGACACCAGCACCGTGATAGAGTGCACTGACACCAGCACCGTGATAGAGTACACTGACCCCAGCACTGTGATAGAGTGCACTGACACCAGCACCGTGATATAGAGCACTGACACCAGCACCGTGATAGAGTGCACTGACACCAGCACCGTGATATAGAGCACTGACACCAGCACCGTGATATAGAGCACTGACACCAGCACCGTGATATAGAGCACTGACACCAGCACCGTGATAGAGTGCACTGACACCAGCACCGTGATAGAGTGCACTGACACCAACACCGTGATATAGAGCACTGACACCAGCACCGTGATAGAGTGCACTGACACCAGCACCGTGATATAGAGCACTGACACCAGCACCGTGATAGAGTGCACTGACACCAGCACCGTGATAGAGTGCACTGACACCAGCACTGTGATTGAGTGCACTGACACCAGGACCGTGATAGAGAGCACTGACACCAGCACCGTGATAGAGTGCACTGACACCAGCACCGTGATATAGAGCACTGACACCAGCACCGTGATAGAGTGCACTGACACCAGCACCGTGATATAGAGCACTGACACCAGCACCGTGATAGAGTGCACTGACACCAGCACCGTGATAGAGTGCACTGACACCAGCACTGTGATTGAGTGCACTGACACCAGGACCGTGATAGAGAGCACTGACACCAGCACTGAGATAGAGAGCACTGACAGCAGCACTGATACCAGAAACTCGCTGCTGGGCCCCAAAAATATGACACCGCTCAACCTCTTCAAACAGGAGGGTACGGGCATATAGTATGGTGTGCTTTTTTTGTACAAGGAAGTGGGCCAAATGTAGAAAAAAGGTCTGTGTGCTCGATTAAATAAATCATTTATAGAGATATACATGGTCTACTGGTCACATGTGTTGAATTCCTCCGAGATCCATGCCTCATTCATTTTTATAAATGTGAGGTAGTCAACACTGTCATGAGCTAGGCGAGTGCGCTTATCGGTCACGATCCCTCCTGCTGCGCTGAACGTCCTTTCGGACAGGACACTGGACGAGGGGCAAGCCAACAGTTCCATTGCAAATTGGGCAAGCTCTGGCCAGAGGTCAAGCCTGCCCACCCAGAAGTCCAGGGGTTCATCACTCCTCAGACCGTTAACCCGATGTAGTCGGACACCTGTCGGTCTAGGCGTTCCCTGATGCTGGATCCGGATGACACCTGTCGATGGGTCGGCTGAAAGAATTACCTCATATCAGAAGTCACCAACACATCTTCAAACCGGCCTCTTCTTGCAGGCGCTGTTGGATTGGTACCCGCAACTCTTTCTCTGGGAGTGGGAATTGCTCCTCTGCCAGCGCACGCAAAAGCAGAATGCAGCAAGGCCTGGAAGTGCTCCATTCTGACACCTCTGTGACAGTGGTAACATTTCCGCCATTTTGTGTTTGTACCGGGGGTCTAAGTACGTTGCCACCTAGTACTGGTCCTTGACCCTTATGCTTTTTATACGGGGGTCCCTGTTAAAACACTGGAGCATGAAGGCCCCCATTTGCACTAAACTGGAAGCGGTGTGGTGGCCTGGCTTCTGCTCATCATCCAGGATAATGTCGTCCTCCTTGTTCTCCTCTCCCCACTAGGGATGAGCCGAACACCCCCCAGTTCGGTTCGCACCAGAACTTTCGAACGAACCCCAAATTCGTACGAACGTTAGAACCCCATTGAAGTCTATGGGACTCGAACGTTCGAAATTAAAAGTGCTAATTTTAACGGCTAATATGCAAGATACTGTCCTAAAAAGGGTTTGGAGACCTGGCTCCTGCCCCAGGGGACATGGGTCAATGCCTAAAATGTTTTTAAAAATGGCCGTTTTGGCGGGAGCACTGATTTTAATGACGATTAAAGTGAAAAAAAAAAAGTGAAATATTCCTTTAAATATGGTGCCTGGGGGGTGTCTGTAGTATGCCTGTGAAGTGCCACGTGTTTCCCGTGTTTAGAACAGTCCCTTCACAAAATGACATTAAACGGAAAAAACACCATTTAAAACTGCTTGTGGTTTTAATGTTATATCTGGTTCCTGCAATATGGTTGAAAATCATTGAGAAAAATGGCATGGGTAGCCCTCCCTGCCCACTACCAGCCCCTTTGGGTCTTGTACGCATATTAAGGGGAACCCAGTACCCATATTAAAAAAAGGAAATGCGTGTGGCCCCCAGGCCCTATATACTCAGAACAGCAGTATACAGGCGGTGCAAACAAGACAGAGACTGTGTAGGTTTGTTGTGTTAAGTTGAATCTGTTTGTAATTTTCAACTGGTACATTTTTAAAGTGTAGCTCCAGTCAAAAAAACAATTTTTAAGCTTTTTGGAAAACATAGGGAAGGGTTATCACCCCTGTATAATTTGTTTTGTCGTACATCTTTTTTCATATCACTTGCTGTTGTCTCCTTCCGTTTGCAAGTAGGAGATGTTTGTAAGCTGGATGTTTGAAAGTAGGGGCCTGCCCTATATGCTCTGCAGAAATGGCGGAACAAGGTGTTGGTTTTGCCACAACATTGTAAGCCCTCAAAGTGACTCTTGGTGGGCGCTGGAGCGCCCTGCTGTGAACGATTATATCAAGAATTGTAATTACATGCCATTGTTGAACAGTGGTAGAAAAACTGACCTTTGGTGGTTGTGGTGCTGGTGCCACAACACTATAAGTCCTCACAGTTACTCTGGGTGGGCACAGGAACGGGCCCTCCTGTGAAATATTATATCAATAATTGTAATTACTAGTCCCTGTTAAACAGGGGCAGAAAAATTGGGCCTTAGGCACTGGTGCTGGTGCCACCACACTGCAACCTCTCCCATATACTCTTGTTTTATTGCAGGAATTAGCCCTGCTGCAAAGCATTGCATCAAAAATTGTAATTAAACGCCCCTGTTGAACAGGGGCAGAAAAATTGGGCCTTAGGCACTGGTGCTGGTGCCACCACACTGCAACCTCTCCCATATACTCTAGTTTTATTGCAGGAATTAGCCCTGCTGCAAAGCATTGCATCAAAAATTGTAATTAAACGCCCCTGTTAAACAGGGGCAGAAAAATTGGGCCTTAGGCACTGGTGCTGGTGCCACCACACTGTAACCTCTTCCATATACTCTAGTTTTATTGCAGGAATTAGCCCTGCTGCAAAGCATTGCATCAAAAATTGTAATTAAACGCCCCTGTTGAACAGGGGCAGAAAAATTGGGCCTTAGGCACTGGTGCTGGTGCCACCACACTGCAACCTCTCCCATAAACTCTAGTTTTATTGCAGGAATTAGCCCTGCTGCAAAGCATTGCATCAAAAATTGTAATTAAACACCCCTGTTAAACAGGGGCAGAAAAATTGGGCCTTAGGCACTGGTGCTGGTGCCACCACACTGCAACCTCTTCCATATACTCTAGTTTTATTGCAGGAATTAGCCCTGCTGCAAAGCATTGCATCAAAAATTGTAATTAAACGCCCCTGTTGAACAGGGGCAGAAAAATTGGGCCTTAGGCACTGGTGCTGGTGCCACCACACTGCAACCTCTCCCATATACTCTAGTTTTATTGCAGGAATTAGCCCTGCTGCAAAGCATTGCATCAAAAATTGTAATTAAATGCCCCTGTTAAACAGGGGCAGAAAAATTGGGCCTTAGGCACTGGTGCTGGTGCCACCACACTGCAACCTCTTCCATATACTCTAGTTTTATTGCAGGAATTAGCCCTGCTGCAAAGCATTGCATCAAAAATTGTAATTAAACGCCCCTGTTAAACAGGGGCAGAAAAATTGGGCCTTAGGCACTGGTGCTGGTGCCACCACACTGCAACCTCTTCCATATACTCTAGTTTTATTGCAGGAATTAGCCCTGCTGCAAAGCATTGCATCAAAAATTGTAATTAAATGCCCCTGTTAAACAGGGGCAGAAAAATTGGGCCTTAGGCACTGGTGCTGGTGCCACCACACTGCAACCTCTTCCATATACTCTAGTTTTATTGCAGGAATTAGCCCTGCTGCAAAGCATTGCATCAAAAATTGTAATTAAACGCCCCTGTTAAACAGGGGCAGAAAAATTGGGCTGATGGCATCACCCAGAGCCAGAAATGTTCTTCCAACATATCAGCGGAGGAGGAAGAGGATAGACAATCAACATAACAGGACAGTCACTCAGCATCAGCATAGGTAGTCTTGAAGGGATGTGATATTTCAAAAAAAATTATTCGGTTACATCAGCTTCAGGTGCTTGGTAGCTGTGGGTGATCCAAGACTGATTCATCTTGATGAAGGTCAGTCGATCAACTGATTCGGTGGACAGGTGCACCCTGTGATCGGTAACAAATCCACCAGCAGCACTGAAGGTGCATTCCGAAAGAACCCTGGATGCAGGACAGGCCAGTAGCTCAATTGCATACTGTGCAAGCTCTGGCCAGTGATCCATCCTCAAGACCCAGTAAGCCAGAGGATTTTCGGTGGGAAAGGTGTCCAAGTCTGACCTTGCCCCTAGGTATTCCTGCACCATGTAAATCAGACGCTGGCGATGGTTGCTGGAACCGATCATACCTTGGGGCTGCGGACTAAAAAATTGTCTGAAAGCATCAGTCAGACGGCCACCTTCTCCACCGCTCCTTCTGACCAATGCCTCAGCAACACGTTGTCCAGGACCAGGAGTTTGTAACCTCCCAGTCTCTGGGAACGCGTTGCACAGACCTTTCTGCAAGGCCTCCCGGAGATGTCTCATCCTCTGCTCCCTCTGCGATGGCAAGATAAGGTCGGCAACCTTACCCTTGTACCGTGGATCAAGGAGAGTGGCCAGCCAGTAATGGTCCCTCTCCTTGATCCGAAGAATACGAGGATCCTTCCGCAGGCTTTGCAGGATCAGGGAGGCCATGCAGCGTAGGTTAGCTGAGGCATTCGGTCCGGAGTCCTCTGGGTCACTAAGGACAACATGATCCGCAGCTACCTCCTCCCAGCCACGTACAAGTCCACGTGTTTCTTGGGACTGTAAATCATCCCTACAAGACTGCTGCTGCTGCTGATGCTGAGTGCCAGCCTCCACCTCCATGCTGACACAATCATCTTCCTCCTCCTCTTCCTCCTCCTCCTCCTCTTCCTGTGTGATGGGTGGCACAGCAGGAACACTGTCTGGATAAAGGGGGCCTTGAGAGGCAAGGAAGTCCTCCTCTTCCTGCCTCTGTTCTGCCTCAAGTGCCCTGTCCATTATTCCACGCAGCGTATGCTCCAAGAGGGGGACAAGAGGTACAGTGTCACTGATGCATGCACTGTCACTGCTCACCATCCTTGTGGCCTCCTCAAACGGTGACAGGACATCCCTGATCATGCCCCACTGGCGTGGTGAGAAAAAACCGAGCTCCCCTGACCCTGTCCTGTGCCGTAGTCACACAGGTACTCATTGATGGCCCTTTGCTGTGTGTGCAGCCGCTGCAGCATGGCCAACGTTGAGTTCCACCTGGTGGGCATGTCACATATAAGGCGGTTCTTGGGCAGGTTCAACTCCTTTTGGAGCTCAGCCAGCCGAGCACAGGCATTAAATGATCAGCGGAAATGCACACAGACTTTCCTGGCCTGCTTCAGGACATCCTGTAAATCGGGGTACCTGCCCAAGAACCGCTGCACCACCAGGTTAAGGACGTGAGCTACACAGGGCACATGGGTCAGTTGTCCCTGTCGGAGGGCGGAGAGGCGGTTGGTGCCATTGTCGCAAACCACCATTCCTGGCTTAAGCTGGCGTGGCGTCCACCACCTCTCGGCCTGCCCCTGCAGAGCTGACAAAACATTCGCCCCAGTGTGGCTCCTGTCCCCCAAACAAACCAGCGCAAGCACGGCATGGCATCGTTTTGCCTGCGTACTTGCGTAGCCCCTGGAACGCCTACGGAGCACCGCTGGTTCTGAGGACAGAGCACTGGAAGAGGCCATGGAGGAAGAAGAAGAGGAGGGGGTGGAGGAGAGAGGTGTGTCACAACCAATAGTAGCATTTTGGAGGCGTGGTGGCGGAACAACCTCCAACACTACTGCCCCTTGTCCTGCATCCTTCCCAGCTGCCAGAAGAGTGACCCAATGGGCCGTGAAAGACAGGTAACGTCTCTGTCCATGCCTGCTGGACCATGAGTCAGCGGTAATATGCACCTTACCGCTGACCGCCCTGTCCAGCGAGGCAAGGACATTGCCTTCCACATGCCGGTAGAGAGCCGGAATCGCCTTCCGTGAGAAAAAGTGGCGTTTGGGGACCTGCCACTGAGGAACCGCACATTGTACAAACTCACGGAAGAAGGCCGAGTCTACCAACTGAAAAGGCAGCAGTTGAAGTGCTAGCAATTTAGCCAAGCTAGCATTCAACCGCTGGGCATGTGGATGGCTGGGAGTGAACTTCTTTCTCCGGTCCAGCAGCTGGGGCAGGGACATTTGCCTGCTATAATCGGACGTGGGTGTACTGCTAGCAGAGTGCCCGGAAGCACTTGGCTGTGACACACCTAATTCTACACCTTCATTCCTCTCAGAGCAGGTTTCAGAGAGGACTGAAGGTCTAGTGGGGTTGGAGATGCCAGCTGATGAGGAGCAAGGAGAGGTCCGCTTTGTTCTTTGGTGTGGGTCTTTGAGGTACGCTTGCCAACGAGCTGCATGGCAGGTCAACATATGTCTGGTCAAGCATGTGGTGCCCAAGCAGCTGATGGTTTGGCCACGCGAGATACGCTTGAGACATATGTTGCAAATAGCAGCGGTGCGATCTGATGCACTCGTCTCAAAAAAGGCCCACACCAAAGAACTTTTAGAATAACGCGCAGAGGCAGCGCCCTGCACAGGCGGAGCTCTGCGGTGTGATTCAGTCGGTGTGCTGCCCCTAAGCTGGCCCCCGGAGGGCATCCTGCCTCGTTGGACATGTGCCTCCTCCTCCTCCTCTCTCCTACCAGGCACCCACGTGGAGTCAGTGCCCTCATCATCCCCTCCCTCTTCATCGCTGTAGCAAACCTGGCAGTATGCTGCAGCTTGTGGAACATGACTGCCAGATTGCTGTCCTTCTTGAGCATCCCCTCTCTCTGCGCTCACGCTACTTCCTTCCTTTAGCTGAGTGTCATCATCAGAGCCTACAAAACACTGGGCATCCTCCTGGAGCATGTACCCAACACTGTGCTCAAAGAGTTCAGGAGACTCCTCAGGAGGACGTGGTGGGTCTAGGGAAGGAGTCACTGATGATGACATTGAGAGGAGGGAAGACGATGCGTTGGCAGCTGCTTTGCTAGTACCCTGAGACTGGGTGAGAGAGGATGAGGAGGATGAAGAGGGCTTGGTCATCCACTCTACCAAGTCGTTGGCATGTTGCGGTTCAACATGTCCAGCTGCCGAAAAGAAGGACAAGCGTGTCCCATGGCCACGTGCTGATGACAATGCATCGTGTCCACGACCAGCACTGTTGTCTCTAGACACAGAGCCTGCTTGCCCTCTTTTATTGGCTCGCGCCTGTCTGCCTCTCCTTGCTGGCCTTCCAGACATGGTAATGGCCTGAAGGGAGTTGGGTAAAACAGCAGTTGGGTAGTGTATATTGTGCTGGAGGCACACAACACCCACTAACTCCTGCAGATGCCTTTATTATAGAACACCAGAGATAAAGGGGTATACTGTAATGGAGTCACACAACACCCACTAAGCCCTGCAGATGTCTCTATTAGAGAACAGCAATAAAGGGTAGATACAGGTGTATATCGTGCTGGAGGCACAAAAAACCCACTAACTCCTGCAGATGCCTTTATTATAGAACACCAGAGATAAAGGGGTATATACAGATATATACTGTGCTGTGCTGGAGGCACACACAACTTCCAATAACTCCTGCAGATGGCAAGTGGGCTCAAATAGAGAAGAGCTATGTAGGTGGATATAGCGGTGTGTACTGGGTACAGAGCACGCAGACAGCACGCACAAGCTTCTAACACTACTGACTGCAAGCTCTATTATAAAAGATAGATCACTAGCTATATAGGTGAGGGGAATGTAGCGGTGTATACTGCGGTCAGGGCAAGCAGACAACAACCACTACAGAAGAGCAAGATCGAAAATCGGCCGATAACGATCGGTGTGTACTGTGTTGAAGGTACACAGAACACCCACTAACTGCTTCAGACGCCAACACACTACACAAGGCCGCCGCGCTGGCGGCCTTATATAGTGTGGGGTGTGTACTACACAGCCTGAGCTATGATTGACCACAGGCATCCTGCCTGTGGCCAATCATGGCTCTCCTCGCTGCTGGCGCTGTGATTGGCCAAGCATGCGGGGTCACAGTGCATGCTTGGCCAATCATGAGCCAGCAATGCACTGCGATGACGCAGTGCATTGTGGGCCGTGAGCGCCACACGAATTTGGCGCGAACGCCCCATAACGTTTGGAATTCGCCGAACGGGCGAACAGCCGATGTTCGAGTCGAACGTATGTTCGACTCGAACACGAAGCTCATCCCTACTCCCCATCCATGCACAACAACAGGGATCCCAGAAAGGTTTAAAGCATGCTCTTCTTGCTCCTCCTCATCCGTCCCGGCACCATCCTCCTCTGACTCCTCTTCAGACTCCTGTTGTTGACTTGTCTCAGATAGTGTAGCCCCCCCTGGGAATTCATCCAGCATTGCAACTTCCTCATCTTCCCGCCCCTGCTCCTCCACAGCTTGATCAATGACACAACGCAATGTACGCTCCATAAAGAAGGCATAAAGTACCATGTCACTGATGGCGCCATGGCTGCGACTGACCAGTTTGGTGATCTCATCAAATGGCCGCAGAAGTCTGCATGCATCGTGCATGAGCAGCCACTGGTGCAGTGAAAAAAAAACCCAGCTCCCCAGAACCTGTTCTGCCACAGAGTTCGTACAGGTAGACGTTAACTGCACGTTTCTGCTGGAGCAGCCTATCAAGCATATAGAAGGTTGAGTTCCATCGCGTCAGGCAATCGCAAATAAGACGTCTGACCAGCAGATTGTTTTGCCACTGAATGTCAGCAAGGCAAGCCATGGCCATGTAAGATCTTCTGAAATGGGCCGAGATTTTCCTTGCCTGCCGCAAGATGTCCTGGACCCTAGGGTATTTGACAACGAATCACTGCATGACCAAGTTTAAGACGTGTGCCATGCATGGCACGTGCATAATTTTGCCCTGTTTCAATGCGCTAAGCAGATTGGCACCGTTGTCACACACCACTTTACCAACTGTCAAATTGAGCGGTGTTAGCCACTGATCTGCCTGTGAACGCAAAGCTGAAAGGAGTGCAGGGCCAGTGTGGCTCTTGGCTTCCAGGCACAACAGACGCAGCACAGCATGGCAACGTCTAACCTGGCATGTCGAATAGGTTCTGGGGAGCTTGGGCAGCGCAGAGGATGAGAAGCTAGCAGCGGAAAAGGAGGAGTCAGCCAAGGAGGAGAGGGAGGAGGATGGAGTAGGAGGAGGAGAAGAAGAGGCAGGCCTGCATGCAATCCATGGCGGTAAAACCAAATCTACACGGGTGCCACGGGTTACATGCTTGACGGCCGTCAGAAGGTTCACTCAGTGGGCAGTAAAAGTGATATACCTTCCATGCCCGTGTTTACTAGACCACGTGTCTGTGTTCAGATGTATCTTGGTACCGACACTGTGTGCCAGAGATACATTCACTTGCCGCTGAACATGGCCATATAGCTCTGGGATGCCCTTCTGTGAGAAATACTTCCTTTCTGGGACCTTTCATTGTGGTGTTCCAATGGCCACAAATTTTCGAAAGGCCTCCGAGTCCACCAGTTTATATGGCAGTAGTTGGCGGGCTATCAGTTCTGACAAGTCAGCCGTCAACTGATGGGCAAGAGAGTTATCCGGCGTCATCATTTTTTTACACTCGAACATTTGGCCCACGGAAGCCTGCCTTTTTGCAGAAAAACGTGAGGATGGCATGATAGAAGGTAGAGTGGAGGACAATTGTAAGGAGAAGGAGAAGTAGAAGACGAGGCTGGATGGTGAGAGCCTGGAGTGTGGCTTTGTGTGTTCCGTTGCTCCCACTGGGCTCGGTGATGGCAGCTCATGTGCCTTCTTAAGGAGGTCATCCCTAGGTGAGTGTTGGGCTTACCGCGACTTATGCATTGACTGCAAAGATTGCAGATGGCAACACTATTGTTAGCAGCGGACATGTTAAAAAAAGCCCACACTGCGGAGCCATGTGCCGGCGTCCTGGGATCGGCAGATGTGACCGTACATGGTTGATGCCTCGCTCCTGATACATTCGCAGTCTAATTTGTCCCTCCTGTGCAATCTAAGTTCTTCCTGCTTCTCCTCCCTATCTGCTGGTCCATATCTCCCTCTGAACTCCCCTCCTCTTCCTCTCTTGTGGGCACCCACGTGACATCACTAGACACGTCATCATCGACGTCACCTTCCCCACCCCTATAATTAGAGATCTCGGAGTAGGCAGCAACAGCGGGGACCAACCTCCTCCTTGGGCTGATCTGGGTACTGTCGTCAGACTGCTGAGTGGCGGTTGTTGCTACCTCCTCTTCCTGATCCAATGCCAAGAGTGGCTGTGCATCGGAAATGTCTTGATATGGATTGGAAAATAATTCCTGTGACTCAAGCGGAAGGTATATGGTGGTGGTGGTGTTGGTGGTAGTGTCTTTGGGGTGTGCACATAGCAGAGAGTGAAGAAGAGGGTGCAGATCGAGAGGATGAGGAGGGTGCAGAAGAGTAAGGCTGAGTGAGGCACTCAACCAAGTCTGGTGTGTCCTTTGACGTAATCGCACGCACCTTCTGCAAATTGCCACTTTGGCTCAAGCCTGTTGCTCCTGCCCTACCCCTACCACCCCTGCGGAAGGGCCTGCCTCTTCCTCTGCCTGTCATTTTTTAAATGACCCTGTGACAAAAGTCTCTAGAGAAGTGCAGTATGTATGTGAAAGAAGGTATATAACACCCCGCTTCAATATGTCGTTTTGGGGGCCACTGGTCTATCACACCATTTATAATACTTATTTTTTTATTGCGTTTGTCACTCTTTGTAGTATCGCTGCAGAACCGCTCAGCAGTCACAATGCAGCACAGTGGAAACGCACTATACTATGCTTTCTATGTGCAAGTATTTTATACGTGTATTACACACCTATATACTGCACACCAAATAGTACACCTATACCAGTCCTTAAAAGGACCTTTGTGGACCTAGTAGCTAGTGATTTGCAGACTGTCCCTCAGCCACTACACTGATAAAGGACTGCTGCAGAATAGGGCAGTAATCTGCAGCACAGCCCTGCACCAGCACCCTATATATTGTACACCTATACCAGTCCTTACAAGGACCTTTGTGGACCTAGTAGCTAGTGATTTGCAGACTGTCCCTCAGTCCCTACACTGATAAAAGACTGCTGCAGAATAGAGCAGCAGTCAGCAGCAGTGCACCAGCACTCTATATATTGTACACCTATACCAGTCCTTACAAGGACCTTTGTGGACCTAGTAGCTAGTGATTTGGAGACTGTCCCTCACTCACTACACTGATAAAGGACTGCTGCAGAATAGGAGAGTAATCTGCAGCACAGCCCTGCACCAGCACCCTATATTTTGTACACCTATACCAGTCCTTACAAGGACCTTTGGGGACCTAGTAGCTAGTGATTTGCATGCTGTCCCTCAGTCCCTACACTGATAAACGACTGCTGCAGAATAGAGCAGCAGTCAGCAGCAGTGCAGCAGTGCACCAGCACCCTATATATTGTACACCTATACCAGTCCTTACAAGGACCTTTGTGGACCTAGTAGCTAGTGATTTGGAGACTGTCCCTCACTCACTACACTGATAAAGGACTACTGCAGAATAGGACAGTAATCTGCAGCACAGCCCTGCACCAGCACCCTATATATTGTACACCTATACCAGTCCTTACAAGGACCTTTGTGGACCTAGTAGCTAGTGATTTGCAGACTGTCCTCAGTCCCAACACTGATAAAAGACAGCTGCAGAATTGGGCATCAGTCAAGTATAATATTCTTTCTATATTTGGAAGAAAGTATATTATACGTGTACAACCCTATATGCTGTACACCTATACCAGTCCTAAAAAGGACCTTTGTGGACCTAATAGTAATAGCTAGTGATTAAACTGACTGTCCCTGCTCCACACTGCGTCCTGTCCCTACACTGACAAAAGACAGCTGCAGAATCAGTCAGCAGTGCACTCAGCAATCACCAGCACAGCAGCGCACCAGAACCCTATATACTGTACACCTATACCAGTCCTTAAAAGGACCTTTGTGGACCTAATAGTAATAGCTAGCTAGTGATTAAACTGACTGTCCCTGCTGCACACAGCGTCCTGTCCCTCCCTACACTGACAAAAGACAGGCTGCTGCAATCACCAGCATAGCAGTGCACTGAACCCTATATACTGTACTACACCTATACCAGTCCTTAAAAGGACTTTTGTGAACCTAATAGCTAGCGATTTGTGTCACTACAGTCTCTCCCTACTCCACACAGCTTCCTGTCCCTAAACTGACATAAGACAGAATGTAAAATGGCCGCCAAATCAGGTCTATTTATAAGGTAGGGGGAATATCTACAGTGGTGTGAAAAAGTGTTTGCCCCCTTCCTCATTTCCTGTTCCTTTGCATGTTTGTCACACTTAAGTGTTTCGGAACATCAAACCAATTTAAACAATAGTCAAGGACAACACAAGTAAACACAAAATGCAATTTGTAAATGAAGGTGTTTATTATTAAAGGTGAAAAAAAATCCAAACCATCATGGCCCTGTGTGAAAAAGTGATTGCCCCCCTTGTTAAAACATACTATAACTGTGGTTGTCCACACCTGAGTTCAATTTCTCTAGCCACACCCAGGCCTGATTATTGCCACACCTGTTCACAATCAAGGCATCACTTAAATAGGAGCTGCTTGACACAGTAAGGTCCACCAGAAGATCCTTAAAGGCTACACATCATGCCGAGACCCAAAGAAATTCAGGAACAATTGAGAAAGAAAGTAATTGAGATCTATCAGTCTGGAAAGGGTTATAAAGCCATTTCCAAAGCTTTGGGAATCCAGCGAACCACAGTGAGAGCCATTATCCACAAATGGCGAAGACATGGAACAGTGGTGAACCTTCCCAGGAGTGGCCGGCCGCCCAAAATTACCCCAAGAGCGCAGCGACGACTCATCCAAGAGGTCACAAAAGACCCCACAACAACGTCCAAGGAACTGCAGGCCTCACTTGCCTCAGTTAAGGTCAGCGTTCATGCCTCCACCATCAGGAAAAGACTGGGCAAAAATGGCCTGCATGGCAGAGTTCCAAGGAGAAAACCACTGCTGAGCAAAAAGAACATCAAAGCTCGTCTCAATTTCTCCACAACACATCTTGATGATCCCCAAGACTTTTGGGACAACATTCTGTGGACCGATGAGACAAAAGTGGAACTCTTTGGAAGGTGTGTGTCCAAGTATATCTGGCGTAGAAGGAACACTGCATTTCATAAAAAGAACATTATACCAACAGTAAAATATGGTGGTGGTAGTGTGATGGTCTGGGGCTGTTTTGCTGCTTCAGGACCTGGAAGACTTGCCGTGATAAAAGGAACTATGAATTCTGCTGTCTACCAAGAGATCCTGAAGGAGAATGTCCGACCATCTGTTCGTGTACTCAAGCTGAAACGAACTTGGGTTCTGCAGCAGGACAATGATCCTAAACACACCAGCAAGTCCACCACCGAATGGCTGAAGAAAAACAAAATGAAGACTTTGGAGTGGCCTAGCCAAAGTCCTGACCTGAATCCTATTGAGATGTTGTGGTATGACCTTAAAAAGGCCGTTCATGCTCGAAAACCCTCTAATGTAACTGAATTAGGACAATTCTGCAAAGATGAGTGGGCCAAAATTCCTCCAGGACGCTGTAAAAGCCTCATTGCACGTTATCGCAAACGCTTGGTTGCAGTTGTTGCTGGTAAGAGTGGCCCAACCAGTTATTAGGTTTAGGGGGCAATCACTTTTTCACACAGGGCCATGATGGTTTGGATTTTTTTTCACCTTTAATAATAAACACCTTCATTTACAAATTGCATTTTGTGTTTACTTGTGTTGTCCTTGACTATTGTTTAAATTGGTTTGATGTTCCGAAACACTTAAGTGTGACAAACATGCAAAGGAACAGGAAATGAGGAAGGGGGCAAACACTTTTTCACACCACTGTAATTGTCCATGTGCTGAAATGTCTCAATTGGTCCTGTACCCCATGATGGTTGTGTCATCATGGGTCAAAGTTCTTTCACACTGTAAACACATATGTCCGCCGGGCGAACAGCGGCAATAGTCCGTTGATCGGGCAAATCGCGAACACACAAAATTCGCCGGGAACCGACCGCCGGGTGAACAGTTCGGCCATCCCTAGTTGTAAATCTTTGATTATCTTTTTGATCCCTTCTAGTGCTGGGTTGTATGTGGTGACTAGAGGTACTCGGTTATTTGTTTTTTTTCTCTGTGTATTGGAGGAGATTTTCTCTTCGGGTTTTTAAGGCTGTATCACGGACAGTACTCAATTTTCTCTGTCACAATTGCACTAATACGGCTTCAATCACATCAAGTTTATTGAATAAAAGTTTTACATATAAAATCAATGGCCAAACAGCTTAAAAACAATCTAGGCAAGTAGACGAGCGTACCTCATAACACAGGGAATAGTGTGACTCACGCTCTGTGGGAAGCAGCGTCCACCGCTTGCTTCCTGGTTAGTCTCTTCCAGCAAGCAGTGGACGCTGCTTCCCACAGAGCGTGAGTCACATTATTCCCTGTGTTATGAGGAACGCTCGTCTACTTGCCTAGATAGTTGTTAAGCTGTTTGGTTGATGATTTTATATGGAAAACTTTTATTTAATAAACTGAAAGAGAAAACAGAATTAGGCTATTGCAGCCTTTTTTTGGTCTGAGAAACCAGTGGAGATCTTAGGATAAGCTGTGACACCTTCCTTGATGCTGAGGACAGCTGTGGTTTATCTATCCATGCTGATATATCCATCCCTTAGTGAGTGTGAACCCCGCCAAAGGGGAGTGTGATGCACAGACTTCGGTGTGGGGTGTTTAATTGTGTGACATAGCAAGATCACCATCTGAGGTTTCTGGGACTTCACACCATCTGTCAAATGCTTTTCCCTTGTGTGTTCTATGCACATGAAAGCTGATCATAAACTTTATGATAGTAGCACTGCTATAATAATTATATCCCGGAGATGATGTCTTTAGCTGGTTTGCGATCCCCATTGCCGCACAACCAATACATAGATGTATCTGTAAATTTTGAGCTACTAAGGGAGTTCTCCCACCCTATACATAATTCAATATATTTACAATTTTTTGAGCGCTTTTCTCTTTTTTCTTTTTCTGATTTTGTTAGATCATTTAGACATGACTGTCCTTTCTATTTAGAGATAATAACTATGGTTCTGCTCCTGATGAGCTATAAGGCCACAAAACGCGCGGAGCTAACAACTACTGTATCCAGTACTAATTGTGGATCGATGAGATTCCTTTATGACTCCATATATGTTTGTATCATTTAATTTGTGGAGGTTTTCTAATACATTTCATATTTTTTCATAAAAAATCAACTAGATCAACAGGTTGCATGGGTATCAACTGCAATATGTGTATAATATGTATACAGTATATGTATCAACTATCCCCTATGTGTTTGTAAATGTGTGAATTTTTATTGGATTGTCAACTAGTATGCAAAATGATTTCAAATGTAATGTAAAGACTATTAATATAAAATGTGTAAAAATCATTTAGATATGAAATTATATAGCATTAATAACCAATACTGAAAAGTAAAATGATATAATCTGAATCTGAATAATATAACAAAATATTGTATACAAAGTAACAAGTATCTTATATTAGTATTTTAAAAGTTATTTATAAGCTAAAACGCTGTAAATAAATAAAATAAATCTATCTGCTCTAGAGGAATCTATTAACAATAGTAAATTGCTGCTATTGAAATTTAAACAAAGACTCCAGCTCCATCTAGTGGTAGAAAGTTAAATTACACCAATGTTGTAAAGATGTTTAACCTGTATGGGGTCCCTAACCAATGGATCCAAATTGTCTTCACGTTATTGGTTGGCAGAACCTCTTATGCCACGTACACACGGCCGGACTTTTCGAGGGACTAGGTCCGACAGACTTTCGACGTAGTTCTGACGGAGTTCTGACAGAGTTCTGACAGACTTTCCGAATGAACGGACTTGGCCACACACAATCACACCAAAGTCCGACGGATTCGAACGTGATGGCGTACGACCGGACTAGAATAAGGAAGTTCATAGCCAGTAGCCAATAGCTGCCCTTGCGTCGGTTTTTGTCCGTCGGACTAGCATACACACGAGCGGATTTCTCGGTAGGAACTGGGTCCGGTGGAGTTCTGGCGGAAAAATTTGAAACATGTTCCATTTCTAAAGTCTGTCAGACTTTTGCAAATCAAAAGTCCGCTGCAGTCCACACACGATCGCATGGTCTGCCGGAATCATTCCGTCGGACTTTTGATGTTGAAAAGTCCGGTCGTGTGTACGCGGCATTAGTTTTGGATTCATATTTATTAAAATAAATTATGATGATTTATGGAAAGATAATGTACAACACTGTCTGCTAAAGCCTATCTCCAGTCAATAATTTTTTAGCTATAGATAAAAGAGGGGGGGGGGGGGTTAAAATTGTGTTATTACTGCATCCCCAACAGAGATAGCTCCATTCATTCCCTGTTCTAATGTCTGGTTTTGGGTGGAGTTGGGCTTTCCAGCAATGGTTATAGAATCTACAGTTTCCTCTAGTAGCTACATTTTTACTGTTACTGTTTTCTTACTGTATGGTACCAATAAACTCACAGGGAATAAATAAGGTGGGAACCACCTGGGCTCCGAAGCACACAATCCACCACTGTGGTTAAGTCTTGGATAAAAGTACAATTTTAGATGATAAATTCAAGATATAGAAACAGGTCTACAGAAATAGATTTCACCAGTCCTGCAACCTATTGCTATCCCACAGAGTGTCCACCTATGTGAAAGGGAGGGTAGGACAACCCAGCTATATACCACGACCAATGATTTTGTATACATATAAAGGGTGCACTGGGAACCACCAAAACATTGGTGAAGGAATCATTGGTGAGGAATCCCACGCAGGCACAGGGAGAACATGCAAACTCAAGGCAGGTGGTGTCATGGTTGGGATTCCTATCAGCGAACCTTTTTACTGATAGGTAAAAGTGCTAACCACTACACCACTGTGCCGCCCATATTTACTTGCAATATATGTATATATAAAATCCTAGCTAGGGGGCTGCATGAAAACACCAACATGATCTTGAGCTACAATAAATGAATCCTGGGCTGTGGAGAATTGTTACTATTGTGTACTTCAGATTCTCTAAACAAAAAACTATACTTGATGGATGATGAAGTGTAAATAAAGTACTGATCAAATGACAAACAAAAAATATGAATAATAATGTATACACAGGGCAGGTATTTGGGGGGGGGGGGGTAAACTGGGCAATAGCCCAGGGCCCCAAGCCTCTAAGGGTCCCTATGATTCTGCAACCTCCTGCTTGTTGCTCACCCTGTAATGAGAAAAATGTTTTCAGATATATTAGGACCTACTTTTGTCGTTGTTTTCTTAATTTATACAAAGGCGGGTATATCATTGCAGCATATGGCGGCCCACTGAATTGTATCTTTTGTTTACTGTTCTGCTACAAAACTGACCAAATGTGTCTTTAAACTGACTACTAGGTACTGAGTACATCAATTATTTCATTACATTAATTAAAGTGTTTAGAAAAGCCTAAACATTGTGTACCTTAATGAATTACTTGCATTAAGGTAGTAAATGTTTAGAAGCTAGTATCCTCTCTCTTACATGCCATCATTAGATCCAGCTCTGTTCTTCTCCGCTTCCTGGTCTCAACAGTTTTGCTGAGGCAGTGGCAGCTATTGGTTCCCTCTGCTGTCAATCAAATCCAGTATAGCTGCAGACAACAGAGCTTGGGAGTGAGCTTGCACAAGTGCCCCCATGTAAAGTGGCTTTCTATAGGGGCACTCACCAGAAAGGAGTGCCGGCAAGGGGACTGAGAAAAGGGGGTTCAGGGCCAGATACGTATAAACAGGTTTGTCATTTAAAAGAAAGGAAAAAAAACAAGCATGTAAATACTGTGCTCGTGGTTTAGATAGGCCAAATTTATTTGCAGAACCTACTTTGGATGGAGCTAAACATGCCCAAAACATGTTATTTTTATTTTTTTTACATTTTGCTTACATGCATCATGTCTCTGCAGTTAAAGCGGTAATAAACACAAAAACAAAAATGTATTATATTGCAGCTGTCATTTCTTAATGTGATGGCTGCATTAATTTTATTTTTTTTCCCTTATTTTCACCTGGTGAACCAGCGAGTCAGTATTACATTTTTGAACTTCCTTTAATAGACCAAACTGTCTGGACAAAATGGCAGTTAGAGTGTTGAGACAAACCATTAAACACTGGCAGGTTTGCTTACCATGATCAGTTTTTTTTTATTTATGTAAAATCTTTTCCCAAAAGGAAAAAAAACTGTTGCTACTGGCATTTCAAGGGTTAACTGCTCATTTTTGTCTAGTGTGGTAGGAGAGTAAAGTGTTTTTTTTCTCTTAGGCCAAGCTGTTAGCCAAATCTGGGTGTGTTTTGTGATCTGGATTGGGAGTGGCTGAGAGTAGTGCTGTGTGATTCACAGGTGGCATTACTAGGACCTCCTACTTCTTTCTAGAATTTTCTGATGTTTTCTAGAAAGAGAGGCTTTAGGGGAGGTGGAGCCACCTGGGGTATTCTACGAGCCCTGACCAATCCCCAACTTGGATTGGCAGGGGGCAGGCCTCCTTAAATACCCAGGGTCAGCCCAGCTGGGGAAGAGTTGATCAGGTGGAAGAATGGACATGGAGTGTTAGGCTTTCGGGGCGTTTGAGGGAGCTCCCCAGTCCTGGTGGGTGGTGAACTTGGGCCCGGGCTCGGGAAAGACGGGGCCCTTCACGTAAATGTGGAGGTGTCCTGGACAGGAGGTGTAGGAGGAGCAGGACAGGACAGAGGGAGGACACTGCAGGGCAAGTATCCAGGAGTTCCACAGAGGCAACAACAGGGGTGAGCAGCGGCGCTAGATATGGTGATAACATAAAATTATATAGCAACTGGAATATAGGTATACATAAAATGTGTGTGAATAAGCACATATAATATTAAAACATTTGTTTAAAACATAATGTCCATAAATGATCCGAGATCTTGTACGATTAGCACCTGGAGGCAGCTCCCTTAGAGTGAAGCGATGAGCTCTGTGTAGAAATGGGAACAGAGGGGCACCAGACTGAGTGCAGTATAAATCATATATTTAATAAAAACAAGTAGTAACTCACAGGTTAAATTAGATGCGTTCAGTATGGGGTGAATTAGATTAGATGCGATTTTCACCACATACTGAACGCATCTAATTTGACCTATGAGTTACTACTTGTTTTTATTAAATATATGATTTATACTGCACTCAGTCTGGCGCCCCTCTGTTCCCAGTTCCACAGAGGCAGCCAGGAGGGCCGATGAGTGAGTACACCGTCAGGAGGACTGGAAAGCACATCTGAGAGAACTGGGAAGCAGTCTGGGGTGGGTGCAGAGCCAGTCAGGAGGTGTTATGGGCAGTGGAGAGAGGCAGCTGCAGCCATGAGGGCTGGCAGTGCCTGAAGAGGTGGTAATGGGAGCAGTAGCCACAGGGATAGCTAGCACTGGGTATTTTCTATTTGCTACATTATAGGGGCCCACAGTTCTTGCCTGTTAATGGCACTTGCTTTAGGCCTGGCTGGGCCAGTGTCGGGCCTACCAAATCAGTACTAGCTACTCTGGAGAAGGAAAAGAGGAAGCGATGTGCAGGAGGAGAAAGGAGTGATACTCAGAAGAGAGGAAGCGATGTGCAGGAGGGGAAAAGAGTGATTCTCAGAAGAGAGGAAGCAATGTGCAGGAGGAGAAAAGGAGTGACGTATATACACGATGTATATAAAGTCCCAATTGTTGATGTTTGTTTGATTCCATGGGCATAAGTCCCCATCCCTATCCAAGATAATTCTCCCTCAATAAAACACAAAAACAAAGTGCAAGGACTGCTTTCATGTTTCTGGATGAATGACAAGTGTGATCCTGGCTGGGGCAAGGTGACAGATGGACCACAATACTCAACGTCAACTACAGGGGGTACCCCTACAAGGGCATTGGAGAAGGGAGATACACTTACCTAATCCTTCAATCCTCTCAGCACAAGACCAGTTCCTGTGGCTCCATGCCCCTCCCCCACCTCTAGCAGTCTTGCGAGTTGGACTGTTCCTGATGTCATCAACCCCATACACCTGCTCTGGAAATGAGAACGTCAGGGTCAGTCCACCGTTAAAACGTTGGGAAATGCTGTTTTCCACTGGAGCGGAGTATCGAGTGAGCATAAGCTTTCTGGTTGCTCCTGGAACAGCACCACTGCATGGGAAAACTTTATTTTTTTTTGCCGGGTTGAGTTTTAAGAATTGGAAAACTGCATTATATTAATTTTTTTGTTTTTTGGTTTATTACCTTTTTAATTATATCATTTTTTGTCATGATTTCCCCTTCTATTTCAATTGTGCACACAGTATATATAAATTAAATATATTGCTTTAGTTTGGGTATTTATTTCCCTAAAAAGGGCATATAGCTGTTCTTGCATTTGTTCCATACATTTATAGTATTTTCATATTACAGAAGAGAACATAATGCTTCTTTAAATGATTTTTAATGAATGTCATTTTGAATTTCTGTGATAATATTTATTTAGTTTTCTGTTTGATTATTTTGTTTTTTGGGTTGATGCTCAGTTTTTTCTCTTTGGGTATTATTTACACTTTAGGGTTGTCTTCTCTTTTCTTTTTAAACCATGGCCAATAGTTGAGCACTTTTCTTGACTGATCCATGCACAACTGGAGACAAATAAATAAACCATGCTCATATACAGGGAGTCCCAGAGCAGAGCATCAGCGCAGGGACAGCATGACATGTGCGGACTGCACAGTCACGCTGTCAGGGGGAGGCTGAGGCATGTTCCCTTTAACCACTTCAGCTCCGGACCAATAAACACCTTAAGGACCAGAGGTCTTTTTCCAATTTCGCACTGTGCTGCTTTAACTGGTAATTGCGCGGTCATGCAATATTGCACCCAAACGAAATTTGCGTCCCTTTCTTCCCACAAATAGAGCTTTCTTTTGATGGTATTTGATTGCCTCTGCGATTTTTTTTTTTGCGATATAAATGGAAAAAGAGCGAAAATTTTGAAAAAAAAAGATATTTTCTTCTTTTTGTTATAAGAAAAATCGAATAAACGAAATTTTAGTCATACATTGAGGGCAAAATTTATTCAGCCACGTCTTTAGTAAAAAAAAATGTCAATAAGCGTATATTTTTTGGTTTGCGCAAAAGTTATAGCGTCTACAAACGAGAGTACATTTTCTGGAATTTACACAGCTTTTAATTTATGACTGCCTATCTCATTTCTTGAGGTGCTAAAATGGCAGGGCAGTACAACCCCCCCCCCCCAAATGACCCCATTTTGGAAAGTAGACACCCCAAGGAAATTGCTGATGGGTATGTTGAGCCCATTGAATATTTTTTTTTTTTTCCTAAGGGATTGAATAATGACAAAAAAAAAGTTGTCACTAAATGATATATTGCTCACACATGCCATAGTTATATGTGGAATTGCACCCCAAAATATATTCCGCTACTTCTCCCGAGTATGGGGATACCACATGTGTGGGACTTTTTGGGAGTCTAGTCGCGCAAGGCCCCCTGAAAACCAATCACCACCTTCAGGATTTCTAAGGGTGCAAATTTTTGATTTAACTCCTCACTACCTATCACAGTTTCGAAGGCCCCCAAAATGACCCCATTTTGGAAAGTAGACACCCCAAGCTATTTACTGAGAGGCATGTTGAGTCCATGGAATATTTTATATTTTGCCAAAAGTTGCGGGAATATTACAAACTTTTTTTTTTTTGCACAAAGTTGTCACTAAATGATATATTGCTCACACATGCTATGGGCAGAAGTCAAATTATACCCCAAAATAAATTCTGCTGCTTCTCCCGAGTATGGGGATACCACATGTGGGGGACTTTTTGGGAGCCTAGCCACGTACGGGACCCCGAAAACCAAGCACTGCCTTCCGGATTTAAATATAAAATGCTACCAAAAAAACTGTTAGCGATCGCAGGGATCAGGCCTGACTCTGCGATCACTGCAGTTATGTGTTTAGTGTTTTGTAAGTGACAGTGATCGATCGATACTGCACTTGGGTGGGCTGGGCAGAGGGGCAAAACGCAGGTGCTAGCAGGTATCTGGGCTGATCCCGCTAACAATGCGTTTTTTTGGAACCCTAAACTGCTGGGGATGCTAGTATAGATCTGATCAGATCAGATATTGATCTGTTCAGATTCTATACCACTACGGGAGGTGTATGCTTTGCGCGTGGGTGTTAGCGGTACTGGCACTAACCTAGCGCTGCCTGGGGCGACGCAGACCCTGACCCTAAATCCTAATTGATATCACCCGCCGGGTGATCAGGGGGTTAAACCTTTATTGGGTAATAAATGGTGGGTGCCCTGATGCTATAAAAAGTAAACTAACCAGAGTCACCCGTAACACTTATACGGTGATCAGTGGTGAAAGGGTTAACTAGGGGCAATCAGGGGGTTCAAATTTTTATTAGGTAGTATATGGGGGTCCCTGGCGCTATATAAAAACCTGACGGGGAACCTAAATAACTAACTGGCTAACCAGCGTCACCAGTGACACTTATACTGTGATCGCTGGTGAAAGGGTTAACTAGGGGCAATCAGGGGGTTAAAACCATTATTGGGTAGAATATCGTAGTACCTAGCGCTATAAAAACCTGGCGGTGAACCTAAAAAAATAACTAGCTACCTAGCGACAGTAGCGACACTGATGCAGCGATCAGAAAAATTATCGCTTAGTGACACTGGCAAAAGGGGGTGAAAGGGTTAACTAGGGGCAATCAGGATGTTAAAACCATTATTGGGTAGTATATCGGGGTACCTAGCGATATAAAAACCTGGCGGTGAACCTAAAAAAATAACTAGCTACCTAGCGACAGTAGCGACACTGATGCAGCGATCAGAAAAATGATCGCTTAGTGACACTGGCAAAAGGGGGTGAAAGGGTTAACTAGGGGCAATCAGGATGTTAAAACCATTATTGGGTAGTATATCGGGGTACCTAGCGCTATAAAAACATGGCGGTGAACCTAAAAAAATAACTAGCTACCTAGCGACAGTAGCGACACTGATGCAGCGATCAGAAAAATGATCGCTTAGTGACACTGGCAAAAGGGGGTGAAAGGGTTAACTAGGGGCAATCAGGATGTTAAAACCATTATTGGGTAGTATATCGGGGTACCTAGCGCTATAAAAACCTGGCGGTGAACCTAAAAAAATAACAAGCTACCTAGCGACAGTAGCGACACTGATGCAGCGATCAGAAAAATGATCGCTTAGTGACAGTGGCAAAAGGGGGTGAAAGGGTTAACTAGGGGCAATCAGGATGTTAAAACCATTATTGGGTAGTATATCGGGGTACCTAGCGATATAAAAACCTGGCGGTGAACCTAAAAAAATAACTAGCTACCTAGCGACACTAGCGACACATGCAGCGATCAGAAAAATGATCGCTTAGTGACACTGGCAAAAGGGGGTGAAAGGGTTAACTCTAGGGGCAATCAGGGGGTTAAATCTTTATTGGGGGGTGATAGGGGGCTACCCTGGACCTAACACTAACTGCCCTGACAGTTTTTACTTTTACAACTGACACTGAATGCATTGATCAGTAAAGAAATGATCAATGCAATCAGTGACACTGTGACTGGGGGGGGAGGGGGGGCGGGGGGGGATCGGGGGGCGATCGGGGGGGATCGGGGGGGGGGTTTGTGTACCTACATGTACCTATGTGTCAGTGTAGTGTTTTGGTGCACTTACTTTGTGTCTTCTCCTCGTAGTCCGGTCAAAAAGACCGCCCAGAGGAGAATGACATCACTTCCTCCTTCCTGTGTAAACAATACACAGTGGGAGGAAGTACGTCATTGGTCAGGAGCGATCCAGAGGGGGTGGCCAGAAACCAACGGCCATCCCCTCATCACGGATTGCTCCCGGAGGGAAACGGACCGCCGTAGCCAGCGGGAGGGGGTCCGACCGGACCCCCCCACCCGCTGGAAGGCAGGCACGTACATCTACGTGCTTGTGCCTGCCTGTGCCATTCTGATGACGTAGAATGGCAATACGGCGGTCCTTAAGTGGTTAAGAAAAGGGGAGGTGCCTCAGCAAGAGAGATCTGTTCGCCGGGAGAGGAAGGAGGCGAAGGGGAGGAAGTGACGTCAGTCGTGAGCGGCGGGGAGAGAGATTACACGCTCCCACGCTCTGTCCTTCTCTTGCTTAATGGCGGCTCCGGTGGCACTAACGGCGCTCGTAGCGCAATTGCGGGAGGCGGCAGCAGCGCAAGGGGCGGACTGGCTGCACGCTCAGGTCGCAGCCATACTCCGGGACGCCAGATCGGCTCCGAGCGGGGGGGACGCGGAGGCTCCACGTGCACGGCGTTCCCGGCCGCCGGAACGCTACAGCCCAGATGCGGTACAGGGGGAGCAGAGCACGCAAAGGCAGCGGAGGGAAGGTAATGGCCAGGCACCCCCCAGAGACCACCAACCCCAGGGACCCAGGAGGAGGGACAGCAGGACGGCTCAGTGCAGAGGCCAGAGCGCAGTGATGGGTGAGCCCAGCGCGACACAGGGATCTGCCCCCCGGCTCGTCGCAGGTGCCCTGAACAGTCGGCCGTGGCTGCAGGAGGGAGCCCGAGCAGCCAGACGGCCCAGCGGGGAGCAGCAACGCTTCGGGGGCTGGCCAGGTGGCCGAAGTGGCCAGGAGCCCAGCCAGGACCAGAGGAAGGTTCGTGAGGAGCACGGTGACGGCGGTGTGCAGGAGCAGTGCGGGAACACCAAGGGCCCAGAGCAGTCGGAGAAGCCAGAGTCCATCCAGGCGGCCAACGAACGGGTCTGACAGGTCGACGCAGCGCAGAGGGCGCGAGATACACCGCAGATCCCTGGCAGCCAGAGCGGGACCCTCTGGGGTGCAGTCAGCAGTCGTGCAGCAGGAGGAGGCCAGCGACAGATCGGAGGGAGAACTGTCCGGGTCGGAACGGGACGAGGACCAGGGACATTCGGCAGCCGTGGATATCGGTGTGGCGGCTGATGGGCCCAGTCCTGAGCAGCCCGGTGAGTGCACTTCTACTTTATCTGTTTCGGCTTTATTAGAACAGTTATTGGAGCGGGGTAAGGCAGGTGGGCCCACCAGGGAGGGTAGTTCTTCGGGGGTGAGTGGGGTACGACACCATTCGGGGCAGCCCCAGGAGGCAGGGCAGAGGGCGACAGGCTTACAGGATTTATTGCTGGGTTTGCGGGAGCTGGTGCATCGCTTTGAGCCGACGGCGGGGGACAATTCATCGCCGGCCCAAGCGTGGGTCCCGTCACTAGGTAAGGAGAGTACGCCAACAGTTACGCCGCCGACTGCGGTCGCGAATAGGGTGGAGGCCGAGGGGAGGACAACGGACACAGTGACGGCGGTGGACATTACGCCCGCGGCAACGGCCAGCGTTACGGCTCCGGCTAGCCAGTAGAAGACGGGGGAGAAGAAGTCGGAGTCCGTCAGGTTGGCGGACTCCGCCAAGAGCGAGGTTTATGTATGTTTTGAGGGCCCTTTGGGAGCCCACCTCAAAACTGAAGTAAAGGAAAAAATTTGGAAAGGGGAATATGTGGAGATATTCACATTATTGCCGCTTGAGAAGTTCAATCTGGATAGATTGAAACCGGAAGAGAGCAAGAAGGAGGACGAGGAAAAACGCAGATACCGACTGATTCCGCGGACGTTCTCGAACTGGCTGCAGGCATTCGCCATCTTGGCGAGCGTGGTGGGGGAAAAGGCCCCCGAACACTGCTCGGCGTTGTTCGTGTATTTAGAGGCGATTAGTGAGGCGCACCGGACGTATGGCGGCGTGGCATGGCTGCATTACGATGAACAATTTCGTCAGCGGATGGCCGTCCGACCGTCACTACGATGGGACCACAAGGATATTAGCCTGTGGATGAAGCTGATGACGGCGGCGAGGGCTCCTAACCAGTTTTTTTTTCAGGCGGGGGTCGGAGGTACCGCAGCTCCAGGACAGCCGACCGACAAGAGATGGGGCTTCTGTTGGCAGTTCAACGAGGGCACCTGCAGGTTCGGCGCCAACTGTTGATTTAAGCACACGTGTTCCGGCTGCGGGGGATCACACGCGCTCTCAAAGTGCTTCAGGAGAGGAAAGGGACGTGGCGGAGAGCCTGCGAATAAAAGGGACGACGCCGGTGCGGGTGGAAAGGATGCGTCCTTTCCTCAGTAGGTACCCCGACCGACAAGCGGCCCAGCTATTGGAGTCAGGTTTTGCACAGGGGTTTAAAATACCTTGCCATCTGGCGGTAGCCCCTCCCATAGTGAATAATTTACGGTCGGCCCTGCTGCATCCGGCAGTGGTCACAGAAAAAATTGACAAGGAAGTAAAACTGGGGCGCATGGCCAGCCTGTTTGCTTTAGTTCCTCTGTCGGGCCTGGTGGTATCCCCCTTGGGTGTAGTTCCCAAGAAGGAGCCAAATAAATTTAGACTGATTCACCACCTGTCGTTCCCGAAAGGTGGATCTGTCAATGATTTGATTGCACCGGAGGAGTGTGCGGTAACATACACTTCATTCCATGTGGCGATATCATGGGTTCGACGATACGGCCAGGGGTCCCTTATGGCAAAGGCGGATATTGAATCCGCCTTCAGGCTTTTACCAGTTCACCCTGAAAGCTTTCGTTGGCTGGGTTGCATGTGGAATGGGGCATACTATGTGGACCGTTGCCTCCCGATGGGATGCTCGATCTCATGTGCTTTCTTTGAAACGTTCAGCTCATTCTTGGAATGGGTGGTGCGGGACGTCTCTGGGATTAACTCGGTTATTCACTATCTGGACAACTTTTTATGTGTCGGCCCGCCGGGTTCCAACGTTTGTGCCGTCCTTTTAGGGACGTTGCAGCACATAGCAGAACGGTTTGGGGTCCCGTTAGCCCCGGGCAAGACGGAAGGCCCCACGTCCAACATAGTTTTCCTCAGAATTGAAGTGGATCCCATGGGAATGGAGTGCCGATTGCCGCTGGACAAACTGGAGAATCTCAAGGAGGCAATACGTGGGACCATCGGGCGGCGGAAGGTGCAGCTGAGACAATTACAATCGCTATTGGGGAAGCTAAATTTTGCTTGCCGAATAATTCCCATGGGCAGGGTGTTTTGCAGGCGGTTGTCGGCGGCAACGGCAGGGGTCAAGGCCCCCACTCATTTTGTGAGTCTGACCTGTGAGCACAGTGAAGATTTTCGGGTGTGGCATGATTTCCTGGAATCCTTTAACAGGCGCGCCTTGTGGATGTCGGGCCCCATCAGCAATTGGGATCTTGAATTGTTCACAGACGCTGCAGGATCCACAGGCTATGGGGCCGTCTTTCAAAGGCATTGGAGCGCAGCCCAGTGGCCCGCATCTTGGGGGGAAGCTGGGTTCTTGAAGAACCTAGTTCTCCTGGAACTTTTTCCTATTGTGGTGGCAATGGAAATATGGGGGGAATCGTTCCGTAATCTGAAGTGCGGCTCAACTGTGATAACATGGGGGTTGTACAAGTGATCAATCGGTTGTCAGCCCAGTCGGTGCCGTTGGTCAGGTTGCTGAGACCCCTGGTACTGCGGTGTTTGAAATTGAATGTTTTCATTTACGCTGTACATTTACCGGGGGTGGAGAACACCGTAGCTGACGCTTTGTCTCGTTTCCAGTGGACCAGGTTTCGGGAGTTGGCACCGGACGCGGAGCAGCAGGGGGTCGCCTGCCCCGTCTGGATGTGGAACATTGCCTTGGGAACGCAGCTAGGTGGATTCAGCGCTCAGTGAGTAAGGCCACGTGGGACGCCTATTCCAAGGTATGGCAGGAATGGTATGCATGCTTGCGCAGTCTGGAGATCTCCCCACAGGGCCAGGAGTTAGTCCACGCGGTTCTCTATTTTCTCAACATGGGTTTTGAGCGGGACATCTCGGCAGCTGCCATCGACAAGAAATTGGCAGGTTTGTCCTTTCTTTTCAAGTTGCAGGGGCAACGGGATTATACTAAAGATTTTTGGGTGAAGCAGACGGTTAAGGGTTACAGGAGAGCACATAAGAAAAGGGACGGGTGGCGCCCTGTGTCATTTGGAGTACTACATGGCCTGTTTTGGCAGCTCCCCACCCTTTGCAGTTCGGAGTTTGAGAGTGCCTTATTCCAAGCGGCCTTTGCATTGGCGTTTTTTGGGGCGTTACGGGTGGGGGAGTTAGTCAGCCGTTCAAAACAGGCACAGGGGGTCTACAAGCAGGGGACTTGGAGTACTTACACGATTCGATCAGGATACGGATAAACTGGTCAAAGACGGACCAGGCGGGTGGGGGCATGCAGATAGAAATTTTTCGTCTTCCTGGGTCACACATTTGTCCGGTGAGCGCGGTGCAATCTTACAGGGACTTGCGGCCGGGGTTTAAAGGCTCGTTTTTGATGCATGCAGATGGGTCAGCCTTGTCGAAGTTTCAATTCATAGCAGTGTTCAAAAGAGGTTTAGCCGCTGCTGGTTACGATCCTACGACCTATGCATCCCATTCTTTCCGCATAGGCGCAGCGACGGAGGCGGCTAGGGCCGGGCTTAGCCAAGAGGTGGTGAAGCATATCGGGAGGTGGGATTCAGACAGATTCAAGCTTTACATTCGGCCACATTTGTTACAGACTTGTTAGGCGGTAGTTGTTGGTATTCGTATGGTTGTTTGGGGGGGGGGGGACTCATTATTTTGTGTTTGTCATCTTTTATTCACAGGTATGGAAGTGGGCCTGGTTTGGATCTTGGGCCACTCCTTCGTTTACTGGGGTGCCAGGCGAGCTGATGTTCGGCCGAATGGTAGGCAGTTGGGTATCTCCAGACACAAGGGTCAGGTCAGATGGATCGGGGTTCCAGGCATGCTTTGGAGCAGGGTGAAGTCAGAGGTCAACAGGTTCGCCCGCTTAGATAGGGCACCGGATGTTTTGGTGCTACACGTGGGGGGGAATGACATGGGAGCCAGGTCCATGAGACAGTTGATAAGGGACATAAAATGTGATTATTTGCGGCTACAGGCAGCATTCCCGGGCATGGTCATCGTATGGTCAGATATGGTGGGCAGGACGTCCTGGCGGTGGGCTTGGTCTGCTAAAAAGGTTGATAGGGCCAGAGTTAAAGTTAACAAAGAGGTTAGCAGGTTCGTTGTTCGGAATGGGGGGGGTGACCATACGGCATAGAGAGTTGTAGGTGGACACATGGAGGTACCTTAGAAGCGACGGGGTACATCTTAATGAAGTTGGAACCGATCTTTGGGCTCTTGGCTTGCAGGAGGGTGTACAATGTGCTTTGAGGGTGTGGAGGTGCTCGCAATAGTAAGGTCTTACTCCTTGCGTGCTGTGGCGGTGGTTTGGGTCTGTGAGGAGGAGGAGGAGATGTATGTTATATGGAGATATAACATGGTTGTTACCCAGCTCGGGTATCAGGTACCTTCCGGTTACAAGGGGTTAACCAGGAAGGGGTGGAAAAGGTAGGTCACTGCGAAGGTTGGGTACCGTCTTACAGTCAGGGGTTTGCGACTGGAGACCTAAAGTTGATACAAAGTTTGTCGCAGTGACCAGTGGTGTGTGTTCCCCTCCAAGACCCATAAAAAGTACAGAGAAGGTTATTATAAAGTTTATTTAAAAAAATGTTATTTATTTATGTTTATGTTCATTTGTTAATAAAAGGCCGGCAAGGCCATTTACTCCAATACCTTGTTACGTTTTTTGTGGGGAGGGATTGGAGATTTTATTAGGGGGATGGAAGAGACTGGGGGGGATAAGTCCTTCACATGTCAAGGGAGTCCCAGAGCAGAGCATCAGCGCAGGGACAGCATGACATGTGCGGACTGCACAGTCACGCTGTCAGGGGGGAGGCTGAGGCATGTTCCCTTTAAGAAAAGGGGAGGTGCCTCAGCAAGAGAGATCTGTTCGCCGGGAGAGGAAGGAGGCGAAGGGGAGGAAGTGACGTCAGTCGTGAGCGGCGGGGAGAGAGATTCCCACCCACCCTCCCTTAGGTAGAGTGTATTTAATAGGGGCAGTAGTGGCAGTGGTTTGGGTCTGTGAGGAGGAGGAGGAGATGTATGTTATATGGAGATATAACATGGTTGTTACCCAGCTGGGGTATCAGGTACCTTCCGGTTACAAGGGGTTAACCAGGAAGGGGTGGAAAAGGTAGGTCACTGCGAAGGTTGGGTACCGTCTTACAGTCAGGGGTTTGCGACTGGGGACCTAAAGTTGATACAAAGTTTGTCGCAGTGACCAGTGGTGTGTGTTCCCCTCCAAGACCCATAAAAAGTACAGAGAAGGTTATTAGAAAGTTTATTTTAAAAAAATGTTATTTATTTATGTTTATGTTAATTTGTTAATAAAAGGCCGGCAAGGCCATTTACTCCAATACCTTGTTACGTTTTTTGTGGGGAGGGATTGGAGATTTTATTAGGGGGATGGAAGAGACTGGGGGGGATAAGTCCTTCACATGTCATGTCCATTTGTAAAACCAGATTAGAATAAAAAAATATAAAACAAAAATATGAAATGTAAAAGTGATAGGTGCGCTTCACATTCGTGCGTTTGTGCTTCTTATATTGCCCCCTATAGGTATTGCACTCACCAGGACAACTCGCCCCTCTCAGCGGTATCTCGCTTTCACAGTATTTGCCACTGTGCAGCAATCAGCAATCTCCGGATCCACGCTTGCGGTTTCAGTTTTTCTTTTCTGTTTTAGTTCTGCTATTTTCATGTTTCCCACCAGCTATGACAATGTTCTTCTTCCTGATGTGTGATCTACACTCTGAACTGCCAACCAGCCACCGATCCAATTCTACACAGGAAGACAAACTACAAGGTCCATCATGTCTGTTCCCACAAGGCATGTTGTAGTTTGTCTTCCTGTGTAGCATTGTCTCAGTGGCTGGTTGGCAGTTCGGAGTGTAGATCGCACATCAGGAGTCAGAACATTGCCATAGCTGGTCTCAAATTCGCTCCTAAAAAGAATTTAAATTAATTTAATACGTATGTTGATATTAACAAATTTGCTCAGAGTTTGCATATAAAGAAATACATGCTAAGCAATCCTGGTAAAGGCATAACAAGAATTGCCCCTGAGATGAATGGTATCCAGTTCCTTCAATTGGAAATGATGGCCACATTGAAGTATTCCGAAAAATGGTTCTTAAAGATTTACAGGACCTGAAAATAAAAAAGGTATACAATACAGGTGATATAAGGAGTGGAATTAAAAACTTAGAGGCCAGAAAGGATGTAGTGATAAGCCAAGCGGATAAGGGAGGAGCCATAGTGATACTGTCTAAAGATGCATATAAGCAAGAAATGGACCAACAACTAAGTGATGAAGATACCTACCAGAAATTGCTTAGTAACCCTACGATGAGATACAGGGAGGAATTAGCTAAGGTGATACTCAAAAGGTTTATTAAATAAAAAAGATAGTAAATACCTTCAGCCGAATATGTGTAAGATTCCGGTAATCTACACACTTCTGAAGATCCACAAAGATAAAACCAAGCCCCCAGGCAGACCCATTGGTAATGGGATAAACTCGGTGGGGACAAGGATTGGAGAGTATATCGATTGGTTCCTACAACCGTAGTAAGAAAAACCAAATCCTATGTTAGAGATACCAAACACCTCAGCCAGTTAATAAATAAAATCAGTCTGAGTGAGGGGCCAATTTTTCTGGCAACTGCTGATGTTACGTCATTATATACAATTATCGATCATGAAAAAGCCATTCAAGCAACAAAATAGGCCTTAAGAGAACTGAGTGATTTAAAATGTGTGCAAAGATTCATTCTTAATTGCCTTAGATATAGTCTGGACTCCAATTATTTTTGGTATAATAAAGTCTTCTATAAACAGGTCTGAGGGATTGCAATGGGCGCAAAGTATGCGCCCAGCGTAGCTTATCTTTATATGGCTGAATGGGAGGGAGATGCCCTTTAAAACAAAAAACCACAACAGCTTGAATTGTTTAAATGGTACATTGATGATATTATTGTAATTTGGACTGGAGACAGAGAGAGCCTGACCAACTTTTGCTTTGACTTGAATACTAAGGCCGCGTACACACGGGCGGACTGTTCGCCCAACTTTGTCCGTCAAACAGTTTCGGCAAACAGTCCGCTCAAAATTAGCATGGACGGACATGGCCACACACGACGAACGAACAGTTTGCTGAAACCGTGCGCGATGACGTGAACGGCACGTACGACGGGACGAAAAATACGACGTCCTATACACTGCATTATAACTTTCGGCGTGAAAATCCTTTCTGAGCATGCGCGCAACTTTGTTTGACGAACAAGCCTACACACGAGCGGACTGTTCGCTGAAACAAGGTTTCAGCGGACAGTTTTACGGAATTTCCGAAAAACCTTGTTCGTCAAACTGTCCGCTGAAACTGTCCGCTGAAAGCCCACACACGAGCGGACTGTCCGCCCAAACACTGTTCAGCGGACAAAGTTGGGCGAACAGTCCGCCCGTGTGTACGCGGCCTAACAGTAAAAACATCAAACTTACCTGGAAAGTGAGTGAAGAAAAAAAAATGTACTACCTTAACTTATTTCAAACCAGTGGACAGGAACAGTTATCTGCCACTGGATAGATGTCACTACATCCCCTGGCTGGATAACATACCGAAAGGCCAACTAATTAGATTGAGATGAAATTGCACAACAAAAGATGAGTTCCTCAAACAAGCAGAAATGATTAGAGAGAGGGTTATACAAAAAGGATATCGCCCTGAAGTTATTGAAGAAAATATAAAGGATGTTACTTTGCTGGATAGGGAACAATTAATACAGGATTCAATAAAAAGTACTGAAAATAGAAATATTGTACCACTTGTTATGGACTTCAATATTCAACATAAGCAAATTGAAAGAATATATAAAAAAGAGCAGATCAACATCTAAGTACTGTCCTTCCTATGAACCCAAAATTCACATACCGACGGGTTCCAACCCTTAGGGATCGTATAGCTAAAAATGTTCCTGACCCCCCCTATTAATAGAATTTTTTATTTCTTTGAGGGGAAATGGTATTATCCATGTAGGAGCTGCTATACATGCATACATGCCAAAGAAAGCAAGAAAAAGAAATTCAGTTTTATATCTACTGTGACCTCAAAAGAATACTTTATAGAAGATTTTATATCCCGCCGAACCGACGGGGTTGTTTACCTTTTAGAATACCCCTGTCAGATTCAGTATATTGAGAGGACTAAAAGGGAATTATGGAAAAGATTGAGAGAGTATGTACAAAATGTAAAGCATGGTTTTGTTAAACATAGCCTATCAAGACATTATGCACAGCACCACAATAGGGATCCCTCTTCTCTGATGGTATGTGGGATAGAAAAGTATAAACCCCATTGGAGTGGGGTTTTCTATAACGGATTATGCCTGCAATTTTTCTTTTTAAAATGTTATATGAATTATGTCAGGATTTTTTACTATATTACTTTTTATTGGTGTCATCTTTTCTTTATCCACTAGATGCCACTAGAGAGTTCCATATTAATATGTACCATTTATATAATCCTACCACCAGATGGCGCTGTCCATGGTGGATCATATACTGTATACCATTTAGATTGTTTTTTAAAGTGGTTGTAAACCCTTACAACACACTTTGACCTACAGGTAAGCCTAGATTAAGGCTTACCTGTAGGTCCAAGAAATATCTCCTAAACCTACACGGTTTAGGAGATATTTGCCGAAAGACAGGCACTGCTGTTTACGGCGCATGCGCCGTAGACAGCGGCGCACTGAGCACGCCGCCATCAACGGCGATATGCCGCGAGTGGCGGTTCCCGTGCGCTAAAAATGACAGCGACGGAGCAGCGAGACCCACCGAGAAGATGGATACGCCGGACTACAGGGGACAGCGGCGACTTCGCTGGCTCCTGTGTCAGGTAAGTGACACATAATGAGCTACTATGCGATGCATAGTAGTCCATTATGCTTTACCTTTGCAGGGAATGAAAGAGGAAGTAAACTCATCAGGGTTTACTTCCTCTTTAAATTCATGATTCATGTTTTTATTCTAATTACTTAAAGTGTTTAATGAAATAGTTATGAGATTTCTTATTACCGCTTACATGTTGCTGCTGAATTTTGAAATTTTGAAAGAATTAGGAAGATATACCAATCATTGTTGTTGCTATGACAGCGGAATTTACTATATAAACTGGCAATTGACACCTGACTCCATCACCATAGGCATGTGCATTAGGGTGTGCACCTCAAACCAAAGCTCAAATCCACGTGCGTCTGTGTGTGTGTGTGTGTGTGTGTGTGTGTGTGTGTGTGTGTATATATATATATATATATACACACACACACATTTTTTATTAAAAAAACATGTATCAATGTAAACAAACATAATTTTTTTAATGTAATAATTAAATAATCTTTTAACATAAACAAAGCTTTTAAATGAATCTCTGAATCAAATAAGCAATTTTAAAAACTGCATGGTAAGTAGGATTTATTTTTATAAGTTCCGTGTTTTAATATTCTTAATTGTATTTACTACATTAAAGTGGGAGTAAACCCAGTTTCAAAAAACACTTACATTCCCAGCATGCCGGAAATGCTAACTTTCACATTGGTTGTGCTCTCAACCAAACTTTCAAACCATCCAATGGCTGGTGTCATAACTGATCACATGTGCATTAGAATTTATTAGAGGCCAAGACGGCAGCTTCCTTGACTGAAAATGATAGGAGGGTTTACTTCCACTTTAAATACATTTGTTAGATCCCCCAGCAACAATAGATTCCCTTAGCAACAGTAAATCCCCCAAGAACAAGACATCTCCCCAGCAACAATAGATTCCCTCAGCAACAAAAAATCCCCCAAGAACAAGACATCTCCCCAGCAACAATAGATCCCTCACGACAACTATAGATTCACCAACAACAATAGGTCCCTCCCAGCAACAATAGGCACCCCCCAGCAACAATAGATCCCTCCCATTAACAATAGATCTCTCCAGCAACAATAGATCCCCTGCAACAGTAGATCACCCCACAAGAAAATACCCCGCCAGCAACAATAGATCTCCCAGCATTCAGTATCAATATACTCTCCAGCAACATAAGCCCCCTCCCACAACAGTAGTATTCTCCCATCAACAATTGACCCCCCCCCCCCAGAAACAATAGATCCCACCAGCAGTAATAGACTTCCCCACTACCATTAAGTTAATAGGGCTGTACTATGGGTAGGTTACCCATGACATATCCTGGACTTCAGGTACAGAACATTGCTTAGTGACTGGTAACCAAAGAGCATGCTCGCTTATATTCATGTGATGAGAAGAACATCCCTGTACATGTGAACAGTGATACACACTTCTTACTAGCTGTTCAATACAACAAATGAAAGAATTCAGAGGATAGATGAAACGCACTACACCCCCCTCTCTCCCTGCCCGCTGCAAAGCCGTGCACACACTGCTAAAGTCTGTGCAACCAACTCCCCCCTTACCAGTGACATTTCCTGAGTCCAGGCGCATCCTCCTCACCTCAGGCTGTTGCGTTGTTGGCACTGCAGGGTGGAAGCTGGGAGGCGAGGCACTCGGAGGTGGAGGAAAAAGTTACCTCCTCCTCCTCTGCCTGGGACGGTCCTAGCAAATACTTTTCTCGGACAAAGGGCAATGGTGGACTGGAAGCCCCGCAGTGGCAGTGGGCAGGTCTTGTTTAAAAACAGTGGGGTTAATCTAGCCCCAATGCTACCTCTATAGTTGTGGCTATAGTATCCCTGACAACAGGCGGCGGAGTTATATTCAGCTGTCAGGGATGCAGTAGCTGGAACTATAGAAGTAGCATCGGAAAATGAGGCGCTTGCCTGCTCAGTCCGCGTTCAGTGTCTGCATTCACAGGAGTTATACAGCCAAATAAAAAAACAGTCCCACTCGCATAGTTGCAGCGTTCCCATTGTCCATTAGCAGAGGTGCCAGAATGGAGATCCTGCCAGCAAAAAAAGCCCTGGGGTGTGCCTGGGCATTAGGGTGTGCCCAGGCATACCCGCCACACTCCATGCGCATGGCTATGTCCATCACCCTTTGATGAAGCCACATGTTCAGTGATGCAATGCGTCAGGGAGGAGCCAGGTGTCGTCACTTCCGGCCACGGCCAAGACCAGAAGTACCTTACAGAAGCTGTTCATACAATTTTTAAACTGTAAGTTACCATGTTTTTTTAATAAATGGAATTGAACTATTACACTATGGAGCCCCTTCTCTTTGTCGCATGACTTATTACATCTGATGAGCCTGGAATATACCCTGGTACCGATAGTGCTGAGGATATCTGTGAGTCGATTGATTGCTGAGGATCCATTGTTTACCCATAACAAGGCTTGATTTGACCCGTGAGGGTCTTTGCATGAGGTGAGAGGCTGGGGCAAATGAGTGGCGCTAAGCGGATGGTAATAACAATTGGATAAGGTGGATTTTGTTTGGTTGCTTTGCACATGCACTTTTTTCTCCTATATGAACTGTCTCTTTGGAGTTTTTGCATGCTTTTTTGGACTTTTATTGCACTATCAACACTTTTGCAGGATCTGTTTGTACTTTATTCATATGCTTGCACTTTATTAGATGTTTAAATTTATGATCATTATTGCATATTATGCTGAAAATTGTTTACACTTGAGGAGTCACTTTATCGCTTTAGCACATTTTTATTATTATTATCTATCTTAGTGTATACATATTTTTGAGTCAGTGCCACATATTTATTTTTATTATTTGATACTTTGTGTGTGAACACTTTTCTATGTTGGCAGCTTCTCATTTAGTTAATTAGAGCTAGCCTAGGTTTGCGCATTAGTCTTTTTCTTTTAGAAAGAAAAAACTGACACCGCAAGCACGGATTCGTAAATTGCCGCACAGTGGCAAATACTGTGAAAGTGACATACCCCTGCAAGGTGTGAGTTGTTCCGCTGAGTGCAATACCTATAGGGGGCACTATAAGAAGCAGAAAGGCACGGATGTGAAGAGCACTTGTCACTTTTAAATTTCATATTTTTGTTTTATATTTTTTTATTCCAATCTGGTTTTACAGTTGACAGTATATGAGCATAGTTTATTTATTTGTTCGCATATGGACTGCATATGAGCATGGTATCAATGATGAATTTGTATGATACCAGCACTGTTTTTTTAATACTGAATCACTCAGCACTTGGCACTTTGTGTACACTTGGATTTATGCAAGCTGGATTTTTTGCTTTATATATATATTTTTTGGTTTAATATTTGCATATGATATATGTTTATACTACAGACTAGAATTATTTGATACAGTGTCACTATATTGTGGAGATAGTGCCTCACTGGCATATCACCAACTCACGCAGGAGTTGCAACACATGAATAGCGCTACACCTAACTTTGAAATTTATACTTGCATTTTACACTCCCACCTAGGTGGTTGTACCGGTAGGGGCAGCAGTTCATCACCATCAGCTCGAATCATACCTATACCATCGCACCTTCAGTGTCCCTTACAACTCCACTTCCTCCTATCCATTCCCTCTTACCGTTGGGGTCCCCCAAGGTTCTGTCCTTGGACCTCTACTCTTCTCGATCTACACATCCTCCCTGGGTCAGCTGATAGCCTCCCATGGCTTCCACTTCCATTTATATGCCGATGAAACCCAAATCTATCTCTCTGCCCCTGAGCTCACCCTGTCAGTCTCCTCTCAATTCACTGATTTACTAACAGACATATCAGCCTGGATGTCAAACAGCTTCCTCAAACTGAATCTAAAACCGAGCTCATAATATTTCCTCCCCCACGTGCCCCTTCCCGACTTCTCTGTCAAGATCAATGGCACATCTATCAGTCCATCCCCACGTGCCAGGGTGCTAGGGGTAACCTTAGACTCCGAACTGTCCTATCAGGCCCACATTCAATCCTTGTGCAAATCATGCCGCCTTAGCCTCCGCAACATTTCCAGAATATGCCCCTTTTTAACAAATGACACCACCAAGCTCCAATTCACTCCCTGGTTATCTCTCGCCTCGACTACTGCAACTCCCTCCTTATTGGATTACTTTTACATAGACTATCCTCTCTTCAGTCCATAATGAATGCCGCTGCAAGACTCATCCACCTTACCAACCATTCAGTGTCCTCCACCCCTCTCTGCCAATCCCTGCACTGGCTTCCAGTCACCTCCTCCCATGCCCGCCTCCAGGATGTCTCCAGAGCTTCTCCCATCCTTTGGAACTCCCTACCACAATCTGTCTGACTGTCCCCTAATCTATTCACCTTTAGACGATCCCTGAAAACCCTTCTCTTTAAAGAAGCCTATCCTGCTTCTAACTATTACACTGTTTTACTTCCTCCATCAGCTCATCCCCCACAGCTATTACCTTTTGTATCAATTGACCCTCCCTTTTTAGATTGTAAGCTCTAATGAGCAGGGCCCTCTGATTCCTCTTGTACCAAATTGTAATGCAACTGTAATGTCTGCCTTTATTTTGTTAAGCACTGTGCATACTGTTGGCGCTTTATAAATTCTGTATAATAATCATAATAATCAGTAACTTTTACCCATAAGCTCAGGATCATATATACACTTTTTCCAACTGGAGACAAATGGCTGGGTTTGCAGACTGCAGTAATGTCTCCAACTGACCCATTTTGCCATATTGCTCTTCTGGCAACCCTACAGAGATCCCTGTCTGTTCTTCAGTGTATTGTCACACATCACTGTTTTCTTTTATGTTGACAGTGGCAGTAGAAACCAAAGTAGAAACTGTCTATTCTTCTGTGTATTATCACACCAACAGCTATGCTGTTTTCTTCTCTGTTAACAGTGGCAGATGGAGTAGCAGCAGCACATGCTATCAAAGCTTACTGATTATGATGGAAATAGCACAGTTCTCAGTGACAAGCACCTATAAAAAGCCATGAGCAACATCTGCAAGTTGTTCCAAAATCCCAGAGTGCCTCACAGTTCAGGCAACATTTGGGCTTGACCATGTGAACTGGATCAGTGGCTGAGCTAGGAAAATTTCCAATTGTGACCCACTTTCACCTGGCTTCAATTTTCCTGTCTAAAGTCCCATACACACTATCAGATTTTCTGCAGCTTTTTCCTTCAGATTTACCAAAACCATATAATATGAGGTCAAACCTTAGGAGTTTCAATGTGTAATGCAATCAGGCAGGCCCTTGCACTACATGGTTTTGGTAAATCTGAAGACAAAAATAATCAGAAAATCTGATAGTGTTTATGGGGCTTAAGGGTCTTCAACATGACTGGGGGGGGGGGGGGGGGGGGTTAGAGGGCATCCCTGGATGTAAGGGGGGACTTGCTATAAAGTTGTCTTTTTGGTACATGAATATTTGTAAAATATACCATGTGGTTCCCGTATTGAAACGTATGGAGACCCTCGTTCTAAACAATAAAGAAACAAGATGTGTAGTAGGTTTATCTGTACTACCTGTACTGTATTTCCTCTAAACATGGTTATAAATCTACAAAGCCTACAATATGGTTATGACAATTATATTTTCAGATTGTTACTTTTTATTTGGAGCTCATTCACATGGGTGCTCAGCCCCATACACCAGGAGGATTGCTTGTTAATTTTTCTGTCCTAGAGCTGAGTGCAGGGAGCTTATATTAGTTAATAGAAACAAAGCAGATGCACAGATTCACCTGCAGATTTGACAAGTCCCTGCGTACCGGTAAAGCCGTGTACACACGTAGCCGTCTGTCCGACGTACTTAGTCTGGCGGGCTTCCCGCCAGACTGTCCGTCGGACTTTCTGAACGGGCTACTTGCCCACACACGGCACTTTTTCAGCGGACTAATATGGCGTACTAAGTCTGCCGTACTAACCGCCCTACTTTTGAAATGAACGGACTCGCCCACACACGCGGAGGAAAGTCCGCTCATTTCGAGCGCGTCTCCAGGTAGGCGGGGCCCGCGAAGGAGACGTCGCTGGCCCCGCCGCCTGGTATGGACTTAAAGGGGAACCCCAACGCCGAAAAAAATCGGCGTGGGGGTCCCCCCCAAATCCACAACAGACCCTTGTCCGAGCACGCTACCCGGCCGGCCAGGAAAGGGGGGGCGAGGGAGCGCCCCCCCCCCCACTGAGCCGTACCAGGCCACGTGCCCTCAACATGGGGGGTGCCTTAGGGAAGGGGGGGCCGCGCGAGAGATCGTCGAGTCAACATCTCCTGGAGAAGAAGAAGAAGAACGGAAGGCGGCGGCGACAGAAGACCGGGCCACCGCCTGTAAAAGAGCTATAAGAAGACGCGGTGGCCCGGCAGAAGAACCGAAGAGGGGGACAAGACCCCCGAAGTCGGAAGAAGAGGTCGCGGCGACGAAGAAGAATGCCGGGCTCCTCCGCTAGTAAAAGAGCTACAAGAAGATAGCGGAGGAGTCCGACGAGAAGACCCCCGAAGACGGAAGACCCCCGGAGCTGTGCAATAAATTATTTTTATCTTGTGTGTTGTGTTTTTTTTTGTACTTTATTTTACAGGTGAATGGGTAGGGGTACATTGTACCCCATACTCATTCACATAGGGTGGGGGGGCGGTATCCGGGGGCCCCCTTATTAAAGGGGGCTCCCGGATTCCAATAAGCCCCCCGCCCGCAGACCCCGACAACCAACAGCCAGGGTTGTCGGGAAGAGGCCCTTGTCCTCATCAACATGGGGACAAGGTGCTTTGGGGTGGGGGGGCCGCGCAGCCCCCCCTTCCCCAAGGCACCCCCCATGTTGAGGGCACGCGGCCTGGAACGGGTCAGGAGGGGGGAGCGCTCGCTCGCCCCCCCTTTCCTGGCCGGCCGGGTAGCGTGCTCGGACAAGGGTCTGTTGTGGACTTGGGGGGGACCTCCACGCCGATTTTTTTTGGCGTTGGGGTTCCCCTTGAAGTCCAGACCAGGCGGCGGGGCCAGCGACGTCTCCTTCGCGGGCCCCGCCTACCTGGAGACCCGCTCGAAATGAGCAGACTTTTCTCCGGGCGGGAAAAGTCTGTTCATTTCAAGAGTACGGCGGACTGGCATACACACGGCCGGATTGTCCGCCGAAATGCGAGTCCAGCGGGAAAATTGGAGTGCAACACGGCATTCTAAGTCCGCCGTACTTTCGGGTCAAAAAAGTATGCCGGAGGCTACACACGAGGGGATTGTCCGGCGGACTTGAGTTTGCCGGACTTTTCCACCGCTTGTTTGATCGTGTGTACGCGGCAAAAGACTCAGCTGTACGGGTGAGTCCATACAGCTGATGCGTGTCACTTTACTAATATAGTATGCCTGAACGCAGCTCAGCACTAGCACAGAAAAATACACGGATGGCTCTTCACACTGGGGTGAAAGAGAAGCACGGATTAAGAATGAAATGATATAAGGAGTGCTGGACATGACAGTGTGTATGAGGGACACAGAGGGTTAAGCTTTAGGGGTGGAGTGGAGAAAGAGGTTTGCAGGAAACAAGTTCAGTGTAGGGGAGGGGTCACATAAAAGGGAGGGGTGTGGCTTTAAGGGATCATTCGGAGCCCAGTGTGATACAGAGGAGGCAGTTTTTCGCTGCTCCTCTGCTATGGCGGACCTCGAGGGACTCTTCGCGCGGCTGCGACGGGCGGCGGAGGTGCACGGAGCGGACTGGCTGCGGGACCGCGTGGGTGACCTGGCGGACGGCGATGTGGATGGCGGCGGGACAGGTGAGGTTCCACTGCGCGCGCGGAGGTCTCGGCCTCCGGCGCGTTTTTCTCCTGGGCCTACTCCTCGGCCGCCTCGTGACTCCCGGAGCCCGGGGGAGGACCGATCGGTCCCCCCGGCGAAACGGCCGGTTCTCGGCTCTCCCCGGTCCGGGCGGTCGTTGCGCCGCCGACCGGAGGGGGGCGGGGCTTCGCGGCCGCATGGCAATGGCGCCGGGCCTGCACGGGGCCCGGTGGAGGTGGGGGGGGTGCGGATGGCTCTGGGTTTGAATGCCAGGGGGGTGCACATGGCGGGGGATCTGCGGCATGCTGGGTCAGGGGCCATCATCCGCGCGGTGGGGGGGAGGGGGGCGCACCGGGGGGGTCGCATGCTGGAGGGGGGGGAGGGAGGGTCGCAGAAGGCCGCCAAGGTGCCTGGCAGGGCCGGTTTTAGACGCCGGCATGCCGGGGGCGGCGGTGGGAGGAGGACATTGCCTGCAGTCCCGGATCGCATGGACCGGACGGACCGCTCGGAGCACAGGGGGATGGCTGCGTCCCCGGTGCGCGCTGGTGAGGTCGGTTCGGAGAGCGAGCTGTCCCAGGAGGAGGAGGTGTCCTTTTCTGCACCCGGACCGGTTCCGGTCGCCGAGGCCCCAGGGGGGCCGGGTAAGTTGCGGGAGTCTACATTGCTGGCGGATGCTTTGCGGGGTCTGATGGGGGTGTCGCAGGGGGGTGCGGTGCCCACGGGATCCCGGGACGTCTTGGGGGGGGTTTCGGCTGGTTCATCGCAGGGGGCGGGGCCAATGGCCCCGGGGGGGCCGTCAGGTCCGTTGCAGGAGCTGTTGGAGGGGCTGCAGGCCCTTGTTGGTAAATTTGCTGGGGGCTCGGGGTCGCCTCAGGTGGCCCCTGGTTGGGTACTGGGGGGGGGGCCGGGGGGGCGGAGGCTGTGCCTGCGCGGGACGCACCGCCTGCTGCGGTGTCGGGGGGCATGGATGCGGGGGCTGTGGGCTCGGGGGTCCCCCCGGTGCCCGCGGACCCGGGGGCGCGGTCCGACCTGGTTAGGCTCGCGGATGCTGCCCGGTGCGAAGTTTATGTTTGCTTCGAGGGCCCGTTGGGGGCGCATTTGAAGCAGGAGGTGCGGGACAAGATCGGCAAGGGTGAGTATGTGGAGATTTTCTCTTTGCTCCCCCTCGAGAAATTTAATTTGGACAGGGTCAAGCCGGACAGTTCCAAGAAGGACGACGAGGAGAAGCGTAGGTATCGGCTGATCCCGCGCACATTTGCGAATTGGCTTCAGGCGTTCGCTATCTTGGCTAGCGTGATAGGGGAAAAGAACCCCGAGCATTGCTCGGCGTTATTTTGTTACCTGGACGCGATTGGTGAGGCTCATCGGGTGTACGGAGGGTTGGCGTGGCTGCGCTATGATGAGCAGTTTCGTCAGCGTAAGGCGGTGCGGGCTGACCTGCGCTGGGATCACAAGGACATAAGCCTCTGGATGAGGCTTATGTCTGCTCCGCGGACGCCCACTCCGTTTCTTCAGGGGGGGGCCGGGAGTGCGTCGTCCTCGGGACTGCCGGCCGGAAAGAAGTGGGGTGTGTGCTGGCCCTTTAATGAAGGGGCTTGTAAATTCGGGGGCGCGTGCCGTTTCAAGCATGAGTGCTCCGGGTGCGGCGGCACCCACCCCCTGTCCCGCTGTTTCAAAAAGGGTCAGCGCGCCGGTGCCGCCGGTCACAAAAGGGATGACGCCGGTGAACCTGGGAAGGATGCTTCCTTTCCTAAATAGGTATCCGGATGGTGAGGCGGCGCGGGGGTTGATTTCGGGCTTTCGGGACGGTTTTAGGATTCCCTGTTCTTTGGTAGGGGTGCCGCCGTTGGCCAGGAATTTGCGATCGGCTTTAGATCACCCGGGGGTTGTGGATGACAAATTGGGTAAGGAGGTGGCGCTGGGCCGGATGGGCGGTCCTTTCGAAGTGCAGCCGTGGGGGGACCTGGTGGTTTCCCCGTTGGGTGTGGTTCCTAAGAAGGAGCCGGGGAAGTTTCGCTTGATTCATCATCTGTCTTTTCCGAAAGGGGGGTCGGTCAATGATTTCATTGACCCGGAGGCGTGTACGGTTTCCTACACGTCTTTTGACGCGGCGGTACGGTGGGTCAGGCGGTATGGTCGTGGGGCTCTCATGGCCAAGGTGGATGTGGAATCGGCGTTTCGTCTTCTGCCGGTCCACCCGGACAGCTTCCGGCTGTTGGGATGCCATTGGCGGGGCAAGTTTTATGTAGACTTGTGCCTGCCCATGGGTTGTTCCATTTCATGCGCCTATTTTGAAGCTTTTAGCTCATTTTTGGAATGGGTGGTGAGAGATGTTTCGGGCCTGGAGTCGGTCATCCACTATTTGGATGACTTTCTGTGCGTGGGCCCGCCTGCCTCCAATGTGTGTGCGATTCTTCTGTCCACGTTGCAGCACATTGCGGGCAGGTTCGGGGTGCCGTTGGCGGGGGATAAGACGGAAGGCCCGGTGACGGAATTGAGTTTTTTGGGGATCGTGATTGATTCTCTGGCGATGGAGTGTCGCTTGCCAGAGAATAAATTACGGGATCTGCAGGCGGAGTTGGCAGGAATGCAGGGCCGGCCGAAGGTTCAGCTTCGGGCCCTGCAGTCCCTGTTGGGCAAGCTGAATTTCGCTTGCCGGATCATCCCTATGGGCCGTGTGTTCTGCCGACGGCTGTCAGGGGCCACCGCCGGGGTGACCGCCCCTACCCATTTTGTGCGTTTGCGAAAGGAACACCGGGAGGACCTGCGGGCATGGCATGAATTTTTGGAGTCGTATAATGGGCGGGCAATGTGGATGTCGGGGCCGGTGAGCAACTTCGATGTGGAGTTGGTTACTGACGCGGCTGGCTCTACGGGTTATGGGGCATTTTTCCGGGGCCGGTGGAGTGCGGAACCTTGGCCACGCTCCTGGGAGGTTGCGGGGTTGTTGGGCAATTTGGTTTTGCTAGAATTGTTCCCGATAGTGTTGGCATTGGAGCTGTGGGGGGCGGAGTTTCGTAATTTGAAGTTGCGCATCAATTGCGATAACATGGGGGTGGTTCAGGTCCTCAATCGGATGACTGCTTCCTCCCCCCCGGTCATCCGGCTGCTGCGACAGCTGGTCTTTCGCTGTTTGCGGCTCAATGTTTACGTTTATGCTGTGCACATACCTGGGGTGGAGAATTCTTTGGCTGACTCGCTCTCTCGTTTTCAGTGGGACAAGTTCCGGCAGCTGGCGCCGGGAGCGGAAGAGTCGGGGGCGCCCTGCCCCGGGTGGATGTGGGAGCTTCCCTTGGAATCGCCGCAGGTTGGTTAAAAAGGTCGTTGAGTGAGGCTACATGGTCCGCTTATTCTAGGGTGTGGGCGGAATGGTGGGCGTTCCTGCGGGAGGTTGGTGTGGCTGGTCGGGGCTCCGACCGGCGCTGGGTGGTATTGTACTGGGTGGCCCGGAACATTGAGACGGGCCTGTCTCCCGCGTCTATTGAGCGGAAGCTGGCGGGGTTGGCCTTTTTGTTCAAGCTGTGGGGGGAGCCGGACGGGACTAAGGATTTTTGGGTGCGGCAAACGTTGAAGGGGTACAGGAGGGATTGGAAGGGTCGGGATGCGCGCCGGCCGGTGTCGTTTGACAATTTGGTGGCAATTTGTTCTCGGCTGGTGGACGTTTGCTCGTCTGCTTACGAGACCGTTCTGTTTACGGCAGCTTTTTCGTTGGCGTTTTTTGGGGCGTTTAGGATAGGGGAGTTGGTGTGTCGCTCAAAACGGGTGGCTGGGGGTCTGTTGGATCAGGATGTGCAGGTGGTTGCGGATCGGGTGAGTATACGGTTGCGTAGGTCCAAGACTGATCAACGGGGCAAGGGAGTGGCGATTACGCTGCTCGCCCTTCCGGGCTCGGTAGTGTGCCCGGTGGTGGCGGTACGGGCTTTCCGGGCGGTACGGCCTGCGGGGGCGGGCCCCTTTTTGGTGCACGCGGAGGGCTCTTTTCTATCCCGGTTTCAGTTTGTGTCGGTCTTTCGGCAATGCCTGAGGGCGGTGGGTTTGGATGAGCGGGACTTAGCGTCCCCCTCTTTTCGGATTGGGGCGGCTACGGAAGCGGCTCGATGTGGGCTGGAGGAGGCGGTGGTTCGCCGGATTGGTAGATGGGAGTCCCGGAGGTTCCGGTCCTATGTCCGGCCGCAGTTGCTACTGGGGTAAGGTGGGTGCGGCTGGGGGTGTTGTTTGCTGTTGGATTTCTGGGGGGGGAGGACTGTGCTTGTAACATTCCTTTGGTTGTTGTGTTATTTCTCTTGTTTTCATTCCAGATGGAGGTTCTCCACGCCTCGTTTGGATCCTGGGGCATTCGTACGTCTGCTGGGGGGCCAGGAGAGGTGATTCTCTACCAGCAGGCAGGCAATTGGGTATCCCCAGGCGGGTAGCTAGGGTGATGTGGTTGGGTTTCCCGGGCATGAGGTGGGAGCGTGTCATGAGGGAGGTGGAGCGCTTCGCTTTGAGGGATAGGCCCCCGGATGTGCTGGTTGTTAATGCGGGGGGCAATGACCTGGGAGTTCGGAAGGTTAAGGACATTTTGGCGGATATTAAGGCTGATGTGTTGCGCATGCGAGTCCTTTTCCCGGGCACCATTTTGGTGTGGTCGGACATTGTGGCCAGAACGGTGTGGCGGGGGGCTAGGTCTTTAGCCAGCCTTGAAAAAACTAGGATTAGGGTTAATAAGGTAGTTGGGCGGTTTGTAGTGCAGAACGGGGGCATTGTGGTTAGACATCGGGAATTGGAGGTGAATGTGGGGCTTTATCTTCGGCGGGGTGGCGTTCACCTATCGGATGTGGGGATTGACCTCTGGTCCTTTGGCTTACAGGAGGGGATACAGAAAGCTCTTCGGGTGTGGGGTGGCCCTCAAGGTTGAGGGGGTCACCCTTTCGGGCTGTGGCGGTGTGTTTTCTGGTGGTTTCTGACGGTAGACAGGTACTCAGAAGGGATCTGAGGGTGTGGGGGGCTCATCTAACGATCGGCCCCTCTGGGTATTCCTGAACGTTGGAGGGAATACGGTTATGTTCACTGGCGGAAGTTGTCTCCGACCGGTCACAGGTGGAGGCCTTTGGGAAGTTGGTCAGGTGTACCGCAGTGATTTGGTATTGGCTTAAGTGGGGTCACCGTCAGAGATCACCAGAATGGGCAGTTAATGTTATTTAATGTGGTTTAATGTTAATAAAGTTATTTATATTTATATATATTTATATATTTATATATTTTCATATTTACAAGTTATTGGAGTGAATTTTGAGTTATGTTTAATAAAGGCTGTTGTGGCCAGTTTTACTCCAACCTATGGTGTGGTCTCGTTTCTAATAGGTAAGGAATAGTATAAGGGGAACATTCAGACTACACTAGTCATGTGCCCTTGAGCTAAACTTCATGCAGTTATAACAAACACACTTCATTGCAGCTCTGTATTCAAAATGAACTACCGTTATTAAACATTTTTTTTTATTATTTCAACTAGTGTTATTATCTAAGTTTGACTTACTATCTTATTGCCATCAATAAAGCAGTATTTAGACTTGTAGAAGGATTACTGGTAGCTGATACAGTGTGACGCATGTAAATGTGATGACAATGAACATTATATCTATCTATCTGCTGCTGCTTTTTCACTATCTAGTCAGCAGGTTGGGAGCAAAAAAGTGAAAAAAAAATTACAGTCTGAGGATCTTTCATTGCTTATTGCTGTTAATTTTGGATTATTGCTGTAATTATTAGATTGCAATTAGAAAATGTTTATTTTTTACATTTTATGAAAAAAAAAAGTTTTTCCTTCAACAGTGTACCAAATAAAAATGATTTAGGTATACAAATGAACTATTCATGAGTTAACTGGCACATGTTGATGCTGCTAAATTTGGCCTGGGTATCTAAGCATAAATTACCCCAGGGCAAGAAAGGGTTAAAGTGATTGTACACATGTAATACTTACCTGCTCTGTGTCATGGTTTTGCACAGAGCAGCCCCAATCCTCCTTTTCTCCGATCCCTCTTCGGCTCTCCTGGCCCCTCTCTCCTGTTGAGTTCCCCCACAGCAAGAAGCTTGCTATGGGGCACCCGAGTTGAGCCACAGCTCCATGTGTCCATTCAGACACAGAGCTGCAGCTGGGCCCCACCCCTTTTCTCTTCTCATTGGCTAACTGACTTTGATTAATTAAAAAAGAAAAGAATTGCGCTAGGTGTGAAATAAACAATACATAAATAAATGAATAAATAAACCATGAAGGATACCCTGCAGCTAAGCACTATAAGCCCGATATAGGGCACAAACAAATATAAATAGACAAAAAGTGCAGCGCTGGGTAATAAACTAATAATGCAAGTGATTGTGAATAAAAACCGTGATTATACAAAGGAGTATTCTAAATAATCAAGTGATCAAAAAAACCATCATGATAGTCCATATGTGTTAATATGATCAATCAATAAGCAACAAACACGTGTATCAAACGCAAAAACAGTTCATGGGTGAAATAATTCAACAAAGAAGTGTTCACAAATGAAATCCAAATAATACGTTTCCACCACTAGTGCAGCCCGTCACCTAGGAATAAGCAATGGAGGCTTACCAAAAAGCCAGCGACCACCTTTGTTCAGGGGGGTCACATAAGGCATAGTAGAACAGCAGGCTCGCTGTTGAAGTACCACCGACTATCCTCACAGGTAACCAGCCAACGTCTGTGGAAAGTGGTTTCAAAGGCGCTTCTGTCAGAAGACGATCGATGCGCATTAATGGACGTTTCCTTCCACCAGTGGGATGTGGTCATCCAATGGATTTCCGCAAAAAGTTATGAGGGGGAAAAAAAGACTCCAATAATGCAGAGAATACCTTTGACTAATTTATTCAAAATAGGTACCAACAGGTTCACAATGCATAAAAATGTTCCTTATGTAGCGCCCTGCTCCTGATGAGCAGAAGTTATTATTTTTTTGTTTAAATTTAATTGTCTGAAGCTGTAGTTTGACTCAAACTAATTTCTCTAAAAGTTCTGGTTTCTGTACCAGTCCAACTGGGTTTCACTAATTCCCACTTAACCGTAGGTGGCACTGTCACTGTCGGTGGGTGTGGAACAGCAGAATGCTGGATGCATTGAATGTCACCTCTTGCTCGGAAATGGTTCAGTGGGTGTGGTTTCCCTGCTGTGCATTCTGGGAGAGGGTATTTAAGGTACCAACACAATTTTTTTGGGTCTGTTTCCGGGTCCCTGTCTTGGGGTCCGCTATCCCGACCTCATGGCCCTCCTGGCCTGGGGCCTGTGTCGCATGGATCTGCGCCTCGGGGCCGCTGGCCCGAGGCATCGCAACAGAGTGTAGGCCCAGGAATGTCTTGGGGCCTGCTGATCCAGGGGTGGTTCTGTGCTGTCTCGCCTGCGGGGAGAAGCCACGCGACTGGAGGATCCAGGGGAGGACTTCTCAGGTGGAGGACCGAGCACAAGGCTGGTGTCTCTGGAGGAGCCTGGAAAACTCAGTTGAAGGACACAACACAGATCATTATCCTTACAGTATCGCGGGGTTAGCTGAAAGAATCTGGTACTGTATGGTAGTTCTTCCTAAAACTCTCAAAATCTCTAAGTTCAATTGACAAGTCTGTGGCAGAGACTTTGTTGAGCATCTCATCGGCTGCTAGGTCAAGTGAGAGGGGCCCATCCGGTGATTGCTGGATCCAGTCTGTGGAGCTGTTTGTCCTCTGGATCTGACTAATACCTCTAACCCGCAATTACTAGGTGCCTGAACTCCCCTTTATCCTCTAACCCTCTATTGAAGGACTGTGTCTTTTGTCTTTCTTTGGTGTTATCCCTAAATAAATCTTCAAAAAGTGTCGGATTTATCATCATTTGGGCTACTTTCCAACGGGACTCCCCTAAGACGAGGAGGCGAGCAGGTGAGGTAATGGTAAGCCTGAATTAAACCAGCAGCTCCTTCGGGGGTTAGTGCTACACTTGCAAGGATAGAAAATAAAAATGCTCTGCTAATCTCCAAGTTTTTTTGGAGATTAGCAGAGCCTTTTTATTTATTAAGTGGCCGACATACATCTGTGGCGATATGCACAGCCGTGCCAACCTATCGCAGTATAATGATGGTGGCTGGTCGGCAAGCAGTTAATAAATTCACTTTGCAAAGAAATATCTAATTACATGCTAGGAGGAAAAAAAAATCTATAATTTTGTTTGTAAACAATTGAATGATGGAAATCAGCAGAGCTTTGGCTCATTCACTTAGCTAAGAAAAAAAAATCCTTGCAAAGTGAAAAGCCAATCTGCTTTTAGTAAATCAACCCCCACTGAGGTGGGAAAATAAAGTGTTCACTTTGCAATTTTCATTTAGCTTATTGAATGTGGTGAAGCTTTGCTGACTTCCATCATCCAATCATGTGCAAGCAAAAATTTTACTTTATTTTTTTTCCCTGCACGTGATTTGGTAATCTTTACAAAGTGAACTTTCACCGCATTCACAAAGCTAAGGGAAAATTCTCTTGCAAAGTTAAAATTCTCTTACAAATTGAAAAACCTATTTGCTTTTAGTTAATAAACCTCAACAGATCCAATTTTTATTTGTTGCCTTTACGCTCCTACATAAAGATGAACCACAGTGAATTTAAAAATAATTACCATCCTGTCATCGTAATAACAGTGCTTCAAAAACAATACAATAATTACTTCCGGGGGTGTGTCTGGGCGTGGACGACGGCGGACGTCTCTCTGGAGAGCTCCGAGTACACCGGTGCCTATCCGCCGCCATCGGGCTCCTACACAGCGGCTTTCTACCTAGAAATCAGCCTGCACAATCGTCTGGGCTCCCCAGCAGTGCCCAGAGTAATTATTGTCCGGGGATTCTGCGGATGACACCCGGGAGAGACCGCACCAGTCCTCCCGCGGTTGCCGCCATCTTCCTACTCCCAGGCCTCCCGGGGACAACGCCACACATCTGGAGGTAGGGGACCCTTCCTTCACCCCATTCCTGTATATGGACTGTCCAGGCACTATAAGGGGGCCTCGCCGGGTCCCGGGGACACCGTGGACCGGTCCGGCCTAGTGCGGCCTAGCGGAGCCAGCGGATCCCCGCTGTTTCCTGGGGCTAGATCCCCGCCGGAGGCTGCCGCGGCCGGTCCGGCCTACTTCAGCAGTGCAGGCCGCCTATCTGAGCCCACCCCATCAGCTCTCCGGACCCCGGCCCTGGCCTGAGGTGTCACCACAGCCCCCAGACTAGATACTTCTTGCTACAGAGGCTGCAGCTTGAGACACTGTGCCCTGGGCCCACTGCATCAAGGAGATCCCAGCCCTGGGGCCTTACTGCCTGGCCGTCTCTTCTGGCCTATTAGTGTGACCGCAGGGAAGCACTGCTGTTGGGGAAGGTGGGCCTGTGGCCGCCTAGAGACATAATCGACTGCCCCTCAACAACAGCCCGGGACCGGGTGTGGCAGAGAAAGGGTGCACCCAGAGGTGTCCCTGTGGACCATAACATGACAGCTCCCCTCCCCGAGGGCTGTGACTTGAAGATGGCTGGGTGAAGACAGGCTCTAGGGGGACCCCTGCCTGATCCGGACCATATGGGCCACAACACAACTTCACCCGATGTGACCTCGGCATGACCACCCCCAAAAATTACAGGACAAGATCAGCAACCCGCGGTAACCCACAATCGACCTTCACAGCCCGGTATTCAACGTTTCTTCAGGGGGAACACGTGCATTTCACCTGGTGTCACCGCCAATACGCCTTGGGTGCCCCAATTGGAAACAGTGCCCATTGGGACACAGACCCTCCCAGGTACACCCGCATCAGACTATCTTTCAGGGACTCCAGCTGTGTTCAGATCTGAGATGGCAGGCCCTTCCACAAACCAGGGAAACCTTGATGACGACCTCCGCAGTATGCTACGAGCTCTGCCTACGAGGGCGGACATTGAGGCCCTCCCTACGAGGGCAGACATTGAAACCCTAATCCTGCGGATAAAGGAGGCACATAACAGGGACATACAAGAGGTGAGGACTGAGCTGCATGCCATAGAAGACCCAGTCTCCTCAGGGGAAACCCAGCTCACTTCATTGGCGACTAGGGTGCAAGCACTGGAACACGCACAGGATACCTTTATCTGGAGGAAATGGAGGACCGCAGTCGCCGCAATAACTTGCGACTGTGGGGTATCCTGGAGGCTACGGGTCAAGAAGATCTGGCAGAGACTGTCACCGCTATCTTTCACAGGCTCCTGGGTGATCCGCCTCCCTCCCTGGAAATTAACCGAGTCCACCGGGCGCTGGGCCCCAGATCTACCGATCCGGCATGACCTTGCGATGTTCCGTGCCGCTTACACAGATACGCACAGAAGGAAGCGCTTCTAAGGAGGGCATGGGATCATGGGGTCATTGACTTTCACGGAGCACAGATTCCTGGTGGGGCGCTGTCGGTCCCCCGGAGGCCCAAGGCAGCCCCCACCCCCAGGGCCTTCTACGACCCATCCACATGGACCCCAAGACTATTGTGCTCCTGCGGAGGCTCGGAGTGGGGTGACATAATGGAACATTTGGGGGGTCCGGGTGGGTTACTGTGACGGGTTCTGCACGGCGGTTGGGGGGGCTGGGTGGTGGCTCTTGACTTTGTGATGTGGGGTGGGGGTTGTTGGGGTGGGGCCTTTTTTCTCCCTCCTCCGTTCCCTCCATCCCTGCCTCCCTCTCTTCCCTCCCCCCTCTATCTCCCTCTCTCCGGGACCTGCAGCTGTTATATGGTTTTTCGCTCTACTTAGCGTAATGTGTTTCCAGCCAGTGTAGTTACCTTGTAGATACCTGTGCAACTTTATAATTTGTTTAGTTGTATGACATGTTTTGTGCTCATGAATCCTGGATGACCCCTATTCTTCCGCGCATATTGTCCTGCCTACACAGACGTCACTTAACTGCCCACATCTACACATACACATAGGGCCCGAGGCTCTGGGGTGGCTCCGGGAGCTCCCCGTCGGCCCGCACTGATCGCTCCCCCAATTAGGTTGACGCTTTTTATCCAGGCACTCCTGGTGGGCGTTGAAGCGGCAATTGGCTGCACTTTAGTACTCCAGCTCCGCTGGACAGTATAGGCTGGGAGTCTTTCCCTCTCAGTCGCTACCCATTTTCTGGAAAGTCTATTCCCTACTTCTTTAACCTTTCACTTTCACACCCCGATACTACACTCTTCCTTCCTTCAGTTTTTGCCCTCCCTCTCTTCCCCCCTCCCATACCTTCTATCCTGACACGAACATGGATGTGCTTAACATTGTTACCCTTAATGCAAAGGGACTCAATGTCCCAGAGAAGAGACGCATGCTACTAAACGATATGAAACGACAAAACGCTGATATTGTCTTGATACAGGAGACGCACTTTAGGGAGAACAGGTTCCCTATCTTAACAAACAGATTTTACCCGACAGTCTATCATTCCACATACTCTGAGGCCAAATCTAGAGGGGTCTCCATTCAAATATCAGCCAAGGTCCCATGGACTCTGATAGCTCTAATGACAGACCCTGAGGGACGGTTTTTATTTCTCAAAGGCCTGATAGGTAGTGTGAAGGTTACCATCGCTAATCTCTATGCCCCTAATAGCAGACAAGACCGGTTTGTGAAAAAACACTTAAACTTGCTTCAAAACTTTACGGAAGGACAACTGATCGTAGGCGGGGACCTAAACATCCCATTAATACCCACAGAGGACACCTCTACTGGGCTGTCCTCCATCCCCCGTGGCACACGGAAGGCTGTCCAGGCTGCCCTACATGCCGCACAACTGTTGGATGTTTGGCGCCTCTTCCATTCCGGTGAACGGGACTACACTTTTTTCTCTAGGCCGCACCTCGGTTATTCACGTATCGATTATTTTTTGATGCCCACTATTGGTTCTATCACATGGTCAGATCATGCCCCTGTAACATTACACTACGCTTTAACCGAATTTTATAGGGGACAAAAGAAGCCATGGAGGCTAAATGAGGGGCTCCTCCAAGACGCTGAGGTACTAACAGACGTAACGACAGAATTATCACATTACTTTCACTCTAACAACACAGGGGACTGCGATGCAGGCCTAATTTGGGAGGCGCATAAGGCGGTGATTCGAGGGGTACTGATAAAACACGGCACACGGATCAAAAGACAAAGAACCGCTCAATTATCCAAGCTATTTGGCAAACTTCAAATCCTAGAAGCAAAACACAAACAGACACCGACTATTCCCTTAGGTAGTGAGCTGGACACGATATGCACTCAAATAACCGACCTTCTCCACTTTAAAGCTAAGGCAGCGCTCCAGATTTCCCATAAAAAAATCTACGAATCAGGCAATAAATGTGGCAGACTGTTGGCGCAATCTCTGAAAGCCCAACGAACAGCTTCTTATATACCTCACGTTTTCTCTTCTTCCGGGAGTCGAGAGACGTTGCCCCAACAAATTACCAACACATTCAAGTCCTTTTACGAGACTCTATACAACCTAAACGTGACCCAACCAACCCAGAAACATATAGCCGACTACATAGCCTCTTCCAACATGCCCACCCTGCTGACGGAAATACAGGACACTCTAGAGGAACCTATAACATTGTCCGAAATCCAACTGGCAATAAGTAATACCAAGTGAGGGAAGGCCCCGGGACCTGATGGCTTAACAGTAAAATATTACAAGACTTTACTCCCATCTCTCGGACATCATCTACTTAATCTTTTTAATGACCTTGCTAAGGGGAGTAAACTCCACGAGGCCACGTTGCAGGCCCATATAGCAGTGATCCCTAAAGAGGGTAAAGACCCGTCCCAGTGTGGGAGCTATCGCCCTATTTCCCTACTGAATACAGATCTTAAGCTGTTTACCAAAATTATAGCTTTAAGGCTGCAGCCATATATCCCCGACCTGATACACCTAGACCAGGTAGGATTTGTCCCAACCAGGGAGGCTAGGGATATTACCACCAAAGTCCTGAACCTGCTGCACGCTGCCATCTTGGAAGACAGACCAAGTGTCTTTCTCAGCACAGACGCTGAGAAAGCCTTTGACGGGGTGAACTGGGCTTTCGTGTCTGCCACACTACGCCATATAGGACTGGGTAATAACATGTTGCAATGGATTTCCGCAATATATACGACACCGTCGGCCAGGATTAGGGCTAATGGGGTAATTTCCAAACCCTTTCAGATTACAAATGGTACGCGACAGGGATGCCCGCTTTCACCCCTCCTTTTCGCGCTGTCACTCGAGCCATTCCTATGCCGCATCAGATCAAATCAGAACATAACGGGAATATCGATTAAGCATACTCAATACAAAGTGTCAGCCTACAATGATGACTTGCTGTTCTCACTCTCAAACCCGGTGATATCTCTTCCCAATTTGATGCAAGAGTTTACAACCTATGGGGCGATCTCAAACCTAAAGATAAATTTTGCGAAGTCTGAGGCAATGGGGGTAGGGATACCGGCAGCGCAGCTCACGCACCTTCAAACCAGCTTCCACTTGAAGTGGACAAACAAGGCCCTGAAGTACCTAGGTACATACATTCCCCATACGTTCTCGAAACTGTATGAACTTAATTTCCCACCACTACTGTTGGAAATAAAAACCCTTCTGACCCAATGGCAATCAGGCATGCACTCCTGGATAGGCCGCTGCAACATCTTAAAGATGTCTATCCTCCCAAAAATCCTCTACCTGATGCAGGCACTACCTATACATCCTGACCACCTTCTTTAAAAGGGTGCAATCTGTATTTACAGACTTTGTCTGGGCAAACAAAAGGCCTAGACTCGCCAATAAACTTCTTGTTCTCCCCAAGTCTCATGGTGGGCTAGCCTTACCGAATATCCGAGCTTACGGGAGACTCATAGATTGGTGCCGCCATCAGGGAATTAAGCTATGGGCCAAGCTGGAACAGTCCCAAAGTGCAATCCCGCTACGGGGGGCGCCATGGTGTTACCAAGCACTACCGAGAGAGTTAAAACGTCACCCACTGATAGGTAACTCGGCGAGAGTTTGCGCCCGGATAATATCGCAAGCGTCCCTCTCCTCCCCGAATTCGCCCCTTTACCCTATAATAGGCAACCCCCTATTTACGCCGGGTCTTTATGACGGATGTCTCCGAGGTCTAGGAGAGGGGGGCCTACACCAAGCCTCACACTACAGTTCAGGAGGGTGCTGGAAACCGATGGCAGACCTCATGGACCCTACGGGCCCGTTTGGCCTGGATTTTCTGAGGACTCTCCAACTAATGCCCCGTACACACGAGAGGACTTATGTCCGACAGACTTCCAAAGGAGTTCCGCCGGAGTTCCGACGGAGTTCTGACAGACTTTTCGGCCGAACGGACTTGGCCACACACGATCACACTAAACTCCGACGGATTCGAACGTGATGACGTACGACCCGACTCGAATAAGGAAGTTCATAGCCAGTAGCCAATAGCTGCCCTAGCGTCGGTTTTAGTCCGTCGGAGTAGCATACACACGAGCGGAGTTTTCGAAGGGGACCGGGTCCGGCGGAGTTCCTTCGGGAAAATTTGAAGCATGCTTCATTTCTAAAGTCCGTCAGACTTTGGCGAATCAAAAGTCCGTTGCAGCCCACACACGATCGGATAGTCTGACGGACTCGGTCCTTCGGACTTTGGATGTTGAAAAGTCCGCTCGTGTGTACGGGGCATAACACATTTCCTTTCTACGATCCCACCTCCCAATGCAGACGCCCAGACGCTTACAGCCCTGGAGGTGCTATGCACTGACACGGGTACCCTACCTCACACACTTTCGTTAACATATAACCTTTTAAATGCTTCCACGGTAGACTTTATACCCCCGGGATTACTTAATTGGGAAAAAGAGCTAGTTTGCCAATTCAATGCCTCTAAGAGGCAACGTATTCTCCGATTTACACACAAATCCTCAATCTGTGCCAAGATCCAGGAAACCAATTACAAAATTCTCTCACGTTGGTATAGGACTCCCTCGTTACTCCACCAGTTCTACCCGACTACACCGGACCTGTGTTGGTGATGCCACACAGACAAAGGAACCATGTTACATATCTTTTGGTCATGCCCGAAACTAGCGCACTTCTGGAAAGTAGTGCGTGAGACAATACAACAATTCATAGACCAGCCCATCACAGACGACCCAGCATTCTTTCTCTTACACGCCTCCAATATCCCTGAGAGGAAATACCAGAAATCAGTGATTCGCCACCTACTTGACGCAGCTAAGGCCTGCATACCGCTCCAATGGAAATCGGCTCTTCCGCCGACCATTGACCTCTGGCTTCGTAAGGTGGAGGACATCAGGAAAATGGAGGACCTTATCCTCACAGCACGACATAGAGAAGAGGCCTTCACTAAAACCTGGCAGGGCTGGAATATGTTTATATATTCAGCTGAGGGCCAGGCCCTGAGGGTCTGACATGGACACATAATACTGCAGGAAAAGACTATAGTATGCTGAGTTAAGTGGTCGTAGACATAGACCCCGTAAATGCGAATCTGATCAGATTTCTGCACATGCCATGATCGTGTGTCCCACTGCTTCCCCCCTTTTTCCCTCCCTTCCCCCCCACCCCTCTCCCGCTACCTCCCACATACTTAATGCTCTCCCGCTCTTCTCCTTTCCACCTGCCCCCCTGCTTTCCTCTTTTTTTCTTCTTCTCGCTCTACCCCCCCCCCCAATCTTGGGGGTGGTATCCGAGTAGTTGCTCATTTAAAAAGACCTTGAATTCCACAAAGATGGTATTAACGGTTATTGATATTAATATTAATGTTAGCAGAGACTTGCTGTTGTATCACCTGTTTTGCCTTCTACTCTGTTAGACTTGTGGAACGTATGTATCTTGTTGGTCTATGTGGACCCATCTCCTGTTATAAATAAACAATTAAAAAAAAAAATAATAATTACTGCCAACCACTCAGCCCAAAATATTTCACTCTGGGCCCCTTTTTAGATGTCTGTTCTAGAAAAAAAATATAGAAATATGTGTGGGAACTCAAAAGGACGCACTCTCCTTATGTTTTCCCTATAGCAGCTCACAATGGGAGAATTAGAAAAAAAATTACACTAAATGTGGCCAAAGCAGATATTTGTTCATGCAATCATCTCTAATAGGCTCCATTACTTTTATTCAGCAGCAGATAGAGAACACAGGGACAGTTGTTCATAGATTGTCATATTGACAGAGTAAGGAAAGAATGGACAACATGCCTTTTCTGACCATATCTTATCTATAGAGGGCACTGAGCATATTGCATATTGGTGATATGAGAAGATAATCCAGTAAGTAAGACAGCTGAAACCAGGAAAAACGTGTATTTTGCACGTAGGCATCTTCCTGCCCCCTTACGTATATCCGTGTTCTTTGCTGACAAATGCTTACAGTTTAATGACGTGGTTCAGCCATTGTTTGAGAGATAACAATGTGCACTATGCCAGTTTAAAACGTAATTAAACCCCAAAAAAAAAATGTAATATACATTTTATTAGGTGAACTAGATGGAATGCAAAAGTTTTATGCAGTTGTGAAAAAAGTGCAGTAAATTAAAAATTCTTTCAGGAATAGAATCGCTAACAGTTTATTTTTATCAATTAATAAATGGGAAAGTAAATTAACAGAAAATAAATCCCAATCAAATTAACCACTTAAGGACCAAGCCTGTTTTTCAGACTCAGTGTTTACAAGTTAAAAACAATTTTTTTTTGCTAGTAACCTTGGATTGTGGGTTCCTTGAGGGTATGGACCGATGTGAGTGTGCGATGTACTGTATGTGTGGAGCGATGTGTAAATTGACAGCACAATATGGGTACCTTAAATAAATAATATATAATAGATGAGCATCTTAATGAGAAACAATGTAAGGGATAGGGACAAATATAGCCACGCACCCACACTCACTCAGGTTGAACTGGATGGACTGGTGTCTTTATTCAACCTTACTAACTATGTAACTATGTAACTAATGACTTTGAACCCCCAAACATTACACTTTTTTTTTCTAACACCCTATAAAATGGCGGTCATTGCAATACTTTTTGTCACACCGCATTTGTGCAGCAGTCTTCAAAGCGCACTTTTTTGGAAAAAAATAACTTTTTTTAATTTAAAAAAGTTAGCTTAATTTTATTTTTAAAGATAAATACAGCGCTCACAAACAAAAACCCATAATAAATGATGACAAAAACATAAAGTTCATATAACACTGTGAATGTGCTTGACAAATAAAAAATGCAGGGAATGCTTCACATCTGGTACCCAAACAGGTACCCAAAAAAGGAAGAAAAAAGGAGGGACCAATAGTGAAGTATGTTCAGACTGGAAATTTATTAGCGTTCCTACGAGACAGGGAACACTAATGAATGGTGTTTGCTGCATCCTCTGATGATTTCAATGCCTGATTTTAACTTACTTTTGTAAGTATAACCTTTTATGCGCAATAAATTTCCAGTCTGCACATACTTCACTTTGTTCTTCCTTTTTGGGTACCTGTTTTTTGTATGGCTGAGTATTAACATTAAAGGATCGTTTATCATCTCATCAGTGAACCTGCCATTCTGCAACATCCTCTGGATATCGCTATAAGCCTATTTTGACTCCCAGACTGCAAAGCTGGGTGTCATTGTGATTTGGTGAGTGGGGACACATGTGGGGGTGTCTGGGTACACCTGAAAATTTTTCTGCAACATTTTCTCTGCACTTTCTGCACACCAGATGTGAAGCATTCCCTGCATTTTTTATTTGTGAAGCACATTCACATGTTTTATATGGACTTTGTCATCACTTATTATGGGTTTTTGTTTGTGAGCGTTGTATTTATATTTTATTACTATGTCCAGATGTCTAGCACTTTGTGTATAGCAGGTTTGTAAAAAAATTTTTATCACCCAGTTTTTTCACACCATCAGCACGAGTTTATATATCTAGATTATATATTTTCCCAAATTGTTTTTATATTGTGAAAGATAATGTTACGCCAAGTAAATTGATACCCAACATGTCACATGTCACATGTCAAAATTGGGCTCGCTTGTGGAATGGGGTGAAAACTTTTACCCTTAAAAATCTCCATAGGCGTAGTTTAAAAAATTCTACAGGTTGCATGTTTTGAGTTACAGAGGAGGTCTAGGGCTAGAATTATTGCTCTCTCCCTAACAATCGCGGCAATACCTCACGTGTGGTTTGAACATCATTTTCATATGTGGGCGCTGCTCACCTATGCGTTTGCTCCTGCACGTGACCTCGTCACGATGGTGCGCTGTAAAAAAAAAATATTTATTTTACTTTCTTTTATTGATTTTGAAACTGTTTATTTTTATTTTTTTATTGGGTCATGTTTATTCCTAATACATGGAATGTAAACATCCCTTGTAATAGAAAAAAGCATGACAGGTCCTCTTAAATATCTATATTTGGACTTGAATGCAATAAAAAAAAAATTGTCATTTAAAAAAAAAAAATGTCCCTTTTAAGCCTTGTACACACGGAGAATCCGTCGGAATCCGTCGGAATGTGTCCTATCGGACAGTGTCGTCGGATAATCCGACTGTGTGTGGTATGCATCGGACTGATTCTGTCCGAATCTCCGCCGGACCCAATTTTCCAACATGTTGGAAATATTTCCCGACCAACTGGGCCGGTCGGACCTAATCCGATCATGTGTAGAGCATTTTAATCGGACCAAGTGGCACGCATGCTCAGATCAAATTCCTACATCAAAGCTATTGGCTACTAGCCTGAATGTAGTCCCATCGTAACGAAATTACGTCATCACGTTCTGAAAGATTGGATTTTTCGCCAACTTTGTCCGACCGTGTGTATGCAACAGTTTCAGAGAAGATCCGACGGACAAAATCCGACGGGCAGAATCCGACGGATTTGGTTGTGGAAATCTCCAACCGTGTGTACAGGGGCTAAGAGGTATGGGCAGAAGTGATGTTTTGATGTCACTTCCACCCTGCTATGGTATGGAGATGGGTGGGGGCCATCTTGTCCTCACTTGTACCCATACCCAGCTAGGAAGCGGACCTGATCGTCTCTGCCTCTACCGATGGCTTCCGTAAGCTGCGGGGGGCCCCCTTTCCCACCGCCAATAACGGTGATCTCACGTTAAATCTGCCACAGAGACCAGCATTATCGTAAACCAGACCACCCACTGAATTGATGGATATCTCGGTTATGGCAGCAGCTGCTGCCGTTACCGAGATATCCATCTTTAAAGTCCCGATGTATATATACAGTGGGCGGTCCAGAAGTGGTTTTAATATTTGATGTGACCACCCTTTGCCTTCAAACCAGCATCAACGCTCCTAGATACACTTGCACACAGTTTTCAAAGGAACTTGGCAGGAAGATTGTTCCAAATATCTTGGAGAACTAACTACATATCTACTGTAGATGTAGGCTGCCTTAAATCCGTCCTGTCTAATCCCAGACAGACTCGATGATGTTGAGATCAGGGCTCTGTGGGGGCCAAACCATAATTTCCAGGACTCCTTGTTCTTCTTTATGGTGAAGATAGTTATTAATGACATTGGCTATATGTTTGGGGCCGTTGATCTGCTGTAGAATAAATATGCAGCCAATCACACGCCTCCCTGATGATATGGCATGATAGATAAGTATCTGCCTGTATTTCACAGCATTGTGGATACTATTAATCCTGACCAAATCTCCAACTCCTTTGCAGAAATGCAGGGCCTTGCAGTGAGCTTTCACCATGCTTCACTGTTGCCTGCAGACTTACTCCTGCGACAGCAAAATATAAAAAATTTTGACTCATCAATTCGGAGCACCTGCTGCCATTTTTCTGCACCCCAGTTTCTATGTCTTTGTGCATAGTTGAGTCGCTTAGCCTTATTTCCACGTCAGAGGTATGTTTTTTTGGCCACAATTCCTTCATGAAGATTACTTCTGGCCAGACTTTTCTGGACAGTAGATGGGTGTATGTGGGTCCAACTGTTTTCTGCCAGTTCCGTGCTGATGGCACTGCTGGACATCTTCTGATGTTGAAGGGAAGTATAGATGATGTGTCTTTCATCTGCTGCATTAAAGGGGTTGTAAACCCTCAGGGTTTTTCACCTGCATGCATTCTATGCATGAAGGTGAAAAACTTCCTGTGCTGTAGCTGCCCCCCAGAGCCCCCCTTATACTTACCTGAACCCGGTCTTTCCAGCAACGGGGATGTGCACACCAGCTCCAGCCAATGTTTCAGGTCCTCATTGGATAGATTCATAGCAGCGGGAGCCATTGGCTCCCACTCCTGTCAATCAAATCCAATGACGCTGGGGCGGGGCCAAGTCCTTCTGTGTGTGTCAATGGACACAGCAGCAGGGCTCAGGAGCGCGCCCATACCAGTACCCCCAGAGAAAGCGCTTCTCCATCAGGGCACCCTAGAAGAGGAGGAGCCAAGAGCGCCGCGGAGGGACCCCAGAAGAGGACGATCAGGGCCACTCATTGCAAAGCCCTTGCACAGCGGGGGTAAGTATGACATGTTTGTTATTTTAAAAAAAACAAGGCTTTTCAACCCCTTTAAGTTTTCTTGGCCAACCACTTTGTCTACAGTCCTCAGCATTGCCCGTTTCTTTATGCTGCTTCAAAATAGCTTGAACAGCTCATCTTGAAACCCAGGCTACTCTGAGATCTTTGCCTGGGAGAGAACTTGCTGATGCAGTAAAACTATCTTGTGTCTTGTTGCTTTGCTGCCTTGCCATAGCGTATGACCTGTGATATTGAAATGTCTTCCACAACCTCACCTTTGTAGCAGAGTTTCACTGTTCTTCACTCGGTTTTCAAGCATCTTACAAAGCTGTTTTTGTTTCAGTTATTGAATATGTTTCAACCTACAAATGAAAATTATTATCATTAGCACCTGCTGGGTATATTGGTTAATCATACACCTGACTCTAATCCTACAAAATCCTACAAAATCCCTGACTTTTGCAAGTGTACAAATCTGTAAGTATAAGAATTGATGCTGGTTTGAAGGGGAGTCACACCAAATACTGATATTGATTTGATTTAGGCCGCGTACACACGCGCGGACTGTTCGCCCAACCTTGTCCGCTGAACAGTGTTTGGGCGAACAGTCCGCTCGTGTGTGGGGCTTCAGCGGACAGTTTCAGCGGACAGTTGGCCGAACAAGGTCTTACGGAAATTCCGAAAAACTGTCCGCTGAAACAAGGTTTCAGCGGACTGTTCGCTCGTGTGTAGGCTTGTTCGGCCAACTAAGTCTCGCGCATGCTCAGAAAGGATTTCCACGTCGGAAGGTTGCATTGCAGTGTATAGGACGTCGTATTTTTCGTCCCGTCGTACGTGCCGTTCACGTCATCGCGCACGGTTTCAGCAAACTGTTCGTCCGTCGTGTGTGGCCATGTCCGTCCATGCTAAGTTTGAGCGGACTGTTCGCTCAAACTGTTGGACGGACAAAGTTGGGCCAACAGTCCGCGCGTGTGTACGCGGCCTTAGAGTCTTCTTCTTTTCGATCACTTTGCATTTTGTAAGTCAATAAAAATAAACAATTTTAAAAATATTAGAAATGTGCAGTGACAAAAAATGCATTTGTTTTTGTTTTCATTTCATTCTTTTTTTGCTTTTTTTTGCAAATTCGGAAATTCAAAAGTTCAGAATTTGGAAATTCAGAAATCCAACCATTTGGACTTTTGAATTTCAGAATTTCTGAAATATTGAATTCTGAAGTTTTGAATTTCAGAATTTAGAGTTGTCGGATTTCCAAATGTTCAAATTTCCAAATTTTTAAATTTTCTAATTTTTGAATTTTCAACAAATGGAATGAAACAAATGAATAATAAATAATAATAATAAAAAGTTTTTATTATTATTATTATTGTTATTATTATTATTATTATTATGATGATTAGATACAATGGATCTGCTTAGAAGTCTTGAAGTTGTCACTCTTCCCCCCCAATACATGGTTGCTAACTATTGATATCGAAAGCTTATACAATGCTATCCCTCATGATTAAGGCTTGTTGGTAATTGAAGGTCATTTAAAAGAGAGGGCTAAACTAGCCAACCGTTACAATACATTTATGATCAACCTCTTGAGATTTATTCTCACACTCAATGTATTTGTTTTTGGGGTCTCCCACTACCTCCAGGTGCAGGAGGTTGCGATGGGGAAATGCTTTGCCCCATCGTATGCCAACCTGTACCTGGGGGTGGGAGAAGGAACCCTTTGCCAGGGACGAGGTGCTAGCTTTGCTTGGGCACATCGCCACCTGGCATTGATATATTGATGTTCTGGACTGGCACCAAGGAAGAATTGGACTTGTTCATGACTACCATTGGAAAGAATCAATACCATCTCACGTTTACCATGAACTGTGACCTTACCAAAGTTAATTTTCCAGACCTTGAGATCTTCCTTAACATTGATGGTTCTCTGGGCACCTCCCTGTCTCGAAAACCATCAGCAGCAAATGCCATATTGCACGCAGTAAGCTCCCACCCAGTCCCACTAAAAAAAAGCATACCATACAGCCAATACCTCCATATACGAATGAAATTGTTCCAATGATGGGGACTTCTACAGAGCAGCACATGACTTATACTGTAGGCTGCGCAATAGAGGCTATAGTCATAGCTGTTTGAAAAAGGCCTTTAATAAAACCCAAAAACAAGAGAGAAGGTCTCTGATTTATTTAAACAATAACAGGGACGCCAATGAGTGCATTAGAATCATTACTCCGTATTGTAAGCAGCATCAACAAATCTGTGCAATCCTTAAAAAAATTTGGCCACTACTCTCAGCAGATCCTGTGATTAATAAATATATTAAACCTCATGTAGTGTCCACCACAGTTCCTGAAAAAACAGGGACTTTTTCATGTGGTGGCTGTGATATATGCCACTTTATTAGCAATAGCAGTGATATACTCCTTTCCAATGGTCAAACACACTCCATTAGACATACGGGGACCTGCCAGACCCCTGGAGTGGTCTATATCATGCAATACCGATGTGGTTGCTACTACATCGGTAAAACAAAACGTCCATTCTTCAATAGACGCCGCGATCATGTAGGCCCCATTGCCAAAAGAAAAATGGTAACTGCCCTTAGCACACATGTGGGTTTATATCACAACTTCGACCCCCCCAAATGATCTCTTTCTCCACCCTTGACCATCTACCTCTGAATGCCAGAGGAGGTAGTGTGGATTGTGCCCAACTACAGCTTGAGACCAGATGGATACATGGCCTCAAGGCCATGATATAACCTGGCCTCATTGAAATTGTCAGTTTCAAAACTATTTTGTAATCCTGATGTTTTATTACCATTCCCAACGCCTGGATTACTTGCTCCTAACCCCCTCTGCATTAACCCCCCTATTCTCCCTGCCAACTCCTGCCTCCCCCCTGTCACTCCCCTTTCCTCCCCTCCCCTTCTCTTCCCCCCTTTCTCATCCCCTTCCCTATTGTCACCCCTTTCTTTTCTCCCTACACACCTTTTCTTTTCCTTCCCCTTTTATTTCCACTTCCTCTCCCCCCCCCCTCTTCTTTTTCCTTTCCTTTCCCTCCTACCCTTATTCCAATTCTCCTATTCTTCCTATTGATTTCTATATACTCAGGGCTCTTTCACATGGGGTGGATCAGTGATGATCCGCCCCATGGATATCCGCTTGCTCAGCGGGAATCGCTCCGTCGATCCCCACTGAGCAGGAAGATGGCAGGTCCGTCTCTGCACTCTGTGCAAGGATGGACCTGTCAGAGTGCCGCTCTACCTTATGGGAGATCGGATGACGACGGACCGCACAGTCCGTCGTCACCCGATCCGATGACGGATGGAAAAGTAGGTTTTTCCTCCGTCACACTTTTTCGGATCAAAGCTCACATTTACACTTGAACTTGAACTACATCCACTGTATTCTGTATTCATGAATTTCACTGTCTAATTTAATTTTGTTTGTTCAAATGTGAATGTCCTATATTGTGTGCTTATTATGTCTGTTGCCCGCCGTGCCGCTGTATCATTGCCATCACCATTAGCCAATTTTTGATCTCCAAGCACCCTGATATATTTTACTATACTATGTTACTTGTTTTTGCGCTTATTTAATTTTATTTCATTTTTATTTATTTATTTATTTTTATTTATATCTCTATATTTATTTTTATTATTATATTTTCACTTCCCCTTTTTAATTGTATTTTTATAGTTATCTTTATTTTATTTTATTCTTTTCATTTTTTTCTTCTTCCTTTTCCTTTCTTTTCTTTCTTTTGTCGTTTTAACATTTTCTATATGTATTTCTATTTTATTTATTTTTTATCTATTTGCTTAAAATTTTTCCTTTTTTGACCCAAATGCAGGGCATTCGCGGTGCACACACTTTGGCTGTCCCTCATTTGTTAGAGCCCAGTGGGGCCATTAGCCAATGACAGTTCCAACTCCAAAATCCTGTCCTTTCCACATTCACATGTTACCCGCCCTGTCCGAGTTTTGGGGAGGTTAGATGCGTGCCCACTGATTGGGGCATGTCAGTTGCTTCAGCGCCTCCTCCCTCTCTGCCCTCGGGCCACAGGGTTTTTTGGATATTGTAGTTTAATAGCTAGCTTTCACTAGTAGTATCTGTGTATCGCGCCATCCACTTCTCCGCATCATGTGATGCCGGATACCACGTGCACATATAAAAACACTCCCTTCACATCACACAGTCAGACACTATAAGGGATTGCCATGCTGTCGCAACTCTCCTCATGATTAAATTATATAACTTAGTGCCCTTTTCTATTTCTTTGGGTGTAAACGCTCTTTATTGCTGCTTTATTGCTGCACTGGTTCAGTTATGCCCTATCTGTAATACATTAATTTGCCGTATTTACCTGTTGCCATCTGCATTTTTATTTATTTTTTTAAACATCAAAGTTTATTATAAGAAAAACATTGCACATATACATGGAAACCATTTCAGTTACAAACATATGTTGCGTATACATTAATGAACATCAACAAAACAGAGCAAATAAAACTATGTCTTGTAGAACTGTGGGTGGAAATCCTTCCAAACAATTATTATCAAAGAGGTTACAGTCATGACCAGAAACCTCTATAGAACGGCATGATCTACCACCGGCCTCTTGAAGTTTGCCAAACAGCATATTTAGAAAAGTGCGAGAGTAGAAATAAAAAACAGGAATGGAGGAAGAAGGGTGAAGGACCTAGAGTTTTAATGTCTTATAAAAGCGTCATGAGAATGTTGGGGTTTTGCTATGAAGTTTCAGCAATCATCTGGCTACGGTTAATCGAGTGATTGCCTAGGTATGCAGTCTAAGCTAGATGTCACAATACATTTGTTTGATCTATGAAAAAAGTCGCGGGGAGGTATACAAAGAGTCGACAATGGTGATAGTTATGAGCAAGGATTATCTGAACTCAGGTTTTGTCCGACAGACGATAATGTTCCTGGGAATATCGGAAGATGAACCACGGTGACCAAGTCTTATGGAAATGTTCGACCATCTCATTTGATTGGGCTATCGTGTCCCCCATTTCACATATGGAGGCCACCTTAAGTATCCAGTCTTTCAGTGTGGGGGTATTTGTAGATTTCCAAAAAAGTGGAATTAAAGAGTTGGCCGCATTAATTAACCACTTCCCGACCGCCGCACGACGATGTACGTCGACAGAATGGCACGGGCAGGCATAAGGGCTTACATGTACGTCCTTGCCTTCCCGCGGGTTGGGGGCCCGATCGGGCCCCCGCCCGGTGCCTGCGGCGGTCGGTATTCGTTCGGGAGCGATCCGGGATGAGGGGGCGGCCATTCATTCATGGCCACCCCCTCGCGATCGCTCCCGACGAATAGAAATCCTTCGTCACATCACTTCCTCTCCTGTAATGTAAACACAGGAGAGGAAGTGATGTAATCTCTCCTCCGTGTCGGTATTTTTCGTTCCGACACCGAGGAGAGAGGATCGGTGAGTTGCACCAACACGGCACTACACAGTAGAACATGCCAGGCACACTCACACCCCCCCGATCACCCCCCCAATTACCCCTGCCCCCCAGTCACAGTGACACCAATGTCATTTATTTTTTATTTTTTTTGCATTGGTGTCATTTATGACTGTAATAACTGTTAGGGCAGTTAGGGTTAGCCCCCTTTAGTTCTAATGTACCCCCCTAACCCCCCCAATAAAGGTTTAACCCCGTGATCACCCCCCGTCGCCAGTGTCACTAAGGCTGGGTTCACATTGCAGCAGTTTATGAGAACGAATGTGATTCGCACCGCACTGCAGTGCAAATCACATCCGATCTCTGTGCGATTCGAGTTCAGCCATACAGATAGTATGGCTGAATTCGCATCGCACCCGACGCACCCGCCGCAAATTCGCACGGGACCCTTTTTTTGGCCCGCAGCAGAATCGGATCGCATGGGTGTTCACACCATGCGATCCGAGTTTGCAGATCGCACTGCGATATGCGAACTGATCTGGGGGTGTCATTAACATTTCACTGACACTCCCAGCAGTTCGCATAGGGCAGTGTGAACTGCCGCCGGGAGGCATGCGATGCGGGAACCCGCCGCGGATTCGTGGCGTTCCCGCATCGCTCCAGTGTGAACCCAGCCTAATAAGCGATCGTTTTTCTGATCGCTGTATTAGTGTCACAGGTGACGCTAGTTAGGCAGGTAGGTATTTAGGTTCGCCGCAGCTTTTTATAGCGCCAGGGACCCCCATATACTACCGCATAAAGCCCCCTGATTGCCCCCTAGTTAACCCTTTCACCAGTGATCACCATATAACTGTTACAGGTGACGCTGGTTGGTTAGTTATTTTTTATAGTTTCAGGGCACCCGCCATTTATTACCTAATAAAGGTTTAACCCCCTGATCACCCGGCGGGTGTCATTTGTGACTGTAATAACTGTTAGGGCAGTTAGGGTTAGCCCCCTTTAGTTCTAAGGTACCCCCCTAACCCCCCCAATAAAGGTTTAACCCCGTGATCACCCCCCGTCGCCAATGTCACTAAGGCTGGGTTCACATTGCAGCGGTTTATGAGAACGGATGTGATTCGCACCGCACTGCAGTGCAAATCACATCCGATCTCTGTGCGATTCGAGTTCAGCCATACAGATAGTATGGCTGAATTTGCGTCGCACCCGCCGCACCCGCCGCACCCGCCGCACCCGCCGCAAATTCGCACAGGACCCTTTTTTTGGTCCGCAGCAGAATCGGATCGCATGGGTGTTCACACCATGCGATCCGAGTTTGCAGATCGCACTGCGATATGCGAACTGATCTGGGGGTGTCATTAACATTTCACTGACACTCCCAGCAGTTCGCATAGGGCAGTGTGAACTGCCGCCGGGAGGCATGTGATGCGGGAACCCGCCGCGGATTCGTGGCGTTCCCGCATCGCTCCAGTGTGAACCCAGTCTAATAAGCGATCGTTTTTCTGATCGCTGTATTAGTGTCACAGGTGACGCTAGTTAGGCAGGTAGGTATTTAGGTTCGCTGCAGCTTTTTATAGCGCCAGGGACCCCCATATACTACCGCATAAAGCCCCCTGATTGCCCCCTAGTTAACCCTTTCACCAGTGATCACCATATAACTGTTACAGGTGACGCTGGTTGGTTAGTTATTTTTTTATAGTTTCAGGGCACCCGCCATTTATTACCTAGTCTCACTAGTGTACCCCTAAATTTAGGGGTGTCTACTTTCCAAAATGGGGTCATTTGGGGGGGGTTTGTGCCATCTTGGCATTTTATGGCCTTCAAAATTGTAACTCCCTTAGAAAGCCTGAAGGCGGTGCTTGGTTTTCGGGGCCCCGTACGCGGCTAGGCTCCCAAAAAGTCCCACATATGTGGTATCCCCGTACTCAGGAGAAGCAGCAGAATTTATTTTGGGGTGTCATTTCACATATGCCCATGGCATGCGTGAGCAATATATCATTTAGTGACAACTTTGTGGAAAAAAAAAAAAGTTTGTAATTTTCCCGCAACTTGTGGCAAAATATAAAATATTCCATGGACTCAACATGCCTCTCAGCAAATAGCTTGGGGTGTCTACTTTCTAAAATGGGGTCATTTGTGGGGGTTTTGTGCCATCTTGGCATTTTATGGCCTTCAAAACTGTAATAGGTAGTGAGGAGTGAAGTCAAATATTTACGCCCTTAGAAAACCTGAAGGCGGTTCTTGGTTTTCGGGGCCCCGTACGCGGCTAGGCTCCCAAAAAGTCCCACATATGTGGTATCCCCGTACTCAGGAGAAGCAGCAGAATTTATTTTGGGGTGTCATTTCACATATGCCCATAGCATGTGTGAGCAATATATCATTTAGTGACAACTTTGTGAAAAAAAATAAAAAAAAATTAAAGTTTGTAATTTTCCCGCAACTTGTGGCAAAATATAAAATATTCCATGGACTCAAAATGCCTCTCAGCAAATAGCTTGGGGTGTCTACTTTCTAAAATGGGGTCATTTGTGGGGGTTTTGTGCCATCTTGGCATTTTATGGCCTTCAAAACTGTAATAGGTAGTGAGAAGTGAAATCAAAAATTTACGCCCTTAGAAAGCCTGAAGGCGGTGCTTGGTTTTCGGGGCCCCGTACGCGGCTAGACTCCCAAAAAGTCCCACATATGTGGTATCCCCGTACTCAGGAGAAGCAGCAGAATTTATTTTGGGGTGTCATTTTACATATGCCCATAGCATGTGTGAGCAATATATCATTTAGTGACAATTTTGTGTAAAAAAAAAAAAAATTTTTTTTTTGTCATTATTCAATCGCTTGAGGCAAAAAAATAAAATATTCAATGGGCTCAACATTCCAATTATCAATTTCCTTAGGGGGTCTACTTTCCAAAATGGGGTCATTTGGGGGGGTTTTGTACTGCCCTGCCATTTTAGCACCTCAAGAAATGAGTAAACTAAAAGCTGCGTAAATTCCAGAAAACGTACCTTAGTTTGTAGATGTGACAACTTTTGCGCAAACCAATAAATATACAATTATTTACTTTTTTTTTTACCAAAGACATGTGGCTGAATACATTTTGGCCTAAATGTATGACTAAAATTGAGTTTATTGGATTTTTCTAATAACAAAAAGTAGAAAATATCATTTTTTTTCAAAATTTGCGGTCTTTTTACGTTTATATCGCAAAAAATAAAAATCGCAGAGGCAATCAAATACCATCAAAAGAAAGCTCTATTTGTGGGAAGAAAAGGACGCAAATTTTGTTTGGGTACAACATTGCATGACCGCGCAATTACCAGTTAAAGCAGCGCAGTGCCAAATTGTAAAAAGACCTCTGGTCATTTACCAGCAAAATGGTCCGGTCTGAAAGTGGTTAAATGCCTGGATAGAGAGTTTTTGTATTTCTTAAGGGAAAAATTAGAAATATGAAGCAGACAGCAAGCAGCATCAAGCGTAAGGCCGCGTACACACGGGCGGATTGTCTGCCCAACTAAGTTCGGCAGACAATCCGACAGACAGTCCGTTCAAAATTAGCATGAACGGACTTGACCACACACGATGAGCAGACAGTCCGCTGAAAGCGCGCGTGATGACGTGTACAGCACGTACGACGGGACTAGAAAAACGACGTCCTATACACGGCAATGCAACCTTCGGCCGTGTAAACCCTTTCTGAGCATGCGCCATACTTAGTCCGTCCAACTTGCCTACACACGAGCGGACTGTCCGCTGAAACCAAGTTTGGACGGACAAAACCAAGTTTGAACGGACTGTCTTACGGAAATTCCGTAAGACTTTGTTCGTCAGACTGTCCGCTGAAAAAGTCCGCTGAAGCCCACACACGAGCGGATTGTCCGCTGAAACACTGTTCAGTGGACTAAGTTGGGCAGACAGTCCGCCCGTGTGTACGCGGCCTAAGATTAGTCTCCGTGATTCGATAAATTGTCTCAATCACTCTGGCCCAGAATGGTGTTATAATTTCACACTGCCACTAAATATGTAGCAGGGGATGTAAAATCTGATTTTGTGGAGGGGCGTGACCGCATGTGTAGGGAGGAGTGAGAGATGTGAGACGCCGTGTGTAACCTCCTCTCTGACCCTAGGAGGAGAGTGTGGCGTGGTTAACGTTATGGATGGACGTAGTGTGAGGAGGGCCAGAGTCACTTACTGAAGCCGAACGGGAGGGGAAGTGATTGCATACGTCCGTGTTATCGAGCCGAGCCAAGCTGAGTGCTCGGGGATCTCCGCTCACTTCCGGGTTCCGAACCCCTAGCGAAAACGGCCGAAGATACACGAGGGCATACGAGCACCCCCAGCGCCGATTGTCTCTGAACCACCGAACCCCGCACAAAGAGGACATCAAGAGGCTCTCCCGCCCGCCCGCAAGCCGCGATAGGAGGAGGGAGGTAAGCGGTGGTGTGCGGGGGGGGGGGAGAAGATGGAGGAGTGAGGGAGACAGCAGGCGGAGGTTTGGCAATATAACTTTGTGGAAATAGCGGTGCCTGAAAACTGGCAGAAAGCCAATAGAAGAGCGCTGGCCGGGGGTGAGGAGGACTCTTCAGTGCTATTTGTCTGTTTCTTTTATGGAGTGCATTTATATTGCTCCGTATTGCATACTAAGGTGAACGAATGGTAATTCAAGTGGCGTATGCTATTAACTACCTGCTGTTAAGGCGGACATTTGTGGTCAGTGAAACCAGGAAGTTTGTGATATTGGAATTGAATACCTGTGGACCAGCTATAAGGCAAGAGTTGCACTAATTGATATAATGAGAGATTGTGGCAGTCCTAGAAATTAACTGATTTTTGAATTAGTGCGTGCAAATAAGTACCGGCTGTGAAGTAATAAAGCAGGGGAAAAAGGAGAGAGAAAGGAAGATGCAGCACCTGCGCTCTGCAAAGGAAAGGGGGGAAAAAGGCGTGCAACAGTCTGCCACAGCAGCTAAACTAGAACAATTCGCTCATAATCCTGCACAGTCATCCCAGACCCCTCCGAAAAAGGGGCAGACAAAGGGGCAGCAAGGGACAATGCCTGAAAGGAAAAGTACGGGACAGTCAAACACTAATATTAATACGCAGGCCGGAGCTGTGATAAAATATTCAGTTAATAAGAATACGGGTGCAGGGGAACAGAATTTAGAGACTATAACAGATGATCCTCTCCCGTTGGAAAAAGAGCCATCCATCAAGGATGTGTTATTGGCCGTAAACGCATGTAACATCTCATTGAAAGAACTGTGTATTCAAATGAAGGGAGTGAAGGAGGATCTACTGGTGGTAAGACAAGACCTACAGAAAGTGGTGGAGAGGACGGCAGAACTTGAGATAAGGACCAGTAGATTAGAAGATGATACAACCTTCCTAACTAAAGAGCTAGAAAGTTTGAAGGAGCAGTTTACAGGATATAAAACAAGAATGGACGAAATGGAAAATAGGCTCCGGAGGGACAATGTGCGCATAGTGGGCCTTCCTGAAAAAAGCGAGGGTGTAACAGTGACAGTAACTTTAAAAATGAGTGAACGAAGGGGACAGAAGGTATGGAAATTGAACCCCCTATGGTTAGAACTAATAAAAAAAGAGTCAGAAGAAGGCCCAGAGAAAATCCAGGTGGAACTAAAAGAATTTTTAAAAAACAACCGAGGTACAGTAACGCCAGGGATATTATGGGACGCTCTGAAAGCATTTTTGAGGAGTCTCCTGATTCAATCTATAGCAAAAATCAATAGAAAGTCAAGAGAGCAGGAGGCAAGTATAGGGAGAGAAGTGTTAGAGGCCGAAAGGAATTATATTAGGGACCCTACCCTGGGAAAAGAAAAAATGTGGCTAGATAAACAAGAAGAATTTAGGTTAACGGCCTTAAAAAAAGTGGAGTTACAACGTATGTTCTCTCGTCAAGCCTCTTTTGTAGAGGGGGAAAGTATGGGAAAAATGTTAGCACAATTGGTGAATTCTGGCCCATCTTCAATACCGGTGATTAGGACAATGGAGGGGGAGGTTACAACGGAAACTGGGAGTATAGGTCAAGTATTTAGGGAATATTACAAAAAATTATACACTGCACAGAAAATAGGGATGGATGAGCAGATGGAGACATTTCTGGGTCATCTAGAGGTACCATGTTTGACACAAGAAGAAAGAGAAGAATTGGAAGCCCCAATTACTCTGAAAGAACTTCAGGAAGCAGTCACAAGTATGTCAAATCAAAAATCGCCTGGGCCAGACGGGCTGCCGATTGAAGTATATAAAAATTATGGTGAGATACTGCTTCCTGAACTTCTGGAGACACTAAGAGGTGTAAGTGGGGAGGGTAAATTGCCTCTATCAATGATGGAGGCAATCATAATTTTGCTACATAAGGAAGGTAAAGATCCATTAAATGTAGCATCGTACAGACCAATCTCTCTCCTGTGCACTGATGTAAAGATACTGGCTAAAGTATTAGCAACTAGACTTAACCGAGTTATAGCAAGATTAGTGCACGTGGATCAAACAGGATTTATAGCTAATAGGTCAACTAGCATGAATATTAGGAGAGCCTTTTTGAATCTACAGATTCCTACAGATAATGATACCCCGGGAGCAGTGGTGGCACTAGATGTAACAAAAGCATTTGATAGTGTAGAATGGGGATACATATGGAAAGTATTGGAGAAATTTGGTCTGGGCCCTTCCTTTATCGGTTGGATTAGGATGCTATATGATAAACCTAGTGCAAGATTAAAAATTAATAATGAGCTTTCCGATAAGATAGAGCTGGGGAGAGGAACGAGACAGGGGTGTCCATTGTCACCCCTACTCTTCGCTCTCGCCATAGAGCCCTTGGCCTGTGCAATTAGAAAAAATCGGGAGATAGTTGGTTTTCTGAGGAAAACTGGGGAGGAAAAAATTGCGCTCTACGCAGATGATATTCTGCTATTTTTGGGAGATATGAGACATTCATTGATAAAAGCTATAGGAATAGTGCAGGAGTTTGGTGGTTTTACAGGGCTGGAGATTAACTGGGAAAAGTCGGAATGTCTCCCTATGGACCCAGTTGATCAACAAATAGCCCTAGGAGTCCCCCAAATGCTAATAGTGGACAAATTGAAATACCTTGGAATTACTCTGACTAAGGATCCCAAGCAATTTATAAGTCATAATTTAGCCCCATTATTAGTTAAGTTTAAGCAAAAAATTGCTATATGGAGGCGACTTCCTCTATCGGTGGCTGGCAGATGTAATCTGATAAAAATGATCTGGATGCCCCAACTTCTGTATATATTGCATAATACCCCAATATGGATTAATAGGAGTTGGTTTAATAAGATCGAGATGTTGTTTAGGGAATTAATATGGAAGGGAGGACAGGCTAGATTGCGATTGCGGATGCTTCAGCTACCGGTAGAGGAAGGAGGCTTCGCAGTCCCATATCCGGAGTGTTATTTTTGGTCAGCACAACTACAACAGTTAGGGGGAATTGAAGAGGTGAATGGAGGAACCCCTAATGGGAGACTGGTCTTAACAGGCTCCCCACATAGGACGCTGATTGAGACACTAGAAGCAGACTCATTCCAGTATAGATGTCCTACAGTAAAAATGATGTTAAAGATTTGGCATATGGTTAAAAAAAAAAATGGGATATAGGGAAATAACAAAATACACTCCCCTTTGGAATAATAAGAAGTTACAAGAGTTACGGCCAATCGGTAAAATCTTAGAATGGGAAAAATGTGGTATTGAAAGGGTGAACCATCTATATACAGGCACGGGTATTAAACCTTCAAGGAACTGCAAACAGAATTTAAGATAGCACAAAACTCACTCTATGTATATTTACAGGTGAGACATGCTATAAAGGCCCGGTTTGGAAACTTGTTATTGGTATGGGAAGAATTACCGTTGATACAACTCGTAGCGCAAGCAGGATCCACCAAGGGATTAATATCAAAACTGTACTCCATTCTAGATAAACAGATTAATTGTGAGAGGAAAAGTAGGGTTGAGAAGGAGAAATGGGAACTAGATGTAGGTAATATAACACAGTCACAGTGGAAAACGATTTTAGAGTCATGTTCAAAGATCTCGGTTTCTCCCCCTCATAAAATATCACACCTGATGGTGATTAACAGAGCGTATTACACCCCTCAGAGATTATTTAGATTTGGTAAAAGAGCAGATGACAGTTGTCCTAGGTGTGGGGGGATGGGAAACTTAATACATATGCTCTGGAAGTGTCCTAAACTATTCCGCTACTGGAAAGGAGTAGTAGAGACATTAAGTAAAATTTTCGAGACAGTGATAGAACTAGATGCCGTGGTGTGTATTTTAGGATACAGAAATGAGAGAGCAGAGAGAAAGGGAGTAACCATCGTAATTCTAAGATGTTTATTCCAAGCCAGGAGGATGATTGCCAGGAGATGGCAATCAAACCTAGCCCCAACAGTAGAAGACTGGGTGAGAGCTGTAAATGAATACCTATGTAAGGAGAGAGCAGTATATGCAAAACGAAATAACTTAAAAGAGTTTAATAAAAACTAGCGAGATTGGTTAGAGGAGATGCATACCCCAATATAAATTATAATGACCAAGGGAAGAGGATGAGATGGGGGGGGGGGAGGTGGGAGGGAGGAGGGAAGAGAGAAATAGGGGAGTTGGAATCACTTTAAGAAACTAGCTTTAAAATGGAAAGGTGAAAAGGAAAGAAGAGAAAAACACGGAAGGGTAAAAGTATAAATACAACACTGGAGGGGAGGGGAAGGGGGGAGGAAGGGATAGAAAGGGAAGAAAGGTGGGGGGGGGTTAACTAAATAGGAAAAATGAAGGTAGTGAAAAATAGTTGAGGAGGGATGTTGGGGTGTTATGGTATGGTTTAAATATAGTTTTTATGTTGTTATTTATTATTGGAGTATGGACATATATACATGACCCCCCCCCCCCTTCTTCTCAAATCACAGACTCAGGAATGGAAGGAATTTGTATTGGATTATTTGTAATTTTGGGTCATTGTTAAAATGATTAAAAGGATGTCTGTATAAGTTCTGAAAAAATTTTCAATAAAGATTAATATAAAAAAAAAATATGTAGCAGTGTACCCTTCTCTGTATGGCACCTCCAGCATAAGTCTGATGACTGGGGGTACCATTTGTGGATTTTGTCTGGGGTGGCGTACCAATGGGTCAAAAGTTTGTATGCAGTTTCTTGCATCCGGGTACTAAGAGAGCATTTATGTGATAAAATGCAGGCTCCTTTCCGACAAGTGATCCGAGATCTGTATGTCCAGTTCCTGGACCATCTCTCCCTGAACCTGTCCGGGCCCAGCGTCCGTAAGCCCTGTAGCCACCTGTAGGAAGTAAAGGTGGAATTCTGAATTTTGACCCCTTCCAGGCACACCGACTCAAACTCTGTAACTTTTTTCATGAAGTAACCCTTATGGGTCTTGTTCCTAACATAACTCTGGAAGTATGTCCACCTAGGCATTTTGAGTTGGTTGAAATCCTTCACTTTACCATTCGCAAACAGTGTATAGCCAACAGGGGCTTCTCTGTGTCTTCAGACTGCAAAGTAATGTTTCCTACACCCAATATGAAATCGGGGTTATTTTGTAATGGAGTAAGAGGGCTTATGTCAGGTCACCTGAGACCAGGTGACAGATGCACTCCGTAGGAGTCGGAAGTGCACCGCTAGGTAGTGGATCTTAAGACTGACTGCTGCGGATTGTACCCTGGGAGATTCAGGACACAGGTCTACAGGATCACTAACACAGATCCCAATGGAAGCTGGAGCATAGATTCCCCAGGGTGCGGAATCTAAGAGCCAGCGGGTGTTCACCAGAGCCTCCAGTGGTGAGGGTGGACTTCACTGCAGTCTGGCTCCAGGTCGCGGCTCCTAGGGTCTCACAGCTCATGCTCACAGTAGACTACAGGAGAAGGAAGCAGCAGGCTGGGATGACAAGGATAGTAAGGGGATAAGGTAGAGGTCAGGGCAACTAGCAGACAGAAACAACAGTAGACACCAAAGGTTCAGGGTCACAGGCAGACAGGGATGATTGGGGACATGCCAAACGGTCAAGGTCACAAGCAGACAGGAATCATTGAGAACACGCCAAGGTCGGTAACAGAGACAAACGTAGAGCACATGGCAAGCAGGAAACAGGAAGCCAAACACACAATGGATACACAATGGTTGATCAGCACCACTGGCTTGCAGTGCACAGGTTAATATAGGGTTCCCTGATAGGGCCTGGGGTGGAGCCATGCTTAGAGGAGAGGTTATAAAAACCACCAGGTGGAAGTGGCTAGCCATTTAGTCTGAACACATGAGGAGAGGTAAGCAAACAAAGGAAGATTACTGCATAACCATGACAGCTTATAGGCGTAGAAAATTTTTAGTGCTTAGCAAGACAATGAAATATGTTCAATGAGGTGCCGATCAGAGGGTGTATTTTGACAGCGTGAGGGAGTTTAGATTTTGGTATCCAGGGGGAAAATTGTAAAAGCGTATTGCTTATGTCGTCTTCTATAGAGACCCAATCTTTGAAAGTCGAGTGGCAGTGCCAGTCAATTATGCGAGCGATGTGCGTAGCGTAATAATAAGCTTTATAATCAAGTATGCCCATGTCTCCCTGATCTTTGGGTCTGGACAGCAGATTGGATCTAATGCGAGGTGCTTTACGGGCCCAGATTAATTTTGTTTGCAGCGCCTGGAGGGATCTAAAGAAGCTCAGAGGAATTTTGATGGGTAATGTGCGGAGTAGGTAGAGGATCTTTGGCAGGACAGTCATTTTACAGATAGCTGCCCAGCCAAGCCAGGAGAAGTGTCTAGGGTGTCTAGGGTTAAGGCATCGAGATGTTCAGGGCTTCCAATTTTGAGTAATTTATTTTAAGATTAGATATGAATCCATAATGGGAAAACTCACGCATGAGGGAAGGGATGGAGATATGTGGCTCAGTCAAGAAAAATAGAAGATCGTCCGCATACGCGGCCACCTTAAACTCCTTCCTGGGCAGCTGGAATCCCTGATGGAGTTGTTTGTCTTTATCATTCCTATAAACGATTCGAGTGATAAGATGAAGAGTAGGGGAGATAAACGGCAGCCCTGCCTCGTACCATTTTTGATATCGACTCTTCTGGACAGGGTTCCGTTAATTTTTATCCTGGCAGAGGGTTTTTGATAGAGTGCCTCAATCCAGGCCATCAAGCGCCGACCCATCCCCACGTGTCTACAGGTCTCTAGCATGTAGTCCCAGGCTACTCGATCAAAGGCCTTCTCCGAGTCTGTGGACAAGAGAAAGCCCTCGATCTTTCGCCTGTGGGCCTCATGGGTCAGGTTCAGGGATTTTGTGACGTTATCCCTGGCTTCCCTACCAGGCATAAACCCAGCCTGATCTGGACCAATCAGATCATGCAGCAATGGTTTCAACTTGTTGGTGATGATTTTTGCCATGAGTTTGACGTCCAAGTTCAGCAAGGAAATCGGCCTGTAGCTGGCGCAGTGCAGTGCGCTGAACCCATCAGGGCCTGGACTCTTACCGGGTTTTAAGTCCTTAATAGCGAGTCTGATTTCTGAAATGTTGAAGGGACTTTCTAGTTAGAATATATCATCCTCGGCCAGTAAGGGAAGGTTAGCTTCTTTGAGGTTGTCTTTTATTGCCCGTGTTATGTCGCAGGGGAAATCTGTCGGTTTGTGTTGGTTCAGTAAGTTATATAAAGAACTATAGTAGTCGTGGAAATGTTCTCAGTGGCTCTGTCTATTGTGCCAGTACTACTTTGGATTCCCAGGATACTATGTTGGGTTGTCTGAGCTCTTAAAGCTCTTGCTAGTGTCTTGCCAGTTTTATCCCCATGCTCGTAATATACCTTTTTCCTGAAAAAAAGGAATCGTTTGGTTCTAGTATCGAAGATCTGTTGGAGAGTTTTCCTAGTTTCCAAAGGGGTCGTCGCAGAGTGAGATGTAAGGGATTGTTTATGTAGGGATTCAAGTGATCGAATTTTGTTTGTAAGTTGGGTAATATTTTTGTCCCTTTCTCTTTTTTTCTGAGCACCCATTTTTATTAGTTCCCCTCTAATGTAACACTTATGGGCTTCCCAAACCTTCAAAGGATTTGCATCAGGAGTGATGTTACATTTGAAGAAGTTAGTCAGTGATGAGGACAGCGTGGGAAGTAGGGAGGGGTCAGTTAACAAGGAGGAATTTAGTCTCCAGATATTGGTTTTGGCTGGGGGTTCTGAAAGATTCAGGGCAATGGAAATAGGGGCATGGTCTGAGATAGTTTAAAGCCCTATGTGGGCTCCGGTGAGTAGAGGTAGGTCTTTCTGTGATATGAACAGGTAATCAATTCTCGAGTGGCGGTTGTGTGGAATTAAATAAAAGGTAAAATCTGTACCCTCGGGATAGAAGAAACACCATGTGTCAATCAAGTTTAAGGAGTGTAAGAGTGTTTCAATGCTTTTCAGAATTCTATAGGTGATGTATGTTTTCCCTGTTGAGGTGCCTACCAGCGGTGGGAGAGGGATGTTGAAATTGCCACCCAAGATCAGACACCCCGTGGTAAAGCTCCCGTATTAAGTTCCGACAGAACTCCAGGTGCCCAGTATTGGGGAAATAGGCATTGGCTAAAGTGAGAGGGATTCCATTACATTTACCTTCAAGGATAAATCATCCTCCTGGGTCTACTACCTTATCGGAGAGTTCGAACCCAGCATCCTTACTCACCAGGATCGAGACTCCCTTCGATTTGATGCCAATTTAACAGCCTCAGGGGACTCAGAGCGATCTGCCACAAATGGCGGGGAGACAACAGTGTGAGGGCCTGTTTGGCCAGGTTCACAAGGGTGCGACCCAGTTGTATTGGGCCCTTTCACAGACAGTCCCTCTGTAGCAGTAGGCAATGACCAGTTCGGGGCAGACTGGTGGGCCTCAGGAGTCACCACTGCAGCAGAGGGAACATCTGCATGGCACAGATCATGACTTTTTACATCACACAAAACATTAGCAATTTCAGAGTTCATTGTGACTTTAGGTTCCTCTCTGGGCCCTGGTTCCAGAAACCCATTAGGGCCAGGACCTGGCACATAGTCACTAGCCCTCTGACCCTCTCCAGAGTTCCCAACATGCACTGAGTCACACAACAGTACTTTACGTGAATCTGGGGTTTCAGGTGGAGATGCAGGTTCCAGGGGGGCTGAATTTGGCTTATAGCGGGCTACCAACTGCAACCGGTCAGTGCCCGATAGTACATTACTGGTATCTGCTATGCCTACTTCTCTCACTTTGCTTTTTGATCCTTTGAGCAAAGCAACACAAGCTGTTTGTAAAACAGAAATGACTCCTCCAAACCCTGTGATAACTGTGGCTTTCTCTGGGTCCACAGCCTTATGGCTCCACGATCCTGAAAGAGCTAGGACATCTGTGGATTCTGTATCTCGGAGTCCAACTGAAACATTATTACCTGCGGTAACCAGCTGCTAGATATCTGCAGGGCCTCATACATTTGTGGGATCTGCTCTGTCCACTTCTTTCACTTGGCTTTCAGATTCCTAGTTCAACGAAACATGAGCCATAAGCATGGCAGGGATGGCTCCTCCACCTCTTGTGACAACCATGGCTTCCCCTGGGATCACATCCTCACGACTCCTCAATCCTGGAAGAGCTAGGACATCCCCTGATCCCATAGCTTGAAGTCCAACTGTACACACGGTCGGACATTCCGACCACAAAATCCATCTGATTTTTTTCCAACGGATTTTGTCCGAAACTTGTGTTGTATACACGCGGTCGGACAAAGTTGTCAGAAAATCAGATAGTTCGGAACGAGGTGACGTACATTGCGCACGACGGGACTGTGTAGAGGCTAGTAGCCAATAGCTTTGGTCTCGTAATTTAATCTGAGAATGCGTGACACTTTGTCCGTCAAAATTCTCTACAAACGATCTGAAAAAGTCCGATCTGATTTTTTTGTCGGAAAATTTTAAATCTAGCTTTTTACATTGGGATTTCTGATGGAAAAAGTCAGATAGAGCCCACACACGATCGGATTTTCCAACAACATAATCCGATCGGACCTTTTCCATCTGAAAATCCGACTGTGTCTACAGAGCATTACGCTGTTACTTGCGGTAACCAGCTGCAGGCTATTCGCATGGCCCCCAACATTTTCCCCAACAAGCAACACAGTAGGAGGTGCACTTTTTACAATTGGGTACTGTTCAGTTTGTGCTCTCTCTCCCTTTGCTCCATCCTCTGATGGTGCTTTTTTTTCACTCTGGTAGTCATTTCTTTCTATTTGCTTCATCTGCTGTAGTGATTTCTTCCGCTGAGAGGGTTTGAGAACAGAGTCATGCTGTCTCGCACAGTCATCTGGAGTGGCACGGTCTCTGGGTTTAGATGCCATGGTGAGCTGTTCTCTGTCATCCTCTATCAACGTACATAAAAGCTGGGACCTCGTCTTGCCAACTGTATTGATGCCTCTTAGATCACAGAAGTCAATCTCTTCGGATTGCCTCTTGTACCAGCATATCATTTTGTGGGTTATCATCTCCAAGTTTTTTGCCCAAATAAAAGATAGAAAAGAAAAACAAGAGGAGGTGGGGAGAAAATAGCCAAGTATGTCTTCTACAAAACAAAAATTATGCACTGAGTGAGCTTCTGTAGGTCAGTTGCTTCTAACAAGCTTCCAACCTTTAGTACGCCGGTTAAATGAATAAACCATGTACTAATGTACTAAGCAAATCCCACCGCTGCTACCAATCTGTTGTAATTATGCACACCCACAGTGACTAGCTAACCGAGATGTGTGTTCTGCGACTGAGGTATATGAGAACTAAGGAAATAAAGGGGGAACTTACATTGCCTTGCAAAAGTATTCACCCCCTTGTCATTTTCCATGTGTTTTGTTGTCTTACAACCTGGAATTAACATGGATTGTTTGAGGATTTGCATAATTTAATTGACAGAACATGCCCACAACTTTGAAGAATTTTTTTCAGGACAAAATAACAGAACAAGTCAATGCGCATAACTATTTGCCCCCCCCTAAAGTCAATAGTTTATAGAGACACCTTTTGTGGCTATCACAGCTCCATGTTGCTTTGGATAAGTCTCTATGAGCTTGCCACATCTTACCACTGAGATTTTTGCCCATTCTTCATTGCAAAACTGCTCCAGCTCCTTCAAGTTGGATGGTTTGCACTTGTGAACAGCAATCTTTAAGTCTGACCACAGATTTTCTACTGGATTGAGGTCTGGGCTTTGACTAGGCCATTCCAACACATTTACATGTTTCTTTAGCAGTGTGTTTGGGGTCATTGTCCTGCTGGAAGGTGAACCTCCATCCTGGCTTCAAAATCACACACAGAGTGGTACAGGTTTTGCTCAAGAATATCCCTATATTTAGCACCATCCATCTTTCCCTCAACTCTGACCAGTTTCTCAGTCCCGACTGCTGAAAAACATCCCCACAGCATGATGCTGTCACCACCATGTTTCACTGTAGGTATGGTGTTCTTTGGATGATGTGATGTGTTGGCTTTGTACCAGACATTTCTTTGCTGGCTAAAAAGTTAAATTTTAGTCTCATCAGACCAGAGCACCTTCCTCCATACATTTTGGGAGTCTCCCACATGTCTTTTCACAAACTCAAAATGTGCTATTTTCTTTTTTGCTGACAGTAATGGATTTCTTATGGCCACTTTGCCAAAAAAAAAGACTCTTTAGAGCGTACGGCTTATTGTCATCCTATGTACATATACTCCAGTCTTTGCTGTGGAACTCCTCCAGGGTCACCTTAGGTCTCTGTGCTGACTCTCTGATTAATGCCCTTCTTGCCTAGTCAGTGAGTTTTGATGTGGGGCCGACTCTTGGAAGGTTTGCCGTTGTGCCATGTTCTTTCCATTTGGTTATGATAGGTTTGATAGTGCTCCTAGGGATCATCAATGATTTGGATATTTTTTTTATAACCTAACCCTGACTTGTACTTCTCAACAACATTGTCCCTTACTTGTTTTAAAGAGTTCCTTGGTCTTCATGGCAGTGTTTGGTTAGTGTCACGTACCTGGTTGGAGAGCCCAAACGTGCAGGGAGCGGCGCCTTGTAAGCCTCCGGCTCGAGAGCCCCTGGAGGTGGAAACAGGGATTCAGGAGTCCGGAGGACACAAGTGCCAGGCCGGGTAGCAGCAACGGAGATACCACCAGCTGGTGCAGGAGGTCAGGCAGAGGATGAAGGGTAGCAGATAGCAGGCACAGCGGGAACAGGTAGCTGACTGGAACGGCAGGTGCAACCAGCGCTGGAAGCCGAACAGGAACTGCAGAAACAGCTGGCACAGGTAGTCAGGCAGGAACCACAGGAGAAGTTGGTGCTGAAGTTCAGGTGGGTAGGCAGGCGTGGTCAGAGGCGAGCCGGGTCGGCAACTATCGGGCAGCAGAGGTACAGAGCAGAAGGCAGAAGCGAGGTCAATCAGGCAAAGGGTCGGAGGCAGGCGGCAAACAAGCAAGGTCAAGGAACAGGCCAGGTACAGTATCAGGAACACACAGGAACTGGCAGCAGAAGTCACAGGAACGCTGTAGACAGGACAGCACTGGGGAACAGGAGCTGATTCCTTAAATAGCTTGTTGGGCGCCAAGAACGGTCGCACGGTACGTTTGCGTACCCCCGCGGGTAACCGTGCTCCCGTTCATGACCCCGCGTACCCGCGTACGCCCGTTCGGCTCGTCGCGCACCCGCGTGCGCCCGCTCGTGTCAACGCGCACCCGCGTGCGCCTGTTAGGGACTACATGCACTCGCGTGCGTTCGTTAGCGCCAACCCGCGTCCGAGGGCACCGACGATCCTCTTGTACAGGAAACCTGCGGGTAAGTCTCCTATGTACGGTCGGGATGGTGGAACGATCGTGACAGTTAGTGGGGCCTCTTGCTTAGGTGTTACAGCCTCTGGGGCCTTTCAAAAGGGTGTGTGTGTATATGTAATGACAGATCATGTGATACTTAGATTGCGCACAGATGGACATCATTTCACTAATTATGTGACTTATGAAGGTAATTGATAGCACCAGAGCTTTTTATGGGCTTCATAACAAAGGGGGTGAATATATGTGCACATGCCAATTATCAGTTTTTATTTCTGAAAAATATTTTTATGTATATATTTTTCTAATTTTACTTCCCCAACTTAGACTATTGTGTTCTGATCCATCACATATAATTCAGATTACAAAAACATTGAACTGAATGCTGTAATGTAACAAAATAGGTAAAAAGCCAAGAGGGGTGAATACTTTTGAAAGGCACTGTCCACACTACTTTTGGCCACCACTAGAGGGAGACTCCACTTCAATCCAGCTGGCTGACCACACAAAGGCAGATATGAATCTTACATACAATCTAGTGCACTCTAAAAGTTGGGGAGCAGTCTAGCTATTAGCACATGCTTCTAGAGTTCCTCCAGCTATCCTGCAAGCTTGAACCCCAGTGTTAATCACTCTTCCCACTGTCCCCACACCCACACTCAATAAACGATAGCCTGCCACGACCCAACAGTTTGTCCGCAGACTGGTCTTCTGAGCCCCCACACACACACAGATCTCTGTCTGGCATATCTGTTAGCATACAATCTGCATGCAATCTGCCAACACGCAGTGCAATTGCATACTGATTGGCATGTAACTTAGACCGAGTACTTAGGCACTAAAATACAACAACCTCTTCAGAGATATGAGTCCTAATATCCCGAAAGTGGGCAGTGCATAAAAAGATTTACAAAGAATAAGGAGTTACCAAAACAGATACAAAAAATATAAAAAGACACACAATTGGCAATTTGATATGAAAACAAAAAGGGATAAAAAGAGAAATACATTTTTACGGAAGTTTATCCTAGTACAAGGATATGAAATTAGCGGACCTCCAGCCATTTGCAAAACTACAAGTGCTATCATGCCTCTGCCTCTGGGTGTCATATTTGTGGTTGCCAGAGTCTTGCTATGCCTCATGGGACTTGTAGTTCTGCAACAGCTGGAGGTCCGCTAATTGCATATCCTTGAACTAGAGGCAGGAGTCTCCAAACTACAGCCCTCCAGTTATTCAGGAACTACAATTCCCATCATGCCTAGCCATGTCTGTGAGTGTCAGAGTTTCACATTGCCTCATGGAACATGTAGTTCTGCAACAGCTGGAGGTCCGCTAATTGCATATCCCTGCTTTAGTAGAAGCATACTGGAACATGTGGGAACTCCCCAGTTTTGAACTGGCTTCGTGGAAGAATGATGTCCATATCTCAGGCTACCCAATTTATTAAAATACGGATGTGGGCTGGACTTTAGCCCTTGGCCAATCAACCCTGAGGGGTGTTCTGCCTTGTACACACGGTCGGAATTTCAGATGGAAAATGTGTGTTTGTATCATGTTGTCAGACAATCTGACCGTGTGTGGGCTCCATCTGACTTTTTCTGTCGGAATTTCCGACGCACAAAGTTTGAGAGCTGGATCTCAAATTTTCCGACACGTCACGTCACGTCAATTCCAATCGTGTGTAGCCTAGTCCGACGCACAAAGTGCCATGCTCAGAATAAATTATGAGACGGAATCGCTCGGTCTGGTAAAACTAGCGTTCGTAATGGATATAGCACATTCACCACGCTACAATGTTAAAAATTGTTTAATGCAGCGCATTCGCTTTTTCTTTATAATGCTAGAAAAATGAAGTTGTTTTGCTGCTCATATTCACACAGACTTCTTCAAAATGTATTTGTTTATTCTTTTCCTGATTTCATGAATAGAATATTTTTATTCGTCAGATCTCCCGAATCATTTTGGATTTTTATCTTTTTTTTTTTTGTAAATTTTGTGGATGCTCTTTTAATCAAAATCTCCTTTTTTTAAATTTTGGTAATCTTCATATTTTTTTTTGTGTGTTTTGTGTGTCAACTTACCACAACACCATTATTATCTTTTTATTTTATTGTTTTATTTTTTAATCACGATGAGGTTGGTTGGTATTGGTGCTCCTTGTTAATTTGACTTTGTATTTTTGAAATATACCTGCCTACTCACTTTGAAGTAAAACACATAGGCAAGTATTTCTTTAACTTAAAAAAAAAACTTTATTAGGTGCCATGATCAAATAAACAGGAAGGCAATGCTGGAGAAACTGGTAAATTTGGCGAAGCCTTTGGCCCCCATGGCAGACATCAATTATTTAAATGCAAAATTGGTGGCCTGAGGAGTCCATATCTAAAGGAGAACAGTCTGGTCCAGAAGTCCCAAGAGATCAGGAAGAGCAGATGACATCTCTGTCCCAAGCTGTGGTCATACAAGAGCCTGCATCCTCTGTCAGACCAGACTGAACCCAGGCCATCACTCTCTGGTCTTACTTAGATACTTCCCTCCAGGCTTCTTTCCAGGCTGTGGCTCTGTTGTTGTAGTTGTGGCAGGAGGAGGAGGAGGAGGAGGGCGATGGTCGACCTCCCGAATGCCACTTGTCACAGCCTCCTCCCAGCTGCCACTTGCCACGGCCTCCTCCTGGCTAAGGTCTTCCTGTGTATGTAAATGGAACATAGTTTTAGTTTTTTGTTCAATCCCATAATTTTCAACTCATGACTGTTGCAAAATGAATGTTTATAAATAGAACAAACTATCATTCTGACCCCAGCATTTTTCATTCTTGTCCCAATTATTATTATTTTTTAATCAGAAAAGAAACTTTTATTTCTTTTGTTGCACAGTACATGGTATAAAATAGGCAGTGTACAGAAATACATAAAATATAAAACACAAAACAAGAGAAACATTGGAAGATGGAGTGAGCCTTAAACGGAGTACTTCCGCAATATATTCCCTTGCATTTTCACATATAGACTCTTTTGTTACCCATACTTATTTTTCCCTTTTTATTACTCTCTCTCCTTTCTTTTCCCTTCATGCCTTTGTTCATCTATCCATCTGCTGTGCAGCAACTCCAGAATCATGTAACGTATACAGATAAACCGTAACAGATGTCATACTGAAAGAATTATGCATACACAATTGACCCTTGTAGATCTCTAAATTTCTCGTGTTCATATTCCATATTAAGTCAACTATAGTAACGCACTATTGTGGTGTTCCTTCTTCCATCTGCATAAATGCCAGGTTTACGTTTTGTATTTTTTGTTTGACTGCTGGTGATAGCCAGGTAAGTGTGCTCTGAGTATCTATCCCAGTATCAACCTGTCTTTGATTAGTTGGTAGGGGGTCAACCCCGGGATCTCTAGCCATGCCTGCCACATTGAATAGAACTTTTGTGGGACTTTCCTATGTTGGTATGTTAATTTTTCCTTAATTAATAATTTGTTTACACTGTCCACCCATTGCCCCCTGGTGGGCACTCTTTGAGTAATCCACCGTTGGGCAATCAGTTTACGCGCTTCGTATAGTAATCTTAGGACTGCTGTGCGTGTGTGTGAGGTCAGTGTTTCATCCTCCAGTGCACCCAGCAGACAAACAGCTGGGTCCATTGGGATAGATGTTCCATACACTGTGGATATCATGTCCAGCACCTCCCTCCAAAATCTGAAGAGCTTGGGACATTTCCACAGTATGTGGAGAAGGTCGCCATGGTCTGTCTCACATTTTGGGCATAGGGGGGAATCTCTGATGCCCCACTTATGAAGTCTCTTGGGTGTCCTGTAAGCCCTGTGCAATAGGTACATGTGTGACATTTTGTGGGACTCTGATAGTGAGACTAGAGGGGCTGCCGCTAGACACAGTTCCCATTTTTCCCCCTCAATGGGGCCAATGTCAGCTTCCCATCCCTGTCTGCAGGGTAGCTTGGTAGGGTTCTGTATTCGTGCAAGAAGCGTACTATAGAAACCCAATATCATTCCCTTTTTGTCCTTCTTCATAAGGATGTTTTGAATTATAGCATGAGTTACTGGTTGCAGTACAGTGGTCCTTGCCTGTGTTTGCAGGGCGTGACGTAGCTGTAAGTATTTAAAAATATTGTTATTTGGAATCCTGAATTCTGCTTGGATTTCAGAGAACAATTTAAATGTAGGACCAGTATACAGTTGGGAGATGTATTTAATACCTGCCCCCTCCCAGTTCTTGAAACCCTTTAGTTTCTGTATTTCTTTGAGTTGTTTGTTACACCATATGGGTGTACAGTTCAGGTATCCTTTCAACCCAAGTATCTTTTTGATGTATGGCCATAGTGTGTTCAACAGTTTCACGGTAGGAGCCATTGAATCTAGGTGTGGATAACTCGCCTCCAGCCTTGTAAGTGCAGACTCACTGTCCCCCTCTGTATCTAGTATCCTACAAATAGGGTCGTCAGATCTATTATTCCCCACCCCCCTAACTGTTGCAGTTGGGATGCTAAAAAGTAAGTCCTGGGGTGTGGGACAGCCATCCCCCCTTCATCTTTATTATACTGAAGGGTTGACAACTTAATCCTAGCTGATTTTTTCCGCCATATCAATTCCCTAAATTGTGACTCAATTCTTTCAAACCATCTCCTGGAGATCCACATCAGGGAGTTATGGAATATGTATAATAATTGTGGTGCCCATACCATTTTAATTAAGTTTATTCTCCCAGCGACCGATAGAGGCAGTTTGCACCATGCTGTGCATTTATCTCTCAATTTGCTAAGAAGGGGGGATAGGTTACGATCGAGATATTGGGGTGGGTCTGGGGTCACCTGAACACCTAGGTACTTGAATGCAGTTACTATCTGGACCATTTCCGCATACTTGGGTACCGGGGCGGCCAGGGGGTCTAATGGCATCAGTACCGACTTATCCCAATTGATGGCAAAGCCTGACAGTTCCCCGAATGCTTTAATAAGGTCCATGACTGCTTGCAAAGTGCCCTGCGTGTCTCCCAGATACAACAGGGTATCGTCAGCGTACATGGACACCACGTCTGTGCCCATGGAGCGTCGAAACCCAATTATGTTGGTGTCACCGCGTATTCTAGCCGCCAGGGGCTCCAGTGCCAGGACAAACAGTAGGGGTGATAGAGGACACCCCTGTCTGGTGCCCCTGTACAGTAAAAATGGCTCTGACAGTTCCCCATTCACTCTAAGTCTCGCGGTGGGTTTTGCATACAGTAACTGAACCCATTTAATGAAGGTGTTGCCCAGACCCACACACCTCAACACCTTCCACAGGTAAGGCCACTCGATACTGTCAAAGGCCTTAGCTGCGTCTAGGGACAAGATTGCCCTGTTGCCAGTATTGTCCATTGGGACCTGCAGGTTTAAGAAGAGCCTTCTAATATTTTGTGCTGTGGATCTGGCAGGGATAAAACCGGATTGGTTTTTGTGTACTATTTTATGTATTACCTTAGCCAGTCTGTTCACCAGTACCCTAGCCAGTAATTTGACATCAGCTGTCAGTAAAGATATGGGCCTATATGAGCCTGGGGAACTGGCCTCCTTGCCTGGCTTCAGCAAGACCACAATTATTGCCTCGTTCATGGAGCCTGGCAAGGACCCTTGTTCAAGAGCCTCAGTATAAACTTTTAAGAGGGTGGGAAGTAGAATGCCGGAGTATCTTTTATAAAAAATGGTAGACCGTCTATCCCTGGTGACTTGTTATTTTGGGAATGTGTCAGGGCTATATCTAATTCTTCTTCTGTCAGTGGTGCGTTAAGCATGTCAGTATCTCCCAATGGTAAAATTGGGAACTCGCATTTTTCTAAAAATTCCTCAATCTCCACCTCCGTGGGCCTCACTTTAGATGTATACAGGTCCTCATAGAAATCTTTAAAAATCTGAACAATGTCTGGGGTAGAGGAGTATTCGACACCCTGGTCATCACAAATAGCCGAAATGATGGCTGAGGACTGTTGTGCTCACGTCATAACCGCTAGCACATGTCCAGTCGCTTCGCCTTCCTCAAAATGTGTCTGTTGCAAAAAATCGTTTATTTTCCGCTAACTGCAATGCCAGTTGCCTAGACATTGATTGTGCCCCCAACCACTCCCTTTTTGTGTCATCTGTGGGATTGGCAATGTACTTGTCTTCTGTTTCGGTGACCGCTCTGTGCACCGTCATCTCCCAAGCTTTAGTGTCTGTCTTAATGCGATTCATTGCCCCCTCGTATAGGCCTTCATTGCATCCCACACCATCCCCAGGTTCGTAGTGCCAGTGCTATCCAGTAGAAAAGATTTAAGCATGTCTCCAAGTGGGTCAGGCTCAAGGAACAATGAAAGCCAAAAGGGATTAAGCTTCCAGACTGGACTCTTAACTATGTCGGGGAACGATACACAGATGCGGAGAAAGGAGTGGTCGGAAAGGTGTCTGTCAGCATAGTCCGAGTTTATAATACGTTGCAGCATCCTGTCATTGCCCAGGCCCAGGTCTATTCTAGATAGGCCTCCATAAGAGGCCGAATGACAGGAATACTTTTTAATGTGTGGGTGCCTGCTAGGCCATACATCGGTCAGCCCCAATTCCTCAAGGACCCTGGCAAAAGGTGTGCAGCCCGTTGTGCCGGGCGTGATATTATGGGGTATGGGGAACTTGTCTTTGGTGTGATTTAGGTAATTATTGAAGTCTCCCACTGCAAGCAGGGGGACCTCTTGGTATTGCGCCATAAATTTTGCCAAACTCACAAGGACCCCTGCCGAGTACGGCGGTGGTACGTATATATTAGCCAGTATACAGGTTAACCCATACATTTTACACAGTAAAAAAGCATATCTACCGCCCGGGTCAATCTGGGTCTTAGAACATTGGAACCGGACTCCTTTGCGTATAAGTATGCTTACCCCCCTGGAATATGAGGAATACGTAGAGTGGAACTGTACATCATACATGCGTGGGCTCAGACTAGGAGGAAGATCAGCCGAAAAATGTGTCTCCTGCAAGCATACAATACTGGCATTCATTGATTTTACATGTCTCAAAACTGCTATTTTCTTCACTGGAGTACCCAGACCCCTCACATTCCAAGTGAGGACATTTAGTTCAACCGCCATATGGGCTCACTATAAATATTGTCAGGAGTAAACACAATGTTCGGCACAATTCGTTATCCAAGAAGATTTGTCCCAATTATTTTTAGTCACTACTGTCTATTGATATGTAAAACACTTTGTTAAATCAGAACTTACTGATCAATAATAACATCTAGTTAACATCATTAAATGTGCGACAAGAAATATGTTAAACAATGCTATACCTGACTCAAGCTGGGCTCCTCCACATGTTGCTGTCTGGAAGGCCCAGGTTGGACATCAGAAGCCTCAGCTGGGGGGGGGAGGAAGCCTTTAAGGAAGACTGTAGAGTGCTGGTCTGGGTTCCCTCTGGTCTGCCAGAAAATGCAGCCTGTCAAAGTACAACATCCTGGGGACATAAATGTCATCTGCATCTCCTGATCTCAGGGAATCCTGGACCTTCCTGCGCATCCTCAGATATGTACTCCTTAGGCCACCAATTTTGGCTTCACATAGGTGATGTCTTCCATGGAGACCATCGTCTTCACCAAAGCAAGCAGTTTCTCCAGCGCTGCCTTCCTCTTTCTTAGGTCCTTGAAAAAGGGGGGGTTCCCTGAGCATATCAATGAATATGGCAGGAAAATCTGAGTGCTTGAAGGGATCCATATTCTCTGCAAGACACAGCACAAGACAAACCCTAATGTCAGAGTAAACTCTTCTAATCTTGTCCCAATATAAGCCTCAATCTAGAAGCAGTATAGGCCAGTGATGTACCAAGTTAAAATTGTACCTTCGTTCAAATGATCGGCGCTTCCACTACTCCGTCCTCCACTCACAGATCGTATGAACGCCACGCGCGTGTTACATTTTATATACAATGCGCATGCGTGAAACTCCGCCCACCCCTTCTCTTTCGGCGCAGTGGGGAGAGCACATGGCGGAACACAGCAGGTGCGTGCTAATTATTCCAGTAACGAGGAGAAGGACAAGGAAAGCCCGGAGCCAGAAACATCCCAATCTCGGAGGAGATTTAAGGCCTCAAATATGTCTTTTGTAGAGATGTTATGTAACTATGTAACTATGTAACTATGTTGGAGATGGTGGACATATTGAAGAGGAACGACTATGATGGGAAGTATGGACCTTACCCAAACCTAAATATCAGAAAGGCCAAGATCATGACTAAAGTTGTGAAGTGTCTGCAGAAGAATTTTGGGGTATGACAAGCCAAGGATCAACTGAGGAAACGCTGGTCAGACCTGAAACTGAGGGAGCACGATCAGTACAGAAAGATCAAGCGAGTTCTTCTAAAAAGCAAGTAGTTGTCGTATGTTCATATTATTATTATTATTGCTTGCATACTGCTCCATGTGCTTTTCTTTAGTGTTGTACAGTTTAAAATGGCCATTTTCATGTTCATGGGTTCAACAATCATTCGTAGTAAACAAATTCGTAGTAAACATCTTCGTAGTAAACATCGTTCGTTCACCCACTTAAAATAGGATGTTTTTGAAAGTTGCAGTTAACTACATTTGTTCAGGCCTGTTTCTAGTCAAAGGAATTTTGTTGTCTAGAGGGGTTTGTAACTAGAATGAAATGCAAACTTGATTCAGTGTAAAGGAGAGGACACTCAGAAGCTGTTAGTGTGGGACACCAGAACACCCTTTGTATTAGGTTGTCCCACACACGTGCTCAGGTGGATACTATAGGGGTGTCTCCATCTGTCAAACTTTCACAAAACAGGTAAGTATTCCAGCTTTAGAAAGTCTAAAAAATAATGTTTTCAGCTTTGAACTCTGCCAAAAAAGACAATTGTACGACACTTCCAAGCAATATTTGATATTCCTATTTCTGCCCTCAAATATTGATGTGCTAAGAATTCCTTTTTTACATTCTCATAGGGGAGAGAAGACTCAGGGACGTCTGAGGACACCAGGGACCCCACACCTCCCAAAGAAGGGGTAATCCAAAAACCAGAAGAAGAGGAGGAGGAGGAAAGAGAGGTTGTTGAAATTGGCACCACAACAGGTGAGTGTCTGAGACCACAGCTTTGGGTAATAGATGTATGCCTGCATTTTTATAATACATGGTGTGTTTTTTGGTTTATTTTTAGGTGATGTGGATGTTGTGGAAGAAGAATCGCATTTTACCAGTGAAAGTGCCCAGATCCTCATCGGGGAGATAATAGGGTGTAATCACGATTTCGATAATCTCAAGAAAAACATCAATGAGGTTCAACAAAAAATGAAGAACATCATTGATGTTTTAGGGAGAATCTGAAACACCCAAAACTAGCTTGCATCGATTTCATATTTTAAAAAACAGTTTTATATTTTGACAAAAGTCAAATTTGGAAGATGCACACAGTGCGTCAATATGTGCTATCTCCCATCATGAGGGATAAATGTACGCGTTTTGTGAGTGCAACCCCTTCCTCGCTACTAAAGTGGCTAAGATGAAGGGGTTGCACCCCCAAAACACGTACATTGATCCCCCATGATGGGAGATAGCACATGCTGACATTAGGCATGGGATCAGAAGGAAAATGCGCAGTTTGAATCACAATTTGTGGGCATCTTCCAAATTTGTTTTTTACAGGGGTGACACCCCATGGGATGAAGGCAATATCAACACAGTTTGGACATACTCATGTCTGATATTGTCTTCACTTTTCAAAGTTGAACTTTGTAAGTTCCTGAGTTCTGTAGGTTATGCTTTGATACATGCCTGTTTCCTCAAAAACGGCATGTTATATTAATGTTACCAAAAATAATGTTATATACACCAAATATGTTGGTTTGTTGTAAAACCCTTTTATAAACGCACATGTGAATGTGCTTTGAGTAAAAACTTTAATTATCAACAATGTGTGGCTACCTTTTTCAATGCGCAAAAGCAGTATTTGTAGTAAGGTTGTTGTTTTCTGTGGCAATGGGTGTTATTTACTAAAGGCAAATCCTCTTTGCACTCTTTCAGTGCAGTTTCAAGTGTACTTTTGCCTTCAGTAAATAACACTCACAGTGTTTTTGAATTTGCCCCAATCATTCCATTTGCATGACTACATGGTGCTGAAAATGAGCAATATTTTTGTCAGTAATGCACTACATACATTAACAACAAAAGCAAGGTGTGTGTATCAGACCCACAACATAATAATAATATTATCTGAAGAAGAGACTGTCACCTCACCGTACAGAAATTTGGTTTGCACTGTTGAAGAAAAAGGCCCAAAAAATAACCAAAAAAAAACCTAGGAGACATCTAAAACAAATCCAAGCAGTAAATGAAAACAAATATTATTGCAGTTTGAAAGAGAATTTTATTTAAAAAATGCCTCTCAGACATTGTCTGTCATATTAATGGCCCCCCCTACCCGCAAAGTACTCCATGTATTGGTTTCTGACCTCGCGGGTGTTTTGGGGGGGCAAGCCAGGATGTTGGCATGTTCTGGAAAGTCTGCCTCAGGCCCAACTGAGGCCACATAGTTTGGAGAGTACTTTTTTAAAAAAATGTGCAAAATGCAGCAGGAAAGCACTATATGGTTCAGTTTATATTGCGCCATGTGGATGGGTGTCAAAAATAGGCTGGCCATTATCCCAAAAGCGTTCTCCACCACTCTTCTGGCTCTGACCAGCCGGTAATTAAAAACCCTCTGGTCCGGGGGTTTCATTTGCGACGAAGATGAAGGGGAGTCCTTCCACATTCTCCTCTGGAGGTGGCAAGCCCAAACTGCCAATCTGGAGATGCCAGTAGAACTCCGTCTGCGTGATCACTCCAGCAACCGACATCCGACCATTTTTCCCCACGTCCACTTACAGGAACTCGTAGGTAGCTGACACCACCGGCAACATCACGATACTATTATACCCCTTGTAATTATAATAGTTGGACCCCGAGTTGTGGGGTGAGACAATGCGGACGTGTTTCCCATCAATTGCACCTCCACAATTGGGAAAGTTGGAGGCCACAGTCTTGGTTTTGCACATCAACATTGCAAGCAAATTAGACACAAACATTTTTGGCCAACATCAGTATAACATTTTTGGAAATTAGTATTTAAAGACAAAAGTGAAAGGTCCCCTTATCAGATTCCTTACCCCATCTGATGGCCCATTGCAAAAAATTAGGGGGGGAGTGGATTATTTGGACAGGTAACCCTCTCCACTTCATTGAGGGCTGAATGCATAAATAATGTGTGATACTTTGGCTAGCCCATCCTTACTTACACTATTGGCAGCCCACTGGACAGGTAAGAAGTGTCATAATAAAAAAAAAACACTGAACAAATGGAAGCATATTTTTACATTCTGCTATTACCTATTAAGATGATAATAGGAGAAAAAAAAATTAAAACAGTAGCATTTGAAAGTATTGAGGCAAGCCCTTTCACTAAATGCTTTGTTAAATTCATCCATAAATCTGACCACAAAAGAGGTAGGTATAGTGTGTATTGGGTTTGGCAAAGTCAGTAGATAGAGGATTGCTATCAGCTGACTTAGCGGTTGGGGGAGGGGGGTTCCTAATGAGTTTGGCCTACCACAAAAAAAACCTCTGCCACTGTGCATGAATTTAAGGACACACATAACATTTGTACACATTTTAGGAGGTGTTTAGGGGAAAGTACTAATATGGAGCTGACAAAATACATTGCTAAGTGACTAGGCTATAGGTGTATATGGGCCCAGGAGAGCATGCTGGGGAGGTTAGTGAAGGCAAATATGCATAAAGGACAAAAAAGGAAGTTTAAAAGCTTCTAGCATGCATGAGGACAAAGGGCACAGCATAGTACAGCATATTCCAATCATGGTAATTAGGGAACGATGAAAGAAATACAATACATTAGCAAACATTAAATACATAGAATGTGATGTTAAAGAAAACTTACCTTAATATAGTCCTTCTGCAGGACCTGAATGATGGCAGAACAGGTCTCTGGAATAATGATCCTCAGAGCCTGGGGGAGATGCCTGTAGAGAACTTGAGGTCCTGAAGGCTTCTCCCCGTCGCCAAGTACCGCAATGTGGCAACTAGCCTCTGCTCCGGATTGATGGCTTGCCTCATGCAGGTATCCTGCCTGCTGATATAAGGGGTCAGCAAAGTCAACAGATGGTGAAAAACGGGGTCCGTCATCCTGAGATAATTCCTGATATCATCATGTTTATTCTCCCGGATCTCACAAAGCAAAGGCATGTGGGAGAATTGGTCATGCTGGAGCAACCAATTCTTGCTCCATGAACTCCTTGTGGCCCTGTTCGTAGACTAGGCTTGGGTCAAAGTTAAAAGTCCAACACCAAGCCCCTGCATAGCACGAACTCTACGACGAGTACGTACATGCAACATGACTTCAAAACGGTTGGCTGGTCAGAAAGGACAACAGAAAGCACCGCTAAACAGCAAGGCCTGAAAGAACGAACTGAAAATCAGCAACTAGCAGACAATAAGCACTGAAAATCAAAGAGTACTATATAAATATAGCATGCAATGACAAACAAATGCAAACTGACTACACGCACTGATAAGCAGACAAGCACAAACTGTAGAGCAGTAACGATCTGAAGCACAAGTCTGAAAAGCGCGAATCGTCTCTGACCAAACTTCTACTAACGGCAGATGGAGCCCAAAGGGTGCCGCACATGGTGCTGAGCTTCCCTTGTATAGTCCCCTCATACGCGTTGTACATCACCGCGTTCTTGACGATTGGAAATTCCGACAACTTTGTGCGACCGTGTGTATGCAAGACAAGTTTGAGCCAACATCTGAAAAATCTGAGGGATTTTGTTGTCGGAATGTCTGACCGTGTGTACCAAGCATTGCTGTCTCAGCCCACAGGATGTTTTGTGTTCTAAAATTACCAGAGTTGAATTGGCCAAGAATGGTGCTGATTGCTGGGTCATGGAAAGGATTTCCGATACCAGCGCATCAGTCCGATCGAGACAGTACCAATTACTGCCTACCTGCCGCGATCAGGCGCCATATAACGATTTTGTGTGGTTCTCTAGGATTCCACACATGCTAAAAATACAGTGTTACATGTACACGTAACCCATCACATGTACGATCAAAAGGAATTATTTTCATCTCTCTGCTGCTAATATTTTAGCTTTTATGAGAGATAAAATAGGTTCCTTGGATCTGTTGATATTAATCAAAGCTTGCAGACCGGCCGGGGCCTTGCGAATGCCCCCTGTGGATCTGTGTAGCCAAAATGACTAGCAGTTTTCTTTGAGGCTTCAGGAAGGTAACAATCTGTGTTTACTCTGATGGGAACTTTTATTGCCATCTAGATGTCACTTCGATCCTAGAAACTGGCTCTGTCCTTTTCAAATGCTAATGAAAGAGCATATGTGCATTGATATTGAATACTATATTTTTAATAACCCAGAATTAACTACATCTACAATTACACTACTTCTACAGATCACATCACATCTCGTTAAGGCGAAACTATGCTGCGCTTACATTTTCGTTACACTGGTAAATGGCTTCCTTCGGTTCACGCTCGGTGGCTCTCCCTGTCGGGGGGGGGGGGGGGGTCTATGCTCATAATCAGCACATTGATTATCAACACAGCCCCATCAAAAGGGGTCCAGCAGCTGCCAATCAGTGCCCAACACCTGCCAGCCTGTCCCCATAATAAAAGGATGTCAGTGCCAATCAGTGCCCAAAAAAGTGCCAATCAGTGCCCCATCAGTAATGCCTGCCAGTGCCCCATTAAAGTGCCAATAAGTGCCACTCAGTAATGCCTGTCAGTAGCTCCTCATCAGTGCTGCCTATGCAGTGCCACCTATCAGTTTCCATCAGTGCCACCCATCAGTGCCATCAGTGCCGCCTATCAATGCCAGTTTTATTTTTTTTAAATGGTCAGACTTTTTCGTTTATAGCGCAAATATAAAAAAATGCAGAGGTGATCAAATACCACTAAAAGAAAGCTCTATTTGTGAACAGAAAATGATAAAAATTTTGTTTGGGTACAGTGTTGCATGACTGTGCAATTGTCATTCAAAGTGTGACAGCGCTGAAAGCTAAAAATTATCCCGGACAGGAAGGGGAGAAAGTGCCTAGTATTGAAGTGGTTAAAGTAGAACTAGAGGCAACACTTTTTTTTTTTCATTTTGCATAGCGTAAGGGAGGATTTTAGCCCCTGCCAGTTAATTTTTTACCATTCCTGTCTCATTGCAGAGATTTCCCTTCACTTCCTACTTCCTGCCCCATAGCCAAACAGGAAGTGAGAGGAAATCTATGCAAATTAAGGGAATCCATTGCCACCCCAGGTCCACAGAACAAGTGTCCCCACTCGAAAATTTCAGGCCAGGCCTTAAACAGCAAGGGGTGTGGCCTTGGCAGGAAGGGGTGGGTCATATATAAATTAGAGAGTGCAGGAGTTTATTCAGGCCTAGGGAAGCACAAAACCTAAATACACTAATGCCCCCCCATGTGACGGCCCGTCCATATGGGGCGCCTGGGCGCTGCACCCCTCCCCCCCCCCCCCCTCCAGGCAGCCACAAAAAAAAAAAAATAATAATAATATTTTTTTTTATTACTGGCCCTTTAAAAAAAAATACAGTTCCTTAAGTGCACTGAGTTCGGACGCCAGACACAGTCCGACGCCGGACACAGTGCCCTTATGAGAAGCGCCACGTCTATGAAATCACGACATTGCAGACGTGGCGCTGCATTTGCGGGCGTTTAGCCCTCCTTGCGGCGTACTCTGAAGCGCCGAGTAGCATTCGCCCGGCCATAGTAACATATACTACAGGCGCCGGGCGGAAGCTACTTTGGCGCTTCAGATTTGATTGACATCTGACCTCAGTTGAATGTCACTTCCTGCCTCTCTCTCCCATTGCACCCGGAACAGGAACCAGGAAGTATGCCACTCCATCAGCGCTGCCAGTGAAAGGAGACACCGCTGGAGAGGACAACAGCAAGGTTAGTACACAGGCTGCATTTAATGGGAAACAGGCAGGCTGCATTTGGAGGGGGGACACAGGCTGCATTTGGGGGGGACACGTGCTGCATTAGGGGGGACACAGGCTGCATTGAGGGGCACAGGCTGCATTTGGGGGACACAGGCTGCATTAGGGGGGACACAGGCTGCATTAGGGGGGGACACAGGCTGCATTGGGGGGACACAGGATGCATTTGAGGGGGACAAGCTGCATTTAATGAGACACAGGCAGGCTGCATTGGGGGGGGCACAGGCTGTATTAGGGGCAACACAGGCTGCATTACGGGAGCACAGGCTACATTAGGGGGGACGCATGCTGCACTTGGGGGGACACAGGCTGCATTAGAGGGGGACACAGGCTGCATTGGGGGGGACACGGGCTGCATTGGGGGGACACAGGCTGCATTTGGGGGGCACAGGCTGCATTTGGGGGGGAGCACAGGCTGCATTTAATGGGACAAAGGCAGGCTGCATTTGGGGGGACACAGGGTGCATTTAATGGGACACAGGCAAGCTGCATTTGGGGGGGCACAGGCTGCATTTGGGGGGACATAGGCTGCATTTGGGGGGGCAGAGGCTGTTTTTAATGGGACAAAGGCAGGCTGCATTGGGGGGGCAGATGCTGCATTTGGGGGGGGGCAGAGGCTGTATTTGGGGGAGGGACAGAGGCTGCATTTGGGGGGGACAGAGGCTGCATTTGGGGGGGCAGAGGCTGCATTTTGTGGGACAGAGGCTGCATTTAATGTGACACAGGCTGCATTTGATGTGACACAGGTTGCATGTAAGGAGGGACTCCGCTGGGGGCACCTGATGTAAGGACGGGCTCCGCTGGGGGCAACTGATGGCATCTGGTTGTAGGCGACGTGGCTAGTGACACGCTCAGGGCTCCCACTGATTCTGCATTATGGTGAGTTGAATGATTTAATTTTATATTACAATGTAATAATAGAAATAATGCTCTTCAATCATCCTGACACCACAACAACCATGGTGCCAGGATGATTAAAGTGCTAACACCAGGTGTTTGGAGTATCTTTATCTGCTGATTGTTAAACTTTCTAGAATACACATTTCTATTGTTGTGTAGGATCTGGGCCTGCTGTCCCTTCATTCCTCTCGTCCCTCTCTCTCCATCCCTCGTTCTCCCTCCATCCCTCATTCATGGCCACGCCCCCTTAGAGCCACGCCCACTATTTCACTCAAACCACGCCCATTTTCGCCAAGTGGGAGGGGCCAAAGAGGAAGGGCGGGGTCTGCCCCCCATCCTAAAACTTCACCAGCCGCCACTGACCCCTACCCATTCACCAAAAAAAAGGGTCAAAAATAAAACACATTACACAGGTTTATTCCTCTGTCCGCTGTCTTCTGCCTCTGCTGGGTCTTCTCCGTTATCTTCTCGCTCTTTTACTGGGTCTTCTCTGCTGTCTTCTCCCTTCTTTTGATGGTGTGCGGTGTGCCACTACTTATCTTGGCATGGGGCAGGGTCACCGGCTGATGTCAAGGGCATGATGGAGCGGTGACATCATAAGGGGCGGGCCACCGGTGACCCCGCCCATGCTAATATAAGTAGTGACACCGAGCGCCAAGCGCGAGAGAGCCTTGAGTCAACATCGGAAGAAGAACAAAGGGATAAGACAGTGGAGAAGACCCAGCAAAAGAGCGAGAAGATAGTGGAGAAGACAGCTGACAGAGGGAGAAGAACAGGAGAGGGCTAGAAGACATCAGTGGAGATCAGGCATGTACTGGCCATCGGGACTACCGGAAGATTCCCGGTGGGCTGATGGCTCAGTGGGCCAGTCAGGTGCAGTCCTGGAGCCGCTCCTCTCTGACAGTGAGTGATCACGATGTCACTCCTGTCAGGAGGAGCAGCTTCCATCATATGCTGGAGAGAGCATTTGGCTTTCTGCTCCCTCCAGCCTGCAGGGGGAGATAGACGGCTTGCAGACTTTCCTTCCTCTCTCCCCTATCACTTGTTATCACATGACTGGAGAGAGGAAGAAGAGAAGCTGCAGAACTGTGAGTACACGTAGGAGGGGGACCAGGGGCTGGTGATGGGACTCTGATGTAAGGGGCTACTGATGGGACTCTGATGTAAGGGGGCTGCTGATGGGACTCTGATGTAAGGGGCTGCTAATGGGACTCTGATGTAAGGGGCAGATGATGGGAATCTGATATAAGGGGCTGCTGATGGGACTCTGATGTAAGGGGCTCCTGATGGGACTCTGATGTAAGGGGCTGGTAATGGGACTCTGATGTAAGGGGGCTGCTGATGGGACTCTGATGTAAGGGGCTGGTGATGGGACTCTGATGTAAGAGGGCTGCTGATGGGACTCTGATGTAAGGGACTGGTCATAGGACTCTGATGTAAGGGGCTGGTCATGGGACTCTGATGTAAGTGGGCGCTGATGGGACACTCAAAATGTAAGTGGGTCGGTCTGGATGAAGTCCAGGGCCAAATTTCTGTCCCAGTCCAGCCCTGGCGGAGAAGGCCGGAGAGGGGAGAAGAACTGGCAGAGGCAGAAGACGTCAGCGGAGGAGGCAGAAGAGCTGGCAAGGGGAGAAGAAATCAGAAGAGATGACGGAGCTGCCTTAATAAATTACTTTAAAAACCTGTGTAATGTGTTTGATTTTTGATTTTTTTAGGTGAATGGGTAGGAGAACAATGTACCATATACTCATTCACATACATTCACATACACCTGCAGACCCCAAAAACCAATGGCCAGGGTTGTTGGGAAGTGGCCTTTGTCCTCATCAACATGGGGACAAGGTGCTTTGGGGTGGGGGGCACAGGGCCCCCCTGCCTCAAAGCACCCACCCCCCATGTTGAGGGCATGCGGCCTGGTACGGTTCAGGAGCTTGCTCGTCCACACCCCCTTTCAGGACCTGCCAGGCTGTGTGCTCGGATAAGGGTCTGGTATGGATTTTGTGGGGACACCAACGCTGTTTTTTCAGTGTTGGGGTTCCCCTGAAAATCCATACCAGACCAAAGGACCTGTTATGCTCTTGAAGCGGAACCCATGTGTTTTTTTTTTCATTTGGCATGGAGTTCCCCTTCAATATCCACAGATCACATGCTAAAGTCCGGTCAGTTAAGATGGCGATCCGACTTCAGTGATAATCAATGGGCTGAAGTAGGATCAAAGTCGGACCAAAGTAGTGCAGGGAGCATTTTCAAAGTCGGACCGACTTGTGTCGGACCAGTTAAGATGGCTCCCATACGGAAACATTGATTTTCACACGTCATGCGACTTGAGCTCCCAATTTCGTAGCATTTCTTGTACCAGTGTGAGCTGGTCCTAAATCTAAATAAACATATCACGATTATAGATGAGCTGAACACCCCCGGTTCAGTCCGCACCAGAACTTGCAAACAGACAAAAGATTTGTACGAACACCCAAACACAGTTAAAGTCTATGGGACACCAACATGAAAAATCAAAAGGGCTAAATTTAAAGGCTTATATGCAAGTTATTGCCATAAAAAGTGTTTGGGTACCTGGATCCTGCCCCAGGGGACATGTATCAATGCAAAAAAAGTTTGAAAAACAGACATTTTTTCAAGAGCAGTAATCATGCTTAAAGTGAAACAGGAAAAATGAAATATTCCTTTAAATATCATGCCTGGGGGGTGTCCTTAGTCTGCTTGTAGAGTAGCGTATCTTTCCCTATGTTTATAAAAGTACCACAGCAAAATTAAATTTCTAAAGGAAAAAAAGTCATAAAAAATAGCTTGCAGCTGTAATGTATTGTCGGATCCCAGCAATATAGATAAAAATCATTGAAAAAAACAGCATGAGTCCCCCCCCCCCCCCCCCCCACAGTCCATCACTAGGCCCTTCGGGTCTGCTATGAATATTAAGAGGAACGCCACACAAAAATGAAGAAAAAAATAGCTCAGGGTTCCCCCTAAAATCCATACCAGGCCCTTCAGGTCTGGTGTGGATGTTAAGGGGAACGCTGTGCCAATTTGTTTTTTTTAAACTGTGTGGGTTGTTTTTTTCTCGGTCCATCAGCGCTGTGGTTGAAGATGCATGGACAATTTTTAATAAATAACTTGTCCCAAACTGTCTCCTGTCATTTCTACTTTTTTGACACTTTTTTTGGTGAATGAGTAGGGGTACAATGTACCCAATACCCATTCACATAGGGTGGGGGGCCGGGATCTTTGGGCCCCTTGTTAAAGGGGACTTCCAGATTCCGATAAGCCCCCCCATCGGCAGACACCAACAACCACCAGCAGGGGTTTGTTAGAAACCATGAATCAGACTGAGACAGAAGTACAGTTAAATCACACTTGTTTGATAATAATAATAAAAAAGTAAACAATGTAAACATAGTCAAAACATAGCCAAAATTCAGGAACTGGAACGGATAGTCCACGATGGAATTCGCACTTCTCCAATTTTCAATAGAGATTGTTCTCTCTTAGTTTCTGAAGCACACAGACATCTGTGTGGTGGCTCTCCAGGGACTTGGAAAATATGAGGATATCGTTGAGATAAACAACCATACATAACTGCAACAAATCTCAGAGGACATTGTTAATAAATTCCTGGAAAAATGCCAGAGCGTTACAAAGGCCAAAATGCATTACAAGGTACTCATAATTAGTGATGGCCGAACGGTTCGCCCGGCGGTCGTTTCGCGGCGAATTTCGGCTGTTCGCGGTCTGCCTGCTCGGCGGACTATTGGCGCTGTTCGCCCGGCGGACTTCCGTGTTTACTGTGTAAAAGAACTTTGACCTATGATGACACATCCATCATGGGGTACAGGACAGCCAATTGAGACATTACAGCACATGGACACTTGGACATTCCCCCTAACTTATAAATAGACCCGACTCGGCGGCCATTTTACATTCTTTCTTCTGTCACTATAGGGATAGGTTGCTGTGTGGAGCAGGGAGAGATTGCAGTGACCCAAATCGCTAGCTATTTGGTACACAAAAGTTCCTTTCAGGACTGGTATAGGTGTTAGGTGTAATTCAGGATATAGGTTTGCTGTGCTACTGATTGTTGCAGCAGCCTGAGTGTCTTTTGTCAGTTTAGAGAAAGGGACAGGATGGTGTGTCTGCTGCAGGGACAGTCAGTTTAGTCATTAGCTGTTACTATCAGGTCCACAAAAGTGCTATTCCAGTTATTGTTCCAGTAGCCTCTGTTTTGTCAGTTTATATAGGGAAGCAGTGTGTGAGGCAGTGAGGGTCAGTTTAATCAGTAGCTGTTACTATATTAGGTCCACAAAGGTTCTTTTCAGGACTGGTATCAGTGGTATGGTAATAGGCTTGTACACGTATAATATTCTTTCTTCCAAATATAGAAAAAATATTATACTTGACTGCTGCCCTTCTGCTGCAGTCTGCTAATCAGTCACACACAACCTACTTGTTCCACAAAGGTCCTTATAAGGACTGGTAATAACCTGGTGTAGGGTGCTATAGTACATAGGGTTGAGTGAGGTACAGTCTGCTATTCTATAAGGACTGGTATAGGTCCACAATACATAGGGTTGAGGTGCACTACTGCTGACCGCTGCCCTATACTGCAGCAGTCCTTCATCAGTATAGGGACTGACGTACAGTCTGCTAATCAGTCACACACAACCTACTTGTTCCACAAAGGTCCTTATAAGGACTGGTAACTTGGTCTAGGGTGCTACAGTACATAGGGTTGAGTGAGGTACAGTCTGCTATTCCATAAGGACTGGTATAGGTCCACAATACATAGGGTTGAGGTGCACTACTGCTGACTGCTGCCCTATACTGCAGCAGTCCTTCATTAGTATAGGGACTGAGAGCTTTGTCACAGGGTCATTTAAAAAATGACAGGCAGAGGAAGAGGCAGGCCCTTCCGCAGGGGTGGTAGGGGTAGGGCAGGAGCAACAGGCTTGAGCCAAAGTGGGAAGTTGCAGAAGGTGCGTTCAATTACTTTAAAGGACGCACCAGACTTGGTTGAGTGGCTCACTCAGCCTTACTCTTCTGCACCCTCCTCATCCTCTCGATCTGCACCCTCTTCTTCACTCTCTGCTATGTGCACCCCCAAAGACACTACCACCAACAACACCACCACCACATACCTTCCGCTTGAGTCACAGGAATTATTTTCCGATCCATATCAAGACATTTCTGATGCGCAGCCACTCTTGGTATTGGATCAGGAAGAGGAGGTAGCAACAACCGCTACTCAACAGTCTGACGACAGTACCCAGATCAGCCCAAGGAGGAGGTTGGTCCCCGGTGTTGCTGCCTACTCCGAGATCTCTACTTATAGCGGTGGGGAAGGTGACGTCGATGATGACGTGTCTAGTGATGTCACGTGGGTGCCCACAAGAGAGGAAGAGGAGGGGAGTTCAGAGGGAGATATGGACCAGCAGATAGGGAGGAGAAGCAGGAATAACTTACATTGCACAGAAGGGACAAAGCAGACTGCAAATGTATCAGGAGCGAGTCATCGACCATGTACGGTCACATCTGGCGCTCCCAGGACACCGGCACATGGCTCCGCAGTGTGGGCTTTTTTTAACGTGTCCACTGCTGACAATAGCCATCTGCAATCTTTGCAGTCAGCGCATTAGTCGCGGTAAACCCAACACTCACCTAGGGACGACCGCCTTAAGAAGGCACATGAGCAGCCATCACCGAGCCCAGTGGGAGCAACGGAACACACAAAGCCACACTCCAGGCTCTCACCGTCCAGCCTCATCTTCTACTTCTCCTTCTCCTCTCTCCTCACAATTGTCCTCCACTCCACCTTCCATCACGCCAAGCTCACGTTTTTCTGCAAAAAGGCAGGCTTCCGTGGGCCTAATGTTCGAGCGTAAAAAAATGATGACGCCGGATAACCCTCTTGCCCAACGGTTGACGGCTGGCTTGTCAGAACTCATAGCCCGCCAACTACTGCCATATAAACTGGTGGACTCGGAGGCCTTTCGCAAATTTGTGGCCATTGGAACACCACAATGGAAGGTCCCAGGAAGGAAGTATTTCTCACAGAAGGGCATCCCAGAGCTATATGGCCATGTTCAGCGGCAAGTGAATGTATCTCTGGCACACAGTGTCGGTGCCAAGATACATCTGACCACAGACACGTGGTCTAGCAAACACGGGCAGGGAAGGTATATCACTTTTACTGCCCACTGGGTGAACCTTCTGACGGCCGTCAAGCATGTAACCCGTGGCACCCTTGTAGATTTGGTTTTACCGCCATGGATTGCATACAGGCCTGAATCTTCTTCTCCTCCTCCTCCTACTCCATCCTCCTCGGCTGACTCCTCCTTTTCCGCTGCTAGCGTCTCTTCCGCTGCGCCGCCCAAGCTCCCCAGAACCTATTCGACATGCCAAGTGAGACGTTGCCATGCCGTGCTGCGTCTGTTGTGCCTGGAAGCCAAGAGCCATACTGGCCCGGCACTCCTTTCAGCTTTACATTCACAGGCAGATCAGTGGCTAACACCGCTCAATTTGACAGTTGGTAAAGCGGTGTGTGACAACGGTGCCAATCTGCTTAGCGCATTGAAACAGGACAAAATCACACACGTGCCATGCATGGTACACGTCTTAAACTTGATCGTGCAGCGATTCCTTGTCAAATACCCTGGGGTCCAGGACATCTTGCGGCAGGCAAGGAAAATCTCGGCCCATTTCAGAAAATCTTACACGGCCATGGCTCGCCTTGCTGACATTCAGCGGCGACACAATCTACCGGTCAGACATCTTATTTGCGATTGCCCGACGCAATGGAATTCAACCTTCTATATGCTTGATAGGCTGCTCCAGCAGAAACGTGCAGTTAAAGTCTACCTGTATGAACTCTGCGGCAGAACAGGTTCTGGGGAGCTGGGTTTTTTTTCACCGCGCCAGTGGCTGCTCATGCACGATGCATGCAGACTTCTGCGCCCATTTGAGGAGATCACCAAACTGGTCAGTCGCAGCCATGGCGCCATTAGTGACATGGTACCTTATGCCTTCTTTATGGAGCATGCATTGCGTCGTGTCATTGATCAAGCTGTGGAGGAGCAGGAGCGGGAAGATGAGGAAGTCGCAATGCTGGATGAATTCCCAGGGGGGGGGCTACTCTATCTGAGACAACAGGAGTCTGAAGAGGAGTCAGAGGAGGATGGTGCCGGGGTGGATGAGGAGGAGCAAGAAGAGCATGCTTTAAACCTTTCTGGGATCCCTGGTGTTGTGCGTGGATGGGGAGAGGAGAATGAAGAGGACGACATTATCCTGGATGATGAGCAGGAGCCAGGCCACCACACCGCTTCCACTTTAGTGCAAATGGGGGCCTTCATGCTCCAGTGTTTTAATAGGGACCCCCGTATAAAAAGCATAATGGTCAAGGACCAGTACTGGGTGGCAACGTACTTAGACCCCCGGTACAAACACAAAATGGCGGAAATGTTACCGCCGTCACAGAGGGCTGTCAGAATGGAGCACTTCCAGGCCTTGCTTCGAGAAATGCTGCATTCTGCCTTTGCGTGCGCTGGTAGAGGAGCAATTCCCACTCCCAGAGAAGGAGTTGCGGGTACCAATCCAACAGCGCCTGCAAGAAGAGGCCGGTTTGAAGATGTGTTGGTGACTTCGGATATGAGGTCATTCTTTCAGCTGACCCATCGACAGGTGTCATCCGGATCCAGCATCAGGGAACACCTAGACCGTCAGGTGTCCGACTACATCGGGTTAACGGCCGATGTGGACGCTCTGAGGAGTGATGAACCCCTGGACTACTGGGTGGGCAGGCTTGACCTCTGGCCAGAGCTTGCCCAATTTGCAATCGAACTGTTGGCTTGCCCCTCATCCAGTGTCCTGTCCAAAAGGACGTTCAGCGCAGCAGGGGGGATCGTGACCGATAAGCGTACTCGCCTAGCTCACGACAGTGTTAACTACCTCACATTTCTAAAAATGAATGAAGCATGGATCTCGGAGGAATTCAACACATGTGACCAGTAGACCATGTATATGTCTATAAACTATTTTTTTAAACGAGCACAGAGACCTTCTTTCTTCATTTGGCTCACTTCCTTGTCCAAAAAAAGCACACCGTACTATATGCCCGTACCCTCCTCTTTGAAGAGGTTGAGCGGTGTCATATTTCTACTGGGGCTGCTTATTATAAGGGGGTCCCACCATCCCTGTGCTGTGCTGACATCCTCCTGGGGCTGTACCTCTGCTGTGCATATTATGAGGGGCTCCCACCATCCCTGTGCTGTGCTGACATCCTCCTGGGGCTGTACCTCTGCTGTGCATATTATGAGGGGCTCCCACCATCCCTGTGCTGTGCTGACTTCCTCCTGGGGCTGTACCTCTGCTGTGCATATTTTGAGGTGCTCCCACCATCCCTGTGCTATGCTCATTATGAGGGGCTCCCACCATCCCTGTGCTATGCTCATTATGAGGGGCTCCCACCATCCCTGTGCTATGCTGACTTCCTCCTGGGGCTGCTTACGGTGCAGGTGTTAGTGCTTTATGTCACGCTGCTGATGTCAGTGCTCTCTATCACGGTGCTGTTGTCAGATGACTCTATTACGGTGCAGGTGTCATTGCTGTATGTCACGCTGCTGATGTCAGTGCTCTCTATCACGGTGCTGCTGTCAGTGCTGCATTTCACGGTGCTGGTGTTAGTGCTTTATGTCACGCTGCTGATGTCAGTGCTCTCTATCACAGTGCTGTTGTCAGATCACTCTATCACGGTGCAGGTGTCATTGCTGTATGTCACGCTGCTGATGTCAGTGCTCTCTATCACGGTGCTGGTGTCAGATGACTCTATCACGGTGCAGGTGTCATTGCTGTATGTCACGCTGCTGGTGATCATCTTCTGCACCCTCTTCTTTGCCTACCCTGGTCCCTGACCTTCCCTCTCCTCCATTGCCTTCATGCGCTCCACAGTCCTGAATTGTCACAACAATTTCCCATATAAAAAAAGAATGCTTGTAGTTGTCGATCCCAGATTCACCTCATACATGTGTTATTTCATTGGCCATGTGGTGGGACTATGTTTGCACAGCTATTAATTATTTTGTGGCTGCAAATTTGACCTGTAGGTTTGCGAAGTTCGCCTCCCATTGAAGTCAATGGGGCCCGCCGCAAACGTTACGGTTCGCAAACTATCGGCCGCGTTCGCGGTCCGCGTTCGCGAAACGTCCCGTCGGAAGTTCGTCCATCACTACTCATAATGGCCTGTTCTGGTATTAAACACAGTTTTCCACTCATTGCCCTGCTTAATCCTCACAAAATTGTATGCCCCTCTCAAATCAAGCTTTGAGAAAACCGTTGCTCCCTTGAAGCGGTCAAATAACTCTGCAATCAATAGGCATTCTTAATTGTGGAACGATTGAGACCCCTATAATCAATACAAGGTCTCAGTTCACCACTCTTCTTCTTCGCGAAGAAACCTCGAGAAAGTGCATCTGCAACATACTCCTCCATGGTTCTATCCTCCAAGACCGACAAAGGGTAAACCTGGCCACAAGGGGGTATGGTACCAGGTTGAAGGCCAACTGCGCAATCATACAACTGGTGTGGAGGCAAACTACTGGCTTGACCTTTGTCAAAGACATTGCTAAAATCACGGTACTCCTCCGGCAGGGAGGAGAGTGAAAAGGTGCACAGGACCTTGGCTACCTTCTGAAAGCATGTCTCACTACATTGTGGTGACCAGGAGAGAACCCCAACATGGAGCCAATCAAAAGAGGGGTTGTGCCTCTGTAACCAAGGATAACCAATAACCAACGAAAACTTAGGTGAGGAAATAACTTGGAATTGGATTATATCATGAAGAGCCCCTACAGCCATGGACAACGAAACAGTCTCATGAGTCACATGGGCAGGCTGAAGAGGTCTTCTGTCAAGAGCCTCAATGGCAAGTGGAGTGTCATGCAGCTGCAGTGGAATCGAGTTCTTCGATACAAAGGCAGCATCAATGAACGAGCCTGCAGCCCCAGAGTCTTAGAGCCTGTATCTTGCCAGATGACTAAGCCCATGAAAGGGTAAACAAAACCAGGGGCTTATGCTTCTGGATAACTGGAGACGAAACAACGCCACCTAAAGTCTGTCCGTGACAGGACCTCAAGGTTTGGGTGTTCCCTGGATGATAGGGCAAGACTTTAAAAAGTGACCTGCTGGGCCAGAATAAAGACACAATCTCTCCCTCCTCCTAAGGGTTCTCTCATTTGCAGAGAGACGCATGAAGCCCGAGTGCATGGGTTCATTTTCACAGACCGACTCGGTACCAGGAGGCATGGGAGGTGAGGAAGTCAAGGGTGGGACTGCAAAGTTTGGAAACCAATGTACAGGAGGCTTCCGAAAGCGCCCCTTAAAAGGAAGTCTTTCTCTGAGTCTAGAGTCTATGAGGATGGCAAACATTATCAGCTTCTCCAGATTTGTGAATATATCTCGGGCTGCTATCTCATCCTTGATGGTATCCGAGAGACTGTGAGAAAAAGCAGCCAGGAGGGCCTCATTGTTCCAAGCAACCTCTGCTGCCAGAGTGCAGAATTCAATGGTGTAATTGGCAACTGTTCTCGTACTCTGTTTGATGGACATGGGACATCCAATCACAGGGAGCAGAGATCAGCGTCACTTGTTGCTAGGCAGAACGGGGAGATGCTGTTTACAATGGCATCTCCCTGTTCAGCCACCCCGTGAGACGATCGCGGGTATCCCTGCAGCGATCGAGTCTGCGGGATCCGCGTCCGGACTCACGGGGTCCCGACTGGCATATGGCAGGGCGGTATATTACCTGTACGCCAATATGCCTCCCCGTGCCGGTCTGGAACTGGTTAAGATTTCATTTCTGTAGAAAAACTTTTTATATATCCCATCCATCTTGGCTTTGTTAAACATTATGGCAACTGTATTCAAATTAACAACCTCATCTTAATCTTTTTTCTTTCCACTCAATAAATGTAAAATTACAAAATTGTTATCTTAATCTAAACGAATCCCATTTTTACCAATTTCCCCATTCCCCATTGGATTTCATTTCCAACCAAAGGTTGTCTAAACCAGTTTCAATATATCTATATTTATTAATAAAATTGTTAAACTCATATTAGAAATTAATACTCATGATAATTTCAAAATCACACACTAATATATATGCACAGATAAATGTCCTTAACCACTTGCTTACTGGGCACTTAAACAGCCTTCTGCCCAGACCAATTTTCAGCTTTCGGTGCTCTCACACTTTGAATGACAATTACTCAGTCATGCAACACTGTACCCAAATGAATTTTTTGTCCTTTTTTTTCCCACAAATAGAGCTTTCTTTTGGTGGTATTTGATCACCTCTGGGGTTTTTATTTTTTGCGCTATAAATGAAAAAAGACCGAAAATTTTGAAAAAAAAACGCATATTTCTTTGTTTCTGTGACAGAATTATGCAAATTATTAATTTTTCTTCATAAATTTTGGCCACAATTTATACTGCTACATATCTTTGGTAAAAATAACCCAAATTAGTGGATATTATTTGGTCTTTGTGAAAGTTAGAGAGTCTACAAGCTGTGGTGCGATTCGCACAAAATTGATCACATCTGATGTACTGGTGGACTATCTCGCTTCTTGTGACCCGAACAAGTCAGGAAAGTACAAATACCCCCCAAATGACCCCTTTTTGGAAAGTAGACATTCCAAGGTATTTAGTAAGAGGCATGGTGAGCTTTTTGATGTTGTCATATTTTTCCCACAATTCTTTGCAAAATTACGATTTTTCATTATTTTTTTCTCCACAAAATTGTCATTGTAATAGGTTATTTCTCTCACGTGGCATGTGTATACCACAAATGACACCCCCAAAAAATTCTGCTACTCCTCCTGAGTATTACAATCCCACATTTGTTGGACTCTTTCACAGCCTGGCCACACAGAGAGGGCCAACATGCAGGTAGCGCCATCATGTGTTCTAGGAGCATAAATTACACATCTAACTTGTTGACTACCTATTACACTTTTGAAGGCCCTGGAGCACCAGGACAATGACACGTGACACTGATGACAGATGGCACTGATACGTGGCAATGATGACACTTATACGTGGCACTGATGACACGTGGCACTGATGACAGATGGCACTAATATGTGGCACTGATGACAGATGGCACTAATATGTGGCACTGATGACACGTGGCACTAATACGTGGCACTGAAGACACGTGGCACTAATACATGGCACCGATGACGCGTGGCACTGATGACAGATGGCACTAATACGTGGCACTAATACGTGCCACCGATGACAGGTGGCACTAATACATGGCACCGATGACGCGTGACACTGATGACAGATGGCACTGATAAGTGGCATTGATGACACGTGACACTGACAAAAGATGGCATGTGACACTGACAGGTGGCACTGATGACAAATGGCACTGATACGTGGCACTGATGACAGATGGCACTAATACGTGGCACTGATGACAGATGGCACTATGTGGCACTGATGACACTTGGCACTGATGACAGATGGCACTTATACGTGGCACTGATGACAGATGGCACTGGTGACAAATGGCACTGACAACAGGTGGCACTGGGGGCAGGTGGCACTGGGGGCAGGTAGCACTGGGGTGGATGGCACTGGGGGCAGGTAGCACTGGGGTGGATGGCACTGGGGGCAGGTAGCACTGGGGTGGATGGCACTGGAGTGGATGGCACTGGGGCAGGATGGCACTGGGGCATGATGGCACTGCTGGGGGAGGATGGATGGCACTGCTGGGGGAGGATGGATGGCACTGCTGGGGGAGGATGGATGGCACTGCTGAGGGAGGATGGATGGCACTGCTGGGGGAGATTGTCACTTTTTTTTTTACTTTTTTTTTTTTTATCTAAGCCAAGCAGAACGGCTGCCGCTGCAGACATTCATCTCTCCCCTCTCACACTCTGTGTGAGGAGGGAGAGCGGCGCTGAGAGATGATCTCATATGTTTACATATGAGATCATCTCCCATTGGACACGCCGATCACGCTGTAAACGGCCGCTGTGATTGGCTGTTTACAGCGATCTGTGTTTGCCCGGGGGACACGGCGAACACAGAACTTCCACGATGCGCGCCCGCGGCGGCGTGCATTGCGGAAGTAAACAATAGGACGTCCAGGGACGGCTATAGGGCGGGCGCGAGGTGGTTAAAGGGGGACATATTACTTAATTTTACTTCATTTCCATTTTTTAAATGCACTGTTTCCACTATCAAAGGATATTCAATTTGTGTAAGACACGGTTAAATGTGACCTTCATTTTACCATGTTTGGAAAACAGATTAAAAAATAATTGTGATCACATTGTTTATCATTAGATTAGTTAACCCGGCACATTTTGTTATATATGTTTTGTCTAAAAACTGAAATTGGCATGGTGTTCTTCCAGCTTATCATCAATCTCTCATCCCAGCCACATTCTTTCAGGAGAGCACAAAGGAGGGGTCACATCTGCGTACATGACACACACAAGCGATAGAACTAAAGGTTTCAGCATTCACAAACATACACAAATATATCTCTAAAATCGCTTACATTTTTCCCATTTGTGCACAACACATGCATATCATTCTCTCACTTTCTTTTATAACTTTTTTAATACTTCCTTGCTTAAACTTCTGCTTTCCTTATTTTGTTCTGATATCCTTTGCATCCAATGTATTGTAATACCATACTTCACATACTGTACCTTCTATGATCAGACGGGCAGCCATAGTGCTCATCCCATCTTCCCTCTCTGACGACATATAAAGTATTCTGTTTTAACTCTCATTACTGTTTCTTAACTTTACTAGTTGTAGTGCCTGACCCCAAATTCATCCCACAACTTAACATCAAAATGTCCCTTTCTGTCTAGTGTTAATTGTCACCCTTGATCCATCCTGCTCACATACATAGCTGTTTCTCTAGCTGTATACTCTGCATGATTCTCTGCCCCTGTGGACTTTGGTGGTAACCCAGTTACCCATTGTGGATCCCTGTCCACTTTAACCATTAATCTAGGGGCTCAGTATATTCGGAACCGCACCTTCAGTTCATATATAGCGCTCCTCTTGCACTGGGCATTTTTGAAGGTCTCCTACCCTTCATTCCCTTACTTAATATAAAGCCCATAATGACTGGCCAGTCTTCTCTACGTGTGCCTATACCCTCTTGCCTCTAAACTACTTTATCTAGCAGATTTACTCATTACTGTTTCTTGACTTTACTAGTTGTAGTGCCTGACCCCAAATTCATCCCACAACTTAACATCAAAATGTCCCTTTCTGTCTAGTGTTAATTGTCACCCTTGATCCATCCTGCTCACATACATAGCTGTTTCTCTAGCTGTATACTCTGCATGATTCTTTGCCCCTGTGGACTTTGGTGGTAACCCAGTTACCCATTGTGGATCCCTGTCCACTTTAACCATTAATCTAGGGGCTCAGTACATTTGGAACCGCACCTTCGGTTCATATATAGCGCTCCTCTTGCACTAGGCATTTTTGAAGGTCTCTTACCCTTCATTCCCTTACTTAATTTAAAGCCCATAATGACCGGCCAGTCTTCTCTACGTGTGCCTATACCCTCTTGCCTCTAAACTACTTTATCTAGCAGATGTACTACATATACCTGTGAACAGCACTAATATTCCCTTTCTTATCTCTAACACTCTGATGGACAGTAGACAGTGACAACATAACATATAACCACCAATCAATACAGTTAGATTAAGGGGAGTAAAATAGGTACCCTTTGTCCCGAAAATGCCTTACCGATCAAGGAAGTCTGATAACTCAAATGTAAGCAAAAAGCTTACCTCAGCCGGCTGATTATCAGAAATTCCCGGATCGTCTCAAGTTCCTCGTTTCGGATACTCAGGGTCACCTAAAAACCCCTCCTGGCTGGCTCGCCACCTGACATAGATATTTTATAGATAGGCAACGCAACTCCTATCCTCATATTGATTAGTGGTTCCAAATTAATAACTACTGCAGTAGGCAACAGACACAAAAGATCCGCTCAGCATCTTTCCAAATAACCGTTCTCCTTTATTATGATGCATTTGAAGGTTTTTATACACATGATTACGTAGGCATCACATTAATATTACAATTGTACGTTTATGGTAACAAGGGGCATTACATAGGCAGGCTAATTCTAATCAGGACTCGAAAGAATGCAAAACATGTACTGAAAACATTATTAGTGCCGTGTGCACAGTGAGGGCATTTTACAATACATATAAAATAGAATACAATTACCGTATTTATCGGGGTACAACACGCACCGGCGTATAACATGCACCCCAAGTTTAGGAGGGCATTTTAAGGAAAAAAGTTTTAGGAGGGAAGTTTAAGGGAAAAAAAACTTACATTTAAATGCCCGTCAATGCAGCCTTATCAGTAGGCATCTGCAGCCTTGTCCATCATTGCAGAATGATCAGTGTCATTTGCAGCTTGCCCAGCATAATTTGCAGCTTGCCCAGCGCTGTTTGCAGCTTTGCAGTGTCATTTGCAACTTGCCCAGCGCCGTTTGCAGCCTTGCCCATGTTTACATTTCCCGCCGCCGAGACAGACCGAGCGAGTGCCGCCGAAAAAGACCGAGCGCCGCTGAAAAAGACCGAGCGCCGCCGAACAAGACAGAGCCGATTGCTCGGCTCCGCTTGTAGTCCCGCCTCCCTGCTGTTTCTCTAGCGAGCGCTGCCGAAAAAGACTGAGCCATCTGTACTGTGTATTTGGCTGGGCTCCGCTCGTAGTCCCGCCCATTATGGGCGGGACTGCAAGCCGAGCCGAGCCGAGCCGAGTACACAGTACAGTCGGCTCGGTCTTTTTCGGCAGCGCTCACTCCAGAAACAGCAGGGAGGCGTGACTACGAGCGGAGCCGAGCAATCGGCTCTGTGTTGTTCGGCGGCGCTCGGTATTTTTCGGCGGTGCTCTGTATTTTTCGGCGGCGCTCAGTATTTTAGACTCACAGACAGTGGGGATCGGCGTATAACACGCACCCACGACTTTCCCCCGATTTTAAGGGGGAAAAATTGCGTGTTATACGCTGATAAATACGGTATATACAGAACCTACAAATTTCCATTACAATGTGCATATTAAGCACTGCCCTAGCAGCACGGGATTCACATTTCAGAGAGGGAATAGTCAGAGTAGGATAGATAGGTTTTTTTTAAAGGAGAACTCTGCTTTCTCGGCTCCTGAGTTGAGGGCGGTGGAGTTCTCTGACCACTGTATGCTGTCTGTGACTCTGAATGCCTCGGACACTCCACCCAGGGGAAGGGGTACCTGGAAACTGAATTCGGCTCTCCTGGAAGATGTAGAGGTAAGACAATCCTTTGACCTTTGAGGATTTTTTCAGGAACAAGTTTCTATTCAGGACTTTTGCAGCCGTAAGTCAGAGTGGTGGGAACTTGTGAAACAAAGGGCGATTGGACTTTTCAAGGCCATAAGTAAGAAGAAGCAGCTTGGTAAGTACATTGCCTACCAGCATTTGCGGAGGAAGCTTGATCATCTTGTCTTGTATAGAGGAGATCCAGGGGAGATCTCTGAGGTGAAGTTTCTTCTTAGAAAGTGTCAATACGACCGGCATGCCTCCTTGGTTCTGGAGAGGGATTATGGAAAATATCACTCGCCTGATCCTTACCAGAACTGTAAGCAAGGCATAGCAGTTAAGACGGTAATAGGCCTGAGGGATAGTACGGGTTCCCTGGTGAAGTCCAGATCAGGGATCCTGGAGATCTTTAGATCATATTACGCAGACCTTCTAGGAAGAAAGGACCTTTGTCGGGACAAGATGGAAAGCTTTCTGGATTCTACTCCAGGATTGCGAAATGGCACGTTGTCTTTGATGGATTTGACAGAACCAATTTCAGTGGATGAGGTAGTTCATGCTATAGAGAAGCTGGCTACCAAAAAATCGCCTGGGTCAGATGGGTTGACAGCTGAATTCTACAAGTGTTTTAAGTCCATTCTGGCTCCCCTTTTAGCAGAGGTTTATAACAGCTGTCTAGAAGAGGGTTCGCTCACTCTCTCCATGAGGCAATCCGCTGTGATTCTCCTGTCAAAAGGTAAAGACCCTTCAATGATTGAGAACTGGCGCCCCATTAGTCTTCTCAATGTTGATAGAAAGATCTTGGCGAAGATTCTTTTTTGCCGCTTGTCGTCAGTGGCAGGCGATTTGTTGTTCAGTCATCAGCACTGCTCGGTCCAAGGTAGAAGTACCTTTTCAGCGGTTTTAGCTATCTGGGAGGCTTTGGAAAGATGCAGGGCTGCTGGATGGAGAAAGTACTTACTGGCATTGGATCAGGCGAAGGCTTTTGATAGAGTCAATCATGAGTACCTGTATTTGCTACTTGGTAGATACGGCCTGCAGGGGAGGTTTATAGATTGGCTGAAGACATTATATAGAGGGGCTGAGAGCTTTCCACTGGTTAATGGTTGGGTTGGACGGCCTTTTAAGGTGGTGTGCACCAGGGATGTCCTCTGAGCCCCCTGTTATATGTATTCGCAATTGACCCCTTCATAAGAAGGCTAGAGAGTGGATCTTTGGGTGGGGTGCCTTTGGGCATTGCTGGTGTGCCGCCTTTGAAGATCATGTTCTATGCCGATGATGTGTCTGTTATTGTCTCTGGGATGGAGGAGGTGCAGGAGGTGGTCTCTATGATAGAGCAGTACACGGAGGCTTCTGGTTCTAAAGTCAACCATGAAAAGAGTGAAGTTTTCTGGATGGGTGAGGAGGGTGAAAGCTTTGAACTTCCGGATGCCTTGCCAGAGCCCCAGCAGGAAATTAAAGTGTTAGGCATCAAATTTGGTCCTGGTCACTATGGTCATCGAAATTGGGAAAGCAGGTTGGTGTGTGCCAATGCCAAAGTAGGGAGCTGGAAGAAATGGAAGCTCTCCTTGATGGAGAGAGTTGTCTTGATCAAAAGGTACCTGGTCCCAAATTTTTTTATATGTCAGCTTCGTCTGTATCTTGCCAGTATCTCTCTAAACAAGGGTGTACAGCTGTTTTTTCCAACTGTTATGGGGAAGTAGGCTGAACCTGATCAAACGCAATGTAACTTACCTGTCTAGGCGGGAGGGTGGCCTAGGAATGGTCAACACAATAGTTTTCTTTTCTCTGCTCTTTTTAAACTACAATCTTGGTAACATGCTAGCAGAGAACCCGCCGGGATGGGTGGGTATTTTTAATCTTGTTTTAGGCCTTTTCTGCGATGTTGGGAAGATGGCAGGCCAGTGAAAAGTCTGAGAGTTCAACATGGCAAGCTCCCGGCTTATGTTGCCCCGTGTTTGAAAATACTTTGGCAGTGGCAGGTGACAGTGGAGGATATCAAGTCCCTCCCCAGGAAGCTTCTGGAGAAGAGGATTTTGAGCTCTGTTTTTAGTGTGTCACTGGCCTTAAGGGATTGCCCAGGCTCTGTAATGAGGGAGGGGTTGCGTTTAATCAATTTAGAAAGAATCCCCTTGAAGTTTAGGGATCAAGCCTGGCTCGCTTTCCATGGAAGGCTCTATGTGAGAGGGAACTTGAAGCATCTCCCTGTGGATGATCGGGATTGTCCTAGAGCGGAGTGTGTTGGTAAAGTGGAGTCTATAGACCACTTTTTGCTGCAGTGTCCCTTTAACATAGAGGTGTATAAAAGGGTGGGGAGGGTTCTAGGCATCCCCTTTTTCTATTGCATGAGTTATGCGGAGTGGGTGTATGTGGCATTCTGGAATCGCTGGTATTTTGATTTCGATACACTGTTTTTAGTTAGTATAGTTGTCCGTTACTTCACATGGAATGAACGGTGCCAGATTACCCTGCAGAAGAAAGTCCTCTCTGTTGAGGTGGTGGTGCACGATATTCTGGGTGAGGTTGGGAAAATTCAGGGTCTTGAGAGTGGCAGGCAGCCTCGGGCTGTCTGGATAAGGGCGTGGAGGAATATCAGACTTGCCTTTGGTGAACTGCCCATCTCTGGGTGAGGAGCTCTTTTCTTTTTCTGTTTCTTTCACTCCCTTAGCTTTTGTTGGTTAGTATCTTCTTTTTGAAGAAGGGCTGCATGCATAATGGGTGCGGGTTTGTTTCTTGACCTCACAAGTTTGATGTCTGGTGTAGTGTTGTGAGTCGTAATAGGATTATCCTCAATAATGACATGTTCATGATGATTTATATTTTTGCCGTAAAGTCTTTTTCGTTTGAGAGCAGATTTGCTATATTTATTTTCATTTTTGTAAATATGTATATATTTATGTATATTTATATATATTGATTTTATGCTTATTGATTGCAAGACTTTTAATAAAGAAAAATTGGGAAGAATGTCCTTACATTAGTGAACAGTGGAAAAAATGTCCCTTATATTAGTGATCAGTGGGAAGAATGTTCCTTCCATTGTCGATCAGTGGGAATAATGTTCCTTACATTGGTGATCAGAAGGAAGAATGCTCCTTACATCTGTGATCAGTGGGAATAATGCTCCTTACATTGGTGATCAGTAGGAAGAATGTCCCTTACATTGGTGATCAGTGGGAAGAATGTCCCTTACATTGGTGATCAGTGGGAAGAATGTCCATTGCATTGGTGATCAGTGGGAAGAATGTCCATTACATTGGTGATCAGTGGGAAAAATGTCCCTTACATTGGTGATCAGTGGGAAGAATGTCCCTTACATTGGTGATCAGTGGGAAGAATGATCCTTACATTGGTAATCAGTGATAAGAATGTTCCTTATATTGGTGATCAGTGGGAAGAATGTTCCTTACATTGGTGGTCAGTGGGAAGAATGCTCCTTACATTGGTGGTTAGTAAAATTTTTATAAAGTAAATAAAAATTATTTTAAATAAATGTAAAGCACATCTATGACCCCTGCACATGCTCTATATGAAAAGCTTTATGTAGAAAAAGCACATGTATGTAAGCAATAATGGCACCACACATATATGGTATCATAGGGAACGTTGGAGTAAGCGCAATTCTAGGGCCATAATTTTGTAACATGCTGGACAGAGCTTTTTATTTTTTGTATATTTTTTATCAAACTGTTCAGCTAAGAAGACATTTGTTGCACCTGTTATATTGTGTTAATTTATGAAATCCTTAATTTTGGAAATGTACCATTGTTGCACTTTCTTTAATGTAATTTTTTTTATATTCTATAATAAACATTTATTTTGAACATAGTGTATAAAAATTCTGTGAGAAATGCAAGTAGTGTGGGCAGTGCAATATGTAGGTGGGGATTTGTGTGGGCGTGGCTTGAATGTGGGTGGGTACAGGGGGCCCCAGGATCTCCTATTGCTCGGGGGCCCCATGACTTGTCAGTCCACCCCTGCAAGCACCCCTTCATGTGGTTAGACAACTGCCTGCTCAAATGTCTTTCTCTTCACCCACAGTTACCGCCCAATATACCCTGCTACCTACTAAGTACCAGTACCCTGTTTCCACCTGCTGCACTTACCCTGCCTTTAACCCTTCTACTTCTCTGCTGCCTGCAACAATTCCACAAAAATCCCCCTCAGCAACTGTTTCCTCTAGTTCCTCTAGTTTACCATCCTCCTGCTCTTTGCTTCCATCAGCTGCACCAACTACCTACAACCCTGAACTTCAGTGGCTAAACCTAAAAGCAAACAGAAATTCTTCCCAACCCGCACAATCCTGCCACTATGCAACCCTGCCTCCATACCTGCTACGTTGGTTCAGCCTATGAAAATTGGACCTTCTGCTACTGATCTGCCTGTCGCTATCCCACCTGACAGTACTGGTTCTCTGCCCACAATCCAGTTTGGCCCTATGGACTCTTTGGCGTCTAATCAAGTTGACCTCACTGTTTCTGTAACTGATACCCTGTCTGGTGGTCCCATTCCTGATGCCCTGACTGTTGGTCTCATTCCTGATGCCCTGCCTGATGGTTCCATTTCTGCTGCCCAGCTTGATGTGCCTCTGCCTGCTGCCCAGCATGATGTGCCTCTGCCCGCTGCCCAGCTTGATGTGACTCACTCAGCCTACCGCCCAGCTTTAGGTGCCTCTTCTCATTGAAAATAAAAAAGGCAATAAAAAAGGCAAAAAATATCGTGCTAAAAATTAAGTGAAATCAGCAGTACAGAATAATCCCTCCCAGCTGCAGCTTTAAAAATGTGTGATATGCACAATACAAGATATAGTAACGGAAAAAAGCTGCACTAAATTATATATCTGATGTTATATATAACTCCCATTAATGGTGAATAAATAAATAAAAAGACAATACATAATATGAATTCATAGATAATAAAAATAGATAAATAAATATAAATAATAAAGTCCAATGAAGTCCAAATGACTAAGAAGTGACTGAAAATTATGAGTGCACAAACACCACCAACGTGTGATCCACCACCACATAGATGTCACGCTTACCAGAGGCAAGCTTTATTAAAGCCTGTATAGTAGATATCAACCCAGCAGAAACACCTTACACGGACCACCTTGGTTTGGTCTATGTAGCAAAAGACCTTCCGAATGCCAAATCCCTCGCATCACCTCTTCTTGACCAAGCATCAATGATAAACCAGGGACAGCAGCAGCCGCACGGAGCACACAACAGTCACAGGCTCAAAGAGATGAAAAAGAGGCTAACCATAGTGTGAATCCGTGGGACAACATTTAATGAATAATAAAATTGCACTTACATATATTCAGTAAAAACAAGCATCAGTTCCCCAGACGACGTCAGTTGTAGACGAAACGTGCCTAGGGACGTTGACACGCTGACGTCATCGCGACCTGTGTTGTGAGCGGGTGTATGCTAGCCGACCGGCGAAAGATTTTTACCGATGCTTGTTTTTACTGAATATATGTAAGTGCAATTTTATTATTCATTAAATGTCCCACGGATTCACACTATGGTTAGCCTCTTTTTCATCTCTATAAGCCTGTGACTGTTGTGTGCTCCGTGCGGCTGCTGCTGTCCCTGGTTTATCATTGATGCTTGGTCAAGGAGAGGTGACGCGAGTGATTTGGTATTCGGAAGGTCTTTTGCTACATAGACCATACCAAGGTGGTTCGTGGAGGTGTCGCTGCTGGGATGATATCTATTATACAGGCTTTAACAAAGCTTGCCTCTGGTAAGCGTGACATCTATGTGGTGGTGGATCAAGCGTTGGTGGTGTTTGTGCACTCATAATTTTCAGTTACTTCTTACTCATTTGGACTTCATTGGACTTTATTATTTATATTTATTTATCTATTTTAATTATCTATGAATTCATATTATGTATTGTCTTTTTATTTATTTATTCACCATTAATGGGGGTTATATATAACATCAGATATATATATAATTTAGCGCAGCTTTTTTCCATTACTGCCTCTTCCCATTGCCCAGCTTGATGACCCAGTGCCTGCTGCCCAGCCTGATGACCCGGTGCCCGCTGCCCAGCCTGAAGACCCAGTGCTTACTGCCCAGTCTAATGACCCGTGCCCACTGCCCAGCCTGATGACCTGATGCCTGCTGCCCAACCCAATGACCCGGTGCTTGCTGGTTAGCCCGATGACCCGGTGCTTGCTGCCCAGCCTGATGACCCGGTGCCGGCTGCATGATGGTTCCATTTTCACTGCCCAGCTTGATGTGCCTCTGCTTGCTGCCCAGCATGATGTGACTCTGCCCGCTGCCCAGCATGATGTGACTCTGCCCGCTGCCTAGCTTGATGTGCCTCTTCCTGCTGCCCAGCCTGGTGACCCAGTGACCGCTGCCCAGCTTGATGACCTGGTGCTTACTGCCTAGCCGAATGACCCAGTGCTTGCTGCCCAGCCTTATGACCCAGTGCTTGCTGCCCAGCCTGATGACCTGGTGCCCACTGCCCAGCCTAATGACCCGGTGCTTGCTGCCCAGCCTGATGACCCAATGCCCGCTGCCCAGCCTGATGACTCAGTGCTTGCTGCGCAGCCTGATGACCCGGTGCTGCATCATGCTGCATCATGTCTTCTACACCCTTTTCCCTCAATACTTTCTAAATATTCTGATTACTGCAAAAGCATTCACAGCTCCACATAAAGTAAAATAATATAAACTGATAGTGAAAAACAGCTTTTTGGTTGTCACCAAAACAATACTATCTTTCAATTAGGAATCAAGTCCTATCAATGGTAAAACCAATAAAACCAAAAAAGTGTGCAAAACCACTCTGTGATTGAAAATACCTATGCATAACTGCTCTGTGTACATCGATAAAAATATATATTTTTTAATCACTGTCTGATTACACCAATATAAAGTACAATCCAGGGAAAATTAGGTGTTGCTTACTTAAAAATAACTGATCACCGCCATTACTAGTAAAAAATAAATGAATAAAAATGCCGTAAATCTATCCCCTGTTTTGTAGACGCCATAACTTTTGTGCAAACCAATCAATATACGCTTATTGGGGGGGTTACCAAAAATATGCAGCAGAATACATATTGGCCTAAACCGATAAAGAAATTAAATTTTTTTTTTTAAAATGTAAAACAGCGGTTTTTTTTTTTCAAAATTGTTGGTCTTTTTTTGTTTATATCACAAAAAATAAAAACCAGAGGTGATCAAATACCACCAAAAGAAAGCTCTATTTGTGGGAAAAAAAAGGACATCAATTTTATTTGGGTACAGCGTCGCATGACCGCTCAATTGTCAGTCAGTTAAAGTAACGCAGCACAGTATTGCAAAAAATAGTCTCTTCATGAAAGGGGGGTAAACTTTTTGGAGCTGAAGGGGTTAACACTAAGAAGTTTTAAGGGCATTTTTTTTTAATACATAATGACAGTTATGGCACACATCTATTTTGCGATTTGACACATTAATTTATTCTTTTACTCACTTTTAGTAAAATATTTTGGTGCTCTGTACTGGTGGGGGGAGGGGCTCCCATGCAGGTTGCTGGAGCAATGAGATGAGTGGGATCCGGTAGTTGCACTGGTCCGTCTGCACTCCACAGGCAGCATTAGATGGCATTAGATGTCCTGGGTTCACGCCACTGCACTGCAGTGGGGAGGAGATGGAGGGAGGAGGTGGGTGGAGCCAACACCCACTCAGGGGCGGAGGCCTGCAATATGGACTGTGGAGAAGATGGAGGTAGGAGGAGCCGAGGGGGTGGAGCCAACACTCTTACTCAGGGGTGGAGTCGGTGGGAAGAAGACTCCGCTCTGAATGCTGTGGCTCTCTCTCGCTTCCCTCATCAGCGGTGGCAACGTGACTCACTGACATCACTGGTTGCTAGGTGCTAGCAACCAGTGCAGGGAATACAGACAGATGCCAAGCCAGAAGCGTGGCTTCACCCACCTCATCAGCGCAGCACCGTAATTATTACACAGAGACTCTCTCTCAGCGCCGCTGATCGGCTGGTGATGATACTGAGAGAGGGACTTGGGAGTCAGGACTGCACTACCACCCCTGGTACAATCAAAAGTTAACTCATGCAGTTCATAAAAATTATGTCTAAAATAAAGTCCACACCCAGTGTCCACAAATGGCTCTAAGAGCTGCTAACGCATGGTATGAAAGGTATGGCTGGTGGCTGCTGCTCGCTCTCCTCCAGGGCAGGTACCGCTGGTGGGTACTCCTGGCAGGTACTGCTAGCTGGTACTGCTGGCTGCTGGTGCTGCTGGCGGCAACTGCTGGTTAGGAATGCTGCCTGCTGGTACTGCTGGCGGGTACTACTAGTGGGTACTGCAGGTGGGTACTTCTGACAGGTACTGCTGGCTGCTGTCCAAGATTGCAGGTTCCTGATCCGCCATCCCCGAGCATCAGTGTGAAAAGTGCCAGTGCTGGAGAAAGCATGCAGCTGAAGAAGAGAGCAGAGCCAATGTTTCCTGTATCACGCTTGCTCCTGTCACAGGTGGAGTACATTTGGTATCACTCCGCCTGTGACAGGAGCCAGCGCTATACAGGAAGCATCAGCTCTGCTTCCTCTAGTGCCGCCTCCGTTCTTCACACTGATGCTCGGTAATGTCGGGTCATGAACCCACATTATGGGCTTGCTGACCCGCCCTCCCAGAGCAAGAGGTCCTGATCTCTTTACTGTGTATACAATACTGCAAATTTCATAGTCCTGACCTCTGTACTGTATAAGCTATGTTGAATGTTACAGAGTCTGGACCTCTGCACTGTAAATACTAGGATGCACATTACACAGTCCTGACCTTTCCACTGTATACACTATGTCATACATTACACAGTCCTGATCTTTACACTGTATGCACTATGTTGCACATTACACAGTCCTGAACTCTGTACTCTATACACTATGCTGTACATTTTGCAGTTCTGACTTCTGCACTGTGTGCCCATGAAACAATGACAAACTTTGCTCTCATAATTTCCATAGGCAACACTTTAAAAGCCCTTACACTTCATCAATTTGGAGCTAAAGCGGCGTTCCACCCAAAAATTTTACTTCTGCTTTAAGTGCAGGTGACCACCTGACATGCCACATTTGGCATGTCATTTATTTGGGGGAGGAGCGGGTACCCTGTTTTTACAGGCACCCAGCTCCCACTTCCTCCCCTGACTCTGCGGTGCCGGAAGGATGTTCACCTCTCCCCCTCCCTCCCTGCAATCTTCTGGGACAGGTCAAATCAGATGACTACCCGGCCATTCACAGCATGCATCGCGGCTCGCATATATGCACAGTGCGCGCCTGCCTGTGAAGCCACACATGCTGGCGCCACTGAGAGGAGGGGGAGAGGAGCGGGGCTTCATACGCCCACATTGCTGGACCATGGAACAGGTGAGTTTCTGATTATTAAAAGTCAGCAGCTACAATTTTTGTAGCTGCTGACTTTTAAATGGGTGTAACTCCGCTTTAACTGTGAAGAATGGCCAAATAATGATTGCTCTCACTCCGGTGTGCACTGCAATACTGTATGTGTAGTGAAAATTACATTTTTACATATAGGCTTCACTGAAATGTTTGCTTACATATGTATGTGGGGGGCAGGTCCAACATTGTGTTGTTGTTTTTTGGGGGGCGGGAGATTTTGAATTTAACTTTATTGCTTTCACATAGGGGAAAACTGTTAAGCACACCCCATAACATATGTCAGTGGCAATAAGAGGTTTAAAACGTTGGCCACTATAAATTATTTTTCCACCCACTGACACCAGTTCTAGATCTACAGTTTTGTATTTAGGTTCCCCTGAAATGTCTGCCATCACACCAGCTCTAGAACTGATTTTTGCACTTGCTGAACAGCAGTCTAAAGAAGCCTGGTTTCGACCATTGAACTCAATATTTCATTTTCCGATGAAGCATTTCTCATTATGTTGTGTTTTCTTTTATTATACCACAGGATTCAGGGTTGGGGACTTTGTTCTCACACTTATACTTTCGGCACCAGCATGCCAACCCCCCGAAAAATGTTTGGAGCCACCTTTTTTTCATAGTAACATAAACCATACAAGTTTTCATAACAGGTACAATCTTAGGCCGCGTACACACGGGCGGACTATCCGTCCAAAGTCCGTCAGACAATCCGACAGACAGTCCGTCCTACTTTTGAATGAACGGACTTGACCACACACGACGAACAGACAGTCCGCTGAAAGCTTGCGCGATGACGTGTACGGCACGTACGACGGGACTAGAAATACGACGTCCAATACACTGCAATGCAACCTTCGGCCGTGTAAATCCTTTCTGAGCATGCGCCATACTTAGTCCGTCGAACTAGCCTACTCACGAGCGGACTGTCCGCTGAAACCAAGTTTGGACGGACAATATTACGGAAATTCCGAAAGACTTAGTCCGCCAGACTGTCCGCTGAAAAAGTCCGCTGAAGCCCACACACGAGTGGATTGTCCGTCAGACAGTCCGCCCGTGTGTACGCGGCCTAAGAATACAAAACTACCGTGTCTAGATGTTTGTGATATGAATATATTCTACTATATTGTATGCACAAAAAGGAGGAATTTAGTTTTTAACTACTGTATACTGCCTCTCTCCTATGCTCTCTAACCCAAGAAACAGCTACGTGACAACTGTACTTTTTTTTCTTTTTTTCTAGAGAAGACTGTGATAACAGCAAGAAAAAAAATGCTGCATCATGTCTTCTACATCCCTTTCCCTCTATACTTTCTAAATATTCTGATTACTGCAAAAGCATTCACAGCTCCACATAAAGTAAAATAATATAAACTGATAGTGAAAAACAGCTTTTTGGTTGTCACCAAAACAATACTATCTTTCAATTAGGAATCAAGTCCTATCAATGGTAAAACCAATAAAACCAAAAAAGTGTGCAAAACCAGGTGAAAACCACTCTGTGATTGAATATACCTATGCATAACTGCTCTGTGTACATCAATAAAAATATATATATTTTTAATCACTGATTACACCAATATAAAGTACAATCCAGGGGCAGATCCAGAGTCTAGTCTCGGGAGGGGCACTGCCAGAAAATTAGGTGTTGCTTACTTAAAAATCACAGATCACCGCCATTACTAGTAAAAAATAAATAAATAAATAAAAATGCCGTAAATCTATCCCCTGTTTTGTAGATGCCCTAACTTTTGTGCAAACTAATCAATATACGCTTATTTGTGGGAAAAAAAGGACATTGATTTTATTTGGGTACAGGGTCACACAACCGCACAATTGTCAGTTAAAGTAACGCAGCGCAGTATCGCAAAAAATGGCCTCTTCATGAAAGGGGGGTAAACTTTCGGAGCTGAAGGGGTTAACATTGAACAAGTTTTAAGGGCATTTTTTTCATACATAATGACAGTTATGGCACACATCTATTTTGCAATTTGACACATTAATTTATTCTTTTACCCACTTTTAGTAAAATATTTTGGTGCTCTGGACCTCTGGTGGGGGGAGGGGCTCCCATGCAGGTCGCTGGAGCAATGAGATGAGTGGGATCCGGTATTTGCCCTACTCTGTCCGCACTCCATAGGCAGCATTAGATGTCCTGGGTTCATGCCGCTCTGCACTGCAGTGTGGAGGAGATGGAGGGAGGAGGTGGGTGGAGCCAGCACCCACTCAGAGGCGGAGGGCTACAGTATGGGCTGTGGAAAACATGGAGGGAGGAGGAGCCGAGGGGGTGGAGCCAACACTCTCACTCAGGGGTGGAGTCAGTGGGAAGAAGACTCTGCTCTGAATGCTGGGGCTCTCTCTCGCTTTCCTCATCAGCTGTGGCAACGTGACTAAATGACATCACTGGTTGCTAGGTGCTAGCAACCAGTGCACGGAATACAGACAGAGGCCAAGCCAGTGGCGTGGCTCCACCCACCTCCTCAGTGCGGCGCCGTAATTATTACACAGAGACTCTCTCTGATACTGAAAGAGAGAGACTCGGGAGTCAGGACTGCACTGCAGTCAGTGATATTTTGGGGGGGGGGGGCAATTGCCCTCCCCCCCCTGGATTCGCTCCTGGTAAAATCAAAAGTTAACACATACAGTTCATAAAAATTATGTCTAAAATAAAGTCCACAAATAGCCCTAAGAGTTGCTAACACATGGTATGAAATTGGTATGGTGAAATTAGACATTCAGTGCTCTCAACTTTCCTGATCACCATAAATGCCAACTTTTTAGTAGAAATATACAGTATGATCTCTGCATCATAAGCTCAAATGCCCTTGTGAAAAGGATTAAACCCCACTGGACACTGTCAGGAACGTACCAGTGCTGATCAGGGGCACACGAATGTGGGCATGTGCACGCGGGCCTCTTCCCGAGTTGTGCAGCAGTGTTCGCCCACCAGTATGCACCTACGGGCTCTCCGTGCGGGTGCGCAATAGGGGTGCGTGCAAGCGAAGCGGGTGCACGCATCAGCGCTAGCGCTGTTTGGCGCCAAGGAACCTTCAAAGTGCCTCAGTGACACTTGTGTGGCACTGTTTTGTCTGCAGCTCTGTACTTGTGTTACCTGAACCTGCCTTGCTGATTGTTACCGACCCAGCTCCGTCTGACTTCTCTGTCTTCTCCAACCCACCCCGGCCTACTTGACTCTGCCTGTCTCTGCTGTGAACCATTGCCGACTTCTGCCTGCCTTGCTGACTGTGCTGTTGTCTGGTGCTCTCACCCGCCTGATCTCCTGCCAACTGACCTTGCTGCTGCCTGCTGTGTTTCTCCTGCCTATTGCCTGCCGACCCGCACTGTCTGACCCTGCCTTTTGCCTACTGCCTTGTGTTGTGGTGTTCCTGCATCTCCTGCCACTCAGCTCGCTGATTGCTCCTGCCTGCTGTCATCTGCAGTCCAGCCATTCCTGGAGGATCTCCATACCATTCTTGTGCAACTACCGCTGCAACTACCGCTGCAACTACCATCAGGCACTCCTACCCACTGTGCTCACGAGACCACTGTCCCCATTCCAGTGGCTCCTGAACCAGCGTTGTAAGAGGGGTGTTCTCCTACAAGTCGGGCTCTACTATCAGGTACCTAACAAACACACTGTATGTTTCTATGTAATTCTCCTTCTGTAATACAGCCAATATACAAAAAACGCACAGCTTTCAGGTGTTATAGGAGAAAAAGAAGACCAACATAGAGTAATAATGCTAAAACATAATTTAGCACTTGTGTGTTGAAGTCAAACATTTGGTGCTCACAACTCTCCAAACCACCAAAAGTGCCAGCTTCTTACCAGAAATATATGATCTTTATATTTAATAAAATGAGAAATAATCAAATATGATTGATACCTCTGCCCTAGCGCTCATGAAATCACCAAAATATTTAAGAAATATATAAGCAGCCACTATAATAATAACAATAATCTCAAAATATGGTACAGTGAATACACCACTGATGTTAGAGTATTCACTGTAGCATATTTTGATATGATCTTTATCAGGGCCGTCTTTAGGGCAGGGCAAAAGGGGCAGCTGCCCTGGGCTCTGTCATTGTTGTGGGGCCCAAAACAGCTGCCTTATACTTGCCAACTATCCTGGTTTAAATTCCCTTGTCCCTTGAAGTTTTAGTCTGTGCTGTGTCCTGATATCTCAGTGTGAAGTTCTAGTACTAATGCTGCCCAGCTCTACCCTATTGTCGTGTACATATGACTCATCTGCAGACCCTGTGTTTACATGTAAATAACCGTCATTCATATGTAAATAGCAGTGGTAATACTAAGCAAATAGCTGCGGCCGGCAGCATTGATATGTAAATAAAGGCGGCATTCATATGTATATCATGCTCCCCTGCAGTGAGGAGATGATGTGCTGTAACCTCTAACAACTAATCAGTAAGCTGTAATATGTGCTGTAACCTCTAGAAACCAGTCAGTAAGCAGTAATGAAATGCTATAACTCCTGGCAACCAATCGGATTTGCTGCCTGATCTGATACAGTAAACTGATTTTAAATCTAGCTGCTATTTATTGTATGTCTCAGAGCAGGTGGAGAGTGAAATTTGCACGGGGGGGCCCAAGAAAATTTTTGCCCAGGGTCCAATCAATATTAAAGACGGCCCTGATCCCTAGCCCCCTAGATTTAGCGTGACGGCAAACATTGTTTGAAGACCCTTGACCCACATTTTATCTCAAACATACTCCCTGTTAAACACTCCAAAAGAACAACCACATTTACTCTGTCTGACAAGATGGGAGAGAGACTTGGACTATACGTTCTCAGCAGCACAAAAACAACTTATTATCACTCCCGCCCTCAAATCCTCGAGACCGCTGTACGAGAATCCAAGAGACAAATTTTAGGCTGCTCACCTGTCGGTATCTGACACCTTCCAAACTACAGAGATGCTTCCCCTCGACCTCGAGCCGGTGTTGGCACTGTGCTGAGGAGGAGGGGACGCTGATCCATATCTTCTGGTCTTGTCCTAGGCTAAAGTATTTTTGGGGAGAAGTCCGCCGTATAATGCAAAAGTTTATGGAACACGCCATCTCAGATGATGCTGCATTCTTCCTACTACACCACTCAAAAATCCCTACCAAAACATATAGAAAGTCGCTCTTACATCATTTACTCAACGCAGCAAAAGCATGTATTTCCCTCCACTGGAAACAAACCCCCCCCCCCCCCCCCCGACCATTGTGCAATGGTTGAGGAAAGTGGAGGAGGTGAGGAGAATGGAGGACCTGGTCCTCACCGAACAACACAAGCAAGAGGCTCATAAGCAGACCTGGGATAGATGGAAAATCTTCATCTACTCAGATGAAGGGCAGCGCCTGCTGGGGTCATAACCTGCCCCTATCCCTCTAGAGTGTTAATGATAAATGGCTACCGCTATGTCCTCGCTTTTTCCTTCCCTTTTCTCCCCCCCTATCTTTTCCTTCCCCTACGTACCCTCATCCATGGGAACTTCAGTTTCCTTCCTTTAAGAAAAGTGGTAAAAGCAGGTGGGGAGAGCCCCGACATTGTAACACCCAAGCAAACACTGCTGCCGACAAATATGATTTTATTTGGAGACAAACGTTTGATCCGCTACTCCACACTATATTACGTACCGTAAATTGTTGTGAATGTTTTCAACCTCTGTATATTCTATGAACCCAGGGTGATATGTATGTATATGTTTGTACTGTGGTATCGTCACCCCTGCTTGGAGTTGAATAAAAATTTATATTTGAAAAAAAAACTCTAGGACACACATCTCACCTCTGAAATAAAAGGAAGAAAAGCAACATAGGGTAATAAAGCTAAAACACTTCTTTATTAGGTAAGAAAAGGTATTCTCAAGTTTAAAATGTAAAACCCCAGACCATGGCGAAGGGGGGGGGGGGGGGGGGTTCGACTGGTAAGCCAGTCCTAGTTACAACTGGTAAAGTTGAGATTTCCCATTGCTTTGGGTAGATTTGCACTAATTTGTGTTGAAGAGAAGGAGAGGGATAGCTGTTCCTCTTGCACTGCCTTTGTGTGTGGTGGTGTCAATGGTGGCACATAACATTGTAGTTACAAACAGGAATGTGCAAGTAAAGGAGACTCCTGAGGGACTCCATAAATCCCAGCAGTCATCTTGCAGTGTGGCAGGAGAAAGTTTGAGACGAAAGTTCAGATGAGAAAAAAATGTAAAAAAAATCAGCAAATGCTGATATTATGATTATTATGCATTGAAAATATCAACATATATTTGAAAAAAGTATGTAAAAAACTATTACCTGTAGACTATTGTTGGATGTTTGGGAATTTTGTTTAAGAGTTTACAACAGAATATGATTTAGACTTGATATGAAGAGCCGGGTGGAGTTAACATGACACAGCAGAAACCATACTGGGTGTAACTTGGCAAACTTGACTATAAATCAGGGTTAAAATTGTGAAAGAGCAGAAGAGTTAAACTTCTCATTTGAATCCTCAGCAACAGCTAAACCTCACCACCACAATGGTTCACTGGACAGCTAATGAGAGAGCTGCTATCACCTCAACATGGGAAAAAGTCCACATTGAGAAGGATGGCGCTGAAACCCTGACCAGGTAAGCAAAATGTTTATCTTTTACTTTACTTTTACTTACTAATAAAACTGATGTAACATTAGGCACAGTCTTTCTATAGCTGTGATTATAAAATGTAGATATAGATGTAAAATGTCTTTCATACGTTTTGCACCTATTAGGCCTCATGCACATAGGACGTTTTGTTTTGCAAATTCTCCTAGAAACCTTTCCTCCTGGCAAAGAATTTCATCAGAAAATGCCTGACAAGGTGTGTTTACAGGCATCAAGCGCTTGGGTGTTCATTAATTTCATTGGCCAGATAATCATTTATTTTGGCCATTGAAATAAATTAACGCTCAAGCACTAAACACGCCTAGAGTTAGCATGCCTTTAGACATTTTTACATGAGTTTACAAGCTTCAAACATTTTTTCTGCCAAAATTGTTTTTTTTTCTTTGCCTCTAAATGCCCCTGCCACTAAATGCTGCTAAACGCCTATGTGCATGGACACTCATGGGGGGGGGGGGGGGGGGGGGTGCAGCTATGCATGGTAGCCAATCAGCTTCTAACTTCAACTTGTTCAATTAGGCTTTGACAATAAAACCTGCAAGCTGATTGGTTTCTATGCACAGTTGCACCAGATTTTGCACTCTCCAGTTTTAGTAAATCAACCCCTAAAGGCTAAAATGCAGGGGAATTTAGAGGCAGGAAAAAATAAAAATCCAGATGCCCCTAGAAGCAGCTAGCCTAGACCACCTCATCGTGGGTATAAGTCAGCACTGAGAATGATGGCGCTGAAGCCCTTACCAGGTCAGTAACATGTTTATCTTTAACCTGATGTAACATTAAGAATCATTCTTTCAATTGCTGTAAAAAAAATGTAACTAAACTCTTTAAACACAGCTGTAACATTTCTTTCATACATTTTGCATACACAAAGCTCTGATCTTTGTAACATATTGCTATATCGGAGCATCAAATAATTACAAACATTGTGGCTAATAAATAATTGATGAACATGCCACTAATAAACCGATCATTTACCTACCATTTAGGCTATTTCTCGTGTACCCCTGGACCCAGAGGTATTTCAGCAGCTTTGGAAACTTGTCCAGTGTTGATGCCATCTCTAGTAATGCCAAAGTCCGCGCTCATGGCAAGAAGGTGCTCGGAGCTGTTGGCAAAGCTATTCAGCATCTGGATGATGTGAAAGGAACTCTGGCTAATCTCAGCAAAGAGCATGCTGCTGACCTCCATGTGGATCCTGAGAACTTTAAGGTATGTTTATTGCAATGCTGTTATAGCAGAAATTACAGGTTTAATATTTTTCCTATCAAAAATATCTAAATTTAGGAGTAGAGACATTTATAGATCCAAAGTATAGAGTATCCACAGTCAAACAAACCAAATGATTTATTATATTGTGATAATTTTAAGCATACTGGAAAGTCACAAGACCATTTTTTCCCCTAAAACTGTTTAGTTAAGTAAAACATTTTAAAACATTTCTTTATACACATCTTTAACTTTAATATTTATTTGCATGGGTGTTACATGTTCCAGCACATTTATTTCTATATAATTTCAACATACAGGATATATGTCTATGTAATGGTGATATTTACTATAGATGGATTTGTGTATGTGTATGTGAATTATTGGTATTGGTGCTGGAAAGAAACACAAAGATGTACATACGTGCATGAAAATGTTTCTACTCAAATGAAATATAATTTTATAATGTTATATGGAATAAAATAATTTTATTTAGAAAAGATAAATGAGGTGACTTTCCAGTGTCCTTAAATATCCCAAAACAATTATCAAGAAGTAGCAAATTCATTTTTTTTTTACTTTAACCAACACATTAAAACCCAGAAATTATGTAAATAACTGTATAAAAATTGTAATAAATTACTAAGTGTCTGACCAACAAAGCGGTGTTTATTATTAAACATGCAGTCAGACTAAGAAAAGTATAGGAATAATACATTTATCTTACTATGTTTCCCATTCTGTCATGAATAATAGATAATTGTTTTTGGTAAACTGTTCCTTTTCAAGAGATCTGCACAAATGGTGTTAAGTAGGTTATGTTATTGGTAACTTATGGACTATGTTGAAAAATAGGGTATGATAGAATTACTAGAAGAACTTTAGTAATGGCTTTTTCTGTTTCCACAGCGTCTTACCCAAGTGCTGTTGATTGTCTTGGCAACCAGGCTGGGAGTTGCCTTCACCCCTCAAGTCGCGGCTGCCTGGCAGAAATTCAGCAACGTCTTGGTGGCCGCTCTGAGCCATGGATACCACTAAATCCTCAAAAATACAGAGACTTAACGTCATTATTGCCAGCAAATGCTTCTGTGATTTGTTAATTTTCAATAAAACTTTAAATTCATAATTCAAATGTTTTTTTCTTTATATAATATTGATATTTTATTATCAGCACATGCCATATCTTTTACCAAGAGTCTGTGGAAATCATTGGTTATTAAAAAAAAAACAAATAATTCATGTTTATCTTTAATATAATACAATAGTTTAAAAATCCCATGGAAAGGCTGTGGGGTAACCTAAAGTACAACACATACAAAAAATATCTATAGGCTGAAATTGTTATACATAGAGGATTCGGCCAAAACGCCCTCTAAGCACTACACTGCTAGCATGTATTGTGTTTCACAAAAATGAACTTTGACTTTTTAAACTATTTGTGTAACAAAGACAAAAAAAAATGGAAATCATTATGAGTGTGGAAAAATAAATTTATTATAATGCTTTGCTCATGTACACTAGCCTACACTGGTAGATCCTAAACTTGATTTCCACTACCTGTATCGCCCCTCACCCCCAATATACTGACCTGTGTCCTCACTCATTCCAGCACTGTGCCCATCTGTAGCAACTTTCCCAACTCTCGTAGGTTTTGTAGAGGCAGCAGGAGTATTGTCTCCTTCTGCTATCAGCCAAATACTGTGACGAGTGGGTGTGGGGCAAAGCTGTGCTGTCTTTGTCTACTGACATGGGCAACATGGCTCAGGATCGAGCCCGCAGGTGTGCCACCATAGAGGGTGGCTTACTATGATGGCAGGCGGAGAAGAAGAGGAGCCAGGAGTGCTGTGGCAGGCCCCAAAAGAGGAGGATCTGGGCCACTTTGAGCAATTTGTTAGCACAGAGCAGGTAGAGATATACCATGTTTGTTATTTTAAAAAGAAAAACTATTTAGACTTTACAAACACTTTAATGATCCCATCATATTTCGGGAGATATCAGTATAGGGTATTCCTAAGGATACACACACTCTTTTTGCACTATTATATCAGTAGCACATCATGTAATATATAGTGTGTTTTTGTGAGGATATGATATAATATATTGCATGTATTCCTAAGCATATGTTATGATATACTATCTGTGTTAGAGAGAGTTTTTTTTTTCTTTTAATATAATATACTGATTAGTTAGTATATCATGTCATATGATTCAAACATAAGGCTTTCTTCATTCATGCGTGATACATTGGGGTGCTTTATTGCAAGCATGTTAACTAATGGTATTTTGCACATTAACCCGATTCCTCATTATTATTTAGTGGTCTGCCAAACAGAGTTATAACTACAGATCACGGGGCCGCATTGCAAAAGTTTGATGGGGCCCCCCGGTTAGATTGTAGTAGATGTCCTAAATGCAATAATTCTAAACTACTAAGACAGTAAGACAAAATAAATAAAGCAGAGGGGTCTGTGACTAGCAATCCTGATGACAGCCATCAGAAATTTTGGGGCCCCTTACACAGCTTTAGGCCTGGGCCCCCGGGGCCTGACCACCAACATTCCTCAGGGCCCGCCCACTGGCCGTCCCACCAAATCCGCCAACTGGCTATCCCCTAAGTCCTTTGGTGCACTCACTTTTATTTTAAAACAATTTTAATGCTGGATATAGATGGCAATGCATGGTGGAGAGGGATGGATGGATGGTGCTGGGCATGGATGGGAATGCATGGTGGAGAGGGATGGATGGTGCTGGGTGGGGATGGGGATGCATGGTGGAGAGGGATGGATAGTGCTGGGTGTGGATGTGGATGCATTGTGGAGAGGGATGGATGGATGGTGCTGGGTGGGGATGCATGGTGGAGAGGGATGGATGGTTCTGGGCATGGATGGGGATGCATTGTGGGGAGGGAGGGATGGATGGATGGTGCTGGACGTGGAAGGGGATGCATTGTGGAGAAGAATGGATGGATGGTCCTGGGTGGGGATGGGAATGCATGGTGGAGAGGGATGGATGGTGCTGGGTGTGGATGGGGATGCATTGTGGGGAGGGATGGATGGATGGTGCTGGGTGGGGATGGGGATGCATTGTGGAGAGGAATGGATGGATGGTGCAGGTTGGGGATGGGGATGCATGGTGGAGAGGCATGGATGGATGGTGCCGGACATAGATGGGGATGCATTGTGTACAGGGATGCATGGATGGTGCTGGGTGTGGATGGAGATGCATTGTGGAGAGGGATGGATGGTGGGGATGGGGATGCATGGTGGAGAGCGATGGATGGATGGTGCTGGGTGGGGATGGGGATGCATGGTGGAGAGCGATGGATGGATGGTGCTGGGTGGGGATGGGGGTGCATGGTGGAGAGGGATGGATGGATGGGTGGGTGGGGATGGGTGTGCATGGTGGAGAGGGATGGATGGTGCTGGGCGTGGATGGGGATGCATTGTTGGGAGGCATAGATGGATGGTGCTGGATGTGGATGCATTGTGGGGAGGAATGGATGGATGGTGCTGGGTGGGGATGGGGAGGCATTGTGGAGAGGAATGGATGGATGGTGCTGGGTGGGGATGGGGGTGCATGGTGGAGAGGGATGGATGGATGTTGCTGGGTGGGGATGGGGGTGCATGGTGGAGAGGGATGGATGGATGGTGCTGGACGTGGATAGGGATGCATGGTGGAGAGGGATGAATAGAGGGTGCTGGACGTGGATGGGGATGCATGGTGGAGAGGGATGGATGGATAGATGGTGCTGGGTGGGGATGGGGGGTGCATGGTGGAGAGGGATGAATGGATGGATGGTGGTGCATTGTGGAGAGGGATGGATAGATGGTGGAAATGAAGATGATTGAGTTGAATTGTGGAAAATTGATGAGGATGACTCTGGGTGGGGATGAGTTACATAATGAAGAGACTCTAAACAATGTAACTCATTTCCACCCAGAGTCATCCGCATCCATTTTCCACAATTCAGCTCAATCATGCCAGCTTGTTAGCACGTGGGGCACAGCAGCACACACACAGCTTTTGTAACTTACCCTCCATGCTGCTCTCAATACATGCGCCAGATGTAGGGCCACCACGCTGACGAGCTGACCACACCCCCTGACCTTCTCCCGGCCAATCACTGTGTAAACTAGCCCAGCAGCAGCAAGGCGGCTCCGCCTCAGCAGCTTCCCTGGGGGATAGGGATGGGAAGTCCAGATCTTTAAATGGGAGGGCCACCCTGAAAAACAAAAAAATGTTAAAAATTACAAAAAATCTAAAAAAAAAAAAATGAAAAAAATTAATTTTTTTTACTTACCAGAAATGCCTGTTGCTAGGCACTTTCTCCTAATCTTCCTCTTCCTCCTCCGCGGAGATCTTCTGTCTTCTCTCTTCGTCGCGGCGTCTTCTGGGTAATTAGTCGCGCTGTGTTCTGGGAACTGTGTGTTCCAGAACACAGCGCGTCCCATTCAGAAAGCGCTGCGGGACTCGCGCATGCGCAGTAGCTGCGGGACTCGCGCATGCGCAGTAGGAAACGGGCAGTGAAGCCATAAGGCTCCGCTGCCTGTTTCCCTTACAAGGGATGGCGGCGCCGGGACCCGAGAGCCGAGGGACGGGTCGGCCTCGGGCGGCCGACATCGCGAGCGCCCTGGACAGGTGAGTGTGTTTATTAAGTCAGCAGCTGCAGTGTTTGCAGCTGCTGACTTTTTTTTTTTTTTTTTATAACCGGCCCTCCGCTTTAAAGTGAATCGGTTCATTTCGAACTGCTCACTGAAATGAACCGATTCAATAAATCGATTCTTCGGTTCACTTGTTGAGTCTACTGACAAGCAAGTGAACTAAAGCTCTGATTCAATCATATTAAATGATTAGAATCAGAAGACTGATTTACACAGAAGGTTGGCAGGTCCTCCTGGGGACGTTTACTTTGATTTAGTTCATCGGCGCAGAGCACAAGTCTATTGTTGACAGATTAGCTCGGTGTCATGAATTTTGGTGATACACAAACAGCTGTGTTAGGCTGGGTTCACACTTGTGCGATGCGGGAACCCTGCGATTCCACTACGGGTTCCTGCATCGCACCCGACTCGCACAACAGTTCACAACGACATATGCAAACTGCTGGGGAGTGTCATACAATGTTAATGACACCCCCATTTCAGCTTGCATGTCGCACTGCAAAGTGTCAGTTTGGACATGAATCGGATCGCATGGGTGCCATGCGATTCGATTCTGGTGCAGACCAAAAAAAGGGTCCTGTGCGAGTTTAGTCGGAATGCAATACGATTTCAGCCATACTATCTGTATGGCTGAAATCGCATTGCATGGACATCGCGTGTGATTTACACTGCAGTGTAAATCGCATGCGATTTTGCACTATGCAGCAGTGTGAACTGGCCCTGAGCCTACGTTTCCGCAAATTTGATGGTTAGCAATGTTAACTGTGAAGTTGCCCCAGAATGCAGTTCACATGCACACAAACCCCGCTTTTCATTTAGGCTCTGTTCCCACTTGTGCAACTTGTCCTGCGACTTGGGACTGCAAAGTTGCATGACAAGAAGTACCTGATTTCCAATGAGTACCATTCATATCTGTGCGACTTCAAGTCACAGCAACTTCAAAGTAGTCCCTGCACTACTTTGGTCCCATTTTACTGTGACTTGAGGTCCATAAACCTCCAGAATACACAGGCATTGCTTCAAGTCGCAGCAGAATCGTGAAACTTTCAGGCTTTTCAGGCTAATGCAGCCTGAAAGTTGCACAATTCTGCTGCAATTTTGATGCGACTTTAAAGCAATGCCTGTGTATTCCGGAGGTCTATGGATCTCAAGTTGCATCAAAGTGGGACCAAAGTAGTGCAGGGACTACTTTGAAGTCACACAGATACGAATACTACTCATTGGAAATCATAGAGTACAAAGTCACAGGACAAGTTGCACAAGTGGAAATTGAGCCTAAATGAAAAGTGTGTTTTTGTGCATGTGAACTGCATTCTGATGGGCCAACTTCACAGTTAACATTGCTAGCCATCAGATTTTCCCGTAGCCTGCATGCGCAGGAATGATGATCAGATTTTACTACCACTACCATGGGCGAAGTACCCCTGGTAGTAAAATTCAATCGTTAAGGCTATTTTCACACTTGTGCGACTTGAAAGTCAAGTGCTTTTGCCATGATTTTTTCCACGACTTGAAGCAATGTCTGTGTAATCTTGAGGTCTTTGCCACAAGTCGCATCAAAGTCGGACAAAAGTAGTACAAAAACTACTTTGAAGTCGCACAGATATGAACTGAACTCGTTGGAAATCATGGGGTGTGACTTGTCATGTGACTTTGCAGTCTCAAGTCGCACAAGTGTGAAAGGGCCTTAGGCTGTCCGTACCACCTTATCACTGCTGCTACCTCATTGGTTTAGTGTATTGTTTTACTGGTGGTGACTCGTGATTCTTTCAGTGTACTGTGTTCTAAAAACTGATATGATTCTTTAACTCAGTAACTTGTATGATTCTTTAACTCGCTAACTTGTATGATTCTTTAACTCGGTGTACTGTGTACTCCTGACTCTTGTTTTAAGTTTGTATCCAGTTCCTGAGTGTCACTGTGCTTTGAGTCAGCTGGTTGGTTGCAGGGGGGGGCGGAGCTCTCTCACTCTAGGATCATATTACCAGGCCTGCTCTGCTATGTACTGAGTGCAGAGTGAACTGTTTCAAACGAATCAGTTCACTCAGATGAATCGATTCATCCAGTTCACTGAAAAGAATCGATTCAAAAGAACGATTCGTTCATGAACTGGACATCGCTACTGGGGGAGCCGAGCTAGTGCTGGTCGCTATCACCTGCCGAGGGGCTAGTTAGAAAGGGGGGGGTGCGAGCAGTGAAAGGAGGCTTCTTTATAGCGGCTGGGCGCTGCAGTTGATTGTAGGTAGAGCGGGCCCTGGCCAGCCGGGCCCCTTGGGATGCTTGGGCCCCTTACTTCAGTGCTGCCCATACCCCCCTGATGGCGGCCCTGATGACTCCTATGCTTGTGATATCTGGTGTTCTAGATAGCAGATGTCACAGTTTAACTTGCCTCAACGTCCTTCAACCCTGTGGATGTGCACTGAGAATCAGTTTATCACCATTATTGGTTGAACTAGATGGACTCGTGTTTTTCAACCAGACTAACTAATGTAACATCGTAACCATTATGATGCAACACAATGACTTAACCTACCTGGCGGTATGATTATTTCTGATTTTAGGTGCTGAAAGCGGTAGAATTATTTTGCATGGAAATTTGGCGTTTTATATTGTAGGCCTGCAATTCTTAGGAATACCTCTGTGTGGATCGAGCGGAGGACTGGTCGCACACAGCGCGGAGGACATCGCTGGATCCAGGGGACAAGGTAAGTAACTTCTCCCTATATCCAGTGAGTCTGGCTCGGGGTTACCGCTCGTGGTACTGAAATTGCAGCCCGAGCCAGACTCGGGATTACCGCTAGGGAGGTTTCATAGTTTTCATAGTTGCTAAGGTTGAATAAAGACACCAGTCCATCCAGTTCAACCTGAGTGAGTGTCTACAATTTTCCCTATCCCTGTACATTGCACACTCACATCGATCCTTACCCTCAAGGAGCCCATGATCCAAGGTTCCCATTCATATATTAGGGCCAATTTTGGGCAGAGGCCAATTAACCTACCTGCATGTCTTTGGATTGTGGGAGGAAGCCAGAGTACCCAGAGGAAACCCACACAGGCACAGGGAGAACATGCAAACTCCAGGCAGGTAGTGTCGTGGTTGGGATTCGAACCAGCGACCCTTCTTACTGCTAGGTGAGAGTGCTACCCCCTACACCACTGTGCCACCCACACAGGTTAAAGCCCATCTCTGAGCAACTAAAAAATGGATCCCTTGCATTGGGGCTGTGCAAGGGTTAATAGTTAGTTTTGTCTAAGAGAGAGAAGAAATGGCGTTACATACCTGATCCTCTGCTCCCCAGCAGATGGCCACCCCCCCCCCCACGCTCTGGTGGTGAACTGTCCCTCAGTCCAATGCAGAGCTATAGACCTTGCTTTGGTCCTGATGATGTCAGAACTCTTTTGTTCCCCTAGACCAAAATGAACAATTAACCCTTATAGTGATGCTGTGCCTCCACCTATCCAGCGATGTCCTGGCTACTGCAGCGCTCCTCGACTTTCAGCTCTTACGGGAGACACAGGATCTTGCTGTTGTCAGTTAAACTCCTATGAGGAGGGTGGGGGTGTGACTAACCTGCACTGTGTGTGTCTATGGCTCAGGAATGCACCCGCACTGCACTTGCTGAGGGAGTACTTGGAAAAAGAAGGAGCGGACATGACTGGCAGGGAAGTTAAAAAGAGGATGTAAGGGACCACTATATGCAATGCCATTTACAGTACAAAAAAAATGATTACTTAAACCCGCAAGTGTTTTTTTTTTTACCGCTACTATTCCTTTATACTGGCTTTGGAAATATACAGATGCAGCAATTTAGAAAAGAGATGGATGATTTAGCTCTGGGAAATACTTTTTGAAAGATAAATAGCGCCTTGAAAAATTATCCATACCCCTTTTCTAGATTTTGTCATGTTACAACCAAAAGCGTAAATTTATTTTATTAGGAATTTATGTGATAAACCAAAACACAGTAGCACATAATTGTGAAGTGGAAGGAAAATGATAAAATGGTTTTTAAAAGTTTTTACAAATAAATATCTGAAAAGTGTGGCGTGCATTTGTATTCAGCCCCCTTTACTTTGATACCCCTAACTAAAATATAATGAAACCTAATGCCTTCAGAAGTCACATAAGTAGTAATTTAATCTCAGTAAAAATAAAGCTGTTATATGAAGCCCTCAGAGGTTTATTAGAGAACCTTAGTGAATAAACAGCATTATGAAGACCAGAGAACACACCAGACAGGTCAGGGATAAAGTTGTGGAGAAGTTTAAAGCAATAGATATATCTCAACTTTGAACATCTCACGGAGCACTGTTCAATCCATCATCTGAAAATGAAAAGAGTATGGTCCAACTACAAACCTACAAAGATATGGCCGTCCACCTAAACTGACAGGTCAGGCAGAGAGAGCATTAATCAGAAAAGCAGCCAAGTGGCCAATGGTAACCATGGAGGAGCTGCAGAGAACCACAGCTCAGGTGGAAGGATCTGTCAACAGTCGTGTACTCCACAAATCTGGCATTTATGGAAGAGTGGCAAGAAGAAAGCCATTACTGAAAGAAAGCCATAAGAAGTCCAAATTGCAGTTTACGAGAAGCCATGTGGGGGACACAGCAATCATGGGGAAGAAGGTGTCAGTTGAGGCCAAAATTTAACTTTTTGACCAAAAAGCAATATGCTATGTGGCGGAAAACTAACACTGCACATCATCCTGAACACCCCACCGTGAAACATGGTGGTGGCAGCATCATATTGTGGGTATGCTTTTCTTCAGCAGGGACAGGGAAGCTGGTCAGAATTGATGGTAAGATGAACGGAGCCAAATACAGGGCAATCTTAGAAGAAAACCTGTTAGAGTCTGCAAAGACTTGAGACTGGGGTGGAGGTTCACCTTCCAGCAGGGCAACCATAACCATACACCCAGAGCTACAATGGAATGGTTTATATCAAAGCATATTCATGTCAAATTCAATCCAGTCAAAGTCCAGACCTAAATCCGATTGAGAATCTGTGGTAAGACTTGAAAATTCCCGTTCACAGACGCTGTTCCATCCAATCTGACATAGCTTGTGCTATTTTGCAAAGAATGGGAAAAAATGTCACTCTAGATGTGCAAAGCTGGTAGAGACACCCCCAAAAAGACTTGCAGCTGTAATTGCAGTGAAAGGTGATTCTACAAAGTATTGACTCGGGGGGGGGGGGGGGGCTCAATACAAATGCCCATCACACTTTTCACATATTTATTTGTAAAACATAAAAAAAAAAAACATTTATAATTTTCCTTCCACGTCACAATTATGTGCTACTTTGTGTTGGTCTATCACATAAAATCCTAATAAAATACATTTACATTTTTGATTGTAACATTGACAACATGTGGAAAATGTTGAGGGGTATGAATACTTTTTCAAGGCACTGTATATACAACTTTATAGATTAGACCAAAATGAAGGACAAATGAGGAGGAACTAGGGTCTTTGTTCCAAATCAGAGACAGTCCCTCAAAATCAGGGACAGCTGCGAGCTATGGAATTCCATGGAATCATTTATAATACAGAGCATACAGCACAGTGTATAGAATGGGCTGGTGTGGATTAGAGAGAGAATACAATGTGTATTGTAAAACAGGTCAATGCAGACTAACAAACAGTTCAGTACACAGCGTTGGGTTGTGTGGAATATTAAACATACACAGTGTAGAAAACAGATGTACATAGAGCATAGTGGTGATTAGGGATGGGCCCAGGTGTTCCTTTTTCTGCGTCAGCAGTGGTTTCCTTTTTTTAATTGTATTTTTTGGCACAGCAGCACAAAGAATATTTAGGACATAATTGCTATCCCCCCTTCTGCATCGCAGGTATTCCTCTTTTTGCAGTAGCAAAAAAAAAATTCTCCATAATTTCTGTTCCTTTTTCTGAGTTACAGGTGGTCTTCCTTCTGTCACCACAGTTTTTGTTTTGTTTTTTACATTTATTTTACTTTAGTTTTTTGCAGCTGCAGCTGTAAAAAAAAATCTGCACCCTTATATTCTTTATAAAAAAAACGAAAATACAACAGTTTATAGTGCAACAAGCACAGAAATATTGCACCCAAGCACCATATTCCTATCCCACACTCTATAATAAAAAGTTATTAAAATCCTCCTCAAAAAATAAAAAACAATAATAAAACATAGTGCAACAAGCAAAAAAAATATTGCACCCAAGCACCATATTTCAATCCCACACTCTGTAGTAAAAAGTTATAAAAATCCCCCAAAAAAATTCCCATCATGTCCACAAGGCCAACAAGGAGAGGCAGACGCTCACAGGCCACTAAAAGAGGGCAAGCAGCCTCTGTGTCCACAATTAAAAGCAGTGGTTCACAGACATGCATCCTCTGCATGTGGGGCATGCTTATCCTTTTTTTTCACTGCTGGCCATGTTATTGAGCCACAACATGGAGAAGAGTTGGTGGAGTGGATAACTCCTAATCCTCTGTCACCCAGGCTCATACTAGTTTGCCTTCCCCCACAGCTGATAAAGCATCTTATTCTGCAGGCTCCTTGTCCACAGCTACTCCTTCTGTAGTCCCACCATCATGCATGGAGGAGTCACCTAAATGATTTGATCATAGTATAAAAAAATTCTGCTGGAGGATGCGCAGCAATTTGAATGTTCCGATGTTGGTTCCCAAGTTAAGAAAGGGAGTAACGTGAACCTAGAGAGAGGTGATGCCAATGACAGACAAGAAACTAGCAGTCATGTTCCCCAGCTGCAGCATACTGCCAAGTTTGCTCCAGTGCTGAGGAGGGAGGTCACTGACTGTACTTGGGTGCCTGAGAGAACAGAGGAGGAAAGTGAGGAGGATGATGCACAACTCCAAAGAGGCAGGATGTCTTCCAGGGGCCGGCCTAAAGGTAGCCACCCTATTGCGTCACACCGCAGACCTCCACAGGTGCAGGGTGCTGCTGACTTCCCACTGCCTTCCAAAAGTTCACTGGTGTGGGTTTTTTCCAACACATGTGCAGCAGACCACATTTTTGCTGTTTGTAATCTCCATCTGAAGCAGATTAAGCATGGCCAGAACACCAGCTGCTTGACAAGACATATGACGACCTGCCATGCAGTCCGTTGGCAGCAGCCTCTGAAAGACCTACATCATAAAAAATGCAGAATTCTCTTTGCTGCTCATCTTGGATCTCTATCCCTACTAGACATCAAGTCTTCACAAAAACCTCCACTGAGAGGAATAATGGTATAGAAATGGGCGCCACAAGTACTTGCACCCAATCTGCTAGCAGTACACCACCTGTTGATTTCACCAGGCCAATTTTGCTACCCCGGTTGCTGAACCGTAAAAAAATACTCTCCTAGCCATCCACATGCTCAGCTTCTAAATGCTAGCTTTGACAAATTGCTAGCACTACTGCCGTCTTTTCATCGGGTAGACTCCCCCCTTTCATGAGTTTGTGGAATGTGCTGTACCACAGTGGTAGGTTCCAAAAAGAAGTTTATTTTCACATAAGGCCATTCCAGCTCTGTACCATCATGTGGAAGGGACTGTTTGGCCTTGTTGGACAGGGTTCACATTACTGCTGACTCGTGGTCCAGCAGGCATGGTCAGGGATGTTGCATTTCCTTCACGGCGCATTTTGGCAACTCTGCTGGCACCTGGATGCAGGTCAGGGCAGGGTTCAGTGCTGGTGCTTGTTCCATCCCCATGCCTGGTGGTTCTGCCGCATATGTCTGATCTACCCCCTCCTCTTTTTCTGCCTCTATGGCATCTTCTGCTGAATTGTCCTCTGAGCCATCAGTCAGTGTTCAATAAGCATTAAAGGTGCTACCCAAGCAGGCTAAAAGATGCCATGTGGTGCTTCAGTTGGCCTGTTTAGGGGACAGGAGCCACATCGGGGCAGAGATTCTGTCAGCTCTGCAGGGGTAGGCTCAGAGGTGGTTGATGCCACAGCAGCTTGAGCCAGGAATGGCTGTATGTGACAATGGCACCAACCGTCCCTCCGCCCTCTGACAGGAACACTTGACACATGTTCCATGCTTGGCTCATATCCTGAATTTGGTGGTGCAGCATTTCTTGAACAGGTACCCAGGCTTACAAGATCTTCTGAGGCAGGCCAGAAAAGTCTGTGGCCATTTCTGGCGGTCATACATGCCTACCAGGTGGAACTCAACATTGGCAATGTTGCAGCGGCTGCACATGCAACAGGGCCATCAATGAGTATTTGTGTGAGTATGGCACAAGGAGCTTGGCTTATTTTCGCTATGCCAGTGGCTGTTGATAAAGGATGCATGCACTGTTCTGTCACCATTTAAGGAGGCCACAAGGATGGTGAGCCGCGAATGCATGCATTATTGACACTATCACTCTTGTCTTCCTGCAAGAGCACATGCTTCATGGAATCATGGACAGGGCACTTGAGGCAGAAAAGCGGGAGGAAAAGGAGGACTTCCTTTTCTCCCAAGGCCCCTTTTATGCACATACCATTCCTGCGGGGGGCCGCCAAACACACAGGAGGAAGAGGATTGAGTCAGCATGGATGTAGAGGATAACATACAGCTGTCTTCAAGGGATGGATTTCAGTCCCCAGAAGATGTACGAGACTGGCAAGAGGTAGTTCGTTACAATGTCATCCTTAGTGACCCAGAGGACTCGGAATCTCATGCCTCCTCAAACTTATGCTGCATGGGCTCCCTGATTCTGCAAAGCTTGCGAAAGGATCCGAGGATTTGTGGTGTCAATGAGAGTGATCGTTACTGGCTGGCAACCCTTCTTGGTTCACGTTACAAAGGTAAAGTTGTCAAGCTCATCCTGCCTTTGTAGAGGGGGCCGAGGAAGAAAAATCTTCAGGACGCCTTGAAGAAAAATTTGTGTAACACCTTTCCAGACACTGAGAGGTTACCATTTCCTGGAAATGTGTTTCTGAGGCTTTGTTCCGTCAGAAGAAGAGCAGTAGAGAAGACGACCAGCTAAACAATTCTTTAGTCCTAAACGCCCAGGGCTGTTCATTTTAAGCAACCATAGGCAGTGTCTGCATCATACGGTGCAGGATTATCCATGGACAAGAGCAGACTTGGAGAACTTTCCAACTGAGCATCCACTGAGTTGCTGGGTCTTGAGGATGGACCACTGGCCAGAACTTTCTCAATATGCAATCAAGCTACTGGCTTGTCCTGCATCAAGCCTGCTTTCTGAATGGACAATCAGTGCTGCTGGAGGTTTTGTGACAGATAAAAGAGTGTGTCTGTCCACAGACTTCGCGGACCAGCTGACATTTATTAAAATGAATCAGTCCCGGATAAACAGCAGCTACCAAGCACCTGATGCTGATATAACTGATTGAATTTGCTAGGGATCTGGGATCCCTTGAAGACTGCCTATGCTGCCTATCTTATTCCTGGATCTTGATTATGCTAGCTTTCAACAAATTTTACAGTTACGGTGTTAAGGCACCACCAACACTCAAGGCCCAATTTTCTGCACCTGTTTGCATGTCATTTCATTTTTTTTCGAATTTTTAACAGCAGGGCCTATTCCTTTGCCCATCAAGAATAACTGTGAGGGGTTACAGTGTTCAGGCACCACCAACACCTAAGGCCCAATTTTTTTGCCCCTGTTTGAGAGGTCCATGTAATTTAAATTTTTATTCCATTTTTTTCACATTTTTAACAGCAGGGCACATTCCGGCACCCAGCAAGAGTAACTGTGAGGGTTTACAGTGTTCAGGCACCACCAACACCCAAGGCTCAATTTTTCTGCACCTGTTTGACAGGTACACGTAATTATTATTATTTTTTTTAATTTTTAACAGCAGGGCCCATTCCTGCACCTAACAAAAATAACTGTGAGGGTTTACAGTGTTCAGACACCACTAACACCCAAGGCATAATTTTTCTGCACCTGTTTTTCTTTACCTGAGTACCTAACTGCAGCCCATCAGTGTACCTAAGTACCTATCTGTAGCCCATCAGAGTACCTGTGTACCTATCTGTAGCCCATCAGAGTACCTGAGTACTCAACGTCAACATCAAATGCCAGTGTGGCAGAGAAGAAAAAGAAAATCATTAAATTCATGTAAGTTCTGTTAACATTTTTTTTTTTTTTTTTTAGTATGCTGCGGGAGGTGCTGCACCTCTCGCAGCATACTGCTCAGATCTGTGAATCAAGGTTCTCTGTCACAACTTTAGCATTTGAGCCCAAATTGATTTTCTTTTGACTTCTGGTTTCCTTTGTTCTGGGGATCATTGTGTGCGTCCAGCTCTCCTGTAGGCCCCTTCCTCAGCTCCTGGGATGAACATTTTGAACAGCCACCAGTTCTCATGTTCACATGGTCTAGACTTATTTGACATACATTGGTGCACTCACCCCTGATAATGTGGTGGGAACCTACGAAATGTGCGTCAAGCTAATTTTGATGTACCATTTCCCTTTTAGATGGTTTTATTTTCATCCACTCCCAAGCTACGCGCCATGTGGCTTTTCAAGCGATTATTTACTATGGACTATTGTCTGATACCTCAATATGTCATCTTCAAGTTGCTATGATTGTTATTATGAATATCTGGTCAATAATATGTGATTATTATGCCTATTTACCATGTATGTACTCATATTGTCATGTCATGTTTTTTTAAGGATTAAAACATGTCTTGTTACATTGTCTCCTCTTTTAGCCATGCTACATCTACCTCATTTAAAGTCCCATGCTCAGAAGCAAGGATGAGCCAGAAGCTAGGGTTCGTAATGGAGAATTAACATTCGTGACATGCCAAATTATGAAATCTAGAAATGCAGCGCACATTCTCTTCATCTTTAATGGGATAATAATGAAGCTGTTTTGCTGGTGATACTGATGGAGTTCTGCCAAATGTATTTACAAGGGCTTTATTTTTCTAGTGATATCAAGAATAATATTATTATGATTGTTTTGCTTTTTGTTTTTTTTGTTTTTGAGCAAGTTCACATGTCGTTTTTAAGATCAAAGATACAACTATGTTGGTGTCCCTTGTCAATTTTACATTGTATTTTTTTAAATGTAACTGCCTACTCCCAAACTGCCATTTGAAGTAAAACACATAGCCAAGTATTATTCTACACAATTTTTTTATTGTGTATTAAAAAAGAAAACAAATAATATTATCTGCCAATAGAACTTAACCAAAAAGTGCATTCTATGCATCCAAAAATATAGAAAATATACCAAATCAAATCATTATTCAACCAAAAAATAAAATAAAAGCCTCATGTATGTGTCCTGCTTCTTAATATAGGGGGTCAACAATGTCAAGAGTTGGTGAAAGCAGGGGTCCGTCATCTGGAGATAATTCCAAAAACCATTTGGATTATTCTCCTGGAGCTTCCGCAGCAAAGGCATAACTGGTCACAATTAATAAGGCAACCAATTTTTGGTCCAAGAAATCCTCCTCCTCCTGTTCCTGGATTGGATTTGGGTCAAAGCAATAACTCCAAGGCCAATAATAATTAACCCGTTATCCCCTTTGATTCCGCAACATGGCTGGTTGACGAACGGCCTTTCAGAAACAAACTGAAAAGCGCAAACTGAAAAGCGCAAAATGAAAACCTCGAAATGAAAAGCGCAAATCAACACTCACCAAACTTCTACTTACACTAAATTAGCAGAAGGAGCCCAAAGGGTGGCGCATGACAATTTATGTTACTCTTTGTAGTCTTAAGGTACGTCACTACGTTCATTTTTGTTGGCTGACAATTCCTTGCCGTTTGTATGCAAGACAAGTTCCTGGCCAATGTCCTTCAGACAAAAGTCTGACGTTTTGTCTGCGGAAAATGCAATCGCGTGTATGGGGCTTTCGTTTATTGCAATGCTGTTATAGCAGAAATTCAAAGTTTTTTGTTTTTAGTTATGGATAGCGTGGAGAGGGAGTGTTGTTGGTGCCCCCGTTATGGAGATTCACCTTTTCTATTTGTCCTGTTTACCGTTATCATTGAAACTTGAAAGTAAAAGAAAATCCCACATTTTGGGTTGTCCCTAGAAGAGTAATAGAGGGAAAATCTTGCAATGAGGACACAAGTTCTGGTGATGTGGGGGGCCCCAAGGAATTTCCTTAATTTGCAGGGATTTTCTCTCACTTCCTGTTCATCTATGGGACAGGAAGTGAAGTGAAATCTCCACAATCGGACACAGAAGGCAAAAAAAATCTGACAGGTGTTATAACTCTCCCATGCTCTATCTGGAATAAAAAAAAAGTTTGCCTATAGTTCTACTTTAAAGTGGTTGTAAACTCTCCCCCACAACTTTGTCCCATGTAAATCAGCATAAAAAACCTTAATGAACACTGCTGGTAGATATCTCCTTACTTGCTTAGTATTGTTGTAATCCTTTTTGTTCTTTAGAATGATGTCACTGAGCATGCCCATATCTTCCCTGATTTACAGCACACTCTGTGTGCTTGTCTATCTATTATCAGGACTTCCTACAGCACAACACTGAAATCCCACAAGACTGCATAATCACTCAGAGCTTCCTACTACACCCTGTGTGACCATATGACCTCACATGCAGTGTAAACCTGGGCATCGGACTGCATTACTATGGTCTTATCAGGTGAAGCTGATAAGACTGACATAGGCAAACACTAGATAATCGACACAAGTAAATACTATGAGATAAAATAAGTCAGCTATGAGTAGGGAAGCAGGGTTGCCATAGAAACATTGGATTGAGAAGGAGGTTTGGTTAACAGTACAGGAAGTAATGTAATACTTAAGATGGCACTGCCTTACCCCTGGAAACAAGTTTTTTAAAGTTTCTTCGCAACACCATTTATTTTTTCTAAAACTGTTTTTCTTTTATTACATATATTTACATATACAATGTATTAAGTGTATTTTAGTTGAGCAAAGTATTTTAACCACTTAACCACTGATAAACAGCCAATGTAATTGGCTGTTTACCACGTGATCGGCTGTCAAAATCCCAATTGATCACTGGAGACAAGATTCTCTGCGACGAGCTCTGTGCGCACCTCCGGAGGCACGCAGAGCGGGGATCGGGGAAGGCATGTGTGCCTTGGACACAGAGCTTCACCGATCAGGGTAAACAGACAATTTCATTGGCTGTTTACCACGTGACCGGCTGTGTTCAATCACAGTCGGTCACAAATGTAAACAAAGCAGCAGTTACTATCTGATTCCTGCTCTCTCCTCACACACCGATCTTGTGAGGAGAGAGCAGGGATCAGTAAGTGAGATTAGTGTCTTGTACTTTTTTACTGTGTATAACACAGCCCCCCCCCCAATAAAGAGCACCTGTCACACAGCCCAGCCAATCAGCCCATCTGTCAATCAACCCATCTATCAATCAGCCCATCTGTCACAGGCCCACCACCATCGGTACCAACACACAGGCTACCAGTATCGCCATCAGTACCACCACCAGTACCGCCAATAGTACCGCCATCAGACCCGCCATCTATACTGCCACACAGGCTGCTACTAGTGCCGCCATTGGTACCACCACCACCCTTCCCGGGGAGCTCCCATCATCCGATTCTGGTTCAGAATACGAGTCAGTGGTGGATAGTGGATTAGAGTCCGAGTCCGTGGAGGAAACTATCCCTCCCAAAAGAATGAGATCAGGACCAAGGTCAGGGGATCTGCCCACCACCAGCAGTGCCAGACCCCAGGAAGAGGAGCCCAGTACAAGTACTGGAAAAACACGCCCAACACGAAGAATACAGCCCCAGTCCTATCTTCCTGATGCCCTGGCAAACCCCTTATGGTTGCCTGCTAACTCAGGATCCGCTATCATCCCCCTTTAACCACACAGCCAGGTGTGCAGCACGACACTAAAATTTTTCTCAATTTGATTATTTTTCTTTATTTTTTCCACAAGATTTTCTGTAGAATATAGTGGATCAAACGAATCTGTACACATCCCAAATTATTGCTGCGAACCCCTATTCTTCCTGCGCCCGCATGTTCCAGTGGCAACGTGTCACACTGGATGAATTTAAATTGTTTTTGGGCCTTACTTTCAATATGGGGATTACAAAAAAGAACAAAGTCCTTGCATATTGGTCCACCAACCCCTTCCAACACATGCCCATATATTCCGCTGTCATGTCCAGGACAAGATACGAAATGATTATGCATTTTCTCCACTTCAATGACAATTCACAGTGCCCTCCCCGAGATCATCCCAACCATGACAAATTGTACAAGATACGCCCCCTAATCAATTCCTTTTCCCAGCAATTTAGAGAAGTTTTCATCCCAGACCAAAAAATTTGTGTGGATGAGTCCCTCATACATTTCACTGGCCGACTGCACTTCAAGCAGTATATACCAAACAAGAGCGCCAGGTATGGGCTGAAATTAAATAAGTTATGTGATCGAGCCAATGGATATGTCTTCACATTCCGGATCCACGAAGGCAAAGACACCGAGCTCCAGCCCGGTGATTGTCCCACATATATTGGAACCAGTGGGAAAATTGTCTGGGAACTGGCATACCCCCTGTTTGAAAAAGGATACCATTTATAAGTCGACAACTATTATACCAGCCTGCCCCTTTTTCGTCATCTTTACAGTACCCCGGCCTACGGTACCTTAAAAAAAAAAAAGTTGGGGATTCCTACAAAATTTGTTGACAAAAAAATTGCAAAATGGAGAATCGGCATTCATGAGGAACGAGGAGATGTTGGCCATGAAGTGGAGGGACAAGAAAGATGTCCACATCCTCTCTACCATCCACAATGACACTGTGATGGAGATCCAAAGAAGACGTGGCCCCATTGTAAAGCCCGAATGTGTCTACGACTACAATATGTATATGGGGGGGGGGGGGTTTAAACGATCAGATGCTACAGCCCTATTTATCAACCAGAAAGTCCCGTTATTAAAGTTAAAAGTTAAAAGTTGCGTTTTCCATCTGTTGGCCCTTTTTAATTTGTCTGTTACCAAAAAGCAACTCAAAATCACCTATCTCAAGTATATTGAAGATATCGTCACTGCCCTCATTTACCAACAAGGTCCGCCCCAGGAAGCATTCGCTCTGATAGTATGAGTCGACTTCACGAGCAACACTTTCCCTATTGCCTTCTCCCCCACAGAATTTGGAAGAAGATGTCAAAAGAAATGCTGTGTATGCAGCAGAGGAGGAGTAAGAAGAGATAACAGCTATTATTGTCCCCAATGCCCCACCCCCAACCTGGCCTGTGCATCGGAGATTGCTTCAAAAATTATCATCCATCCATCCAATATTATTTCCCCTTATTATTAACAGACTGACATTTCCCCATTTGCCTGCTACCCTGTTACTACCTTCCATGTTAATTAACTGACCCTGGCCTGTTTACCGACAATGTCTTTGCTTGCCGTTTTAAACCACGTTTCTGATTTCCACGTGAAAAAACCTCAGCCTGTTTACCGACGATGCCTCTGCCTGCCGCTTTAAGGCTGGGTTCACACTGAAGCGATGCGGGAACGCCACGAATCCGCGGCGGGTTCCCGCATTGCATGCCTCCCGCCGGCAGTTCACACTGCCCTATGCGGACTGCTGGGAGTGTCAGTGAAACCTTAATGACACCCCCAGATCAGTTCGCATATCGCAGTGCGATCTGAAAACTCGGACAGGAATCGGATCGCATGGTGTGAACACCCATGCGATCCGATTCTGCTGCGGACCAAAAAAAGGGTCCTGTGCGAGTTTGGAGCGGGTGCGATGCAAATTCAGCCATACTATCTGTATGGCTGAACTCGCATCGCACAGAGATCGGATGTGATTTGCACTGCAGTGGGGTGCGAATCACATCCGGGTCTCCCAGCCGCAGCGGTGTGAACCCAGCCTAAACCACGTTTCTGACTTCCACATGCACTGACCTTGGCCTGTTAATTGACTATGTTTTTGCCTGCCACATGGACTGATCTTTTGGCCATCTACTTTAGTGCACAGGGGTCTCACATATGTGACATATGTGACATATGTGACGGGCTTCAGAATAGCTTCAGAATAGCGTTCTGAGTAGAGAAAATAGGATTTTTTGTACTCACCATAAAATTTTCTCTGTAGTTCACCGACTGACACAGCTCCTGTCTTAGACCAGGTTGTTAAGTCACCTTCAGGAGAGGACTAGGCATAACATGTTAACATGTAATAATAAAACTAGAACTTTCTAGTTCTTTCTAGTTCTGCCCAAGTGGCGATCCCTTAGGTGGCAACCCCACAGCCTGCATTGCAACTTCAGTACGTCAACAAGCATTATAACGTAGAGAAAAATAGGAGGGGCGGGTGCTGTGTTAGTCGGTGAACTACAGAGAAAAGGATTTTACGGGGAGTACAAAAAATCCTATTTTCTCTTACGTTCACCGACTGACACAGCTCCTCTCTTAGACCATTGGGACGTCCCCAAGCAATGCCAAAACTAGGGGTGGGAAAACAGCATAAAACTTCACCCACAATGGCATGTGGGAACTAGTTTAAACTTTACCTACCAAAACCACAGTGTGTGGGAATAACCAAAACTTTTTTACCCACAAAAAAACAGGGTGCTCCTCAACTTTTACCAAAAAAAACAGGAAAAAAATTTTAAGTGCAATTGCAATTATAAAGCCACCTGCTAAGCTTTGCGGCCAAAACAGGCATCAGCCGATGCACTGACATCTACATTGTAGAATTTCGTAAAAGTCTGAACAGATGACCAAGTCGCCGCTTTACACACTTGAGCGCCAGACGCTTGATGTCGGAAGGCCCAAGACGTTCCAATTGCCCTTGTGGAGTGGGCTGTGACCAGAAAGGGGGGCACCTGCCCCTTCAAGGCATAGGCCTGTAATACAATCTGTCTGATCCACCTGGAAATGGTGGCCGACGAGACCGCCATGCCTTTTTTCAGACCAGCCACTGAAACAAACAGTCTGACTTCCGAAAGGGAGCCGTAGCAAATACACCCTCAGAGCCCGAACCACGTCCAAGACATGAAGGGCCACCTCCTTAGGATGTGTCGGCTTAGGACACAGAGATGGTAACACAATGTTTTCATTGATGTGGAACGCCGAAACCACCTTCGGCAGAAAAGAAGGTTGCAGACGCAACACCATCTTATCCTTGTGGATAACCAGATAAGGCGACTTGCAAGACAATGCCGCCAGTTACGGAACCCTCCTGGCCGAAGTAATGGCCACTAGAAAGACCACTTTCTGGGAAAGAGTCAACAGAGGGATCTCTCTGATATTTTCAAATGGCGGTTTTTGAAGCACCGATAACACCAGGTTCAGATCCCACGGGGGTAACGGTGGACGCACCGGAGGAACTACATGTCGGACCCCTTGAACAAAAGTGCTCACTGGAGAGTGAGACACCAGGGGTCACTGAAAAAAGACAGCCAAAGCTGATATTTGTCCTTTAATGGTGCTTAAAGACAATTTCTGGTCTACTCCTTGCTGAAGAAACAGCAGGATCCTGGATATAGAAAAGGAGCGCGGACGCCATCCTTTCTCCTCACACATGGAGATGTAGGCCTTCCAGGTACAATGATATATCTTCTGGGAAGAAGATTTCCGTGCTCTCAGCATAGTTGGGATCACTGAGTCTGAAAAACCCCAGTTCCTCAACACCTGGCTCTCAATAGCCATGCCATTAAAACCAGCGATGGTAAAGCAGGATGGAGGATCGGACCTTGAGACAGAAGGTCTTCTCATAACAGCAGTCGCCAGGGAGCGTCTGCCACCATGCGAACTAGGTCAGTGTACCAGGGACACTGGGGCCAATCTGGGGCAATCAGTATTATTGGAATCCCCTCGGCCTCCACTCTGTGGAGCAGACGTGGTAACAGTTGCAACGGAGGAAAGGCATAGATCAGCTGGTACTGATCCCACGGAGCCACCAGCACGTCTGACGCGTCTGCCCAAGGATCTCTTGTCTTGGACACGAATCTCGGCACCTTCCGATTGAGACAGGAGGCCAGAAGATCCACGTCTGGTGTGCCCCATCGCAGACAGAGTAGCCTGAACACCTCCGGATGCAACGCCCATTCTCCTGGGTCCGGCATCTGGCGACTTAGATAGTCCGCCTGCCAGTTCTCCACTCCCAGGATGTAAATGGCCGACAGGGCCGGTACATATCGCTCTGCCCACTGAAGGATGTGAGCGACCTCCCGTGCGACGGTCAAGCTTCTTGTTTCTCCTTGGTGATTGACGTATACCACCGCTGTGGCATTGTCTGACTGCATTCTGATCGGACGCCCTCGAAGTCTTATTGACAATGTGGAAAGGCATAGCCTAATCACTCTCAGCTCAAGCAGATTGATCGGCAACTTGGATTCCTCCACCAACCAGAGGCGCTGGGTTGACTGAACTCCCATCACTCCACCCAAGCCGGTTAGGCTGGCGTCTGTTGTGATCACTGTCCATTTCAGAGGTAGAAACGACTTCCCTGACCGATGTGCCAGGGACCTCAACCACCAGAGCAGGGAATCCCTGACTAACTGGCTCACCTGAATCTGCCGATCTAGGGGACAATGGAGATTTGCCCCATTTTGTCAAAATCTCCTTCTGCAGGACTCAGTGTGAAACTGGGCGTATGGTACTTCCTCGAAGGAGGCCACCATGAGTCCCAGGACTCGCATGCAGAAGTGCAGCGACGACCACCTGCGGTTGATAAGCAGTTTTACCGCGGCTCTGAGAGTCTGCAGCTTGTCTGAAGGGAGAAACACTCTCGCTTCCATGAATTCCAGCAGTAACCCTAGGTACTCCAAGCACTGAGTCGGTACAATCACTGACTTTTTCAACAGCCACCCAAATTCCTGCAGGGTCTGCATGGTGATCATCACATTCTCCTCTAACTCTGAGGCGGAAGATGTTCTCAGGAGGAGATCGTCTAGGTAACCCACGATCGCGATCCCGCGTTGCCACAGCAATGCCAAAACAGGAGCCAATACCTTGGTAAAGATTCGGGGGGCTGAAGCCAAACCAAAAGGGAGAGCCACAAACTGGTAGAAACAGCTGATGCCGAAGGCATATGGGCATGTGCAGGTACACATCCTGGATGTCCAAAGACGCCAGAGAGTCCCCTTGATGGAGTGCAGCAACTACTGAGAGAACTGATTCCATTCTGAACCTCTGTACTTTTACAAAGTAATTGAGGGCTTTTACATCCAAGATTGGATGTACCCCTTCCTTTTTGCGGACTACAAACAGGCTTGAGTAGAACCCCTGGAAACGTTCCGATTCCGGGAACAGGTACTATTGCCCCACGACTCAGCAGGACCCTTACCGCCCCCAATAGGGCCTCCCAGCGAGCCAGGAGTACGGGTATGCTGGAGGGGAAGAATCTGTTTTGAGGCCAAGAGAGAAACTCTATCTTGAAGCCTGAGCAACTCAGATCGCAGACCCAATGGTCGGACAGCCGAGAGGCCCATCGGGCTGCAAACTCCCAAAGGCAAGCCCCACCCATGTTGCGGGGGGGGGGGGCAAACATTCATGCGGTAGCACTTTTGCTTGCAGGCTTGTTAGGCTTGCGGTTCCAGGGCCACTTTGGTCCTTCAGAGGTCATCCTGTCATGCTGAGGACACTTCGCCGAAGCCCCGGGCAGACTAAAAAGCCGTTTCTGAGCGGAAAATGAGGGCCCTTGCCTACGGCGTGGCTCCTTAGCCTTCCTGGCCTGTGGGAGTAGTGTACTCTGGCATTTTTTATAATGTCATCCAATGAGGCTCCAAAGAGCCGGTCGCCAAGGAAGGGAAGATCCGTCAGGGCTTTCTTAGATGCCTGGGCAGCAGACCAGCATATTAGCCAAATCAGGCGCCTCAGCACCACTGCTGACACTGAAGCCCTGGACAACAAGCGGAGAGTGTCCAGGGCCACGTCACAAATGTACTTAAGGCCTTGCACTAATTGGTCTGCTAGTTCTAGTGCTAGCGTCTGCAACACAAGTGCAGATGTCAGTACTGGTCGCATAGTTGACCCCACAACCGTAAACAAGGAACAAGCCACTGCCTCGGCCTTCCTGTCCATGGGGTCCTTAAAGGCAGGAGTCCCCTCTACCAGGTTCGTGATTACTTTGCTTAACCTGGATACTGGGGGGTCCACGACTGGAGGAGCCGACCACTTTTTGAGAAGGCTCTCCTCAAAGGGGTAACACACCGCCATGTATTTGGGGACCGTTTGCGGTCGACCACATTCTTATTATATTAACTGATCAAAATAAGTCAGATATGGGAACCTTAGATACGGGACCTTAGGTGAACGGGCTGGCTTACCGGACTCAAAAGGGACCGCTACATCAGCAGAGGGATCTTCTGGCTCCTGAATTTTCAGGGTATCACGCACAGCTGTGATAAGTGTGCCAATGAGCATTTTGTCGCGCACGGACCCGGACTGGGACTCTTCCTCACTGTCCGATCGGTCCTGGTCAGCATCATCTGAAGCAACAGAGCAGGGGTCACCAGCCTCAGCAGGGCCCGAGTCTGCGTCAGAGCTCTCCCCGGGGGGGCAGGGGCCGTTTTTTACCACCTTTGCGCACATGCACCGCCTCCATCTTGGCAATGAACAAATTAAGGATCGCTGTCAAAGCATCCAGGGACACTGCACTGTCTGCAGGCGAACCGGTTGCAATTGCCTGGATTTCGGGGGAAGAAACACCAGTTTCTGAAGCCATGCTGTCAGCTCCCAGGTGCATAGGAGACCACACCGTGCTGTGCATAGCTGCTGTGAATTAGCGCTGAAACTGCCCAAAAATGTGTTCAGGCTTCAAGAAAATGGCCGCCGAGAGTCCAGTATAAAGGACATAATCACAGAGAAATTGGCCACAGAGCAAGCTGCTCCTTGGTCACACCAAAAATGTCCGCCGAGCACTGTATAACATGAGGGACAGTGAAAAACAAGCAGAGAAATGGCGGTGAAACAGAGCTGCAGCGATCAACAGACACAGCCTCCAGACACCTTCAGGGAGAGACCTACACACATCCAGGGCACAGCCAGCCAGCGCAGCCCCCCCCCCAGGTGAGAGCCCCCCAGAGAGCCCCTGTCTATGGCACACACACTGCTCAGCAGCCATGCAGCATCCTCCACAGGGAAGGGGGAGGGAAGATAGGGACAGGGAGAGAAGAGAGGGAGGTGAGGGACCCCCGAATCTACCTCACAGGGAATGCCCAGCTGCTCAGCCCCACCAAGGCAGGGAGAGCTGTACTTACCAGTCCTGCAGAGCTGGGAGACATTCCATCACAGACCCACTCTCTGATCAGTACAGGGTGGCTGCTGGCCTGGCACATTGTGACGCAGACATCAGTAGCTCGGTCATATGTGTGCCCCAGAGCAATTGCGCTCACCGACCGCCTCTGGAGCTGAGGCATGTCGTGGCCGATGCATCGTAGAGCTCTGGTCTGCACATGCTCGCTGGCCAGGCTGGGGAAACTACAAGGATAAGAGTATCCAGCCTGTCACCCAGCTGGCTGTTGATAGCAGTTCACAGGACCTTTAATCTTGCGCAAAAAGCAAAGCTTCTGCAGAAAAAAACATGGACCGATGGGCCTGCAGGGTTCCTAGGTCCTTCTCCTTCACTAGGCAGAAAAAAACTGAAGCTGCAATGCAGGCTGTGGGGTTGTTACCTAAGGGACCGCCCCTTGGGCGGAACTAGAAAGTTCTAGAGAACGGAACGAAAGTAACACAGCACCAAAGGATTAGAGAGTGCTGTTCACCCCTGATTGCGAGAAAGAAGAAATGGATATCCCCTATTGTGGGGTTTTTAAGGCAGCAATATGTCTATAATATAGTAAAAAACATGTATATGCTAGTAGGGATTAAGCTACTAAAAATGCAAAATATGGGGCGAATTTCTTTTTTCATAATATTTATTGAATAAAAAAGAGGATTAAATAACTGACATGATAGTCAAGAATTGAACTCCACTTGACAATAAAAGCATATTATGGATGCACACAAATAGACAAATTAAATTATGTCACATAAACACTGTACACCTGTATATACAATGAGGAGATTACCTGACGCGTTTCGACCCTCACAGGGGTCTTCTTCAGAGAATTTGTCTATTGTGGAAGAAAAAGACAACTATAAATAGATATATATAAAGAAGGAAGTTGTTCATCATAGTATATTAAGAACAACTTGCTGTAAGCAATATATACATCTATCATTATAGTGTTGTATAATTACCAATTAATGTGCATCACACGCCATAAAACTATAGTCCACAGTGGGGATCCTCATTGGAGAACATACGTAGCCCAAGATACTCCTCTCCCACCCTGCATAGATGCACCGGAGATCACAGAATTGGCCCTTGTCGCTGTAACCCAACCAGAGGAGGGAAGAGAGGGAAACGGAATACAAGGGTGTGTCTTACGAGAGATCACATGTATAAATCCACCTCCAGTGTAACACACGGAGGGGGATACGGGCATCGACAGCCAAAGGCTGGATGGGATGCACCTGCAGTGGGACAGGACGTAAAACAAACCAATTAGGCATTATCAGCTCCAAAAGTACTGGAGAGGGTCCCTTGCTAATAATAGGTAAGGGGACATAGAGAGACATGCCAGGGGAGTGTATGATGAGACTAAAGCTGATAGATAGTACATAAATAGGAAATGGACAGTGTGCTCAGTAGTCTATAAATCCACCACTATTTTGGTGAATGATGTAAAGGAAAAGGTGAAAAGCCATAAGTGGTGCCACTTAGTGAAAAAAAGTGATGTAATTTGATATGTCTTCTCCCTTCTTGCCTCTAGATTGACCTTTGTTGCTGTTGGTTTTATAGGGCGGATCCCTGTGGTATGGCTTCCCGGCCGGCCGGGCGAGGGCATGGGTCCGAGTGCGCGTGGCCCCCTCCACTAGGCTCCCAGGGTTTAAACGGGTAGGTACCACCCTCCTCCCTGGGATACGTCGCCCCGGCCGGCGGCATTCCAGAACAGCTCCAGACGCGGCATGCTAGTGCGCAAGTGCGGGTCTCGCGTGTGCGCGTGGCGTGCTGACGTCACGCTTGTGCGACGGAACTGTTGCCTTTCCGTCATTTCCGGATATGGCACTTCCGGAACACCAGGGAAGTCACATGCGGTCAGCCATTTGTGGCGACCATGCGGGCCAATTCGGCAGGCGGCGGACTGGGCGGGGCCCACCTGTGACGATTGAAACAGGACACAGCTGGGGTAGGTTGCCATACACTATATATATTTGGCTTTGTAGGAGGGTAATCCATCCCTCCCCATCTAGGAGACTATCACTCGCTGACACTTTATTGCATATTTGGGTAAGTTATCGCTTTGACCCTATAAGGCACTTTGGTCTCTTTGAGCAATATGATCACTATTGCTTTTATTTGTATTTTCACTCACAGACTAAGGTCCCTTGTACCTTATTGAGTCATATAAGGACGTGGGGCGAGTATACTCTGGACCTCTCAGGTTAGCACCAGATAGCCCCACCCCGGTTTGCACTATAGTCATCTTGGGCTATATTCAAAGAATTCTCCACTAGATGACACACATCTAGGTAAACATATATATATATTCCTTTTTTCCTATATGTCACATATATGTCATCCACATATGGATGTTCCCCTCCTTTCTATCACTTTTCTTCACTAAGTGGCACCACTTATGGCTTTTCACCTTTTCCTTTACATCATTTACCAAAATAGTGGTGGATTTATAGACTACTGAGCACACTGTCCATTTCCTATTTATGTACTATCTATCAGCTTTAGTCTCATCATACACTCCCCTGGCATGTCTCTCTATGTCCCCTTACCTATTATTAGCAAGGGACCCTCTCCAGTACTTTTGGAGCTGATAATGCCTAATTGGTTTGTTTTACGTCCTGTCCCACTGCAGGTGCGTCCCATCCAGCCTTTGGCTGTCGACGCTCGTATCCCCCTCCGTGTGTTACACTGGAGGTGGATTTATACATGTGATCTCTCGTAAGTCACACCCTTGGATTCCGTTTCCCTCTCTTCCCTCCTCTGGTTGGGTTACAGCAACAAGGGCCAATTCTGTGATCTCCGGTGCATCTATGCAGGGCGGGAGAGGAGTATCTTGGGCTACGTATGTTCTCCAATGAGGATCCCCACTGTGGACTATAGTTTTATGGCGTGTGATGCACATTAATTGGTAATTATACAACACTATAATGATAGATGTATATATTGCTTACAGCAAGTTGTTCTTAATATACTATGATGAACAACTTCCTTCTTTATATATATCTATTTATAGTTGTCTTTTTCTTCCACAATAGACAAATTCTCTGAAGAAGAACCCTGTGAGGGTCGAAATGCGTCAGTGTCATCTCCTCATTGTATATACAGGTGTACAGTGTTTATGTGACATAATTTAATTTGTCTATTTGTGTGCATCCATAATATGCTTTTATTGTCAAGTGGAGTTCAATTCTTGACTATCATGTCAGTTATTTAATCCTCTTTTTTATTCAATAAATATTATGAAAAAAGAAATTCGCCCCATATTTTGCGTTTTTAGTAGCTTAATCCCTACTAGCATATACATGTTTTTTACTATATTATAGACATATTGCTGCCTTAAAAACCCCACCATAGGGGATATCCATTTCTTCTTTCTAGAAAGTTCTAGTTTTATTATTACATGTTAACATGTTATGCCTAGTCCTCTCCTGAAGGTGGTGTAACAACCAATGGTCTAAGAGAGGAGCTGTGTCAGTCGGTCAACGTAAGAGAAAAACAGTTTTTCATTTTCCGTGCTCCCCAAACAGGGTCTGGTTGCCCGGAGGCTTCAAAGCGATTTAGGTGGGAGAAGCCTCTACCCCTGTCCCCCTGGCCCTAAGTGTCAGGAACGGTGTTATTGCTGGGATCGCCTGCTGGTGTCACTGTTGCTTTTGCCATCAAAGGTTGCAGTTCTGGTGGTCACCAGCGGGTGTCTCCCAGCAAACAGACATTCTAATAATCCAGCTGCACCTGAAGTGGTATGGTTTGGAAGTATATAAGCCCGCCCTTCACTGAGGCTCATTGCTTCAGAATTCTGTCATGGGAGGGATGCCTAACACAGGCATCCAGCACAGAATAAACAGATCAATGGGCTGCACTGAGGAATGAGGCTCGAAAGGTAAGTGAAAATATAAATATTTATTAAGGAAAAAGGCACACGTGCAAACCAAACAAACACAGCAAACCATAAACAAGCAAGAACACAAATAATACACAGCAAACCATAAACAAGCAAGAACACAAATAATACACAGCAAACCCCAAAACCCTAAACTAACTAACTAACTATATACATGGAAAGGGAACACATATATAACAAGGCAGGGATGAGAGACAAGGGGAACAGGAGGCCAGGTGGAGGAAGCGGAAGGGGAGCCAAGGCAGGGATCAGGGGACAAGTCACAGGTATAGGGAACAGAGTCCAGGACAGGAAGCAAATCAGGAACAGGTCTCAGGCAACAGGTCAGGCAGGGACAAGGCTAGCAGGAAGGATTCTGAAGCAATGAGCCTCAGTGAAGGGCGGGCTTATATACTTCCAAACCATACCACTTCAGGTGCAGCTGGATTATTAGAATGTCTGTTTGCTGGGAGACACCCGCTGGTGACCACCAGAACTGCAACCTTTGATGGCAAAAGCAACAGTGACACCAGCAGGCGATCCCAGCAACAACACCGTTCCTGACACTAAGCTTGATGGTCCTTCCTGCTGCCCGGACCAATACTTTGGCTGTGGTGACCATATTGCTGCCTGTATTGACCCATGACATTATGGACCATGTTTCTTCCTGCATGTTTCTTCCTGGCTGTGCTGACCATATATCTGCCTGCTGCCTCTACTGACTTTGAACAGTATTTCTGCCAGGACACCTCTACCTGCTACCTTGACCTGTGCTTTGGCTGTACTTTGGCTGTGCTCTGGCTGTGCTTACAGTATCTCTGCCTGTACGAACTATGGATAGTATTCCTGCCTGCTGCCTGGATGATTGCTTTTGCTGTCGCTGACCTCATTTCTGCCTGCTGCCTGGACCAATGCTCTACTCTGTGGACCACTGCACTTCTAAAACCACAGGTAATCTTTTGTTATTTGGTATGTACCTGCTATGTGTTAGAAATATGAAGGTCCTTCAAAAATTTGATTGTTAGTCAGAAAATCATATGTGTAATTAATGCTGCTAGAATGCCTGGAGGTGCTACTTGGATGTTGTGCTTCTGTATGTGGCCAGGCTGTGTAAAAGTCTCAAACATGTGGTATTGCCATACTCAGGAGGAGTAGCAGAATGTATTTTGGGGTGTCATTTTTGCTATGCACATGCTATGTGTTTGAAATATCTTATAAATGGACAACTTTGTGTAAAAAAAATGCATTTTCATTTTTTTTCCACATGTTCCAAAAACCTTCTGGAAAAAAATGAACCATTCAAAAGACTCATTATGCCTCATAGATTATACATTGGGGTGTGTGCTTTCCAAAATGGTGTCATTTTGTGGATAATTCCATTGTCCTAGTGCTCCAGGGCCTTCAAAATTGTAATAGGTGGTTGAGAAAGGATATGTGCAATTTATGCTTGTAGAACGCCTCAAAGTGCTACTTCAATGTTGGGTCTTTGTATGTGGCCAGGCTGTGTAAAAGTCTCACACACATGGTATTACCATACTCAGGAGAAGTCGAGGAATGCATTTTGGGGTGTAATTTTTTCTATGTACATGCTATGTGTTAGAAATATCTTATAAATGGACAACTTTGTGTAAAAAAAAGCATTTTTTTTCCACATTTTTCAAAACCTTCTGGAAAAAAATTAACCATTCAAAAGACTCATTATGCCTCACAGATTATACGCTGGGGTGTGTGCTTTCCAAAATGGGGACATTTTGTGGACAATTCCATTGTCCTGGGGCTCCAGGGCCTTCAAATTATAATAGGTGGTTGAGAAAGGATATGTGCAATTTATGCTTGTAGAATGCCTCAAAGTGCAGTGTTGGGCCTTTGTATGTGGCCAGGCTGTGTAAAAGTCTCACACATGTGGTATCACCATACTCAGGAGTAGAGGAATGCATTTTGGGGTGTCATTTTTGCTATGTACATGCTATGTGTTAGAAATATCTTATAAATGCACAACTTTGTGTAAAAAAAAAATCATTTTCATTTTTTTCCACATTTTCCAAAACCTTCTGGAAAAAAATGATCCGTTCAAAAGACTCTTTATGCCTCATAGATACATGAAGGACATGTCCAATTTATGCTTGTAGAACACCTGAAAGAGCTACTTCAATGTTGGGTCTTTGTATGTGGCCCGGCTGTGTAAAAGTGTCACACATGTGGTATCGTCATACTCAGGAGGAATAGAGGAATGTATTTTGGGGTGTAGTTGCAATTATGCATATGCTGTGTGAGAGAAATAACCTGTTAATATGACCAGTTTGTGTAAAAAAAATAAAATAAATACGTCATTTTCCCAAGAATTGTGGGAAAAAAGTTACAACTTGAAAAAACTCACCATGCCCCTTAGTAAATACCTTGGACTGTCTACTTTCCAAAAAGAGGTAATTTGGGGGGTATTTGTACTTTCCTGGCTTGTTAGTGTCTCAAGAAATGAGATAGGCCTTCAGTACATCAGATGTGATCAGATGTAATCAATTTTCAGTGATTGGCACAATAGTTTGTAGACTCTATAACTTTCACAAAAAACAAATAATATACACTAATCTGGGTTATTTTTACCAAAGATATGTAGCAGTATACATTTGGGCACAAATTTATGAAGAAAAATTACTTATTTGCAAGTAACTCGAACACTGGCTGATCGCCTGTTCGGCGAAGCCAGAACTCTGTGGATGTTCGCGCCAAATTTGTATGGCGCTCATGGCCCACAATGCACTGCACCATTGCAGTGCATTGCTGGCTCATGATTGGCCAAGCATGCACTGTGACCCCGCATGTTTGGCCAATCACAGCGCCGGCAGCGAGGAGAGCCATGATGGTCCCCAGGCAGGATGCCTGTGGCCAATTATAGCTCAGGCTGTGTAGTACACGCCCCACACTATATAAGGCCGCCAGCGCGGCGGCCTTGTGTAGTGTTCCGGCATCTGCAGGAGTTAGTGGGTGTTGTCTGTGTGCCTTCAGCGCAGTGTACACCTGTATCTACCCTTTATTGCTGTTGTCTAATTGAGCCATCTGCCATCTGCAGGAGTTAGTGGGTGTTGTCTGTGTGCCTTCAGAGCAGTATACACCTGTATCTGCCCTTTATTGTTGTTGTCTAATTGAGCCATCTGCCATCTGCAGGAGTTAGTGGGTGTTGTCTGTGTGCCTTCAGCGCAGTATACACCTGTATCTACCCTTTATTTCTATTGTCTAATTGAGCCATCTGCCATCTGAAGGAGTTAGTAGGTGTTGTCTGTGTGCCTTCAGCGCAGTATACATCTGTATCTACCTATATTGCTCTTCTCTAATTGAGCCATCTGCAGGAGTTAGTTGGTGTTGTGTGCCTCCAGCGCAGTATACACCTCTATCTACCTATATTGCTCTTCTCTAATTGAGCCATCTGCCATCTGCAGGAGTTAGTGGGTGTTGTGTGCCTCCAGCACAGCACAATATACACCTGTATCTACCCTTTATTGCTGGTGTTCTATAATAAAGGCATCTGCAGGAGTTAGTTGGTGTTGTGTGCCTCCAGCACAGCACAGTATACACCGGTACCTACCCTTTAATTTCTGGTGTTCTATAATAAAGGCATCTGCAGGAGTTAGTGGGTGTTGTGTGCCTCCAGCACAGCACAATATACACCTCTATCTACCCTTTATTGCTGGTGTTCTATAATAAAGGCATCTGCAGGAGTTAGTTGGTGTTGTGTGCCACCAGCAAAGCACAGTATACACCTGCATCTACCCTTTTTTGCTGGTGTTCTATAATAAAGGTATCTGCAGGAGTTAGTGGGTGTTGTGTGCCTCCAGCACAGCACAGTATACACCGGTATCTACCCTTTAATTGCTGGTGTTCTATAATAAAGGCATCTGCAGGAGTTAGTTGGTGTTGTGTGCCTCCAGCACAGCACAATATACACCTGTATCTACCCTTTATTGCTGGTGTTCTATAATAAAGGCATCTGCAGGAGTTAGTTGGTGTTGTGTGCCTCCAGCACAGCACAGTATACACCGGTACCTACCCTTTAATTTCTGGTGTTCTATAATAAAGGCATCTGCAGGAGTTAGTGGGTGTTGTATGCCTCCAGCACAGCACAATATACACCTCTATCTACCCTTTATTTCTGGTGTTCTATAATAAAGGCATCTGCAGGAGTTAGTTGGTGTTGTGTGCCACCAGCAAAGCACAGTATACACCTGTATCTACCCTTTATTGCTGGTGTTCTATAATAAAGGCATCTGCAGGAGTTAGTGGGTGTTGTGTGCCTCCAGCACAGCACAGTATACACCGGTATCTACCCTTTAATTGCTGGTGTTCTATAATAAAGGCATCTGCAGGAATTAGTGGATGTTGTGTGCCTCCAGCACAGCACAATATACACCTGTATCTACCCTTTATTGCTGGTGTTCTATAATAAAGGCATCTGCAGGAGTTAGTTGGTGTTGTGTGCCTCCAGCCCAGTATACACCTGTATCTACTCTTTATTGCTGGTGTTCTATCATACAGGCATCTACAGGAGTTAGTGGGTGTTGTGTGCCTCCAGCACATTATGCACTACCCAATTGCTGGTTTTCCCATCTCCCTGCAGGCCATTACCATGTCTGAAAGGCCAACAAGGAGAGGCAGACAGGCACGAGCCAATAAAAGAGGACAAGCAGGCTCTGTGTCTAGAGACAACAGTGCTGGTCGTGGATGCGGTGCATCGTCATCAGCACGTGGCCATGGGACACGCTTGTCCTTATTTTTGGCAGCTGGACGTGTTGAGCCGCATCATGCCGAAGACTTGGTGGAGTGGATGACCAAGCCCTCTTCATCCTCTCTCACCCAGGCTCAGGGTACTAGCAAAGCAGCTGCCAACGCATCCTCTTCCCTTGTCTCAATGTCATCATCAGTGACTCCTTCCCTAGACCCACCACGTCCTCCTGAGGAGTCCCCCGAACTCTTTGAGCAGAGTGTTGGGTACATGCTCCAGGAGGATGCCCAGTGTTTTGTAGGCTCTGATGATGATACTCAGCTAGAGAAAGGGAGTAGCGTGAGCGCAGAGAGAGGGGATGCTCAAGAAGGACAGCAATCTAGCAGTCATGTTCCACAAGCTGCAGAATACTGCCAGGTTTGCTCCAGTGATGAAGAGGTAGGGGATGATGAGGACACTGACTCCACGTGGGTGCCTGGTAGGAGAGGCAGGATGCCCTCCGGGGGCCAACTTAGGGGCAACACACTGACTGAATCACACCGCAGAGCTCCGCCTGTGCAGGGCGCTGCCTCTGCGCATTATTCTAAAAGTTCTTTGGTGTGGGCCTTTTTTGAGACGAGTGCATCAGATCGCACCGCTGCTATTTGCAACATATGTCTCAAGCGTATCTTGCGTGGCCAAAACATCAGCCACTTAGGCACCACATGCTTGACCAGACATATGTTGACCTGCCATGCAGCTCGTTGGCAAGCTTACCTCAAAGACCCACACCAAAGAACAAAGCAGACCTTTCCTTGCTCCTCATCAGCTGGGATCTCCAACCCCACTAGACCTTCAGCCCTCTCTAAAACCTGCGCTGAGAGGAATGAAGGTGTAGAATTAGGTGTGTCATAGCCAAGTGCTTGCGGGCACTCTGCTAGCAGTACACCCACGTCCGATTGTAGCAGGCAAATTTCCCTGCCCCAGCTGCTGGACCGTAGAAAGAAGTTCACTCCCAGCCATCCACATGCCCAGCGGTTGAATGCTAGCTTGGCTAAATTGCTAGCACTTCAACTGCTGCCTTTTCAGTTGGTAGACTCGGCCCCCTTCCGTGAGTTTGTGCAATGTGCGGTTCCTCAGTGGCAGGTCCCCAAACGCCACTTTTTCTCACGGAAGGCGATTCCGGCTTTCTACCGGCATGTGGAAGGCAAAGTCCTTGCCTCGCTGGACAGGGCGGTCAGTGGTAAGGTGCATATTACCGCTCACTCATGGTCCAGCAGGCATGGACAGGGACGTTACCTGTCTTTCACGGCCCATTGGGTCACTCTTCTGGCAGCTGGGAAGGATGCAGGACAAGGTGCAGTAGTGTTGGAGGTTGTTCTGCCACCACGCCTCCAAAATGCTACTACTGGTTGTGACACACCTCTCTCCTCCACCCCCTCCTCTTCTTCTTCCTCCATGGCCTCTTCCAGTGCTCTTTCCTCGAAACCAGTGGTGCTCCGTAGGCGTTCAAGGGGCTAAGCAAGTACGCAGGCAAAACGATGCCATGCCGTGCTTGCGCTGGTTTGTTTGGGGGACAGGAGCCACACTGGGGCAGATATTTTGTCAGCTCTGCAGGGGCAGGCTGAGAGGTGGTTGACGCCACGCCAGCTTAAGCCAGGATTGGTGGTTTGCAACAATGGCACCAACCTCCTCTCCACCCTCCGACAGGGACAACTGACCCATGTGCTCTGTGTGGCTCACATCCTTAACCTGGTGGTGCAGCAGTTCTTGGGCAGGTACCCAGGCCTACAGGATGTCCTGAAGCAGGCCAGGAAAGTCTGTATGCATTTCCGCCGATCATTTAATGCCTGTGCTCGGCTGGCTGAGCTGCAAAAGGAGTTGAACCTGCCCAAGAACCCCCTTATATATGACATGCCCACTAGGTGGAACTCAACGTTGGCCATGCTGCAGCAGCTGATCATGCAGCAGAGGGCCATCAATGAGTACCTGTGTGACTACGGCACCAGGACAGTGTCAGGGGAGCTCGGTTTTTTCTCACCACACCAGTGGGGCATGATCAGGGATGCATGCACTGTCCTGTCACCGTTTGAGGAGGCCACAAGGATGGTGAGCAGTGACAGTGCATGCATCAGCGACACTGTACCTCTTGTCCACCTGTTGGAGCATACGCTGCGTGGAATAATGGACAGGGCACTTGAGGCAGAACAGAGGCAGGAAGAGGAGGACTTCCTTGCCTCTCAAGGCCCCCTTTATCCAGACAGTGTTCAGCAGGAACCCATCCCACCCATCACATAGGAAGAGGAGGAGGATGATTGTGTCAGCATGGAGGTGGAGCCTGGCACTCAGCAGCAGCAGTCTTGTAGGGATGATTTACAGTCCCAAGAAACACGTGGACTTGTACGTGGCTGGGAGGAGGTAGCTGCGGATCATGTTGTCCTTAGTGACCCAGAGGATTCTGGACCGAATGCCTCAGCTAACCTATGCTGCATGGCCTCCCTGATCCTGAAAAGCCTGCAGAAGGATCCTCGTATTCTTCGGATCAAGGAGAGGGACCATTACTGGCTGGCCACTCTCCTTGATCCACGGTACAAGGGTAAGGTTTCCGACCTTATCTTGCCATCGCAGAGGGAGCAGAGGATGAGACATCTCCAGGAAGCCTTGCCAAAAGGTCTGTGCAACACGTTCCCAGAGACTGGGAGGTTCAAACTCCTGGTCCTGGACAACTTGCTGCTGAGGCATCGGTCAGCGGTGGAGAAGGCACCGTCTGACCGATGCGTTCAGACAATTTTTTAGTTTGCAGCCCCAAGGTATGATCGGTTCCAGCAACCATCGCCGGTGTCTGATTTACATTGTGCAGGAATACCTAGGGGCAAGGTCAGACTTGGATACCTTTCCCACCGAAAATCCCAATTTTTCAGTCCCTGTTTAACAGGGGCATGTAATTACAATTTTTGATGCAATGCTTTGTAGCAGGGCTCATTCCTACACTCCAGCTAGAGTATATGGGAGAGGTTGCAGTGTCGTGGCACCAGCACCAGTGCCTAAAGCCCAATTTTTCAGTCCCTGTTTAACAGGGGCGCGTATTTACAATTTTTGATGCAATGCTTTGCAGCAGGGCTCATTCCTGCACTCCAAATAGAGTATATGGGAGAGGTTGCAGTGTCGTGGCACCAGCACCAGTGCCTAAGGCCCAATTTTTCAGCCCCTGTTTAACAGGGGCGTGTAATTACAATTTTTGATGCAATGCTTTGCAGCAGGGCTCATTCCTGCACTCCAACTAGAGTGTATGGTAGAAGTTGCAGTGTATAGGCCCAATTTTTCAGCCCCTGTTTAACAGGGGCATGTAATACAATTTTTGATGCAATGCTTTGCAGCAGGGCTCATTCCTGCACTCCAACTAGAGTATCTGGGAGAGGTTGCAGTGTTGTGGCACCAGCAAGCAGTGCCTAAGGCCCAATTTGTCAGCCCCTGTTTAACAGGGTCATGTAATTACAATTCTTGATATAATATTTCACAGCAGGGCCAGTTCCTGTGCCCACCAAGAGTAACTGTGAGGACTTATAGCGTTGTGGCACCAGCAAGGGCATATAATTACAATCCTTGATATAATTGTTCACAGCAGGGTGCTCCAGCACCTACCAAGAGTCACTTTGAGGGCTTACAGTGTTGAGGCAAAACCAACACCTTGCAGAGCATATAGGGCAGGCCCCTACTTTCAAACATCCAACTTACAAATGTCTCCTACTTGCAAACGGAAGGATACAACAGGATGTGAGATGAAAAAAGACGGACGGCAAAAAAAATTATACAGGGGTGATAACCCTTCCCTATGTTTTCCAAAAAGCTTTAAAATAGATTTTTTGACTGGAGCTACACTTTTAAAAATGTACCAGTTCAAAATTACAAACAGATTCTACTTAACACAACAAACCTACACAGTGCCTGTCTTGTTTGCACCGCCTGTATACTCTTGTTCTGAGTATATAGGGCCTGGGGGCCCCACGCCTTTCCTTTTTTTAATATGGGTACGGGGTTCCGCTTAATATCCGTACAAGAACCAAAGGGGCTGGTAATGGGCAGGGAGGGCTACCTATGCCATTTTTCTCAATGATTTTCATCCATATTGCCGGAACCAGATATTACATTAAAACCGCAAGCAGTTTTAAATGACTTTTTTTCAGTTAAATGTCATTTTGTGCAGGGACTGTTCTAAACACGGGAAACACGTGGCACTTCACAGGCATACTATAGACACCCCCCAGGCACAATATTTAAAGGAATATTTCACTTTTTTTCACTTTAATCATCATTAAAATCCGTGCTCCCAAAAAAACGGCCGTGTTTAAAAAAAAATTTGCCGTTGACCCATGTCCCCTGGGGCAGAAGCCAGGTCCCCAAACCCTTTTTAGGACAATATCTTGCATATTAGCCATTAAAATTAGCACTTTTTATTTCAAATGGTCGAGTCCCATAGACTTCAATGTTCTAAAGTTCGCACAAATTTTCGGTCCGTTCGAAAGTTCTGGTGCAACCCGATCCGGGGAGTGTTCGGCTCATCCCTACATTCAAAGTGTTAGAGGGCTGAAAGCGTAAAATTGGTCTGGGTGGGAAGTATAAGTGCCTAGTATTGAAGTGGTTAAACATCTTTTAGTTTAATATTTATTTGCATTTGAGTTGCTGTTCTAACGCATGAACTTTGCGTGATATTTACTATAGATGGACTTGTACATGTGTATGTGAAATATTGGTGTAGGTGCTGAAAAGAAACTGATAGATGTACAGTACATAGCTGCATGAAAATATTTTTGTTCAAATGAAATATAATTTTATAATGTTATATGTAATAAAATATATATTTTTTGAAAAGATGAATGGTGTAACTTTCCAGTGTCCTTAAATATCCGAACATAATGAATAATAAGAGCTGTTTAGATACCGTATTTTACTACTTTGCCATGAGTAGCTAATGAGTAGCTTCTTTATTAAGTATTCTTTATTCAGATTTTTTACATCATTTACAAAAAAGAAAAACAATTCTTACAGCTTCATACAAACATTCTGAGGGCGGACATTTTCTTGTGACATTTCAATTACCTCCTTAATTACCTGTTCCCTTTACTTGAGCCTATCAGGCCCCCCCATCCCCCCTTATTCCTTATCCTATAGTATATTTTAAGAAATATGAAGTTCTCTAATTAAGGGTTTCCTACTTTATTCCTGTTGTGTACCTTATTTAGGATAGCCCATCTTTTCCATCCACGGTTTCCACATTTTTTATAATTCCTTATAGTTCCTTCTTTGTATATATACTACTTTTCCCCTCCAGACTGTTTCCATAACTGTATTAATCCATTCTTTTACTGTAGGGGATTTTCTTGCTTGCCACCCCTGTGCTATCATCTTTCTGGCCTGAAATAGGCATCTCATCACTGGTTTTATATTTCTTGATGTACCACTAATTCCCTCTCCCAGTCCTAAAATACAGTGCCTTGTGAAAGTATTCGGCCCCCTTGAACTTTTCAACCTTTTGCCACATTTCAGGCTTCAAACATAAAGATATACAATTTTTTGTGAAGAATCACCAACAAGTGGGACACAATTGTGAAGTGGAACAAAATCTATTGGATTTTTGAAACTTTTTTAACTAATAAAAAAATGAAAAGTGGGGGGGGCAAAATTATTCGGCCCCCTTGCGTTAATATTTTGTAGAGCCACCTTTTGCTGCGATTACAGATGCAAGTCACTTGGGGTATGTCTCTATCAGTTTTGCACATCGAGAGACTGAAATTCTTGCCCCTTCTTCCTTACAAAACAGCTCGAGCTCAGTGAGGTGGCTCTACAAAGTATTAACGCAAGGGGGCCGAATAATTTTGCACGCCCCACTTTTCATTTTTTTATTAGTTAAAAAAGTTTCAAAAATCCAATAGATTTTGTTCCACTTCACAATTGTGTCCCACTTGTTGGTGATTCTTCACAAAAAATTTAAATTTTATATCTTTATGTTTGAAGCCTGAAATGTGGCAAAAGGTTGAAAAGTTCAAGGGGACCAAATACTTTCGCAAGGCACTGTACATAATCTGGGGTCCATTTCCAACTTATCTTCATAAATTACATTTATAGTATCAAGTACCCCTGTCCAGTAACAAAATTATTTTGGGCACCTCCATACCGTATGTATTAAATCTCCTATATCCTGACATCTGGGGCAGTTGGCGTCCACTCTCCATCCAAACTGAAAGAGTCTCTTAGGAGTAAAATATGCTCTATGTATTAGCATTAAGGCTGACATCTTTTGTGCCAGGGATACCGATACCAAGTGCCCCCTCTCTAAAACCTTCTTCCATTGCTTTTTCCCCTACTTCCCATTTCCCCCTACTCTTAAGACTTTCCACACCTTCCATATTTCCACTATGTATATACGGATATAGTTCTGATATAAATCTTTTTTTCTGGTTCACTTTAAATATTTTTTGTAGAATGGTGCTGTTATTCCATTCCGGACCTTGTATAGCAAACTGTGCATTCAGGGCATGTCTAATTTGTAAGTATTTATAGAATGACTGGCTAGGGATTTCATATTCTACTCTCAGAGCTGCAAACGATTTTAATGTACTTCCCTCATAAATGTGGATCACTTTGTCTATTCCCTTTATTTCCCACACCTTAATTTTTCCCATGGGGGCCAACTCTTGGAGGTTATGATTATTCCACAGTGGGGTGAATTTTGTCATGCCGTTATGGCCGCTCAGCAGCTTCACAGATTTATAAACCTTTATAACTGATTTTACTGTGCTAATGTTTTCTTTACTCGAACCAACAACTTAAAACCCAGAAATTATGTAAATGGAGCATAAAATGTTGTAATAAATTACTAAATGCCTGATCCACAAAGCCGTGTTCAACATTAAACATGCAGTCAGACTAAGAAAAGTATAGGAATAATTAATTTATCTTACCATGTTTGCCAGTCTGGTGTGAATACAAGATTTTGGTAAACCATTCCTTTTCAAGAATTAGACAGGAGATCAAATGGTGTTACATGAGCTATGTTACTGGTAACTTTTTTGGCTATGATGAACAATAGGGTATGATAGAATAAAAGGTCATTTAATAATGGCTTTTCTGTTTCCACAGCGTCTTGCCAAAGTGCTGGTGATTGTCTTGGCTACCAGGCTGGGAGCTGCCTTCACTCCTCAAGTCCAGGCTGCCTGACAGAAATTCAACAACATTTTGGTGGCCACTCTGAGCCATAGATATTATGAAATCCACATTTCAAAACACAGAGACTTAAAGTGGGGTGCCCCTTAAAAAAATAAAAAATAAAAGTCAGCAGCTACAAATGCTGCAGCTGCTGACTTTTAATAATCGGACACTTACCTGTACCAGGGTCCAGTGATGCTCTGCTCCTCCCCCTCTCCGCTCGGCGGCGCCGGCATTCTTACTGTAAAGCCACGGCCGGGCACCCACTGCGCATGTGCGAGTGGCGCCGCGCGCCATGATACGCTGCGCAGTCATCTGGGACCTGTCACGTGTCCATGATGACTAAAATATAATAATGCAACAGGCATTTAGAGGTGAGTTAAAAACAAAAAAAATTCAAATTTTTTTTTGGAATTTTACTCATATTTTTTTTTGGGGGGGAAACACCACTTTAACATCATTATTGGCAGCAAATACTTCTGTGATTTGTTCATTTTCAGTAACGCTTTCAATTCATAAATCAAATGTTTTTTCTTTATATATTATTAATATTTTATTATCAACACATACCGTATCTACCAGAAGTCTGTGGAAATCATGGGTTATAAAAAAAAGTATACCATTTAATACAACACATCCCAAAAATATCTATAAGCTTGCTGAAGTTGTTATACATACAGGAATAGGCCAAAACACCTCCTAAACACTACACACTCTGGTAATATGAATTACGTTTCACAGACATGAACTTTGAACTAAACAATTTGTGTAACAAAGACAAAAAAATGCAAATCATTATGAATGTAGAAAAATATATTTATTATATTGCTACCTAGTACGTGATCCTTCCTATACTTTCAGGTCTGAGGCGCACATGCGTACCGCCATAGAGTTGCTCCCACTGAGATTATAGGGAGCTGATCTGTGGGTACCGTGGACTCGATGTCTGCAGGCATCCACTGATCATTAGGCAGAGAACCAGAACTGGATTAATATATAGATATAGAGGTGTGACGTGTGTACTCTCTGTATATACTATATATCCACTGTCCTATATATCTCCATATACTATATCCCCGTATATACCCAGATATAGAGGAGTGATGTGTATACTCTCTGTATATACTATATATCCACTGTCCCATATATCTCTATATACTATATCCACTGTATATACCCAGATATAGAGGTGTGATGTGTGTACTCTCTGTATATACTATATATCCACTGTTCTATATATCTCAATATACTATATCCCCCATACAAACCCAGATATAGAGGTGTGACATGTGATCTCTCTGTGAGGTTCTACAAAGTATTGACTCGGGGGGGGGGGGGGGTCGCTATACAAATGCCCCCGACACTTTTCACATATTTATTTGTATCATTTCCTTCCACTTCACAATTGTGTGCCAGTTTGTGTTGGTCTATCACATAAAATCCCAATAAAATACATTTACCTTTTTTGGTTGTAGGATGAAAAAATTTGGCAAATTTCAGGGGGTGTGAATACTTTTTCCAGGCACTGTAACCCCCCCCCCCCCTTGTTTCTTTAGAATGTGTGCCTTATTTCCCCCCAGACAATGGTATTATAGTGACATGAATTGCTGTCTTGCAAGGCCCTGAAATGAAAAACATTCCTCTGGTTTGGGCTGCTATGTGGGGTCTCTGTTGGTAATATTCCCCCTCACTTCCTGTCCTGGAGACAACATATATACTACAAGGACACAGACAGAAATAAAAATCTGGCTAGGGTTCCAGACTTCCCCTTCTCTACTTAAGAAAAGTATATTTCTTGCTGTTGGAGGGTTCCCCTCACTTCCTGTCTGGTAGAATGTTGTCAGCAGGACAGGAAGTGAGGGAAAATCTCACCTCCAATTGCCTGTGTTGGTACAGCCGCATCTGGTACCTAGGAGGGTTCCTCAGGCTTTTGGTTGAGTCTTCTTCTAGGAAAAAGCCAATTGTCTTGTTTGTCCAATTACATTGGCAGTTTGTTATTCAGAAGCCACTGAGAATCTTTCAAGAAATTGATGACGTAGTGGATTCTGGTGATGGCTTGAATTGAAGATTCTCTTCTTCATATTCAACAGCAAATCATCCTCTAATCCCTCCTTCTCATCACCTAGTTTAAATTTTCTTCCAACATTTTGGCCATCTTCAATCCCAAAAAAGCTGCACCCCTCCCATTTCAGTACAATCCGCCACTACTATAAAGATGGTAAGAGCTGGAAAAGTCAGCCCAGTTCACCATGAAGCCAAACCCCTCTTCCCTGCACCAGTTCCTCAGCCACTTGTTAAGTACCCTAAGCTCCTGTTGCCTCTCTGGTGTGGCTCCAGGTACTGACAGTATTTCTGAAAATATTGCCTTGGGGGACCTTTTCTTTAATATAGCCCCTAAGTCCCTGAAATCATTTTGTAGGGTGCTCCATCTTTCTTTGTCATTGGTACCGATATATACCATGACAGCTGGATCCTCTCCAGCACATCTAACAATCTGTCCATGCAATCTGCAATGTTCTGAACCCAAGTACCCGGTAAACAACATACTGTTTGGTGATAAGGGTCTTTGTGACAGATTGCCCTCTGTATCTTTCCAATAACTGAATCCCCTACTACTAGTATGTGCCTATCCTTTCTCGTAACCTTGCCCCCATCTTTGTCACATGCTGGTGGAGTCTCAGTGTGAATATCACATTCTGGTGGAGTCTCTGTGTGAACATCACATGCTGGTGAATTCCTTACCTAAATGTCACATTCTGGAGGAGTCTCATTGTGAACATCACATTCTGGAGGAGTCTCATTATGATGTCACATTCTGGAGGACACTCATTGTAATCTTGAAATTCTAGAGTAGTCTCATTGTGACCATCACATTCTGGAGGGGTCTCATTATGAACATCACATTCTGGAGGGGACTCATTGTGAACATCACATGCTGGAGTAGTCTCATTGTGAACGCCACATTCTGGAGAAGACTCATTGTGAATGTCACATTCTGGCAGATTCTCAGTAGTAACGGCCCAATCTGCCGGAGTCTTAGTGGGAAAGTTACATTCTGCCCAAGTCTCAACAGAACAGAATCGTTGCATGCTGGAGGAGTCTCGATGTGAATGACATGTGGTTGTTGTAACATTTTTTCCAACTTTTTGGTTATTTTCTTTCCCAACAGAGCTGCATCCTGCTCATATAAGTGCAGTCTATCCCTGCTGTAGAGCAAGTAACCAATTGAAAAGTCAGTCCAGGTCTCCATTAAGCCAAACCCCTCCTTCCTGCACAAGTTCTTCAGCCACTTGCTAAGCTCCCTAAGCTCTTGCTGCCTTCTTGGTGGGGCTCGAGGTACAGGCAGCATTTCTGTAAATGCTGCCTTGGAGGTCCTTTTCTTCAATATAGCCCCTAAGTCCCTGAAATCATTTTGTAGGGAGCTCCATTTTCTTCTAATGTTGTCGTTGGTTCCAATATGTAACATGACAGCTGGGTCCTCCCCAGGAAAATCCAACAATCCATCCATCCAATCTGCAATGTCCCTAACTCGTGCGACCTGGAAACAATATACCGTTCGTCGATTATGGTCATTCTGACAGATTTCCCTCTCTGTCCCTCGAATAACATAATGCCCTACCACCAGGATCTGCCTATCCTTTTCTTTAAGCTTTCCCTCATTTTCATGGGAGTAGATATTGCATGGCTGCCCTGGTATTTTGGTGGATTCTCAACATGAACGTCATATTGTGAAAAAGGGGGACAATTCAGTGCACATGTACAATATACACATAAAGTAGCTAATGTAACCAGTGTGATGCTTGAAAAAGCTGAAAAGTGAAACATATCCAGCAACAAGCATCACGCTGGTTACAGTAGCTACTTTATGTGTATATAGTACCTGTGCACCAAATTGTTTTTATGAAATGAGAACATCATTAATTATCCCCCCATTTATTTTAAAACTTTGGACTCCAATAAATATGTTTTATAACAAAATATATTTTTGTGTGTTTTGGCACCATTAAAGAAGATCCTGTTCATTTAAAGCCTGTTTTAGGCCTGTTATGTGTAAGAAATAGCTGGCTGATCCTACCAGTTTCTGCCCTCCCCCCTCTGCGCTGACTCCCATATATCAGGGCTGCCAAGTCCTGACACCGGAATCCTGACAGAGGTTTCTTACCACGTGATCATCGTGTGAACCAGGAAGTGCCAATCAGAGCCCAGCTCTGTACCTGTCAGTACATCATCAGTGCTGGCTATCAATGCCATCTGTTAGTGTCTATCAGTGCCATCTGTCAGTGCCCATCAGCAGCACCTGTTAGTGCCAATCCATGCTGCCTGTCAGTGCCCATCAGTGCCACTTGTAGGTGCCCATCAGTGCCACCTTTTAATTCCCATCAGTGCCGCCTATCAGTGCCGCCCATCAGTGCTGCATATCAGTGCTGCATATCAGGGCCCATCAATTCTACATATTAGTGTCCCCTCATCAGTGCCACCTTATCAGTGCGAACTCATCAGTGCTGCCTCATCAGTGCTGCTTCATCAGCGCCCGTCAGGGAAGGAGAAAACTATTTTATGACAGAACCTAAGAAAATAAAAACCCCAGAGGTGATCAAATACCACCAAAAGAAAGCTCTATTTGTGGGAACAAAATGATACAAATGTAGCTTGGGTACAGTGTTGTATGATCGCGCATTTGTCATTCAAAGTGCGACAGCACTGAAAATTTTCTTGGGCAGAAAGGGAGGGAAGTGCCTGGTATTGAAGTGGTTAATCTTCAACTGCAATAATGCTGCACATGTGATCCGTTATGACACCAGCCATTCAATGATTTGACAGTTTGGTTGAGACCACAACCAATGTGACAGTTAGCATTTGTATCTATCATTATCCATAATACTTTTCAATCTCGGTGTCTGTATCCAGGTGATGTCCATTGGCTTTACAGCCAGAACCAAAACATCCAACAATGGCTCTGAAACAGCCATGCACGAACACCTGGGTCATCTTAATTTTAGGGTGCTTTTTGGTTGGGCTATATGCAGGCTGGTCACTAATACCTCCTACCATAGCTGCCCTTCCTTTGCTGGGTTTCTCTTTGGTGCTTTTCAGAGAAAGAAGCTGATTACATTTAAATCGGTTCATTATTAAGAATAAAGAAACACGCTTTAACCACTTAAGCCCCAGACCAATTGTCAGCCTAAGGACCAGAGGTCTTTTTACAATTTCGCACTGCACTGCTTTAACTGGTAATTGCGCGGTCATGCAATGTTGTACCCAAACAAAATTTGCATCCTTTTCTTCCCACAAATAGAGCTTTCTTTTGATGGTATTTGATTGCCTCTGCAATTTTTATTTTTTACGATATAAAAGGAACTTTTTGTTATAAGAAAAATCGAATAAACTCAATTTTAGTCATACATTTAGGCCAAAATGTATTCAGCCACATGTCTTTAGTAAAAAAAATGTCAATAAGCGTATATTTATTGGTTTGCGCAAAAGTTATAGCATCTACAAACTAGAGTACAATTTCTGGAATTTACACAGCTTTTAACTTATGACTGCATCTCATTTCTTGAGGTGCTAAAATGGCAGGGCAGTACAAACCCCCCCCCAAATGACCCCATTTTGGAAAGTAGACACCCCAAGGAAATTGCTGAGGGGCATGTTGAACCCATTGAATATTTTTTTTTGTCCCAAGTGATTGAATAATGACAAAAAAATTAAAAAGTTTACAAAAAGTTGTCACTAAATGATATATTGCTCACACATGCCATAGTTATATGTGGAATTGCACCCCAAAATATATTCTGCTGCTTCTCCTGAATACGGGGATACCACATATGGGGGACTTTTTGAGAGTCTAGCCGCATACGGCACCCCGAAAACCAATCACTGCCTTCAGGATTTCTAAGGGTGCAAATTTTTGATTTCACTCCTCACTACCTATTACAGTTTCGAAGGCCATAAAATGCCAAAATAGCACAACCCCCCCCCCCCCAAATGACCCCATTTTGGAAAGTAGACACCCCAAGCTATTTACTGAGAGGCATGTTGAGTCCATGGAATATTTTATATTTTGCCACAAGTTGCGGGAATATTACAAACTTTTTTTTTTGCACAAAGTTGTCACTAAATGATATATTGCTCACACATGCTATGGGCATAAGTGAAATTACACCCCAAAATAAATTCTGCTGCTTCTCCTGAGTACGGGGATACCACATGTGAGGGACTTTTTGGGAGCCTAGCCGCGTACGGGACCCCGAAAACCAAGCACTGCCTTCAGGATTTAAATATAAAACGCTACAAAAAAACTGTTAGCGATCGCAGGGATCAGGCCTGACTCTGCGAACGCTGCAGTTATGTGTTTAGTGTTTTGTAAGTGACAGTGATCGATCAATACTGCACTTGGGTGGACTGGGCAGAGGGGCAGGTGCTAGCAGGTATCTGGGCTGATCCCGCTAACAATGCGTTTTTTGGAACCCTAAACTGCTGGGGATGCTAGTATAGATCTGATCAGATCAGATATTGATCTGTTCAGATTCTATACCACTACGGGAGGTGTATGCTTTGCACGTGGGTGTTAGCGGTACTGGCACTAACCTAGTGCAGATCCTATCTGACCTTAAAACCTAATTGATATCACCCGCCGGGTGATCAGGGGGTTAAACCTTTATTGGGTAATAAATGGTGGGTGCCCTGATGCTATAAAAAGCCAACTAACTAACCAGCGTCACCCGTAACACTTATACGGTGATCACTGGTGAAAGGGTTAACTAGGGGCAATCAGGGGGTTAAAACCTTTATTAGGTAGTATATGGGGGTCCCTGACGCTATATAAAAACCTGACGGGGAACCTAAATAACTAAATAACTAACTGGCTATCAAGTGTCACCAGTGACACTTATACGGTGATCACTGGGGAAAGGGTTAACTCTAGGGGCAATCAGGGGGTTATAATCTTTATTAGGTAGTATATGGGGGTACCTAACACTATAAAAACCTGGCGGTGAACCTAAAAAATATCTAGCTACTTAGCGGCACCAGTGACACTAATGCAGTGATCAGAAAAACGATTGCTTAGTGACACTGGCAAAAGGGGGTGAAAGGGTTACCTGGGGGCAATCAGGGGGGTAAAACCTTTATTAGGTAGTATATGGGGGTCCCTGACGCTATATAAAAACCTGACGGGGAACATAAATAACTAGATAACTAACCAGCGTCACCAGTGACACTTATACGGTGATCACTGGTGAAAGGGTTAACTCTAGGGGCAATCAGGGGGTTAAAACCTTTATTGGGTAGTATATGGGGGTACCTAATGCTATAAAAACCTGGTGGTGAACCTAAAAAATAACGAGCTACTTAGCGGCACCAGTGACACTAATGCAGTGATCAGAAAAACGATTGCTTAGTGACACTGGCAAAAGCGGGTGAAAGGGTTAACTCTAGGGGCAATCAGGGGTTAAACCCTTTATTAGGTAGTATAAGGGGGTCCCTGACACTATATAAAAACCTGACAGGGAACCTAAATAACTAACTGGCTAACCAGCGTCACCAGTGACACTTATACGTGATCGCTGGTGAAAGGGTTAACTCTAGGGGCAATCAGGGGTTAAAACCTTTATTAGGTAGTATAAGGGGGTCCCTGACGCTATATAAAAACCTGACAGGGAACCTAAATAACTAACTGGCTAACCAGCGTCACCAGTGACACTTATACGTGATCACTGGTGAAAGGGTTAACTCTAGGGGCAATCAGGGGGTGAAAACCTTTATTAGGTTATATATGGGGGTACCTAACGCTATAAAAACCTGGCGGTGAACCTAAAAAATAACTAGCTACCTAGCGGCACCAGTGACACTAATGCAGCGATCAGAAAAATGATCGCTTAGTGACACTGGCAAAAGGGGGTGAAAGGGTTAACTCTAGGGACAATGGGGGGGGGGGTAGGGGGCTACCCTGGACCTAACACTAACTGCCCTGACAGTTTTTACAGTTACAACTGACACTAAATGCAGTGATCAGTAAATAAATGATCACTGCAATCAGTGACACTGTGACTGGGGGGGGGAGTCGGGGGATAATTGGGGGGTGATAGTATGCCTATGTGTACCTACATGTCAGAGCAGTGTTGGTGCACTTACTATGTCTTCTCTCCTCGCAGTCCAGTCAAAAAGACCGCCCCGAGGAGAGTGACATCACTTCCTCTTGCCTGTGTTTACACTACACAGGCAGGGGAAGCTTCTCATTCGCCAGGAGCGATTGAGAGGGGATGGCCAGAAACCAACGACCATCCCCTCATCCCGGATCACTCCTGAAACTAAACGGACCGCTGCAGCCAGTGGGAGGGGGTCCGATCGGACCCCCCACCCGCTGGAAGGCAGGCACGTACAGGTACGTGCTTGTGCCTGTCCGTGCCATTTTTTACATGCGGCGGTCCTTAAGTGGTTAAATATATGGCAATGAAATTTAATCAAATGAAATCAAATCCAATAAAATTACAAGAAAAATCTCAGGAGAGATAAAAACCACGTCTTCACTGGTCAGTAATCTCTCAGCTTCTGCTGCCTGCCTTCCCTGCACCTATTTATATTGGCTCACCCGATGACATCACAGGCAGTCATTGGCTCAGCCAATGACATGACAGTGCATAATCATGCAACCTTTTTTTTTTTAACCTCATGATGACAAAGGCTCTTTTCACACGGATGATCCGTTCAGGTCCGCCTATCAGTTTTTTAGGCGGACCTGAACGGACACTCCATAGAGGTCTATGGAGGGGCGGAGGTCAGCGGGGTGACATGTCCGCTGACATCCGACCAGCTCCAATCCAAAAAAGTGTGATGGAGGAAACATCTATTTTTTGCATCCATCTGCGGATCGGATTGGGTGACGACGGACTCTACGGTCCGCTGTCATCCGATCCCCCATAGGGGAGAGTGGCACTCTGACAGGTCTGTCCCTGCACAGAGTGCAGAGACAGACCTGTCATCTGCCTGCTCAGCAGGGATCCCTAAAAAAAAAAACTGAAAATTTTTCTTAAAGGAGCCACGTCCCTATTCATGAGCTTTGTGAATTCAGCCTGTAGGATCAGTATACGGATCTAATAGGGATGCGGCTCCTGGAAGAACATGTTTTTCTTGAAGTGGCGGTTATTGTGAATGAGATTTAACCTTTACAGTCCCATGGCTGAAATAAGATGTGTGTTCCTGTGATAACATTGTGAATGGAGCCTTAATACTCCCCGCACAACAAATCTTTTCATTTCTTTTATTTTATCATTATTACACACCAATTATTTTTCCATTTTTAACCCTTTCACTGCCAAATCATAGTTTCCCCCATTTTAACCCTTTAACTCGCAAGTCAAATGTTTTTCCTTTCATTTATGAAACCATTTTCCCTCCCTCCTTTTGTTTTTATCCCTTTCACTGCCAAACTATTTTTATTTTTCATTTTCAACCCTCTTTATAAACTTTTTTTGCAAAACAAAGATTCTTTTTTACTTTTTTTAACCCTTTCAACGCCAAACCAAATCCTTTTCTTTTTTAACCTCCCCTCCCCATTTTTAACCCTTTCACCACCAAAAACAATAAGTTTTTCACATTTCTTGCCCATATGTTAAAATATAACTAAAGGAAAACCTGTTTATTGTTAGTGTTAGTGTTGGATGGAGTGGAGAGGGATTAGAATCCCTGTCAGGTTTTTATTTCTGTCTGTGCCCCCTTTAGGGAAATTCATTCTCTCTATTTATCGTTAATAACAAACGTGAAAGAAAATCGCTAATTTTGGGTGGTCACCAGAACAGGAATTAGAGGAGAAATCTTCCAATGGGGACACTAGCTCTGGTGACACCCAGGGTGAAGGGAAATCACCCCCCCCCCCCCATGGGGACACACCCTCTTACTCTATTGTAAATATAGATATAAATGTTTGTCTTCATTTGTATTTTATCTTTTATGTGGTATGGGGGGGGATGTTGGAGACTCAGTATAAAAGAGGGTGCAGCACATTACACATGGGGCTATGGGGGGGGGGGGGGGATGAGTGCTCAGATAGTCGTTTGAACCCTTTCACTGTTGGAGATTTTTGCTGATTTCTGCTCTCCCAGCATTCCATAGTTTGTGAAATGATGAAGGCCCGAGTCACACCTCTGACCTCTGACACACCTGGATGGCAAACACCCAACAAGCATAGCTCCCCCTTTATTGATTTCAGTGCATTGCCCTTTGCCCCACAAGCGTGACAAAGTAGCTCATGGTGCCTTCCATTTTGTTTTATTTCTCACGCATTTTGCCACATTTTTTGTATTGGGGTCTCACGTTTGGGGGGACATTTACAATAAATTACACTACAAGCGTGAGGCACATATTTTTGCATATTCAGGGATTGCGTGGAAATGTGCATTTCTGTGCGCATAACTGGAATGTGCAGATGTGACTGGAGACTGATATGGTGGAAATTTGTCCCCGCGGCATGCCGTGGTCCACCATATTTCCATTTTGTATCGGTGACTACCATACAAAAACTTTTTTTTAGAAGCGGGCAGACCTGTAAAGTGCGCATGTTTTCTTTGGATGGAAATGTTGGAGGAAACTTCTTTCTCTCCTTTACTGTATGAATAGCTGTGAATGTGAGCAGACAGGGAATGTCTATGGCTCTGATCAATGAATATTGGACCTTCCTAAGATGAGTCCTCGCAAACCACAAACCTTCCCAAAGCTGCAAAATACGGAAGGAAAATGGCTGAGATTGGGAGAGAGGGGCATGTTTTCTTAGAGGGGGCTCCCCACAAATTCTGTGTTATGTGGAGTATCACTGTTGCTATGGAGATAAAGGGTCTCAGAAGGCTGTACAAGCCCAGACCACTACTAACAAACCTGTCCAGGGGGATTGGAAGGAAACCTGCAGGTATCGGCAATGGATGAGAGGAGTCTGCAGAGCCAATCCAGCCAATCCAACAGGTAGGTCATGTGATAATAATCAGTCAGTACAGGAGACATTGCAAATGTGCGCTGTCATCTATTTCCATCCTGTATATTGTACAGTCACACCAGTCCCTGCCCCCAAGGAGCTTACAATCTAAGCTCCCTAAGCTTGCTAACTCACATTCATACACATACTGGGGCCAATGTACATCCCAGCATGTCTTTGTAGTGTGGGAGGAAACCCACACAGGCACAGGGAGAACATGCAAACTCCAGGCAGATGGCGCTGTGGTTGGGAATTGACGACCCCGGTGCTGCCAGGCAGAAGAGCTAACCACTTAATTCCTCTAACTTGCGGTGGGACGGCAGCTTCTTGTTGTATATTCTTGTACAATGTAACAGCTCCTCTGCTGCACTGCATGTGGATTAAGCTGGACACATAGGAACATCTTAGCCCTTGTACACACGGTCGGAGAATCTGCCGGAATGAGTCTTATCGGACCGTGTCGTCAGATAATCCGACTGTGTGTGGTATGCATCGGACTGATTCCGTCCGAATCTCCGTCCGACCCAATTTTCCAACATGTTGGAAATATTTCCCGACCAACTGGGCCGGACAGACCTAATCCGATCATGTGTAGAGCATTTTGATTGGACCAAGTGCCACGCATGCTCAGATCAAATTCCTACATCAAAGCTATTGGCTACTAGCCTGAATGTAGTCCCATCATAACGAAATTACGTCATCACGTTCTGAAAGATCAGATTTTTCGCCAACTTGGCCCGACCGTGTGTATGCAACAGTTTCGGACACAATCGGTCGGACTAAATCCGACGGGCAAAATCCGACGGATTTGGTTGGCAAAATCTCCGACCGTGTGCACGTGGGCTAAGTCTACCAAAGATAAGCAGTTACTCATGCTGATGGAGCTGGTGCCGGTCTGGGCACTGGAATGTGGAAGCATATAGATTGTGGGAGGAACTTCTAAAGGGGATTTATTAAAAAAAGCGCCTTGTATGATGGTCTTGTCATTTCCTTTTTGGGTGATTGGTGGAAATCTATTGAGGGGAGAATATATCTATTGGATGAGGAAACACTGATTTGGTGGTTTTTGGTGATAGAATAACGTGTGATTGGCTGAGAGGTCCTCAGGGTACTGGGGGGAGGGACATTAGCCCCACCACTGGTGGGGAGAACTTTTTGTATTGAATTTTAAGGATAAAAGCACGGGGGGTGGGATGACGTTTGATAAATACAATAACCCGGAATGTTGTAGATGAACATTTTCAAGGACTGTTTTTTTTTGGGGGGGGGGGGTTTCACGTTTTTCACAAATCTAGATATTGATTTCATGACGTAAGGCATGGTGTTGTATCCCGTGTTTTATCTTTATGTGTCTTTTACAAATGTGGATATTTAGGATTTATTGTATGGTGGTGAATGATATGGAAATGACACAACTAGATATTGTTGGTAATATAGATCAGCAGTTATTAATGAGGAGGATCAGCGACATTTTCTTTTACTTTTTTATTCATATATTTATGCCGTCTATTTTACAACTTTGCTATGACAACAGTGTCGTTTACCTTTCTAGCTGATATCTCATGCATAGGGCCCTAGGTTCTCTAGAACAAGTATACATACATGTTATATATATTTATATATCATCTAGGGGGACTAGAGGAGTACATATATATATATATATATATATATATATATATATATATATATATATATATATATATATGATATCAGTATATGAGGTGATATGAGAGAGGTGGCGATATCACACAGTGTATATATATATATATATATATATATATATATATATATATATATATATATATATTACAGTAAAGAACCCTTTACGTAGTTTAAGGTTAAACCTCCTTTCTTCTAATTTTAAAGAGTGCCCACGAGTCTTGTTAAACTCCCTTCCGTGAAAAAGTTTTATCCCCATTGTGGGGTCACCAGCACAGTATTTGCATATTGAAATTATATCCCCTCTCAAGCATCTGTGCTCCAGAGAGAATAAGATCAGTGCTTGCAACCTTAACTCATAACTAATATCCTCCAGATCCTTTATTAGCTTTGTTGTCCTTATTTGTACTCCATTCCAGTACATCCTTCCTGAGGATTGGTGCCCAGAACTGGACAGCATACTCTAGGTGCGGCCGGACCAGAGTCTTGTAGAGCGGGAGATTTATTGTTTTATCTCTGGAATTAATCCCCTTTTTAATACATGCCAATATTATGTTTGCTTTGTTAGCAGCAGCTTGGCATTGCATGCCATTGCTGAGCCTATCGTCTACTAGGTCCCCCAGGTCCTTTTCCATCCTAGATTCCCCCAGAGGTTCTCCCCCCAGTGTATAGATTGCATTCATATTTTTGCCACCCAAATGCATTATTTTAAATTTTTCTACATTGAACCTCATTTGCCATGTAGTTGCCCACCCCATTAATTTGTTCAGATTTTTTTTCAAGGTTTCCACATCCTGCGGAGAAGTTATTGCCCTGCTTAGATTAGTATCATCCACAAATACAGAGATTGAACTGTTTACCCCAGGTCGTTTATGAACAAATTAAACAGGATTGGTTCCAGCACAAAACCTGGGGGACCCCACTACCCACCCCGGACCATTCCGAGTACTCCCCATTTATCATCACCCTCTGAACTCGCCCTTGTAGCCAGTTTTCAATCCATGTACTCACCCTATGGTCCATGCCAATGGACCTTATTTTGTACAGTAAACTTTTACGGGGAACTATGTGAAATGCTTTTGAAAAATCCAGACACACCACATAAACACTGCAGTTTTTGTAACTGAAGCCCCCCGATTCCCTTGTGAAGACAGGAGAAGAATAAATTCAATACCTTTGCCATCTCCCCATCCTTTGTAACCAGATGTCCTTCCTCATTCTTTATGGGGCCACTGTGTTCTGTCCTCCCTTTTTTACTGTTTACATACTTAAAGAATTTCTTGGGATTTTTTTTTGCTCTCCTCCGCTATGTGTCTTTCATGTTCTATCTTAGCCGTCCTTATTCCACCCTTATACTTCTTGTTGCATTCTTTATAAAGCTTGAATGCTGATGATGATCCCTCAACCTTGTATTTTTTGAAGGCCTTCTTCTTTGCTTTTATATGCATTTTTACATTTGAGTTAAGCCATCCAGGACATTTGTTCATTTTTAAATGTATTACCCAATGGGATGCATTGGCTAATGCCCTTATTTAATATGCTCTTAAAGCAAATCCATCTCTCCTCCATGTTCTTTGTTCCTAAGATTTTATCCCAATTTATGTCTTCTAGCAAGGTTTGTAATTTAGGGAAGTTGGCTCTTTTGCAATTCAGTGTCTTTGTATTCTCATTATATTTCCTATTTGTGTGATTTATACTGAAGCCAATTGACCTATAATAGGAGATCTGTCTCCCTTCCTCCCTCAGGTTAGGAGGCCTAAGCATGCTCCCAGTATTATTTTCCACTTAGCTTCATCCATTTGGAGGTCTACCTATAAGGATTCCACCTCCTTCCTTGCTCCCTTAGTGATGTCTTCTCTCACATTCACTTGTACATAATTTTTGATATATAGGCATACCTCTCCCCCTTTTTTACCCTCTCTATCCTTGCGATAAAGGGTATACCCTTGAATGGTTGCCAGCCAATCATGAGAGCTGTTGAACCAGGTCTCTGAAATCCCCACAAAATCCAAATCCTCCTCGTACAACAGTATCTCTAGTTCACCCATCTTGTCCACCAGGCTCCTGGCATTGGTGAACATGCCACGTAGTTTAGACAGGTCGCATATTATCCTCTTATTGGGTGTTCCGAGATTGCAACTAGGGCTACTATACTTACCTTGGGTTTATGTGCTTTGGTCAACCTACCACTAATGCCAGCAATACTACCCTCTGGAATATGTTCGGTGCTGACTATCTCTACCTCTGGACCCTCCCCCCATTGCCTAGTTTAAAAACCCCTCTAACTTTTTTGCCATCTTCATTCCCAGCTGATCTGCTCCCTCCTCATTTAGGTGCAGTCCATCCCTTCTATAATTCTGGTTATCGACTGAGAAGTCGGCACAGTCCTCCAGGAACCCCAATCTCTCTTTACTATACCAGCTCTTCAGCCACTTGTTTACTTCCCTAATCTCCCTCTCCCTTTCTGGTGTGGCTCAATGTACCGGTAGTATTCCTGAGAATACTACTTTGGAGGTCCTTTTCCTCAATTTAGCTCCCAAGTCCCTAAAATAGTTTTTTAGGACACTCCATCTGCCTCTGACTTTGTCATTGGTGCCAACGGCACCATGACAGCTGGGTTTCCCCCAGCCCCTCCCAGTAATCTGTCCACCAGATCCGTGATGTGCTGAACCCGAGCGCCTGGTAGACAACATACAGTTCAGCGCTTTAGGTCTTTGTTACAGATTGGCCTCTCTATCCTTCTAAGAATTGAGTCCCCTACCACCAGAATCTGTCTTTCCTTTCCCTTCGCTTCCCCTCCATTCTCACTGGAGGAGTTATTTCCCTGGCAGCTAGGAGAGTCCCTCAGCTCCAGCAGTGCTGGTCCCTGACTGGTTTCACCAATGTCACTTAATGAAGCGTACTTCTTGGGATGCTCCAGCCCTGGATTGGCCTCCCTGGCACTTCCCCCTCTACCCTTCTTGACTGTCACCCATCTACTCATTCCTAGTGCCTGCACCTCTTTGTCTTTACTCGTCTTTGTGCTGGCTCCTGCCTGCACCCGTCAGGTACATTCCTGGCTCTCCTTTAGTATGGAGGGACTTCTTAGTGCTGACAGTTGCTTCCCCAGATTCAGAACCTGGGCTTCCAGGGAAACAATGTGCTTACATTTTGCCGCAAGATGTACGAGTCCACATACAGAACTTTAGTGGCTAAACCTAAAAGGAAACAGAAATTCGTCCCAACCCACACAGTCCTGACACTACCCAACCCTGTCTCCACACCTGCCACATTGGTTCAGCCTATGAAAATTGGACCTTCTGCTACTGTTCTGCCTGTCACTATCCCACCTGACGGTACTGTTTCTCTGCCCACAATCCAGTTTGGCTCTATGGACTCTTTGCCAGCTAATCAAATTGACCTCACTGTTTCTGTAACTGATACCCTGACTGGTTGTCTCGTTTCTGATGTCCTGCCTGATGGTTCCATTTCTGCTGCCCAGCTTGATGTGCCTCTGCCTGCTGCCCAGCTTAATGTGCCTCTGCCCCCTGTCCAGCTTAATCTGTCTCTGCCCGCTGTCCAGCTTAATGTGCCTCTGCTTACAGCCCAGCTTGATGTAACTCTGCCCGCTGCCCAGCTTGATGTAACTCTGCCCGCTGCCCAGCTTGATGTAACTCTGCCCACTGCTCAGCTTGATGTGCCTCTTCCCGCTGCCCAACGTGGTGACCCGGTGCTTGCCGCCCAGCCTGGTGACCCAGTGCTTGCTGCCCAGCCTGGTGACCCGGTGCTTGCTGCCCAGCCTGATGATCTAGTGCTTGCTGCCAAGGCTGATGACCCGGTGCTTGCTGCCCAGCCTGATAACCCGGTGTCCACTACCCAGCCTGCTGATCAGGTGCCCACTACCCAGCCTGCTGATCTAGTGCCCGTTACCCAGCCTGCTGATCCGGTGCCCACTACCCAGCCTGCTGATCCGGTGCCCACTACCCAGCCTGCTGATCCGGTGCCCACTACCCAGCCTGCTGATCCGGTGCCCGCTACCCAGCCTGCTGATCCGGTGCCTGCTACCCAGCCTGCTGATCTGGTGCCCATTACCCAGCCTGCTGATCCGGTGCGCGCTACCCAGCCTGCTGGTCCCGTGCTCGCTGCCCAGCCTGCTGGTCCGGTGCCATTTATCCAGCCTGCTGGTCCGGTGCCATTTATCCAGCCTGCTGGTCCGGTGCCCGTTATCCAGCCTGCTGGTCCGGTGCCATTTATCCAGCCTGCTGGTCCGGTGCCCACTACCCAGCCTGGTGATCTGGTGCCTGTTACCAAGCCAGTTGATGCGGTGCCTGCTAAATTGGTTCCTGATGTCCAGCATGCTCAATTGTGAAGCCAAAGCCGGGCACCCACATTTAGAATGCTGGTGCCTCGAACAGGAGGGGGAGAAGAGCGGGGCTTCAAACGCCCACATCACTGGACCATGGGACAGGTGAGTTTCTGATTATTAAAAGTCAGCACCTACAATTTTTGTAGCTGCTGACTTTTAAATGGGAGTAACTCCGCTTTAACTGTGAAGAGTGGCCAAATAATTATTGCTCTTACTCCGGTGTGCACTGCAATACTGTATGTGTAGTGAAAATTTTATGTTTGCATGTAAGCTACACTGAAAGGTTTGCTTACATATGTATGTGGGGGCTAATCCACATTTTTTTTTAGGGGGGGGGGGATTTAATGCTTTAGTGTGCCTTTAATGTTTTACCCCTTTTTATTGAATTTAACTTTATTGCTTTCACAATAAAAAAAAAAAAAAAAAAAAAACTGTTAACCACCCCCCATAACATATGTCAGTGGCAATAAGAGGTTTAAAACATTGGCCACTATAAATAATTTTTCCAACCACTGACACCAGTTCTAGATCTACAGGTTTGTATTTAGGTTTCCCTGACATGTTTGCTATCACACCAGCTCTATAACTGATTTTTGCACTTGCTGAACAGCAGTCTAAAGAAGCCTGGTTTCGACCATTGAACTCAATATTTCATTTTCCGAAGAAGCATTTCTCATTATGTTGTGTTTTCTTTTATTATACCACAGGATTCAGGGTTGGGGACTTTGTCCTCACACTTATACTTTCAGCACCAGCATGCCAACCCCCCGAAAAATGTTTGGAGCCACCTTTTTTTCATAGTAACATAAACCATACAAGTTCTCATAATAGATACAATCTTAGGATACAAAACTACTGTGTCTTACAGATGTTTGTGACATGAATATATTCTACTATATTCTATGCACAAAAAGGAGGAATTTAGTTTCAAGCTACTGTATACTGCCTCTCTCCTATGCTCTCTAACCCAAGAAACAGCTACGTGACAACTGTGCTTTTTTTTCTTTTTTTCTAGAGAAGACTGTGATAACAGCAAGAAAAAAAATGCTGCATCATGTCTTCTACACCCTTTTCCCTCTATACTTTCTAAATATTCTGATTACTGCAAACGCATTTACAGCTCCACATAAAGTAAAATAAAATAACCTGATAGTGAAAAACAGCTTTTTGATTGTCACCAAAACAATACTATCTTTCAATTAACCACTTAAGCCCCGGACCATTTGGCTGCCAAAAGACCAGAGCACTTTTTGAGATTCGGCACTGCGTCGCTTTAAATGACAATTGAGTGGTTGTGCAACGTGGTCTACCAAACAAAATTTACATCCTTTTTTTCCCACAAATAGAGCTTTCTTTTGGTGGTATTTGATCACCTCTGAGCTTTTTATTTTTTGCGCTATAAACAAAAGAAAGAGACAATTGTGAAAAACGCATTATTTTTTACTTTTTGCTATAATAAATATCCCCAAAAAATATATAAAAAAACGTTTTTTTTTCCCTCAGTTTAGGCCGATACATATTGTTCTACATATTTTAGGTAAAAAATTGCAATAAGCGATTATTGATTGGTTTGCACAAAAGTTATAGCATCTACAATATAGGTCACAATTTTGGGACCATTCATATTTATACAGCGATCAGTTCAATTAAAAATGCATTGATTACTGGGTAAATGTAACTGGCAGTGAAGGGGTTAACCACTAGGTGGCGCTGTAGAGGTTAAGTGTGTCCTAGGGAGTAATTCTAACTGTGGGGGGGCTATGTGTGACACGACACTGATCACCACTTCCAATTACAGGGAGCTGTGATCAGTGTCCTGTCACTAGGCAGAACAGGGAAATGCTTGTTTACATTATCATTTCCCCATTCTTCCTCTACGTGAGACGATCGCGGGTATCCCCACGGACATCGAGTCCGCGGGACCCATGATCACACTCACAAAGGTTGCAGTGGGTGCGCGTGCCCGCAAACCGCTTCTTAAAGGGTAACATACAGGTACGTTAATCTACCTGTAAGTGCCCTTCTGCCGGCGTATATCAGCGTGAGCCAGTCAGCAAGCGGTTAAGAAGCCAGTCCTATCAATGGTAAAATTAATAAAACCAAAAAAGTGTGCAAAACCAGGTGAAAACCACTCTGTGATTGAATATACCTGCACAACTGCTCTGTGTACATCAATAAAAATATATACAGTATTTTTTAATCACTGATTACACCAATATAAAGTACAATCAAAAGTTAACTCATACAGTTCATAAAGATTATGTCTAATATAAAGTCCACATCCAGTGTCCACAAATAGCCCTAAGAGCTGCTAACACATGGTATGAGATTGGTATGTTAAAATTAGGCATTCGGTGCTTTCAACTTTTCCCAATCACCATAAATGCCAACTTTTTACTGGAATTATACAGTATGATCTCTGCATAAAGGAAGCCAGTCCTAGTTACAACTGGTAAAGGTGAGATTTCCCATCGCTTTGGGTAGATTTGCACTTATTTGTGTGGAAGAGGAGGAGAGGGATAGCTGTTCCTCTTGCACTGCCTTTTAAAGCTAAATTATGATTATTATGCATTCAAAATATCAACATATATTTTAAAAAAGTATGTAAAAAAAAACTATTACCTGTAAACTATTGTTGGATGTTTGGGAATTTTTTTTTTAAGAATTTACAACAGAAAATGATTTAGGCTTATCAGATATGAAGAGCCGGGTGGAGTTAACATGACACAGCAGAAACCATACTGGGTGTAACTTGGCAAACTTGACTATAAATCAGGGTTAAAATTGTGAAAGAGCAGAAGAGTTAAACTTCTCATTTGAATCCTCAGCAACAGCTAAACCTCACCACCAAAATGGTTCACTGGACAGCCAATGAGAGAGCTGCTATCACCTCAACATGGGAAAAAGTCCACATTGAGAATGATGGCGCTGAAGCCCTGACCAGGTAAGCAAAATGTTTATCTTTTACTTTACTTTTACTTACTAATAAAACTGATGTAACATTAGGCTGTGATTATAAAATGTAGATATAGCTGTAAAATTTCTTTCATAAATTTTGCACCTATTAGGCCTCTTGCACACAGGACATTTTGCAAATTCTCCTAGAAACCTTTCCTCCTGGCAGCAGAATTTCATCAGAAAAAAATGCCTGACGTTTATGTGTGCTTACAGGCGTCAAGAGCTTGGGTGTTAATTAATTTAATTGTCCAGATAATCATTTATTTTGGCCACTGAAATACATTAACGCTCAAGCACTAAACACGCCTAGTGTTAGCGTGCTTTTTGACATCTTTACATGTGTTTACAAGCGTCAAGCATTTTTTCTGCCAAAATTCTGCTGCTCCTGGACGCATGGCAGTGGGGATTTTTCTCTGCCTCTAAATGCCTATGCCACTAAACGCACTAAATGTATGGACACTCATGGGGGGGGGGGGATTTACTAAAACTGGAGAATACAAAATCTGGCGCAGATGTGCATGGTAGCCAATCAGCTTCTAACTTCAACTTGTTCAATTAGGCTTTGACAATAAAACCAGGAAGCTGATTGGTTTCTATGCACAGTTGCACCACATTTTACACTCTCCAGTTTTAGTAAATCAACCCCTATAGGTTAAAAGTCAGGGAAATTTAGAGTTGGGGGGGGGAAGGGGAAGCCGAATGCCCCTAGAAGCAGCTAGCTGCCATCACCTCATCATGAGCAAAAGTCAGCATTGAGAATGATGGCGCTGAAGCCCTTACCAGGTAAGTAACATTAAGAATCAGTCTTTCGATTGCTGTAAAAAAAAAAAAAAATTAACTATACTCTTTAAACACAGCTGTAACATTTCTTCCATACATTTTGCATACACAAAGCTCCGATCTTTGTAACATATTGATGAACATGCCACTAATAAACCGATCATTTACCTACCATTTAGGCTATTTCTCGTGTACCCCTGGACCCAGAGGTATTTCAGCAGCTTTGGAAACTTGTCCAGTGTTGACGCCATCTTTAGTAATGCCAAAGTCCGCGCTCATGGCAAGAAGGTGCTCGGAGCTGTTGGCAACGCTATTCAGCATCTGGATGATGTGAAAGGAACTCTGGCTAATCTCAGCAAAGAGCATGCTGCTGACCTCCATGTGGATCCTGAGAACTTCAAGGTATGTTTATTGCAATGTTGTTATAGCAGAAATTACAGGTTTAATATTTTTCCTATTAAAAATACCTCAATTTAGGAGTAGAGACATTTATAGATCCAAAGTATAGAGTATCCACAGTCAAACAAACCAAATGATTTACTATATTCTGATCATTTTAAGCATACTGGAAAGTCACAAGACCGTTTTTTTCCCCTAAAACTGTTTAGTTGAGTAAAACATTAAAAAAAATGTCTTTATACACATCTTTAACTTTAATATTTATTTGCATGGGTGTTACATGTTCCAGCACATTTATTTCTATATCATTTCAACATACAGGATATATGTCTATGTAATGGTGATATTTACTATAGATTATTTTGTGTATGTGTATGTGAATTATTGGTATTGGTGCTGGAAAGAAACTCAAAGATGTAAATACGTGCATGAAAATGTTTTTACTCAAATGAAATATAATTTTATAATGTTATATGAAATAAAATAATTTTGTTTAGAAAAGATAAATGAGGTGACTTTCCAGTGTCCTTAAATATCCCAAAACAATTATCAAGAAGTAGCAAATTCATTTTTTTTTTACTTTAACCAACACATTAAAACCCAGAAATTATGTAAATAACTGTATAAAAATTGTAAAAAATTACTAAGTGTCTGACCAACAAAGTGGTGTTTATTATTAAACATGCAGTCAGACTAAGAAAAGTATAGGAATAATACATTTATCTTACTATGTTTCCCATTCTGTCATGAATAATAGATAATTGATTTTGGTAAACTGTTCCTTTTCAAGAGATCTGCACAAATGGTGTTAAGTAGGTTATGTTATTGGTAACTTATGGACTATGTTGAAAAATAGGGTATAATAGAATTACTAGAAGAACTTTAGTAATGGCTTTTTCTGTTTCCACAGCGTCTTACCCAAGTGCTGTTGATTGTCTTGGCAACCAGGCTGGGAGTTGCCTTCACCCCTCAAGTCGCGGCTGCCTGGCAGAAATTCAGCAACGTTTTGGTGGCCGCTCTGAGCCATGGATACCATTAAATCCTCAAAATACAGAGACTTAACGTCATTATTGCCAGCAAATGCTTCTGTGATTTGTTAATTTTCAATAAAACTTTAAATTGATAAATCAAATGTTTTTTTTCTTTATATAATATTAATATTTTATTATCAGCACATGCCATATCTTTTACCAAGAGTCTGTGGTAATCATTGGTTATAAAAAAACAAATAATTCATATTTATCATTAATATAATACAATATTTTAAAAATCCTGTGGAAAAGCTGTGGGATAACCTAAAGTACAACACATACAAAAAATATCTATAAGTTGAAATTGTTATACATAGAGGGTTAGGCCAAAACGCCCTCTAAGCACTACGCTGCTAGTATGTATTATGTTTCACAAACATGAACTTTGACTTTTTAAACTGTTTGTGTAACAAAGACAAAAATAAATAAATAATGGAAATCATTATGAGTGTGTAAAAATACATTTATTATAATGCTTTAGGCTTCATATACACTAGACTACACTGGCAGGTCCTAAACTTGAGTTTAGGAGTTGTCACATAGACTTTTAGAAAAGTTTAGGAGCTGCCGCCTTTACGTAAGCTTCAACCTCCCTCTCCTGAATGCGAAAAAATTGCATTCAGGATAGGAACATTTTGACCACCGGCCGATTTTGCCACTGTCGTGGTAAATGTGGGCCCGTGCACATGAAGCCTTAAAGTGCTACTCAAGCCTAAACATTTGATGCCTTAATGCGTTCTCTTTATGTAAGGGAAAAAATGTTCCAGTACCTTTATCGCCCCCTCACCCCCCATATACTTACCTGTGTCATTACTCATTCCAGCACTGTGCCCATCTGTAGCTCCCAACTCTCACAGGTTTTGTAGAGGCAGCGGGAGCTATTGTCTCCTGCTGCTGTCAGCCAAATACTGTGACAAGTGGGCATGAGGCAGCACTGTGCTGTCTGTGTCTACTGACATGGGCAACGCAGCTCAGGATCGAGGCCACAGGTGTGCCACCATAGAGGGTGGCTTCCTATGATGGGAAGTGGAGAAGAAGAGGAGCCAGGAGTGCTGTGGGGGACCCCAAAAGAGGAGGATCTGGGGCACTTTGAGCAATTTTTTTTTTGCACAGAGCAGCTTGGTATACCATGTTTGTTATTTTAAAAAGAAAAACAATTTAGACTTAACAAACACTTTAATGATCACATTATATTTCGGGAGATATCAGTATAGGGTATTCCTAAGGATACACACTCTTTTTGCACTATTATATCAGTAGTTAATCATGTAATATATAGTGTGTTTTTGTGGGGATATGATATAATATATTGCATGTATTCCTAAGCATATGATATGATCTACTATCTGTGTTAGAGAGAGTTTTTTTTTTATTTATATAATATACTGGTTAGTTAGAATATCATGTCATATGATTTAAATATAAGGCTTTCTTCATTCATGTGTGATACATTGGGGTGCTTTATTGCAAGCATGTTAACTAATGGTATTTTGCTTATTAAACCGAATGCTGTTAATATAGCTTATTATTATTTAGTGGTCTGCCGGCCAGAGGTATAACTACAGATCACGGGGCCGCATTGCAAAACTTTGATTGTAGTAGATGTCCTAAATGCAATAAGTCTATACTACTAAGACAGTAAGACAAAATAAATAAAGCAGAGGGGTCTGTGACTAGCAATCCTGATGACTCCTGTGCTTGACGATATCTGGTGTTCTAGATAGCAGACGTCACATTTTAACTCGCCTCAACGGCCTTCCTAATGGTCTCCCACTCCTTTGCTCCTTAGCAGCCTAAAGTCCTATTTGAGGGGAAAGTCTGTTACTTTTATTCAAACCAGAACTTACACACAGTGGTCTATTTGCTAGAAGAATAGAGAATATTTACTCAGCTTGTTAATGACAGTTAAGCTGCATTTACTTCAATTATCCAATCATGCCCCACACAAAATCATATTTTATAAAATCCCTGCCAGTAAGTGGGGAATCAAATTCACTCAAGCATCACTCAATTCACTAAGCTAAGTAATAATTCAGTTTATTTGGTAAACTATATTTATTATTTTACTTAATCAACCTTGTGGATGTGCAGTGAATCAGTAAACCACCATTATTGGTTGAACTAGATGGACTCGTCTTTTTTATTTAGACTAAATATGTAACTTTGTAACCATTATGATGCAACACAATGAATTAAAGCCCATCTCTGGGCAATTAAAAAATGATCCCTTGCATTGGGGCTGTGCAAGGGTTAATAGTTTGTTTTGTCTAAGAGGGAGAAGCAATGGGTTACATACCTGATCCTCTGCTCCCCAGCAGATGGCTCTCCCCCACGTTCTGGTGGTGAACTGTCCCTCAGTCCAATGCAGAGCTATAGACCTTGCTTTGGTCCTGATGATGTCAGAACTCTAAACCTCTGAACTGTAGGTGAGAAGAAGATGCGGGACGAGTCTAGCAACAGGGAGGAGTGGAGAATCAGGTAAGTAAATCATTTTGTTTTGTTCCCCTAGACCAAAATGAACAATTAACCCTTGCAGTGCAGGCACAGCCCCACTGCACAGTAAAATTTATAGTTGCCTGGAGGTTTTTACCATACCATTAAGGTAAAAAATGCCTCACTACCTATTCTCCCACCCCCATCCCCTAAACACATACCTGGCTCCCTCCACCTATCCAGCGATGTCCTGGTTACAGCACCACTCCTCCACTTTCAGCTCTCACGGGAGACACAGACAGCCTATGGATCTTGCTGTTGTCGGTTAAACTCCTATGAGGAGGGTGGGGGTGTGACTAACCGACACTGTGTGTGTCTATGGCTCAGGAATGCACCCGCACTGCACTTGCTGAGGGGGTACCCTGAAAAAGAAGGAGTGGACAGGGCTGGCAGGGAAGTTAAAAAGAGGATGTAAGGGACTACTATGTGCAATGCCATTTATAGTACATAAAACATGAATAGTTAAACCCGCAAGTGTTTTTTTTACCACTACTATTCCTTTATATTGGCTTTGGAAATATACAGATGCAGCAAATAGATTTAGAAATTTAGAAATGAGATGGATGATTTGGCTCTGAGAAATACTTTTTGAAAGATAAATAGTGCATTTAACAGAGCCTTGAAAAAGTATTCACACCCCTTGAAATTTTCTACATTTTGTCATGTTACAACCATAAGCGTGAATTAGTTTTATTAGGATTTTATGTGATAAACCAAAACAATGTGGCACATAATTGTGAAGTGGAAGGAAAATGATAAATGGTTTTTAAAATGTTTTACAAATAAATATCTAAAAAGTGTGGCGTGCATTTGTATTCATCCCCCTTTACTTTGATGCCCCTAACTAAAATCTAATGAAACCTAATGCCTTCAGAAGTCACATAAGTAGTAAATAGATTCCGTCTGTGTGTAATTTATTCTCAGTAAAAATACAGCTGTTCTGTGAAGTCTTCAGAGGTTTGTTAGAGAACCTTAGTGAACAAAAAGCATCTTGAAGGCCAGGGAACACACCAAACAGGTCAGGAATAAAGTTGTGGAGAAGTTTAAAGCAGAGTTAGGTTATAAAAAAAATCCCAACTTTGAACATCTTACGGTGCACTGTTCAATCCATCATTGGAAAATGAAAAGAGTATGGCCTAACTGCAAACCTACCAAGACATGTCCATCCACCTAAACTGACAGGTCAGGCAAGGAGAGCATTAATCAAAAAAGCAAGAGGCCCATGGTAACCCTGGAGGAGCTGCAGAGAACCACAGCTCAGGGGGAAGGATCTGTCCACAGGACAACTATTAGTCGTGTACTCCACAAATCTGGCCTTTATGGAGTGGCAAGAAGAAAGCCATTGATGAAAAAAAAGCCATAAGAAGTCCCATTTTCAGTTTATCAAGAAGCCATGTGGGGAACACAGCAAACAGTTTAATGTTTATCATATAGGATCATATAGGGACAATTATATGGTGTATGCAATTGCACTTCTTATATATATATTTATTTATTTATTTTTAATTTTTTTTATTATTTCATGTTTGCAATTTTGTTGTCACATTGGTATGCATTAACCACTTAAGCCCCGGACCAATTTGCAGCCAAAGGACTCTTTTTGCGATTCGGCACTGCATCGATTTAACTGAAAATTGCGTGGTCGTGCGATGTGGCTCCCAAAAAAAATTGCCGTCCTTTTTTTATCACAAATAGAGCTGTCTTTTGGTGGTATTTGATCACCTCTGCGGTTTTTATTTTTTGCGCTATAAACAAAAATAGAGCGTCAATTTTGAAAAAAATTCAATATTTTTTACTTTTTGCTGTATAAAATATCCCCAAAAAATATATAATTTTTTTTTTCCTCAGTTTAGGCCAATACGTCTTCTTCTACCTATTTTTGGTAAAAAAAAATCACAATTAGCGATTATTGATTGGTTTGCGCAAAAGTTATAGTGTTTACAAAATAGGGGATAGTTTTATAGCATTTTTATTTATATATATATTTTTACTAGTAATGGCGGCGATCAGCGATTTTTATTCTGACTGCGACATTATGGCGGACACATCGGACATTTTTGACACATTTTTGGGACCATTGTCATTTATACAGCAATCAGTGCTATTTAAATGCACTGATTCCTGTGTAAATGACACTGGCAGTGAAGGAGTTAACCACTAGGGGGCAGTGTAGGGGTTATGTATGACGTTATGTGTTTTTTTTATTGTAGGGGGGCGTGGCCTGGCATGTGACATGTCACTGATCGTCTTTCCCTATATCAGGGAACAGACGATCGGTGACAGCCACAGTACGAAGCACGGGGAGAGGTTTGTTTACACAGCCCTGGTCCCGCGGCCATGGTCACAGAGCTCAGGACCGGGCCAGGTACGTGCTTGTGCCCAGCCGTGCCATTCTGCTGACGTACATCGGTGTGAGGCGGTCCTTAAGTGGTTAAGCATTTTCGTTTTTTATTTTAATTTGTGCTATATGTATATGGTGGCACCACATAATGGTTAGGTTTATATATTTTATTCAATTTATTGAGTGTGGTTCTGCCACTATTTGCACTTTTTTTCCAGTTGTGTGTTTACATTTGTGTGCGCATTATTTGCTTGTCACAGATTGCATCTGCACTTTATACCAGCTGTGTGTTTATTATTTATGCACTTTATTACTCACCTGTGCATCTATAATTATAGATCAAGGCACAGATTATTAGGTATAGGACCTATCTAGTGCAGCATATGTTATTTTTATTTTATTATGCACGTATGTATGAGACGTGTTTAACGTTTGCAGCTTGATGGTGGCATATAGTTAGGAGGGAGCTTTTTAAGGCTTGCAGGATTCGTTTTTTTTTTTAGTTCAGTACACAGTGTTGGGTTGTGTGGAATATTAAACATACATAGTGTAGAGAACAGATGTTGTACACAGAATATGCAGACAGATCATAGTGAGTAGGGATGGGCCCAGGTGTTCCTTTTTCTGTGTCAGCATTGGTTTACTTTTATAATTTTATTTTTTTGGCGCAGCAGCACTAAGAATATTTAGGACATAATTGCTATCCCCCAGCCTTCTGTGTCGCAGGTGTTCTGCCCCATACACACGGTCAGACAACATAATCCATCAGATTTTTTTCAACGGATGTTGGCTCAAACTTGTCTTGCATACACACGGTCGCATAAAGTTGTCGTAATTTCCGATCGTCAAGAACGCAATGACGTACAACACATACAACGGGCCTGTAAAACGGTATTTCAGCACCACGTGCGGCACCCTTTGGGCTCCTTCTGCTGATCTCATGTTTATTGCGTGTTAGTAAAAGTTTGGTTAGAGACGATGGGCGCTTTTCAGACTTCAGATCATTACTACTCTTCAGTTTGTGCTTGTCAGTTTATATCTGCTTTTCAGCGCGTTTAGTCAGTTCGCATTTGTTTATCAGTGCGTGCCATTTATAGTACTGTATTTGATATTCAGTGCGTTCTTGTCCGCGCGTTGCTGATTTTCAGTTCGTTCTTTCAGGCCTTGCTGTTTTGAAGCCATGTTGCATGTATGTATTCGTCATAGAGTTTGTGCTGTGCAGGGGGCGTGGTGTTGGGCTTTTAGCCTTGACACAAGTCCAATCCATGAACAGGGTGAGGAGGAGTTCATGGAGCAAGAATTGGTTGCTCCAGCGTGACCAATTCTTGCACATGCCTTTGCTTCGTGAGATCCGGGAGAATAATCCTGATGATTTCAGGAATTATCTCAGGATGATGGACCCTGTTTTTCACCGTCTGTTGACGTTGCTGTCCCCTTCAGGCAGGATACCTGCATGCAGCAAGCCATCACTCTGGAGCAGAGGCTCGTTGCCACGTTGGGGTACTTGGTGACTGGGAGAAGCCTACAGGACCTCAAGCTCTCCATAGGCATCTCCCCCCAGGCTCTGGGGTTCATTATTCCAGAGACCTGTTCTTCAATTATTCAGGTCCTGCAGAAGGACTATATTAAGATAAGTTTTATCCTTTAACATCACATTCTATGTATTTAACATTTGCTAATGTCTTGGATTTCTTTCATCATTCCCTAATTACCATTGTCCCCTTTGTCCTCATGTATGCTGGAAGCTTTTAAAGTTCCTTTTTTGTCCTTCATGCATATTTGCCTTCACTAACCTCCCCAGGATGCTCTCCTGGGCCCATATACACCTATAGCCTAGTCACTTAGCAATGTATTTTGTCAGCTCCATAGTAGTGCTTTACCCTAAACACCCCCTAAAATGTGTATAAATGTTATGTGTGTCCTTAAATTCATGCAGAGTGCCAGAGGCTTTTTTTTTTTTTGGTGGCCAAAACTCATTTGGAACCCTCCCTCCCCCCAGCCGCTAAGTCAGCTGATACCAATCCTCTATCTGCTGACTTTGGCAACCCATACACACTATACCTACCTCTTCTGTGGTCAGATTTATGGATGAATTGATGAATTCACCAAAGCATGTAGTGCAAGGGCCTGCCTATATACTTTCAAATGGTACTGTTTGAAGTTTGTTTCTCATATTATTATCTTGATAGGTAATAGCAGAATGTAAAAATGTGCTTCCATTTGTTCAGTGTGTATTTTTTTTATTATGACACTTCTTACCTGTTCAGTGGGCTGCCAATAGTGTAAGTAAGGAGGGGCTGGCCAAAGTAACACACATTATTTATGCATTCAGCTCTCAATGAATTGGAGAGGGTTACCTGTCCAAAACATCCCCCCCCCCCATATTTTTGTAATGGCCCATCAGATGGGGTGAGGAATCTGATAAGTGGACCTTATACTTTTGGCTTTAAATACTAATTTCAATAAATTTATGTTATGTTTATGTAAACTTATGTTGGCCAAAAATGTTTGTGTCTAATCTGCTTGCAATGTTTATGTGCAAAATTACAATTTTTTTTTTCTTGTTTGACTCCACAGTTTCCTTCAACGCCACAGGAATGGCAGACCGTGGCCTCCCACTTTGCCACCCATTGGGGCTTTCCCAATTGTGGAGGTGGGAAACACGTCCACATCGTTACACCCCCCAACTCGGGGTCCTACTATTAAAATTAAAAGGGGTATAATAGTATAGTGATATTGACGGTGGTGTCAGCTACCTACGAGTTCCTCTATGTGGACGTGGGGAAAAATGACTGGATGTCGGATGGTGGAGTGATCACCCAGATGGGGTTCTACTGGCGTCTCCAGAAGGGCAGGTTGGGCTTGCCACCTCCAGAGGAGAATGTGGAAGGACTCCCCTTCATCTTCATCGCGGATGAAGCGTTTGCGCTGGGGGACAATCTTATGCGGCCATTCTCTATAAGCACCCTCATCCTGGACCAGAGGGTTTTTAATTACTGGCTGGCCAGAGCCAGAAGAGTGGTGGAGAACACTTTCGGGATAATAGCTAGTCGGTTCCGCCTATTTTTGACTCCAATCTACACGGCGGAATATAAACTGAACCATATAGTGCTTTCCTGCTGCATTCTGCACAATTTTCTCAGAAAAAACTCACCAAACTATGTGGCCTCAGTTGGTCCTGAGGCCGACTTTCTAGAACTTTCCAACCTGACTTGGTTGGAAGTTGGCCGTCCTGGCTTGCCCCCTCAAAGTGCCCGAGAGGTCACTTTACTTTTGCTAAAATTAATATAACTAGACATTTTTTATAAAACAGGCATGTTTTAAAGCATAGTGCCTCTGGCACTCTTTTTATAAAACAGGCATGTTTTAAAGCATAATAAAAGCATAATAAAACTCAGGAATTTACAAAGTTCAACTTTGAAAAGTGAAGACAATATCTGACATGAGTATGTCCAAACTGCGTTGATATTGCCTTCAGCAGATGGGATGAAGTCATCCCTGTAAAAGACAAATTTGGAAGATGCACATGAATTGTGATTCAAACGGGGAATTTTCCTCCTGATCCCATGCCTAGTGTCAACATGTGCTATCTCCCATCATGGGGGACCAATGTACGTGTTTTGGGGGGGCAACCTCTTCATCTCAGTCACTTTAGTAGCGAGGAAGGGGTTGCACCCACAAAATGCGTACATTGATCTCCCATAATGGGAGATAGCACATGTTGACACACTGTGTGCATCTTCCAAATTTGGCTTTTGAAAAAATTTAAAACGATGCAGGCTAGTTTTGTGTGTTTTAGATTCTTTCTAAAACATCAATAATGTTCTTAATTTTTTGTTGAACATCATTGATGTTTTTCTTGAGATTTTCTAAATTGCGATTGCACCCCATTATCTCCCCGATGAGAATCTGGGCACTTTCACTGGTAAAATGACATTCTTCTTCCACAACATCCACATCACCTAAAAATAAACAAAAAAACACACCATGTATTATAAAAATGCAGGCATACATCTATTACCTGAAGCTGTGGTCTCAGATTCTCACCTGTTGTGGTCCTCTCCTTCCTCCTCCTCCTCTGCTTCTGGTGTTGGTATTTCCCATTATTTGGGAGGTGTGGGGTCCCTGGTGTCCTGAGTCTTCTCTCCCCTATGAGAATGTAAAAAAGGAATACTTAGCACACCGATATTTGAGGACATTGAAACATTGCTTGGAAGTATTGTACAATTGTCTTTTTTGGCAGAGTTCAAAGCTGAAAACATTAATTTTTACACTTTCTAAAGCTGGAATACTTACCTGTTTTGTGCAAGTTTCACAAATGGAGACACCCCTACAGTATCCATTGGAGCACATGTGTGGGACACCCTACTAAAAAAGGGTGTTCTGGTGTCCCACACTAGTGCTCCTGAGTCCAGATGTGTAAACAGCTGCTGATTGTCCTCTCCTTTACACTGAATCAAGTTTGCATTTCATTCTAGTTACAATCCCATCTAGACAACAAACTTCTTTGACTATAAATAGGCCTGAACAAATGTAGTTTTTTCAATACTCTTTATTACAATTTTTTTTTCCTTACATATTAATTTACATGATTACATGTTATATCCTTATACAATTCTTCATATGATTCCAATTACATTTCCATTTTCTCCTCTCAATCATTCCATTCTCTCTCATACACCTATAGTCACTTTATACTACATTTTCAGGTATCCTGCATCCATTTTTGAACATGATCTATTCCACTTTGCCCATATGTTCTCATATCTCTGCACGTTTCCCCTTTGTTCATACATTATTCTTTCATAGGGTGAATCCTGATTTACTGCTCTCACCCATTGAGTTACTGTCGGTGGGTGTGGTTGAATTCATTTATCTATTATTTGTTTTCTTGCCAGGAATAATACCTCCTGCAAGAATATCCTATTGTGTCTGCTACCTCTCTCTTCCCTTAATACCCCCAGCAAGCGTGGCCATAATGGGTTTATTTAAAACTTTCCCTATTTTTCTGATCACCCGTTGGCAGTATCTTCCTATTTTACCACAATACCACATTACATGAAGTAAGTCTGCCCACCCACATCTAGTGTATTTTGGTTCAGGCATCCTCCCCATTTTATACAGCCTATTTGGAGCTAAATACGTCTGATGTATTATGTTTAGCTGAATTATCCTATAATTCATTGCTGTGTATACTTTCAGGTGAGAGGTGCAGACTTCATCCCATTTCTGAACGCTTATGTTTGGGATAGCTACCTGCCATTTATCCCATATTGTCAATGGTTCACCACCTATTTTTCTCTGTAGCAAATGTGAGTAGAGCTTATATGTTAATCCCTTTGGTCCCTGTGATCTCAAAATACCTATAAGGGGGCAGGTAAATATTTTTAATTCCTTTATTCTAAACTGTACCACCTGTCTAAGCTAAAGATATCTGTAAAACTGTTTACTCGGTAAGTTATATTGTTTACACAGGTTTTCATACGCTAATATTATATTTTTATCATACAGCTAACCGATAGTTGTTATCTTATTCTGTTTCCAGAATTTACTATCCTCAAATGTTTCCAAATGCTCAAATATTGGGTTATTCCACAAAGCAGTTTCTAATGGGATATCAGTAAAACCTGTCAGTTTTTTTGCTTCCTTCCAAACTGCCCTAGCCACCTTTAGAAGAGAAATTTTTGCTCCCACCCTTCTCAAATCCTTTATTTCTAGTCCTACCAAGAGGTCATCTACTTGCATCTTACTTAATAAATATTCCTCTATCCTTGTTTTTTTTTCCTGTCCTACCCAGGACATTAAATGCTTCAATTGCCCTGCCACATAATATAAATATAAATCCGGCAGAGCCAACCCTGCTTCTGGTTTAGGTCTTTGTAACTTATTAAGTTATAATTTGCATCTACCATATGCCCAGATAAACCTAGTCCTCTGTGAATTAAATTTTTTAAACATCTGTTTTGGTATTTTTACCGGGGAGTGTGCAAACACATATAGACACTTGGGCAGTACAATAGATTTAATCAGTTGAATTCTTCCTGCCATTGATATTGGTAATTTTATCCATATTCCCAATTTTCTCTTAACGTATTCTACCAAAGAGAGTATATTAGCTTTCATGTCTTCCTCAGGTTCCAAAGTAATATTTATTCCTAAATATTTAAACACTTCAACTATTTTTAATTGGGTCTGGGCTCTCCTTTCATTACCTGTACCTAGCAGCATCAGTGCGGATTTCTGCCAATTTATTTTAAGTCCTGAAAATATTCCATATATTTCTATTATTTTCATCGCTTCCATCAGGGAGGCATGCGCATCTCCCATATATAATATAATGGTGTCCGCATATAAACCTATATGTTCAGTTTTTTTCCCCACTTTAATCCCTTTGTACTTTTTTGATTGCCTAAATATATTTGCCAGTGCTTCAATTGCCAAGGCAAATAGTTGAGGTGACATTGGGCAACCCTGTCTTGTTCCCCTGTGTAATTTTATTGTGGGAGATAGTATTCCATTTATTAACAGATTTGAGCATGAATGTTTATAAATTATTCTTACCCATTTTCTAAATTCTTCCCCAAATCCATTTTGTTTCAGCACTGTCTGTAGGAACTCCCATTCTATGGAATCCAATGCCTTGGCCGTATCCAGCGATGCCAAGGCACTTTTTTCTGGAATAAACTCTCTCATCTAAATAAACTGTGGTCTTCTAATATTAATTGAAGTGGATTTGCCTGGCATGAATCCAGTTTGATCCTCCGCTACAATGGATAAGATTACTTTGTTAAGCCTTTTGGCAAGTATTTTTGCCAGTACTTTGTAGTCTATATTTAATAATGAAATTGGTCTATATGACACACAGTCAGTTCTATCTTTATCTGGTTTTGATATTAAAATAACTGTTGCCTCATACAAGGAAGGGGGCATTTCTCCCTGTAGAAATGTCTCTCTATACATTTTGGTCATAGCTGGTGCCATAATCTCCACATATCGCTGGTACATTTCCAGCGGTATACCATCTGGTCATGGAGATTTACCCTTTCCCATAGAGAAGATAGCCTCTCGTAATTCATCTTCCTCTATATCTCTCTCCATCCCCTCTTTTTGCTCCTCTGTTAATTTAAGGAAGTCTAGATCCTCCAGATATTCCTCTATCTCTTCTTCTGTGCAAGTCAATGTTGATGTGTACATATTGACGTAATATTTTTGAAAACTCTAAGTATCTCCTCTAATGTGTTTACAATCTCCCCTTTCTCATTTCTCACTTCTGAAATCGCCAAGGATGGGGTCTGTTGTTTTATCAAAAAGCTCAATATCTTATTAGATTGATGTCCTTGCAAAATGTTTTTTGTCTTTGCTGGAATTTCTTGTGTTTAGTATTAACTATTAATTGGTTCTTGTACTGGCGTGCTAATCCTGCCCATCTTATCTGATTTATATTTGAAGGATCAGTTATGAAGTTTCTGCCTGTGCACACAACTGTTCCAATTCCTCTTCTTCCTGTTTATTAGTATGTTTTATATATGATATTGTCGATCTTGTTACCCCTCTTAGGTATGACTTAAATGGGTCCCAAAGCACACCCTCCATTTTCCTATCTCCATGTGCTTCTAGAAACATTTCCAGCTGCTCCAGTATTCTATTGTTTGATCCAATCTAGGTTAACCATTGAGCTTGAATCCTATAACCCGGACGTCTTCCTTTCGGGCCTATTTTTAAATCAAAGGTCAATCCAGAGTAGTCAGACACTCCTCTAGGCATATAAGTAACAGATTGCACCATTGGTAGTATCTTCTCATTCCCCATCACCATGTCTATTCTAGACATGCACCCTCTCCCTGGTGCATGCCATGAATAAGACCGAACCTCTGGGTTTCTAATCCTCCATAGATCAACCCACCCAGCTTAATTTATACATTTTTCCAGTACCTTTGACCCTACTATTCCTTTTTTAACATTTCTCCCAATCCTATCCATCTTTGGATTTAAACACATATTAAAATTTCCCATACATACAACATGTGCCTCTGGATATTCTGACATAAATAACATTGCTTCCTTCAATACTCCCATTGTAGCAGGTGGAGGGTTATATATCCCCATAATTACAAATGGCAGTGAATGCATCAGGGTAATGACATATCTCTCATCTGGGTCTCTCTTTACCCTGATGCATTCCCACGTCACTGCCTGGTGCACCATAAGGGAGACCCCTCTTGAATATGTTGTATGGCATGAATGACTCGACCATTGTATCCAGGGCTTTTTTAAATAATCCAGTCTTCCGTTAGTCAAATGTGTTTCTTGCACTTTACTAATTTCTGTAAAAACCTGTGTTCGTTTTAATTGCCTCTCACATTCCATTAAAAAAAAAGTGTACTGATTACTCATATTTATTGTTTTTTTGTTTTAACCCTCTTTTCATCAGGAATCCTAAGTCTCATTCTTTCCCTTGTGGCCATTCTCCTTACTATATATCCCTCCCTCCTTCCCCATCCACTCATCCTTTCAGCTTCATTCATCCACACAAAATTTTTTAGGGCATTACTGACATATTGCATTTGGCCCTTATATAGGTAATTTGTTTCGATTTCAGCCTTTCTGCTCCTTACCCCCCCCCCCCTATTTTGTTAAGGAGACTGGAAGAACGGGAGGAAAAAGAAGAAGAAGAACGAAAAAAAAAAAATCTCCTTTCTCTCCCTTCCTTTTTTTTTCTTCCTTTCTCTATATTTCCTCTCTCCTCCCCCCTCCTCACATCACACAAAAAAAAAAAAAAAGAACTCTGTTTCTGTATATCTCTATGTATCTGGTAATTAATTAACTCACCCCCTATCCCCCTATCCTCCCCCCCCCAATCTCTTCCCTTCAATCTTGTGTTTAATTATGTAAATTTTTTGTATTTATCTTTAGTGTCTATCTCTCCTATTTTCCCTTCCCCCTATTCGCTTCTCGTGTAGTCTCAATCTCTTCTATAGTCAACTACTTCGTGCATTTCCTGTGCTCTAAAATTGACACCCTGCTGATGTTCTAAAAATAGGATTTTTTTGTACTCACCGTAAAATCCTTTTCTCTGTAATTCACTGACCGACACAGCTCCTCTCTTAGCCATTGGGTTGTTACGCTCACCTTTAGGAGAATACTAGGCATTACTTATGTAACACACAGAACTTTCCAGTTCCGCCCAGGGGGCGGTCCCTTAGGTAAAAACCCTCCAGCCTGCCATGCAGTCATCAGTACGCCAACAAGCCATATAACGTAAAGAGAAAAAGGAGGGGCAGCTGTGTCAGTCGGTGAATTATAGAGAAAAGGATTTTACGGTGAGTACAAAAAATCCTATTTTTTCTTATATTCACCAAACGACACAGTTCCTCTCTTAGCCATTGGGATGTCCCCAAGCAGTGCCAAACGAGGGGTGGGAAAAATAGCATAAAACTTCATCCACCATGGCAAGTGGTAACTAGTGAAACTTTACCCACTAAACCAGGGTACCCTCAACAGGAGTGACTACCCACAACCGCACCAAAAACTGCGGACTGTAATGCAACAGTGCATTAACTTAACGGTACTGTAAATACTGTATACGGGAAAGGGGTGGAAAGGAAGGAGAGAGAAATGCAGCAGGGGATTTTTCTACGGTACAGCTTATAGAAAAAACAAAAAATATATAAAAATTCGTAGAATTTTATTTCAAAATATATTAAAACATTTTCATAAATAACAGATACACTGATTGTACAGGAAATACATAGCTATTGGGTATAGGGGATCCTGAGAGTGTTTGTTGGTAAAATAATCGCACTTCTTCCCAACATGTTTCGCAATGTGCTTCTTCAGGGGAATGTGCAACTAACAATAACACAAAGAAAAAAGTTTATAATGATATACATTTAAAATATACATTTAGAAAAACACAGTATAATGCGTAAATGAATACAATACAAGAAATTTATGATACATAATTATCTCAATATGCTTGGTCCAAAAGGGGCAATGCTTACCCAAGTTAATAGATCTAAACAGCGCAACACAGGAGCCGATCAAAGGTGGAATAAGTAGTGGAAGCTATGGAATAGGATCAAATAGAAACCCCCCAAGCCCAATGGAGGGCACAGATGGAGGTAAGCAGGCGCTACAGAGGTAAAAACAAAATTAAAAATGAAATTTAAGATTGAAAAATTATAATATGATGAATAATGTTCAATCATGCTGGAATACTATTCGATAAAATCCCCTCAATTATATGAGGGAGTTGGGGCAAAAGGCCTCCATGCCGAATTATTAATTGTATTATAACGTGAAATAATTAATTAACAAAATAATTCATTTAGACAGATTTTAAATATAAATTATCAGTTAGAGTAAATATTGTGAGTATATGGCTGATATACTAAAAAGTGAATAGATAAATTATTTCATTTTATTTTACCTGCAAGAATGATAGAAGATTGAATGATTTATCCATATAATGATATTGATGCAATAAATGTGCAACGAATCACCATAAACAAATTAGCCAGTTCATTACACTGCTCTTTGTAAGCTAATGAGTGCAGCGCTTTGCTGCCCCTCAATGCTTGCTGAACCTAGAAGCAAGTAAAGGGGAAATAAATACAAGTATAGGAATAGAGACTGGATATAAATTACTACTAAATTGAAAATAAATGTATCGGTGCATACCAGAGCGCAGAGATCCAATGTCACAACGATGCCTGTATCGTGCCTGCAGTGTGAATGTACATAGACAGCGCCGCTTTTTAAATCCTCCATCCATCGAGCCGGCATCTGACGTCACTGGCTCGATGCGGACAACCAGAGGGGAAGGTAATGCGCACGCGCGAAGCCCGTCGTGCCGACGTCCAAACTGCAATCCCCATAATTCCACAGTGCTGACACAGAAGGTCAGCATAGATGGATGGCTGTGGAGATAGGGCTGCGGTGGCTCTCCGCCCTCAAAGGGGGCGGGAAAAGGAGGGCCATCACAGGAGCGGATTGGAGGACGATCCTCAAGGCTTCTATCCCGTCCGGGGACGCACGCTCACACCCACCCCAAATCAGGCGCCCCTCACATACTTAGTGCCGAGGGGAAACAAAAGACCCACTCCCGCACCACTAAAAGATTCGGCTTCGGAGTGCGATGCGGGGAAAAAAGCAAAACACCTGAGTGTGGATGGGAATCATAGAGAGCAACAGAGATCCCTAAATATGCAAGCAAAGAAAAAAGGGGAGAGGGAAAGGGAAAATTTTCTCTCTCTCCTCCCAAAGCCGAGCTCCATGGGGGCCCACAGCGGAGGCAAGAAAGTCCATAAAACAAACAAGGAACTTAAACTATAAAAAAGATCTGTAACTTATATTTTTATTGAACCCCGGATATTGTGTAGCTTTCAAAGTAAAGATCCACTTGGCTTCAGTTTGTAGAAGAAGCTTGTCCACTGAGCCACCTCGTGAATTTAAAGGTATATGGGCCAGGGCTGTAAAGCGGATCCAGTTAGGGTTAAATGCATGATGGATGCCAATATGCCTACTAATGGCTGTAATTATTTTTTTGTTAAGTATTGGTTTTATATGATCTTTTATACGAATAGAAAATAATCTCTTTGTTTTACCGACGTAAAATCCTCCACAGCGGCATTGAGCTAGGTATACAATGCCTGGAGTAGAACATGTAACATGGAATTTTGGAACAAACCAACTGCCATTTGGCAGTTTGATTTTTCGAGAATTGTTAATATAGGGACACATGTCGCATTGGCCACACGAATAAGTGCCTGGTCGTTTAGATGTAATTCCCCCTAAACTATCCTGAAAATGGCTTCTAACTAAACAGTCCTTAAGTGACTGAGGTCTCTTATATGTGATTGATGGTAAGTCATTTATATACTGGTTAACAATGGGGTCAGCTTTTAAGAGCGGCCAGAACTTCTGAATTATAGCTCGAAATGAATGGTGTTGATTAGAGTATCTTGTGACAATACGTACTTTATGATCTGTATTTTTTACTTTGTTAGAAAAAAGAAGGGAGGTCCTGTCTTTGCTTTTTACTCTATTATAGGACTTTTACAAAGATGCATGACTGTATCCACGTGCTCTAAGCCGTCTATATAAATCATTGGCTGCAACCTTGAAGTCCAGGCCAGTGCTACAGTTCTGTTTAGCTCTTAAATACTGACTGTAGGGAATGCTTTTGAGAAGAGGTTTCGGATGAAAACTTGTCGCGTGCAAAACCGTGTTGCCAGCGGTGGGCTTTCTGTATAAAGCAGAGTGCAGATGTCCAGTAGCGTCAATTTTGACTGTCAGGTCCAAAAATTCTATGGACTCTTGGCTATAATTTAATGTAAACTTTAGGTTAAATGAATTTACTGAAAGTAAATTGAAAAAAAGCAACAAATCAGATTCTGACCCTGACCAGAAAAACAAAATATCATCGATATACCTGTACCAGGCTGTAATATTGTCTAGAAATGGGACAAGGTCTTCACGTGCGAAAGTATCTTTTTCCCACCCCCCCAGGTACAGGTTGGCATACGATGGGGCACATTTGGTCCCCATCGCAACCCCCTGCACCTGGAGGTAGTGGGATTGATTGAATTGAAACACATTGTGCTTTAAAATGAAATCTAATAGTTCCATGACAAATTCGTTATAGGCAAAAAAGTTTGAGCCTCTCTCTTTCAAATAAGAGCGTATTACTTGTAAACCTTTATGGTGTGGTATGGCATTGTATAAACACTCCACATCAATGGAAACCAGCCAAGATTGTACAGGTAAAAAAGTACCCTCAAGTATCTTTAAAAGATTGATAGTGTCCTTCACATAAGAGAAAAGGGAAGTAACGTGCGGAATAAGATGTTTATCAACAAGATTGCTCGCGTTTTCTGTTAGACTGTCACAACTGGAAATAATAGGACGTCCTGGAGGGTCAGTTAGTGACTTGTGCACCTTGGGGAGGGCATAAAAAGTAGCAATTTTTGGATCTTTTATGTTTAGGAAATCCCATGTGCCTTTATCTATGGTACCAGATTTGTATGCATTAAAGATGATTGAGCGATATTGTGTATCAAAATGAGAAATTAAAGAGATGGATATTGGCCGATACCAATCGGAGTTTAGAAGGATCTTTTGACACATGGTGAGATATTGTGAGGTGCTCATAATTACAATATTTCCGCCTTTATCAGCAGGTTTGATAACTATATTTGAGTTCGCTTTAAGTTGTTTTAATGCCTTCAACTGATCCTGCGTTAAATTATGTTTATTAGTAGGTGAAAAATGAGTCTGTTCAATTGCCTGACACACCTGTTGTGTAAAAGCCCAAATATTGGGATTTGTGTTGAGGAGTGGAAAATTCTTAGATTTTGGTTTAAAGGTTTCTAAAGGGGGGAAGGAAACTGACTGCACCGACATCCCAATGGGGGAAACAACCCCCTCTTCGTCGGGGAGTCCTTGACCCTCCTCCCATAGATCCATCAAATTCAAAAGCATTCCCTACAGTCAGTATTTAAGAGCTAAACGGAACTGTAGCACTGGCCTGGACTTCAAGGTTGCAGCCAATGATTTATATAGATGGCTTAGAGCACGTGGATACAGTCATGCATCTTTGAAAAAGTCCTATAATAGAGTAAAAAGCAAAGACAGGACCTCCCTTCTTTTTTCTAACAAAGTAAAAAATACAGATCATAAAGTACGTATTGTCACAAGATACTCTAATCAACACCATTCATTTCGAGCTATAATTCAGAAGTTCTGGCCGCTCTTAAAAGCTGACCCCATTGTTAACCAGTATATAAATGACTTACCATCAATCACATATAAGAGACCTCAGTCACTTAAGGACTGTTTAGTTAGAAGCCATTTTCAGGATAGCTTAGGGGGAATTACATCTAAACGACCAGGCACTTATTCGTGTGGCCAATGCGACATGTGTCCCTATATTAACAATTCTCGAAAAATCAAACTGCCAAATGGAAGTTGGTTTGTTCCAAAATTCCATGTTACATGTTCTACTCCAGGCATTGTATACCTAGCTCAATGCCGCTGTGGAGGATTTTACGTCGGTAAAACAAAGAGATTATTTTCTATTCGTATAAAAGATCATATAAAACCAATACTTAACAAAAAAATAATTACAGCCATTAGTAGGCATATTGGCATCCATCATGCATTTAACCCTAACTGGATCCGCTTTACAGCCCTGGCCCATATACCTTTAAATTCACGAGGTGGCTCAGTGGACAAGCTTCTTCTACAAACTGAAGCCAAGTGGATCTTTACTTTGAAAGCTACACAATATCCGGGGTTCAATGAAAATATAAGTTACAGATCTTTTTTATAGTTTAAGTTCCTTGTTTGTTTTATGGACTTTCTTGCCTCCGTTGTGGGCCCCCATGGAGCTCGACTTTGGGAGGAGAGAGAGAAATTTTTCCCTTTCCCTCTCCCCTTTTTTCTTTCCCACCCCCCCCCCCCTTTTTTTTTTCTTTTTTTTTTCTGTTCTGTTTTGTTTGTTCAATTATGTCATATCTAAAATGTTTTTTGCCTAAAGACACTGTTTATTTAATCAATTTTATTTCATATGCACATTTAAGTTTTTGGTTTTGCTGTCTCATATTGCTTGGCCCAATGATGGGATTCTTGGCTTGCATATTTAGGGATCTCTGTTGCTCTCTATGATTCCCATCCACACTCAGGTGTTTTGCTTTTTTCCCCGCATCGCACTCCGAAGCCGAATCTTTTAGTGGTGCAGGAGTGGGTCTTTTGTTTCCCCTCGGCACTAAGTATGTGAGGGCATATGGACACCCAGGGCGCCCCTGGGTTAGTTCACCCAAGGGGTGCCCGATTTGGGGTGGGTGTGAGCGTGCGTCCCCGGACGGGATAGAAGCCTTGAGGATCGTCCTCCAATCCGCTCCTGTGATGGCCCTCCTTTTCCCGCCCCCTTTGAGGGCGGAGAGCCACCGCAGTCCTATCTCCACAGCCATCCATCTATGCTGACCTTCTGTGTCAGCACTGTGGAATTATGGGGATTGCAGTTTGGACGTCGGCACGACGGGCTTCGCGCGTGCGCATTACCTTCCCCTCTGGTTGTCCGCATCGAGCCGGTGACGTCAGACGCCGGCTCGATGGATGGAGGATTTAAAAAGCGGCGCTGTCTATGTACATTCACACTGCAGGCACGATACAGGCATCGTTGTGACACTGGATCTCTGCGCTCTGGTATGCACCGATACATTTATATTCAATTTAGTAGTAATTTATATCCAGTCTCTATTCCTATACTTGTATTTATTTCCCCTTTACTTGCTTCTAGGTTCAGCAAGCATTGAGGGGCAGTAAAGCGCTGCACTCATTAGCTTACAAAGAGCAGTGTAATGAACTGGCTAATTTGTTCATGGTGATTCGTTGCACATTTATTGCATCAATATCATTATATGGATAAATCATTCAATCTTCTATCATTCTTGCAGGTAAAATAAAATGAAATAATTTATCTATTCACTTTTTAGTATATCAGCCATATACTCACAATATTTACTCTAACTGATAATTTATATTTAAAATCTGTCTAAATGAATTATTTTGTTAATTAATTATTTCACGTTATAATACAATTAATAATTTTGTCTTCGGCATGGAGGCCTTTTGCCCCAACTCCCTCATATAATTGAGGGGATTTTATCGAATAGTATTCCAGCATAATTGAACATTATTCATCATATTATAATTTTTCAATCTTAAATTTCATTTTTAATTTTGTTTTTACCTCTGTAGCGCCTGCTTACCTCCATCTGTGCCCTCCATTGGGCTTGGGGGGTTTCTATTTGATCCTATTCCATAGCTTCCACTACTTATTCCACCTTTGATCGGCTCCTGTGTTGCGCTGTTTAGATCTATTAACTTGGGTAAGCATTGCCCCTTTTGGACCAAGCATATTGAGATAATTATGTATCATAAATTTCTTGTATTGTATTCATTTACGCATTATACTGTGTTTTTCTAAATGTATATTTTAAATGTATATCATTATAAACTTTTTTCTTTGTGTTATTGTTAGTTGCACATTCCCCTGAAGAAGCACATTGCGAAACATGTTGGGAAGAAGTGCGATTATTTTACCAACAAACACTCTCAGGATCCCCTATACCCAATAGCTATGTATTTCCTGTACAATCAGTGTATCTGTTATTTATGAATTTTTTTTTATATATTTTGAAATAAAATTCTACGAATTTTTATATATTTTTTGTTTTTTCTATAAGCTGTACCGTAGAAAAATCCCCTGCTGCATTTCTCTCTCCTTCCTTTCCCCCCCTTTCCTGTATACAGTATTTTCAGAATTATTAGGGGATGAGGTACCTATAATATGAATGTGTCTCTGGGATAGTGTGGACCAACCAATTTCTATTTTAACGGTACTGTGTTTTTTATTGAAAAAACAGGGGAAAAAAAAGAAAAAATATTGCATACTCAATTGTAACTATACGGCCGCCTGCAAAACTTTGTGGCCAAAACAGGCATCAGCCGATGCACTGATGTCTACCTTGTAGAACTTGGTAAACATGTGGACACTTAACCAGGTCACCGCCTTACACACTTGAGCGACAGACGCCTGGTATTGGAAGGCCCAAGACGTTACGATTACCCTTGTGGAGTGGGCAGTGACCGGAAAGGGGGGCACCTGCCCCTTCAAGGCGTAGGCTTGTACTACAATCTGTCTGATCCACCTAGAAATGGTGGCCAACGAGACCGCCATGCCCTTCTTTGGACCAGCCACCGTAACAACCAGCGAGTCTGACTTCCGACGGTAATACAATGTCCTCATTAATATGAAAAGCCAAGACCACTTTTGGTAGAAAAGACGGTTGGGGCCGCAACACCACCTTATCCTTGTGGATAACCAGATAGGGCGACTTGCAAGACAAGGTTCCGAAACCCTCCTGGCAGATGTGATGGCCACTAGAAAGACCACCTTCTGGGAAAGAGTCAACAAGGAAATCTCCCTGATATTTTCAAATGGCGGTTTTTGAAGCGCCGATAACAAGAGGTTCAAATCCCATGAGGGTAACGGTGGGCGCACCGGAGGGACTACATGTCGTACCCCCTGAACGAAGGTACTCACTAATGAGTGAGAAGCCAGGGGTTGCTGAAAAAAGACAGCCAAGGCTGAAATTTGCCCCTTAATGGTACTTAATGCCAATTTCTGGTCTACGCCTTGCTGAAGAAACAGCAGGATCCTGGATGTAGAAAAGGAGCGTGGACACCATCCTTTCTCCTCACACATGGAGATGTAGGCCTTCCAGGTACGATGGTATATCTTCTTGGAAGAAGATTTTTGTGCTCTCAACATAGTTGGGATCGCCGAGTCCAACAGACCCCGTTTCCTCAACACCTGGCTCTCAATAGCCATGCTGTTAAAGCCAGCAATGGTAAAGCAGGGTGGAGAATTGGACCTTGAGACAGAAGGTCTTCTCTCAACGGCAGTCGCCAGAGAGCGTCTGCCACCAGACACATCAGGTCTGTGTACCAAGGACGCTGAGGCCAATCTGGAGCAACCAGCATTACTGGGATCCCCTCGGCTTCCACCCTGCGAAGCAGGCGTAGTAACAGTTTCAGTGGAGGAAAGGCGTAGATCAGCTGGTACTGATCCCACAGAGCCACCAGCGCGTCTGACGCGTCTGCCCGCGGATCTCTTGTCCTGGACACGAATCTTGGCACCTTCCGATTGAGACGGGAGCCCAGAAGATCCACGTCTGGTGTGCCTCACCTCAGGCGCAGTAACCTGAATATCCCCGGATGCAACGCCCATTCTCCTGGGTCCAGCATTTGGCGACACAGATAGTCCGCCTGCCAGTTCTCCACTCCCGGGATGTAAATGGCCGTCAGGGCCGGTAGGTGTCGCTCTGCCCACCGAAGTATGTGAGTGACCTCCCATGCCATGGCTGAGCTTCTTGTTTTCCCTTGGTGATTGACGTATGCCACAGCTGTGGCGTTGTCTGACTGTATCCTGATAGGACGCCCCTGAATTCTCATCGACCATGTGGAGAGGCATAGCCTGATCACACTCAATTCAAGCAGATTGATCGTCAACTCGGATTCTTCCATCGACCAGAGGCCCTGAGCCGACTGAACCTCCATCACTCCACCCCAGCTGGATAGGCTGGCATCCGTTGTGATCACTGTCCACTTCAGAGGCAGGAACGATTTCCCAGACTGAATCACCAAGGACCTTAGCCACCAGATCAGTGAGTCTCTGACTGACTGGCTCACCTGGATCTATCGATCTAGGGACAACTGAAATTTGTCCCATTTTGTCAAAATCTCCTTCTGCAGGACTCTGGTATGGAACTGGGCATAAGGTACTGCCTTGAAGGAGGCTACCATAAGACCCAGGACTCGCATGCAAAAGTGGAGCGACGACCACTTGCGGTTCATAAGCAGTTTTACCGCGGATCTGAGAGTCTGAACTTTGACTGAAGGGAGAAAAACTCTCGCTTCCATGGAGTCCAGCAGCCTAGGTACTCCAGATGCTGGGTCGGTACAATCACCGACTTCTTTAGGTTCAACAGCCACCCAAATTCTTGCAGGGTCTGCATGGTGATCGCCACATCCTCCTCTAACTCTGAGGTGGAGGATGCCCTCAGGAGGAGATCGTCTAGGTATCCCACGATCTTGATCCCACGTTGCCGCAGCAATGTTAAAACTGGAGCCAATACCTTGGTAAAGACTCGGGGGGCTGATGCCAGACCAAAGGGAAGAGCCACAAACTGGTAGTGGGCTTCCCAGACTGAAAACCGCAGAAACTTTTGATGCCGAAGGCATATGGGTATGTGCAGGTACACATCCTGCATGTCCAGAGACGCCAGGGAGTCCCCTTGATGGAGTGCAGTGACTACGGAGCGAACTGATTCCATTCTGAACCTCTGTACTTTTACAAGGTGATTGAGGGCTTTTAGGTCCAAGATTGGACGTACTCCTTCCTTCTTGGGAACTGCAAACAGATTTGAGTAGAATCCCTGGAAACGTTCCAATTCCGGAACCGGTACAACCACCCCACGACTCAACAGGTCCCTTACTGCCCCCAAGAGGGCCTCCTGGCGAGCCAAGGATACGGGTATGCTGGAGGGGAAGAATCTGTTTGGCGGCCAAGAGAGAAACTCTATCTTGTAGCCTGAGGAAATCAGATCGCAGACCCACTGGTCGGACAATCGAGAGGACCACCGGGCTGCAAACTCCCAGGCGACCCCCCCCCCCCCCCCGAGACATGGGAGGGGGCAAACCTTTATGCGGTAGCCCTTCCATTCGCAGGCTTGTTAGGCTTGCGGTTTCAGGGACATTTTTGTCCATCCGCGGTCGGGCTGGGGACGTTTTGCCGAAGCTCTGGGCAGACAAAAAAGCCATTTGTGAGCAGAAAAAGAGGGCCCTTGCCTACGGCGTGCCTCCTTAGCCTTCCTGGCCTGTAGGAGTAAGGTACTCTTACCACCGGTGGCATTTTTAATAATGTCATCCAAAGAGGCTCCAAAGAGCCAGTCGCCAAGGAAGGGAAGATCCGTCAGGGCTTTTTTGGATGCCTGGTCAGCAGACCAGTATTCTAGCCAAATCAGGTGCCTCAGCTGACACTGAAGCCCTGGATAACAGAGGGAGAGTACCCAGGGACGCGTCACAGATGTACTTAAGGCCTTGCACTAGTTGGTCTGCTAGTTCCACGCAGACAGGAGAAGCCTGTTGCTCTCCCAATTCGCAGTGCAAAAGTTTTGCCCACTTATGCCTCATACACACGATCAAACAATCCGGTGGAAAAGTCCGGCGGACTCCAGTCCGCCAGACAATCCGCCCGTGTGTAGGCTCCGGCGGACTTTTTTTACCAAAAAGTCCGGCGGACTAAGAAAGTATTTTTGCACTTCAATCTGTCCGCCGGACTCGCATTTCAGCGGACAGTACGGCCGTGTGTGTGCCAGTCTGCCGTACTTTTGAAAGGAACGGACTTATCCCATCTGTGGGCGGGGGGCTTATCGGAATCCGTGAGCCCCCTTTAATAAGGGGGCTCCTGGATACTGGCCCCCCACCCTATGTGAATGAGTATGGGGTACAATGTACCCCTACCCATTCACCTGTGAAAAAAAGTAAAAAAAAAAACACAACACACAAGGGTTAAAATAGTTTATTGCACAGCTCCGGGGGTCTTCTTCCGTCTTTGGGGGTCCTCTCGCCGGACTCCTCCGCTATCTTCTGCTCTTTTGCTAGCTCTTTCACCCGGCTTTCTTCTTTGCCGCCGCCCTCTTCTTCCGACTTCGGGGGTCTTGTCCCCCTCTTCGGTTCTTCTTGCCGGGCCACCGCGCCTTCTTCTAGCTCTTTTACAAGCAGTGGCCCGGTCTTCTTTCGCCGCTGCCGCTGTTGTCTTCTGTTTTTCTGTTCTTCTCTTCTGGAGATGTTGCCTCGTCGCTGTCTCCAGTCACAATGACAGGGACGCGGCGTGCGGCGACTTATATAGGGACATCCCTGGATGATGTCCCCGCCCATTATGATGTCACAGTCCCAGCATCCTCTGGGACTGTGACATCATAATGGGCGGGGACATCATCCGGTTAAAGGGGGCTCACGGATTCTGATAAACCCCCCATCCGCAACGGCCAGGGTTGTCGAGAAGAAGCCCTTGTCCTCATCAACATGGGGACAAGGTGCTTTGGGGTGGGGGGGGCAGCGCGGCCTGGTATGGCTCAGGAGGGGGGGCGCTCCCTCATCCCCACCCCCTTTGCTGGCCGGCCGGGAAACGTGCTCGGATAAGGGTCTGATATGTACCTAGGGGGGTCTGATATGTACCTAGGGGATTTCTCGGCGTAGGGATTCCCCTTTAAGTCCATACCAGGTGTCCACAGCGAAAGACGGCTACCTGGAGACGCGCTCAAAATGAGCGGACTTTCCTCCGCGTGTGTGGGCGAGTTCGTTCATTTCAAAAGTACGGCAGATAGTCCGGCGGACTTAGTATGCCGTATTAGTCTGCCACAAAAGTACCGCGTGTGGGCAGGTAGCTCATTCGGAAAGTCCGGCGGAAAGTCCACCAGACTAAGTCCGCCGGATAGTCTGCTACGTGTGTACGCAGCATTAGTCAGTGTCAGCGACACAAGTGCAGATGCCAGTACTGGTCGCACGGCTGACCCCACAACTGTAAACAAGGAACGAGCCTCTGCCTCGGCCTTCCTGGCCGTGGGATTCTTGAATGCAGGAGTCCCCTCAACCGGGATTGTGGTTACTTTATTTAACCTGGATACTGGGGGGTCCACTACCGGAGGAGCTGACCATTTTTTGAGAAGGCTCTCCTCAAAAGGGTAAAGCACCGCCATGTATTTGGGGACCGAAAAGGTCCGTTGCGGGCGACCCCATTCTTTGTAAATTAACTTGTCAAAATAAGTCAGATACAGGAACACCTTAGGTGAATGTGCTGGCTTGCGGGACCCAAAAGGGACTGGTAGATCAGCAGAGGGATCTGCTGGCTCCTGAATTTTAAGAGTATCACGCACAGCTGTGATAAGTGCTCCAACAAGCACTTTGTTGTGCACGGACCTGGACGGGGACTCATCCTCACTGTCCAAACAATCCTGGTCAGCATCATCTGACAAGACAGAGCAGGAGTCACCAGCCTCAGCAGGACCCAAGTCTGTGTCAGAGCTCTCCCCAGAGGACGGGGGCAGGGGTCGCTTTATTGCACCTTTCTTCCCACACACCGCCTCCATCTTGGCAATGAACGAATTGAGGACCGCTGTCAGGGTGTCCATGGGCACTGTGCAGTCTGCAGGTGACCCGGTTGCAATTGCCTGGATTTCGGGGGAAGAAACACCAGTTTCTGAAGCCATACTGGCCCTATCCTGTCTGCTACCCTAAGGGGACTTAGGAAAGTGACAGTCTCACCCTCCTTACTGCCGCTGGCTGAGGAGCTCTTCCCCGCTGGACTCATCACCCTGAGGAGTTCTGCGCTATCCAGCAAGTAGTGCCTGCAGTCCCTGTGGGCTCCCAGGTGCAGAGGAAACAATGCTGTGTCGTGGCAGCAGCTACAAATAGCACCAAAACCGCTCTGAAGTGTGCTCAGGCTTTAATAAAATGGTCGCCCAGTATCCAGAACAAAGTCATAAAACACAGGGAAAATGGCTGTGAGAGCACAGGAGCACATGCTGCCGTTAGAACACTGAAAAAAACGTGTTCAGGCTTCATGAAAATGTCCGCCAGTGTCCTGAATAGGAGATCACTAGGAAAATGGCCACTGAAGCACAGGATAGCATGCTGCCCTTGCCCATACCTAAAATGGACGCTGAAGCAGCTCCATGAGGTACAGGGAGAAAACAATGGCAGTGAACACAGCGCTGTACAGGACATCAGCAAAACCTCACAGACACCTTCCAGGGGCATGAAGAACAGGACCCAGGACACCGCTAGCTAGTGCAGCCCCCCCCCCCCCCAGGTGAGAGTCCCTCACAGCAGCCATATGCAGCATCCCCCCAGAGAGGGGGGGAGGAAAGATAGGGACAGGGGAGAAAAGAGAGGGAGGTGAGGGACCCCCGAATCGACCTCCCAGGGATTGCCCAGCTGCTCAGCCCTGCCGAGGCAGGGAGAGCTGTACTTACCAGTCCTGAAGAGCTGGGGGACATTCCATCACAGACCCACTCACTGATCAGTACAGGGTGGTTGCTGGCTCGGCATACTGTGATGCAGACATCAGTAGCCCGGTCATATGTATGTCCCGGAGCATAAAAGCTCACCGACCACCTCTGGAGCTGAGGTCGAGCGCATAGCTGCAGCCTGCACACGCTCGAATGGCCGGACTGGGGAGACTACAAGGATAAAGATATCCAGCATGTCACCCAGCCGGCTGTTGATAGTAGATCACAGGATCATTCATCTTGCACAAAAAGTCATGCTTCTGCATAAAAAAGCATGGACCGATGGGCCAGCAGGGTTCCTAAGTCCTTCTGCTTCACTAGGCAAAATAAAACTAATGACTGCATGGCAGGGTGGAGGGTTGTTGCCCAAGGGACCTCCCCCTGGGCGGAACTAAGCCCTTGTACACACGGTTGGAGATTCCGTCGGAATGTGTCCGATCGGAGCGTTTTGTCAGATATTCCGACTGTGTGTGGTCTGCATCAGACTATTTCCGTCGGAATATCCGTCAGACCAACTTTTCCAACTTGCCGGAAATATTTTCCTACAAAATGCTCCGATCGGACATACTCCGATCATGTGTAGAGAATTCCGATCAGACAAAGTGCCACGCATGCTCAGATCAAATTCCTACACCAAAGCTATTGGCTACTAGCGTGAACATCGTCGTTATGAAATAACGTCATCAAGCCGGATTTTCCGACAACTTTGTCCGACCGTGTGTATACAACAGTTTCGGACAAAAATCCAACGGATTTGGTTGTCGGAATCTCCGACCGTGTGTACAAGGGCTAAGAGTTCTGAGTGTTGTATTACAGCTTTGTCGGTCGGTGAATATAAGAGAAACCAATATTTGGTAATGCGCTCCTAAATAGTAAGTGCTAGCAAAGTCACACTGTTATGGGTATCAGATATAAATAAATAAACTGAACTGATAAAGTTATAAAAGTCCATAAGATTAAATAAAGTGCAAAAAATGCAGATGATGGGGCAATACACAAACCATGTAAATTAATAAATATGTAAACTGAACTGATTAATAGAAGTTCATATAGTGAATAAAGTGCAGCAAGTGCAAATAATGGAATAGTAAACAATTCCTAAAGATGACATAAAGTGCAAGTGTGAAAATAGAGTCCAATTAACATCTTAGGAAATGGTGAGAATTGACTGTGTGGTATTGAAGTAAATACTTCAATGCTGTTTGATTTGTTTTATCATGTAAGCATATTTTTATTGTGTGTGGAGATGGTCATAAATAAAAACAGTGTTATGCTATGATAATCCCCCTTCTTTTCTTTGCATGGCCGCTGTGGTGAGCAATCCTTAGCTATAACCGTGGTCAGGGCTGGACTGGGACAGAAATTTGGCCCTGGACTTCACCCAGACTGGCCCACTTACATTTTAAGTGTCCCATCAGCAGCCCCCTTACATCAGAGTGGCCCATCAGCAGCCCCCTTACAACAGAGTGTCCCATCAGCAGCCCCCTTACATCAGAGTGGCCCACTGAGCCATCGGCCCACCGGGAAACTCCCGGTAGTCCCAATGGCCAGTACATGCCTGACCGTGGTTTATGCAAGAACAGGATTTCAGCTTGCAATATAAAGCAGATTCCAGGTTGATCCACGATAGGACTGCTGTGTTTGGAAGGATTCCAGTCCACATTAGCGACATATGCAGCTCATTTTTGGGGATTATAAGGCTCATTGTTAACCCCTTTGGGGTAAGTGCATTACTAAAGGAGATCACTTCGAGCACAAGGTTTCTTCTTGTGGTGATGGTGTATAGTCTGTGAAGCAATCCTACTTTCTGAGGGATCACGGAGCACTGCATTTTCTTTATGGACTCCTTATTGGGACTTTATTATACATAAATGTGTGGTTCATGTATGGTATATTTGGTACTTTTGCACTTTAAACATCTGTGGTCAGATGTGTTTTAAGCACTGTTAATGCCAGGGTATTTTATATATAATTTATCTTTTGTAAATTGCAGCTTTAAAGATGAATACCGACACCACTATACTTATCTGCTGTGCTGACAGTCTTCCTTTGTCCACATCAATCTAGCAGCATAATACCACCAATAGCCAGCAATCATTGGGATGTGCTACGTACAGAGTTCAGGAGTGTGCTATATATACAGAGCACAAGAGTTCAGGGGTGCACTGTGTACACAGTGCTAGGTTTAGGGGTGCGCTATACACAGTGTACAACCCCAACCCTGCTATCTGGCCCGGCTCTACTATCTACCTTTGTAGGCAGCTCTATCTCCAAAGAGAGATTGTTCTCTCTCTCTTTGGAGAATTAGCCCTGATGCACCACACTGTAAATGCGTGCAGGTGTCTGTTAAATCTGGGAGCAACTAATAGCAAAGTTGTCCCTTGTGAACACAGAAGACTTCTGTGTTTACAAGTGACAGTGGGGAGCGAGAGCCAGAGGTGGCAGAATGGAGTTCCTCCATGTTCCAGCTGCAAAACTGGGTGTGAGGGCCTCTGGACAAGACCTGGCGACCGAATTCAGCCCATGGACCTTGTGTTTGGCATATGTGCTCTAGGACAGGTGTCTCCAACCCCCGCACCGCAGACCGGTACCGGTCCATGCCCTGTTTGCAGCCGGTCGTGAAGGCTGCACTGAAAGACATGTGGCGGGAAAGCAGACAGTTTACATTATCGTCATTTCCTGAACCACCTATCCCACCCTCTGACTGTAACAAGATGAAATGTAGTATAGTAACGGTGCCAGTTTACCCGCTCTTGAATGCGGGATGTCCCAGATGCTGAACCTGGGGAGAGCCTGCAAGAAGAGGGATACATGTATCGACAACTTCAACTCACAGACTGATGCCCCTCTCTTGACCGAGCAACACTGTTGACCCCCAAACGACAAGTACCGACAAGGCTGTCAAGTTATTTATCCACTAGTTTAAATGTTTTTGTATCCCTGGTGGCCCTGTCCACCCTGTGGCACTAAAGATCCCATTTGGGGTGCCACTGGGGAGGACGGGACTACCTTACTGTGAATTAATGCTCACTACTTCTTAAAGATAGCTGTGATATTCGTTCTATGTTGAAAGTTTGTAAACACGTTTAACTCTTCAATTGAAATCTCATGTACTTGTAAACGTCGCTGTACGACGTACAACGTTAATTGTACAATGTATTCTATTGCTAAACAATAAAATATTTTGAAAGAAGAGGGATACATGTAAGTGTATTTTCTTTCAAAGCAGAAAACCTTTACAAATTGGCCTTAAAAAAGTGACAAGCTGCATCTGGTGTTTGTGCTGACAGGCTACAGTGGAAAGCTGCATCAAGTGGCAGGATAGTGATGAGGATAGTGATGAGCAGCGAACCCACAATGGCATGTGGAAAACATTATAAAACTTCACCCACAAAACACAGATTGTGGGAACAGCAGAGAACTTTTACCCACAAAAAAACAGAATGCTCCTCAAACTGGGAGTCACTACCTTACAAACTGCCTCAAAAACTTGTGGTAACAAATGCAACAGTGCATTTACTTAAAAGTAACTGTGTTTTTTACCAAAAAAAAAAATAGGATTGTACTCACTGTAAAATCCCTTTCTCTGTAGTTCACCGACTGACACAGCTCCTTTCGGAGACCATCGGGTTGTTACAACACCTTCAGGAGAGGACTAGGCAGAACATGTTAACATGTCATAACAACACTAGAACTTTCTAGTTCCGCCCAAGGGGCGGTCCCTTTGGAAACAACCCCCCAGCCTGCCTCCTGCAGCATCAGTACGTCAACAAGCAGTATAACGTAAAAAATAGGAGGGGAGGGTGCTGTGTCAGAACTACAAAGAAAAGGATTTCACAGTGAGTACAAAAAATCCTATTTTCTCTTATGTTCACCGACTGACATAGCCCCTTTCTTAGACCATCGGAACATCCCAAAGCAGTGCCAAAAGGAAGGGTGGGAAACAGCATAAAACTTCACCCACAATGGCATGTGGGAACCAGTATAAAACTTCACCCACAAAAAAACAGAGTGTGGGAACAACAGAGAACTTTTTTCCCACCAAAAAAAAGTGCTCTTCAATCTGGGAGTCACTTCCTCACAAACCGCCTCAAAACTTGCGGTAACAAATGCAACAGTGCATTTACTAGAAGGTACTGTGTTTTTACCATAAACCCCGAAATTTTTTTTGTGCAATTGCAAATTACACGGCCACCTGCAAAACTTTGCGTCCAAAACAGGCATCAGCCGATGCACCGACATATACCTTATAGAATTTTGTAAAGGTGTGAACAGACAACCAAGTCGCGGCTTTATACACTTGAGCGACAGACGCTTGATGTCGGAAGGCCCAAGACATTCCAATTGCCTTGGTGGAGTGGGCTGTGACCGGAAAAGGGGGCACCTGTCCCTTCAAGGCGTAGAAGATTTGCGCGCTCTCAACATATTTGGAATCACCGAGTCCGAAAGGCCCCGGTTCCTCAACACCTGGCTCTTAATAGCCATGCCGTTAAAACCAGTGATGGCAAAGCAGGCTGGAGAATTGGACCTTGAGACAGAAGGTCTTCTCATAACGGCAGTCGTCAGGGGGCATCTGCCACCAGGCGCACTAGGTCTGCATACCAGGGATGCTGGGGGCAATCTGGGGCAATCAGAATTACTGGAATCCCCTAGGCCCCACTCTGCAGAGCAGACGTGGTAACAGTTTCAGTGGAGGAAAGGCATAGATCAGCTAGTACTGATCCCACTGAACCACCAGCGCGTCTGACGTGTCTGCCCAAGGATCTCTTGCCCTGGATACGAATCTCGACACCTTCCGATTGAGACGGGAGGCCAGAAGATCCACATCTGGTGTGCCCCATCGCCGGCACAGTAGCCTGAACACCTCTGGATGCTATGCCCATTCTCCTGGGTCCAGCATCTGGCAACTTAGATAGTCTGCCTGCCAGTTCTCCACTCCCGGGATGTAAATGGTCAATAGGGCCGGTACATGCGCTCTGCCCATGAAGGATGTGAGCGACCTCCGGTGCGGCGGCCGAGCTTCTTGTTCCACCTTGGTGATTGACATATGCCACCGCCATGGCGTTGTCTGACTGGATCCTGATCGGACGCCCTCGAAGTCTTATCGACCATGTGGAGAGGCATAGCCTGATCATTCGCAGCTCCAGCACATTGATCGGCAACTTGGATTCCAGAGGTCCTGGGTTGACTGAACTTCCATTACTCCACCCCAGCCAGTTAGGCTGGCATCCATTATGATCACTATCCAATGTAGTGGTAGGAACAACTTCCCGGACAGAAGTGCCGGGGACCTCTGCTGCCAGAGCAAGGAGTCCCTGACTCACCTGAATCTGCTGATCCAGGGATAATGGAGATTTGTCCCATTTCATCAAGATCTCCTTCTGCAAGACTTTGGTGTGAAACTGGGCATACAGTACTGCCTCGAAGGAGGCCACCATGAGCCTCAGGACTCGCATGCAGAAGCGTAGCGACGACTACCTGCGGTTCATCGGCAATTTTACTGTGGTTCTGAGAGTTTGCAGCTTGTCTAAAGGGAGAAAAACTCTCACTTCCATGGAGTCCAGCAATAAGCCTAGGTACTCCAAGTGCTGAGTCGGTACGATCACCAACTTTTTTAGGTTCAACAGCCACCCAAATTCCTGCAGGGTCTGCATGGTGATCGTCACATCCTCCTCTAATTCTGAGGCGGAAGATGCTCTCAGGAGGAGATCATCTAGGTAACCTACGATCGCGATCCCGCGTTGTCGCAGCAACGCCAAAACAGGAGCCAATACCTTGGTAAAGTCTCGGGGGGCTGATGCCAAGCCAAAGGGGAGAGCCACATACTGGTAGTGGGCTTCCCCAACTGCAAATCGCAGACATTTCTGGAGCCGAAAGCATATGGGTATGTGCAGGTACGCATCCTGGATGTCCAGACAGAGTCCCCTAGATGGAGTGCAGCGACTACTGAGCAAACTGATTCCATTCTGAACCTCTGTACTTTTACAAAGTAATTGAGGGCTTTTAGGTCTAAGTTTGGACATACCCCTTCCTTTTTGGGGACTACAAACAGATTGGAGTGGAACCCCTGGAATCTTTCCGGCTCCAGAACAGGTACAATCACCCCGCAGCTCATCAGGTCCCTTACTGCCCCCAAGAGGGCCTCCAGGCGAGCCGCGAGTACGGAAATGCTGGAGGGGAATAATCTGTTTGGCGACCAAGAGAGGAACTCTATCTTGTAGCCGGAAGAAATCAGATCACAGACCCATTGGTCGGATAGCCGAGAGGCCCACCGGGCTGCAAACTCCCGAAGGCTACCCCCCACCCGTGTTGCGGACCTTCACGTGGTAGCACTTTTGCTTGCAGGCTTGCGGTTCCCGGGATGTTTTTGCCCTTCAGAGGTCGTTCTGTCAGGCTGGGGACATTTAGCCGAAGCCCCGGGCAGACGAAAAACCCGCTTGTGAGCGGAAAATGAGGGCCCTTGCCTACGGTGTGGCTCCTTGGCCTTCCTGGCCTGTGGGAGTAGAGTACTCTTACCACCTGTGGCATTTTTAATAATGTCATCCAACGAGGCTCCAAAGAGCCGCTCGCCAAGGAAGGGTAAATCGGTCAGGGCTTTTTTAGATGCCTGGCCAGCAGACCAGCATTTTAGCCAAATCAGGCACCAAAGCCCTGGATAACAGAGGGAGGGCATCCAGGGCCGCGTCACAAATGTACTTAAGGCCTTGCACTAACTGGTCTGCTAGTTCCACGCAGAGAGGAGAAGCCTGTTGTTCCCCCAATTCGCGGTGCAAAAATATTGCCCAATCAGTAAGGGTCTGTGACACAAGTGCGGATGCCAGTAATGGTTGCATTGCTGACCCCACAACCATAAACAAGGAACGGACCACTGCCTCGGCCTTCCTGTCCACAGAGTCCTTCAAGGCAGGAGTCCCCTCTACCGGAATCGTGGTTACTTTGTTTAAGAAGGCTCTCCTCAAAGGGATAACGCACTGCCATGTATTTGGGGACCGAAAATGTCCGTTGCGGTCAACCCCATTCCTTGTATATGAACTTATCTAAATAAATCAGATACGGAAACACCTTAGGTTTTCTGGCTGGCTTACGGGACCCAAAAAGGACCACTACATCAGCAGAGGGATCTGCTATCTCCTGAATTTTTTGCCGCTGAGCGTCCAGTATAAAGGACATAAACACAGGGAAAATGGCCGCTGGACTACAGTAAAATGGAGTCAGACCATGCTGCTCCCTGGTTACACCAAAAATGGCTGTTGCAATGAGGGACAGTGAAAACAGGCAGAGGAAATGGCGGCAAACAGCGCTACAGCGATCAGCAGACACAGCCTCCAGACACCCAGGGGAGAGACCTACAGACATCCAGGGCACAGCTACTCAGCACAGTCCCCACCCCCACCCCAGGTGAGAGCCCCTCGGGGAGCCCCTGTCTATGGCACACACACCGCTCAGCAGCCCATGCAGAATCCCTGACAGGGAAGGGGGGGAAGGAAGATAGGGAGAGGGAGAGAAGAGAGGGAGGTGAGGAACCCCTGAATCCACCTCCCGGGGAATGCCCAGCTGCTCAGCCCCACCGAGGCAGGGAGAGCTGTACTTACCAGTCCTGACGAGCTGGGGAGCATTCCAGCACAGACCCATTTTCCGATCAGTACGGGGTGGCTGCTGGTCCAGCACACTGTGACGCAGACATCAGTAGCCCGGGCATACCGTATGTGTGCCCCGGGGCATTACGACCACTGGCCACCCTTGGAGCTGGGGGGCATGTCGTGGCCGACCCAGTGCAGAGCTCTGGTCTGCACACGCTCGCTGGCCAGGCAGGGGTGACCACAAGGATAAGGGTATCCAGCCTGTCACCCAGCCGGGTGATCACAGGATCTTAATCTTGTGCAAAAGGCAGAAAAAATCCACGGACCGATGGGCCCGCAGGGTTCCTGGGTCCTTCTCCTTCACTAGGTAGAAAAAAACTGAGGCTGCAGGAAGCAGGCTGGGGGGTTGTTACCTAAGGGACCGCCCATTGGGTGGAACTAGAAAGTGCTGGTTTTGTTATAACATGTTAACATGTTCTGCCTAGTCCTCTCCTGAAGGTGGCGTGACAACCCGATGGTCTAAGAAAGGAGCTGTGTCAGTCGGTGAATGTAAGAGAAAATGTTTTTTTAAAAACAATTATTTTTTTTAGGAGCAGTGATTTTAACTATGCCTAAAGTGCAAAAAGAAAAAGGAAAATTCCTTTAAATATAGTGCCTGGGGGTCCCCTTAGTCTGCCTGTAAAGTGGCACCTCTGTAGCATATATAGAACATGCTGCAGCAAAAATTCAATTTCTAAATAAAAAAATACGAACCAAATCACATTTGAACTGACGGTTGCAATTGCCGGGACCCAGGTATTGCAAAAAAAAATAAAAAATGAATAGAAGAGCGGTGCCCCCCAATCGATACCAGGCCCTTTGGGTCTAGTATGAATTTTAAGGGTAACCCCACACCAAAAATATTTAAAAAAATGGCATGGGGTTCACCCCAACTCTGTACCAGAACCAGTCAAAGTCTTTTAAGACAAAACGTGTAGGGTTCTTATGCTTGCCTAGCCACATTTTTACTGCGCATTTTTAGATATTTGTTCAATTGAACCTTTTTATCCATTTGTATCCACTTTTAAAATATTGGACTACTTTATGAATTTCAAGATTACTGGATTTACACTATGTGGAAGTTGTTTTTTTTTCTCTCTCTCTTATATTTTAAAATTACCACCATAATTTGGAGAGTGCGGTGCCTTCGATTCACCCATCTGATCAATAGGGAAGTTTGGTTACCCTGCCTTCCGAACTGGAATCATGTTTGCTGTGGCCTTGTGGTGAGCTGAATCCGTGAATGCAGTTGATCAACAAGGAAGAAGATTCAACACTTCTTGCCTGGAACCTATCCAGACTTACCTTATTCCGGTCTATGCCTGATTGATCCAGCCCTGCCGGCGAGTGGTTGCACCATTTAGGGTAAGAATACCCTATCCCCCCCCCCCCCCCTCACCCCCAGAAGGTGGAGGCTCTATCCCGGGTGTTATCACAATTGATGAATGTGCGCACATTATATAGAGGATAAGAGGAAAGATTGGCTGGTCCTGTACCTTCTGGTCTGCAGACTACAGCACCTTAAAACCATGGATGCCATTATTTGCTTTTATTAATACAAGATTTATATATGTTATTGCTATCACATATTTGGGATAGCATTCTATGGTGTTTTCACTCCACAGTATGTGACTCACTTATCATACTTTATATATGCCAGTGTGGTTCTGTAATCGCTGTGATTTTCTTTCATGCATTTGGTGCAACTTATCCTAGTCGCATCAGGATTTTATATCACTATCTTCAGTGATATACTTTTCATTACAATCTGTAATCCTAGCATATAGTTATGGGACATGCATTCACTTTAATTATTTCAACACATTATTTGTTGTGAACGTCTTCACTCGGAAATACGATGACCCTAACTACCAAGGCCTGAGGTGTGCCTTGGCCTGGTCAGTATGCCTAAAAGAGGGCATACCCTGAATGAATATGAAATGATGAAAGTATGGGGGAACGGGTGGGTGGGATGGAGGAGGAGGGATTTAAAGCCCTCAGACTCCTCCTACAAATTCAGGCTAGCCTGCAGCCAGCCTTCCAACTTGTAGTCAGAGTCTTCACTTGGAAATACGATGACCCTAACTACCAAGGCCTGAGGTGTGCCTTGGCCTGGCTGGTCAGTATGCCAAAAAGTAGACATGTGCAAAAGGAAAAAATTTGTTTAGTTTTGTTTCGTTAATTAATTCATTTCGTTTAGTTATATTCGTTAAATTCGTTTTCGGATTTTGTTTAGTTTTCTACTGAATTCGAAAAATTGGTTGCATTCGAAAATATTTCAACCAAATTCGAAAATATTTCTACCGAATTCGAAATGATTTCAACATGATTCAAAATTATTTCAACCGCATTCGAAACTATTTCAACCGGATTTGAAAATATTTTTCGACCCGACTTTAGGGCCATGTATCTCGGGGTCACTTGGTGCTAGAAACCCCAATTTGGAGATGGTGTAGTGCTAATTCTATTGTGTTTGCATACCAAATTTGGTGTTTCTAGCTATAAGTGACCCCGAGATATGTGGCCCCAAATTCGGGTCGCAAAATGTAATTCTCTGCTGCAGAAAAGTGCTTGACATTTTGTGACCTGACTTTGGGGCCACGTATCTCGGGGTCACTTGGTGCTAGAAACCCCAAATTTGGATATGTTGTAGTGCTAGTTCTATTGTGTTTGCATGCCAAATTAGCTATAAGTGACCCCGAGATATGTGGCCCCAAATTCGAGTCGCAAAATGTAATTCTCTGCTGCAGAAAAGTACTTGGCATATTGCCCATATCTGGGGTCACTTGGTGGCAGGTGACGTGGCAAGTGGACAATCCACAACTTGGTCACGTGGCACTCGTGGCAGGTGTCGTGGCAAGTGGACAATAAACAACTTGTGCAGGTGATTTGGCAAGTGGACAATACACAAATTGTGGCAGGTGACGTGGCAAGTGGACAAATACAATACACAACTTGTGGCAAGTGGACAATGACATACAGCATATGCACTTGCCTTGCGATCGACATCTGTGACTTCTTCAATCAGGCATGCTGACAACTTCATTGATACCATAAATATAAATGAAATAAGATGTGTGTGTTTTTTTTTTTGCACTGGTACACTGCAAGTATGAAAAGTTGATGTGACAGATATATATAATTAAGTATAAGTAACTAACCATCTTCCAAAATTTCTAATTCAAATAGAAAAGATTAGAACAGAATAGAAAAAAAAATATAATTTAATAGAATAAAATAGAAAAAATATACAATCATCTTCTGAAATTCAAATTTGAATAGAATAAATTTGAATTTCGAATAGTATGAATTCAATTTTTTTTTATTAATTCATTTTAAATTTGGATAGAAAAACTATAGAACAAAACAGAATATATTATATTTTATTCTGTTCTATTGTTTTTCTAGTCTATTCTATTAAAATCAAAATCATTATATACTAAATTCGAATTTTGGAAGATATATATATATATATATTTCCGACATTTGAATTTCGTATAGAATGAATTCGAATTTGAATAGAAAAGATTAGAATAGAAATAGAGAATAGACTAGAACAATAGAACATTGATACTATCTATTTCATTTTAAAAATTTTTGCAGATTACCATTTGTTTTAATAAGATCTTCTGCAGACTATTAGCATCTATTTCATTTTTTTGCAGATCTCCTGCAGACTATTAGTATCTATTTAGTTTTTCACCAGATCTCCTGCAGACTATTCGCATCTATATCATTTTTTTTGCAGATCTCCTGCAGACTATTAGTATCTATTTTGTTTTCTCACCAGATCTCCTGCAGACTATTAGCATCTATTTCTTTTTTAGCAGATCTCCTGTAGACTATTAACACCCATTTCACTTCTTTTTTGCAGATCTCCTGTAGACTGTTAGAATCAATTTCATTTTTCTTTTTTTGCAGATTACTATTTATTTCCATCAGATCTCCTGCAGTATATTAACATCTATTTCATTTTTTTGCAGATCTCCTGCAGACCAAAGAGAACATCCCCGACTTCCCTCCCTTGACGGTTAGAGAGGATGAGCTGCAAAAAAATGGACAGACTGACAAGAGTGTGTAGGTCCTGAAAAGCTGGTCACCTGATAGATACTTCATGGAATTGGCAGATGAGGCCAAATTGCCAATGCAATAAGCAGCGAAAGCCAGAGACATGAACCTATGAAACCTTCCCGCCCTTGTAAGAAGCCCTCGGAATAAACTAGATAAGTACCATTGGCCGAATCGACTACCCGAGACCAAGCTTGCCCCCAGTTTTAGATGCCACTGTAAAGAAATTGCAACATCACCTGCAGCCGTACTGAGAAGAGCAGGAGCCACAACTAATACCACTGCGCAAGCCGAGCGGGCTAAGATCCCCTCCATCTTGTCTAACAATTGTCGTATAAACGTGAGAGCGCATCAAGTACCGCATGGGTACTGGGTTGAAGAATCCTGCAAAGAAACATGCTGGGTAGTAGTAAAGGTGTAATGGTGAACGTGCACGTATGGTATATGGGCGAGAAGATTGTGGGACGACAATCAATTAAGAACGAAACCTCAGCCCGTATGGGTTCGTAGACGTGACATACCCTGGATGTGAGCCCTAGCTTAACAGAAAAGATACGACAGGAATGCTACGAACAACATGCAACAACTGAACAACAGAGACAGGTAGCAAAACAAACCCTCAGAACGTGGTGGGTAGACATACAAGTGTAATGAAAAGAGTGTGCATCGTATGACGTATGATATACGGGTGAGAAGATTGTGGGACGACAACCAATTGAAACAAAACCTCATCTCGTATGGGTCCAAAAGCGTGACAGACCCTGGATTGAGCCTTAGCTAGCAGAAATGCTACGAACGAAATGCTAAGACAGAAAATCAGACACATGCAACAAACAAACCCTCAGAGCTAGTGTACCCACAGACCGTGGTGGGTAAACGTACGAGTGTAATGAAATGAGCGTGCAACGTATGACGTATTGTGGGACAATCAATTGGAACGAAACCTCAGCTCGTATGGATCCATAGACATGACAGATCCTAGATGTTAGCCCTAGCCAACAGAAATGCTACGACAGGGAAATGCTACCAAAGAAAAGCCACGAAATGGAAATTGCTATGACAGGAAAAACTATGACAGAAAGCTACGAACAAAACAACTTTTTTTTTTTGCTGCTTATGACAGGAACAAGCTAAGACAGAGAAAATGCTTACGGCAGAGAAAACGCTACGAATTAAATGCTGCAACAGGAAAATACTACGAATGAAAGCTGCGACAGGAAAATGCAAAGACTGAAATGCTGACGACAGGAAAAGCTACGAATCAAATGCTGCGACAGGACAATGCTGCAAAAGAACCGCTACGACAGGAAAACTCCGCTAATGAAATTCTGTCACTGTAAAACGCTGCGACAGAACCACAGACGACGCTTGCCAAGAACTGCTTTGAGTGGTCTGCTATGGTGGAAAACGCCATGATCGAACCACTATGACTGACCCGCTGTGACTGGAACCTGCTGTAACAGCACTGGTTATGACTGGCCATGCAGTAACAGGAACACTGAGACTGAACGCCTGACAGCGCCTGCTGCCAGCACATGAACAACAGTACCCGTTAGGAACGTTGAGACTGGACACGTTATGACCAAGATGCTGAAGATTGACCGACCCCCGCTAGACTGGAACATCATGACTGAACATGTGTGACTGCACCCGCTATGACAGTGACACACTATGCCAGCTATGACTGAACACATGAAAGCACGTGCTGATTATTAAGGAGCAGCGCCATCTGTTACCCAGAATCCCCGGTATACAGGGATCAAGCTGGCGGTGGGCGTCTGTGCTATGACCTCAGCAGGATCAGCCCGCTCTCACGTTCTGCCAACGCAACATGTTTCAGGCACTAGGGGAATGGTGGGCAAGTATGGAAAAGGAACCCCCCCCCCCAGATAGATCCAGGGGACAGTAGCTGCTTACTAGTCTTAGAAGGGAAGGGCCCCGGGGCCATTTGCTGCTCTGTCATGACCTGGCCGGTCAATGAGCAGAAACAAGCATGCAGAGCAGTATTGCAGTGTCCTGACCCCTGACAGGGTACGCTTGGCTCTGATCAGCAGATGGCCAACTGAGAAGTAAGGAGCACCATGACAGCCGTGGAGCGTGCACCATCATGAACCCTCCCCCTGACCACAGCAAACACTGGGAGAAGTGGATGGACGGACGATACACCCCCCCCCCCCCTCTACTGCTGGCGTGACTAGGGAGAATGGATGCCCCGACTCACCCCCCTGTGATTTCATGCACACCATCAGAACAAACAAGCGAGTGCTTACAGAGCGGCATACAGAAATGACAGGCTTACTGAAATAAATGTTGCTGGAACCACACGGCCCCCAAGGACACAGTATGGAGTGTAAGGGATGACAGGAGATGAGGAGTAACTGTCATCTTCACTGCCTGTTTAACTCCTGAAGACCCAACACTGAAGTGTGTACATTACACATGGGGGGGGGGGGTGATTGGCCACACAGTAACCGTCCAGGACAGCCCCCCCAAGCCAAAGTTCCCCTGCGATCAGACTGACCCCCCCAGCTCAGGCCGGCCCCTGAGAGGGACAGGTGGCATCCGATGCGGGCCCTCCGTTAATGCCACCCGCCCGCACCTACCGGAAACGCGACCAGTGGAACCAAAGAGAGTATTGCAGACGACCACGCTGCAGCTGTTGCTGCTGCTAGTCAAAAAAAACGGAAGTGACAAAAGAGCCCTGAACCCAGAAGTAACGTGACGGCAACCCTAAAATGAGCCGACGAAGGCTCTGATGGAGGAGGAGGGATTTAAAGACCTCAGACTCCTCCTACAAATTCAGGCTAGCTTGCGGCCAGCCTTCCAACTTGTTGTTCACCTTTAGGGTTATATTAAATGTTTTCAAGTTGAACAGAAAATTTATCTTATTTCTTATATTCCCAAATTTATGTGATTTTGAATTCGCATAGCAAATACATACCATCTTGTGCGATTCTTTAATCGCATCGCCTATATAAAAGGTTTTATATATTTTATTATATACCGTATTTATCAGCGTATAACAGACTTTTTTTCCCCTTAAAATCAGAGGAAAATAGGTGGTGCATGTTATACACTGATCCCCACTGTCTGTGAGGGGGGGGAAAAAGACTGAGCTGAGTGCTCAGCTCCGCTCGCAGTCATGCCGCTCCACCTCCCTGCTGTCTCTTAGGGAATGAGGAGCGGGCGCTGCCGAAAAAGACCAAGTCGAGTGTACTGTGTACTCAGAGTCCTGCCATTAAACCTGTGTTATATCCATCATAGGAGCCGGGCTATGGGGCGGGACTGCGAGAAGATCTGAAAGGAGCTGAGTACATACGAGTACACAGGCTCTGTCTATCTCGGCGGCGGCAAATTTAAACGGTTACATGCCGCAAATGGCACTGGGCAAGGCTGCAAATGACACTGATCATTCTGCAATGATGGACAAGGCTGCATTGATGGCCATTTAAATATAAATTTTTTTTCCTTTAAACTTCCCTCCTAAAAGTATTTTTCCTTAAAATTCCCTCCTAAACTTGGGGTGTGCGTTATACGCCGATAAATATGCGGTATACACTTTGCCTAAGTGATATGTAATTGCAATCTTCAGATTTATATCTGGGACGTTTTCCGGTATGTAATACATACCACCAGCGCTACACATTTATCTCACATATTTTACAATAAGTCTTATTGTTTTGTTTGTTGCTATTTTTTTTATAGGGGGTGGGACCCCACAAGGTGTGGTGCTGGTTTTGTTGGTTGATGTCCTTTAGATTTAGATTGGGCCTGCCCAATTGCATGCAAATTGAAACTCTTAAGGTATGACATAATATATGGCTTTGGTAAATTTAAAGGAAACAAGCTAAAGAAAATTGTATAGTGTGTATCCAGCGTAACTTTTTGGATTCACTCGGATGAAAGCAATCATATGGCAGTTTCACATTATTGCAGTGCTGATAAAGCTTTTTCTATTGTAGCAGACAAAGCTCATTGTAGGATGAGATTATATCTCTCTCCCGAATTTATTCTATTCGTGGGGAGTAATCATCTTTTTTTTCTTCCTAGTTATTGCTTATGCAGCAAAGATCACCGTAGAAGCAATAGTTTCAGCAGCCACAAATGGTTAACTATTCATGAATAGTCCACTTTTGGTTGCGCTCTGTGTGATTGGCTACAGCTAATAAAATGGTAGAGGTATCATGCAATTTCTGTGGGTCAATCACAACAGTAAGGAAGCTAGTCACAAATGGAAAGCCATGCACGACAGATTGTTTACATTGTTATGTGGTCATTGAGCATACAGGAGGGGTACACTGAGCAGACACAATGACATAAATGCAAATGATTGTATCTGCATACGCCACCCCGCTTAGTATATTTACTTTGGCAGGTTAGCATATGGTTACCAGACGATTGACAAGTCCAAGTAGGTGTACTCTACTGCCAACATTCAACTAGAACCCAGGAGAATATGATTTGTGATGAATATTCTTACGGCATTGTGTATAACAGATTTTATTGTTATATTGGTCATACAAATGAGTTGTGCTGACTAGACTACCCTTCAAAACCATGTTAGTCATAGGCTTTCCACATGCAAGCTTTAAGTGCAAGTTCACCTCTTCTCAAAAAACAAAAAGTGAACGCACTACACCCTCTGGTCCCTGCTGAAGTAGAAGACTGGCTTTCAAATCCTAGTACCACTGCACTGGCTGCAGGGGCAGTGAAAAAAGCATCCAGAGGAAAATGCAACAAGTGTGTAGTGGGTTTACATTTTATTTCATTTCATTTTTGTGAAAAGGTGAACTTGCACAAGAGCAGTGTACTGTAAAAAGCTAATTTTACAAAAGCATTAGCAAAGTTTCTGCCAGTTGTTGAGCATCTCTCTTGAAGCCTTAAAAAAACAAACAAAAAAAACAAACAAACACCCTTCAGCTGTGGTTTGGTACTATCATAAGAATACAGTCTGCAACCTCAAACTAGCTTCTAACTGGATAAACAAGTTTCAAATAGACTGAGACATGTGTAAATTGACATCACTCACATTAGAATTCATAAAAAAAAAAAAAATAAAAAAAAAGAGAACCAAAGAATTCAGAATAGACTGAAGCAAGTGTATTGTGTTTACATTTCCCGCTGAACTGTCCTTTTTGGGATACAGTTGTCCAAAAACTCAGGATACCTTAACAGTACTGCACGCAGACTGCTTCCAAGCCTTGACGATATTTTAAAGGAATTTGTTGCCCCCCCCCCCCCAACTTATTGCTGCAAATTATCTATACAGACAATAGCAGTGCCTGCAGCAACAGCATCGGTTTTTACTACTTACACTCTGGACATAAAATTTAAAAATTGCTTGAGCTGGGCGGATGCAATCACTATTCAGCAGTCACAGCTGTCTAAATATATTATAGAGGTTCAGTCCATCCTCATGGTCAGCATATGGAAAAGTGTCTTTACAGTAAAATTTTGAAACTAGCTTTCCTCGGTAGCTAGTTCTAGCCATCCCAGTAGTTTTTTTAAATTGAGATTTTTTTGTTTTATACGAGAAAAAAAAAAAAAGGGGGGGGGGTGGATGTGTTCCTAAATGAGCAGCATGGAATAGGCCATTACCATTTACTACCAGAGATTGGTTATCCACGGTTCTGTACATGGATGTCGAACTCTGTACTTGCATTTTTCAACCCAGCTACATAAGGCTGCTGTACTGTACATAATCCTTTAAAAGCTGAAACTCATGTGTACAGGGTCAATAGTAAATAAATGCACAACGAAAAAAAAAAAAAAAAAAACATCTGTGTAGAAGCTCTGGTCTTTCACTCAAGATACTTTCATGATGCATAAAGCAAGCCACATTAGCATTACTGCTGTAGTGGTGAACCTTACATTTGTAAACCTTTAGCTTGTATGATTTAACTTTGATTCAATTCAAAAACACCATTCAATTCTCTACCATACAAACATTCTTTGAAGCATCTACCGATCCTTAAAGTATATAAAAGGCCAAAACTTTTTTTCTATTATGGATGCAGTAGGATGTGTGATGACACAGGGGTGGCACCTGTCAAGTTTATTTTTTTGCCATCCCATTGGGATGACTGTGGCTCATTTTCAGTCCCAAAGACATATCAATAGGTGGGGGGAAAAAACCCAAATAGACAGCTGTCACTGCAACAAGCATAAGACCCATTCCTGTCCCGGTGACAACTCAAAACAGACAGCAATTAAAAAAAAAAAAAAATAACTGACAGGTGTTCTAAGCTTCACCATTCTATTAAAAATCATTTTGGCTTTAGATACACTAGGTTTATGATTTTTTTTTTTTACACACACGTATAAATGTATAGCAGAAATCTTTGTGAATCACCACACTAGATAACATAGGAAACATACAACATGTTACCTCCATTAACACTGCCCACGTGTATTTTTATTTTGCGTGGATTTAGCCTGAAAAATACTTGGACAAACTTGTTCAACATACCTTAAAATGTACATTATTAAAGGTAAGAAGGAGCTGATCTACTACAGCAAGCACATTCCTATTGACAAAACATTTCAACAGATAATACATGAGCTTGAAATCACATGAAACTACATTAACAGTTTTTCGTATGTAACTTCCCCATCCATGTCCCCTAAAAAACACAACAAACAAAATTAGTACACTAAACAAATGATTTAATTGTATACCAACTACTTTCAACTGAGGGCAAGCAGAATATAATTAATAACATTGCTATTTTCAAACAATAAAAAAATTGGATTTATCAAATGTGAGCTTTCAGTAAGAAAAAAAGCTTTATTGTCATTTATAGAACATTGCTCGACTGATTAAAAATACAACACAAAGTATGTTATTTGATGCAGTGCAGGTTCCCCAGATGCAAAGTCAAACCTCAAGACTTTGTTATCGTTGCTGTGTGATCCCTGCTGATCTACAAAGAAAAAAAAGATGCATGCAGTTACATTTACAGAGCAACTATTGTTCAAACATATTGCTAAATAGCTATACATAATAAATGCGCCAGTAAACCCAAATTACAACTTAAAAAATTATATAAAGAGTCATTAACAGGTGGTGAATTTCTTTGGCTCACCTACTACTTCAGTACAAAGAACTATTGATCTCGGCAAACAAGCATTTTCCAACATCACTGTCAAGGCAAAGTGTGCAGTTGGACGGGATAAAAAAACAGAGCTCCACCATCTGGCTGGAGAAAAGACTGTCCCATTTGGACCTCAATTAATTCCCATTTTGGAGACACACTGTATCCCATTTTGGAGACACACTGTATCCCATTTTGGAGACACACTGTATCCCATTTTGGAGACACACTGTATCCCATTTTGGAGACACACTGTATCCCATTTTGGAGACACACTGTATCCCATTTTGGAGACACACTGTATCCCATTTTGGAGACACACTGTATCCCATTTTGGAGACACACTGTATCCCATTTTGGAGACACACTGTATCCCATTTTGGAGACACACTGTATCCCATTTTGGAGACACACTGTATCCCATTTTGGAGACACACTGTATCCCATTTTGGAGACACACTGTATCCCATTTTGGAGACACACTGTATCCCATTTTGGAGACACACTGTATCCCATTTTGGAGACACACTGTATCCCATTTTGGAGACACACTGTATCCCATTTTGGAGACACACTGTATCCCATTTTGGAGACACTGCTGGCAGCACAGTCAATACCAAAGGCTGCTGTTCAAGCATCAACATTTCCCAAGACTGTACCAACCCTTTGTGTCATTACACTGCAAGAAGAAGATGCTGACACTGGATAAGTGAGCATATACAGTGCAATGAAAAAGTACTCATATCCCTTGACATTTTTCACATCGTCATGTTACAACCAAAAACGTAAATGTATTTTATTAGGATTTTGTGTGCTAGACCAAAACTAAGTGGCACATAATTGTGAAGAGGAGAGCAAATAGTAAATGGTGTTCACATTTTTTTACAAATAAATATGTGAAAAAGTAGGAGGTGTACCAAAACATAAAATCGGCCAAAAAATGTTTCCCCCCCCCCCATTTGGCCGAAAGACAAAAAGGTGGCAATAATGGCACCAAAGAGGGGGTGGTTCAATCTGGGTGCTGCACATTGCAGGGGTGTCCTCCCCTCCCCCCTCACACAAAGTGGTGATTGCCCGCTGTGTCACGAGCTGAATTGTTCAACAGCCACTGTAAAAGTACACTGATCCAAATGCAAGGAGATTGAATCATTGTGTCGTGCATCATAGGATGCGGGGCAATTCAAATCCAGCTCCGTGACACAGGAGGAGACCGCCGCTCTCATCTGGACACTGGTGAGGCTGGATCTGATGGGCTGCATTGATCTATTGTATCATGTCTGCTAGAGGTGCACCGAATGGAAATGTTATTACTATTAGTAAGTGATTGCAGACATGATACAAGAGATGGTTAGAGACTGCATTTTTCTTGAGCGTTTCTTCCAATAAAAGGTGCCAATAATGGGCAACATTAAAATCATATTAATTTTAATGGATATTAATTTTAAAAAAATTCAAACAATACAAGTCTATTTACAAAACATTAAATGTTTTTTAAAAGCGGTAATTTTTGGTTTAGTGCATCCTAAATTTTCAGTACTAAAATTTCCATTCAGTGCAGTCAAAACTTTGTAGAAACACTGCAATTACAGCTGCAAGTCTTTCTGGGTATGCCTTTATCAGCTTTGCACATCTAGGGTGAAAATTTTGCCCATTCTTTGCAAAATAGCTCAAGCTCTGTAAGATTGGATGGAGCGCCTCTGAATAGCAATTTTCAAGTCTTGCCACAGATTCTCAATTGGATTTAGGTCTGGACTTTGATGGGGCTATTCTAAGGCCCCATACACACCATTAGATTTTCTGCAGATTTAACAAAACCATGTAATGCAAGGGCCTGCCCGATTGCATACAAATTGAAACTCTTAAGGTTTGACCTCATATTATATGGGTTTAGTAAATCTGAAGACAAAAATCTGCAGAAAATCTAATAGTGTGTATGGGGTCTAACACATGAATATGCTTTGACCTAAACCATTCTATTGCATCTCTGGCTGTATGTTTAGGGTCACTGTCCTGCTGGAAGGTGAATCTTCGCACCAGGCCCAAGTCTTTTGCAGACTAACTAATCTAAGATTGCCCTGTATTTGGCTCCATCCATCTTCCCATCAACTCTGACCAGCTTCCCTGTCCCTGCTGAAGAAAAGTGTGTTTAGGGTGATCTGTAGTATTAGTTTTCCGCCACACAGAGTTTTGCTTTTAGGCCAAAAAGTAAAATTTTGGTCTCATCTGATCAGACTTCTGATAGCCATTGCTGAAAGAAAGCTTTCTTGTTGCCACTCTTCCATAAAGGCCAGATTTGTGCAGTGCTCGACTAATAATTGTCCTGTGGACAGATTCTCCCACCTGAGCTGTGGATCTCTGCAGTTGCTCCAGAGTTATGGGCCTCTTGGCTGCTTTGCTGATTAATGCTCTCCTTTCCCGGCCTGTCAGTTTAGTTGGACAGCCAGGTCTAGGTAGGTTTGCAGTTGCACCATACTCTCTCCATTTTTGGATGATGGGTTGAACAGTGCTCTGCGAGATGTTCAAAGCTTGGGTAATTTTTAATTTTTTTTATAACCTAATCCTGCTTTAAACTTCAACACAACTTTATCCCTGATCCATCTAGTGTGTGCCTTGGCCTTCATGATGCCGTTTGTTCACCAAGGTTCTCCAACAAACCTGAGGGCTTATGTACTTATGCTGATTAAATTACATACAGGTGGACATTACTAATTAATCAACTTCTGAAGGCAATTGGTTCCATTAGATTTTATAGTTAGGGGTATGAGAGCAAAGGGGGCTGAACTCAAATGTACGCCACACTTCAGATATTTGTAAAACATTTAAAAAAAAACATTTTTCAAGGGGTATGAATATTTTTTTCAAGGCACTGTATATTGTCAGTCTCTCTAAAGAAAAAGAGGATGAAGGCATTGTGAGAAGAGATTGCACACATACATTCAGATAGAATATAAAAGCACACAGGAGAGTTTGACAAAACCGTAAAAAGAAATGAAATAGAATGTTTACAATTACAACTGCAAAACAGTGTAGATGAACATCATCAGTACAGGGCACTGCACTCAAAACTTTAATCTACCGATTACAGTCAGGAAGGGTTAATATGTGTAACTGAAGAAGAGGTTTTTTGGGGATTTTTTGTTTTCTTTTTAAAAATTAAAACCTGCAATGAGAAGAGTAAGCTGCCATTACTGTTCTCCCCAAAAATGCTAGTTGCCCATCATATGGCTACTTTAATTTATGCACATATACTATACAGTCCTGTGATAGTTGCCCCCTTCCTGATTTTTTTTGCAGATTCATCACACGTAAAATGATTCAGATTGTTGCACCTGTGCACTCTGCTGGTTTTTGTTAATCAGCAGGCACCTGTGCAACACTCATCCCTGAGAGTTGCTCCAGAGACTTCTCATAGAAGCACTTGCATATTTGTTGCACAGGTGATATCATTTTTCGCACACGTGTATGCTGTTGGTTTTTGATGAACAGTCACTAGTCCAAAACCCATCTGTAAGACCCCTTTCACACCACACTGCCCATAGCCTGGGCGGCAAAACGCTGCTATTTTTAGTGGCGCTTTACCGCAAAATTTCCATCGCATTTTGGCCGCTCGCGGGGCACTTTTAACCCCCGCTAGCGCCCGAGAAAGGGTTAAAACCGCCGGCAATAGCGGCGTTTTGCCGGCGGTATTACAGCGCTGCCCCATTGATTTCAATGGGGAGCAGCGGTGGGAGGAGCGGTAAACACACCGCACCAAAGAAGCTGCTGGCAGGACTTTTCCGACGTCCTGCCAGCGTACTGCTGCAGTGTGAAAGCCCTCGGGGCTTTCACACTACAAACAATAGTGCAGCTTTTTTAGGGCGGATTGCAGGCGCTATTTCTAACGCTATAGCGCCTGCAAAACGCCCTGGTGTGAGAGGGGTCTTAGGGTTGCTCTAGGGAATTTCACAAATTTATTTTTCTATAAGCGCTGCATTTTATTCTTTAATATTAAAAATTGTTTGATGACCTGAACCATTTAAGTGTGATAAATATGCAGAGAAAAAAAAGAATATATATATATTTTGACTACTTGCCCTTCCCAAGGTTCTCGCTGGAAATGACTCAATACTTTCTCTGAAGTACAAAATTCAGGTAAGTAAACCCTAAAAATTTGTTTGGACTATATTTTTGGTATTTTAACCACCTCAGCTCCAGAAGGTTTTACCTACTTCATGAACAGGACATTTTTGCTATTCAGCACTGCACTACTTTATTTGGCAATTGTGTGGCAATGCCATACATACTTTACTTTCTGCTATAAAACATATCCAATCAAAATTTTTTTCTCTCCATTAAAAATGTCTTTATAAATGTAGGCTGAAATATATTCTGCTACATTTGGTAAAAGAAAAAAAACAAAAAACAAAAAAAAAAACCCCTTCATGTTTCTTCATCTTTCCATCTACTAAATCCTCTGCCCTTGTTGTTTTAACTCTGGATAGTAAAACTTTTTTCTGCCAGTAAATGCCTTATACAGCCCACTTCCTGTTTGTCTAGTAAAAAGGCCTAGGCTTATGACATCATGCACAGCTCTCTCTCACTGAGTTTGCCAGGAAGGGGGGGGGGGGGGAGCACAAGTCATAAGAGGGCCATTGAGAGCCACAGAGCTGGAGGTGTGCCCCTGTGTAAACCCCGTTAGTGAATGGGCAGTAGCTTCAGGTACCCAGTTAAAATGGATGCAGCCAGACTTGGTGGAGGGAGATTTCTGCAGCATATTTGGCAAGCACAGAACCACAGTATATATAAAATATGCAAAGTGGTTGAGGGAAGCTTCAGAATGGCAAAGATGTTTTTATTACAAATTATGTGAGCAGACTGCCGTTCCTCTGTAATTTGTTTGTGCAAAAGTTCTAGCATCTACAAACTATGGTATAAATAGTGGATTTTTTTTTTTTTTTTTTTACTATTAAGGGGCGTAGGCAGTGATCAGCAACTTGTAGCGGGACTATGATAGTGCAGTGACACTGCCATCAGCAGTGACATGAATACATTGATCGGTGCTAATAATATACACCATCACTGTACTAATGACACTGGCTGGAAAGGAGGAATCAAATTTTTAACCGTATTGCTAACAAGTGTAAAGTGTGCTGCCTTTACTGAGCAAAGTAAGTGTTTTATCTTCTTGCAGAGAGGAAATAAATTAAAAAATAAAGCCACATCGCTGTACTGAGTGGAAAGCCCTGTGTTTACCAACACAGAGCTCTCGTCTGTCATTCGCTCAGTGGGCCCCACTGATATATGCTACTGAACAAGGCTGATAGCACAGCTGGGGTGGGCAGTATAAGTGTGTGGGCCTGAACTGGTTAAGGATGTGTGTGTGGTGGGGGGGGGGGGGGGGGGTCAGTGTCCATGTACTGCCTCCTGTGCCTAGTATAAAATTATTATTGATGTATCCAGATGAGGAAACTTAACTTTTAATCATAATTTGTAAAACATCTCCCAGGTTATAATCAAAGCACATTAGGTTTATGTGTTGTTCATTACCTCTGCAATCCTCTTGCAGTAGCTATTTTTTTGCTCTCTCCTTATCCTTATCTCTAGAACTGCCATGGTAACCTTTGTTACGACTTCCTGATCGACTACGATGTCGCCTGTGTCTGTCCCTTGATCTTGATCTTCGTTTGTCACGAGAAGTGGATCGTGATCTTCGTCGTCGCCGATCCCGTGAACGCGATCTGAGAGAGAAAGAAACACATTACGTTTCAGAGCAAAGTATATGAAATGTAAAACGTCCTATACTACTAATTAAAATGCTTGTAGCTGCCTTGCATTATTCACAATGTGAACTACTGTATTTGGGCACCCTAATCTGCAATATTAACTTTCTGCTCTGAGAACACTTGTGGTAGCTAGGTTGTGCTTTGACAGACATCTAAAGCTCTGACACAGACCGATTTACTAAAACTGGAGAGTGCAAAATATGGTGCAGCTGTGCATGGTAGCCAATCAGCTTTTTTTACAATCATAGCGGCAGTTCAGCAGCTTGATCATTCTTACAGGCAGTTGGAGGGGACATCCCCCTTGAGAATGAATTGGCCGCGGCCAGAAGTGGAGCAGAGAGATTTCTAGTGACCAGTCATCTCTACGACCTTCGGAAGCATGGGTGTGATGTTATGACATCATGCCTGGGCTGGAATTAAATATTGCTGGGGACGTGGCTGGAAAGGCCTAGAAAGTTTATCCTTATCTCAGTCTTTACAGCCTGAAGGAGAGATCTGGGGTCTCTAGACTCCATAAAGGAGGACCTTGTCACGCATGATTCCTATTACAAAGGATTGTTCCATTCATTGTAATAGGAATAGAAGTGATATATATATATATATATATATAAAAAAAAAAAAATTAATTTAAGAGAAAGTGTATAAAAATAAAGGTAAAATAAACAAAAACAAAAAATGAAAGCGCCCCTGTCCCCGGGTGCTCGCACACAGAAGCGAACACATACGCAAATTGCACACATATATATAGTGTTCAAAGCAAGAGCAACAATTTTAGCCTAAGACAGCCTCTAACTCTAAACTGGTTACCTGTAAAAATAAAAAATGTAAAGCAGTGATCAGATCTTTAAATACCAAAGTTTGGCACCATTCCACAAGTGTGTGCCATTTTAAAGTGCAACATGTTACGTATATATTTATGCGGCGCAACATCTTTCACATTATACAAAAAAAGTTGGGCTAACAGTTTGTATTTATGAAACTCTTGCTTCATAGGAGAATCCTAAACGAACAGTGTTGTAAAACACTGTGGCCTTAATTTTTAAGGTAAACAATACTTGGATTATTAAATCAAAACCAAATTTCTTTTTTTTTTGCAAGAAAAAGGAGGCTTAAAAACACAAAAACAATACATTAGATGTATAAAGGATAACTGACATTACATTAAGTTTATAAAAGTTGAATAGTGTATTGTTCACAGCAAATCACCCATTTCAAATGACAGACACAGCATACTAAGGCCGGGTTCACACTGCTGCGGGGGGAGATCCGGATGCGGTTCGCACCGCAAATCACATCCGATCTCCGTAGCGATGCGAGTTCAGCCATACAGATAGTATGGCTGAATTCGCATCGCTCCCGCAGCAAACTCGCACGGGACCCTTTTTTTGGTCCGCAACAGAATCGGATCGCATGGGGGTTCACACCATGCGATCTGATTCCTGTGCAAGTTGGCAGATCGCACTGCGATATGCGGACGGATCTGGGGGTGTCATTAACATATCATTGACACTCCCAGCCGTCCGCATAGGGCAGTGTGAACTGCCGGCGGGAGGTGTGCGATGCGGGAAAAGGCCGCGGATTCGCGGCGTTCCCGCATCGCTGTGGTGTGAACCCGGCCTAAATGACAAATTCAGCTTTGCCTTAAAGAACAAGAGTTCTCAAGCGCAGCAAATCAGACAAAGTACAGTGCATCCGGAAAGAATTCACATCGCTTTACATTTTTACCAAATTTTGTGTTACAGCCTTATTCCAAAATGGAATTCAATATTTTCCTTTAAAATTCTACAAACAATGCCCCATAATGACAACTTGAAAGAAGTTTGTTTGAAATCTTTGAAAATGTAACAAAAAAATAAAATCCCATGTACATAAGTATTCACAGCCTTTACCATGACACTCAAAATGGAGCTCAGGTGCATTCCGTTTTCACTGATCAGCCTTGAGTTGTTGCTACAACTTGATTGGAGTCCACCTGTGGTAAACTCAATTGATTGAAAATGATTTGGAAAGCCACAGACCTGTCTATAGAAAGTTCCAAGTCAGAGCACAAACCAAGCCACGTAGTCCAAGGAATTGTCTGTAGACCTCCAAGACAGGATTTTATCGAGGCATAGAGCTGGGGAAGGGTACAGAAAAATTCCTGCAGCATTGAGGATTCCAATGAGTACAATGGCTGCCACCCATAAATAAATTTGGAACCGCCAGTCAGGAGAGATGGGTCTAAAGTCAGGGAAGTGACCAAAAACCAGACAGACACTCTGACAGAGCTCCAGCATTTCTCTGTGGCGAGGATAACCTTCCAGAAGAACAACAATCTCTGCAGCACTCCACCAATCAGGCCTGTATGGTAGAGTGGTCAGGCACTCCTGGTGTTTGACAAAAGGCAGCAGAAGGACTCTGACCATGAGAAACAAATCTCTCAGGTCTGATTGAACAAAGATTGAACTCTTTGGCCAGAATTGCAAGTGTGTCTGCAGGTAACCAGACCCTACTCATCACCTGGCCAATACCAGCCCTACAGGGAAGCATGGTGGTGGTAGCATCATGCTGCGGGGATGTTTTCCAGCAGCAGGGACTGGGAGACTAGTCAGGATCGAGGAAAAGATGAATGCAGCAATATACAGAGACATCCTTGAAGAAAACCTGTGCCTGAGCACTCTGGACCTCAAACTGGGATGAAGGCTCCTCTTCCAACAGGACAATGACCCTAAACATACAGCCAAGATAAGAAGTGGCTACGGAGCAGCTCTGAATGTTCTTGAGTGGCCCAGCCAAAGCCAAGACTTGAACCAGATTGAACATCTCTAGAGGGATCTGAAAATGGCCATGCACCAACACTCCATCCAACCTGATGGAGCTTGAGAGGTCTTGCAAAGAATGGGAGAAACTGCCCACAAATTGGTGCGCCAACGTTGTAGCATCATATTCCAAAAGACTTGAGGCTGCAATTGGTGCCAAAGGTGCTTCAACAAAGTATTGAGCAAAGGCTGTTAATACTTATGTACATGTGAATTTTTTTTCGTTTTTAATTTAATAAATTTGCAAAGATTTCAAACAAACTTCTTTCACATTGTCATTATGGAGTATTGTTTGTAGAATTTTAAGGAAATAAGGCTGTAACATAAAATGTGGAAAAAGTGAAGCATTGTGAATACTTTCCAGATGCACTGTATGAGCAGAACAAGATGGATTCCGATTGTTTACTAGGTGTTACAGTGAGGGCGAAAAAAAAAAAAAAAAAAAGTATTTGATCCCCTGTTTTTGCATGTTTGCTCACTGAAAAAGAAATGGTCAGTCTATGGTAGGTTTATTTTAACAGAGAACAAAAATATTTCAAAAAAGTTACACATTTTTTAAATCAATCATATTCCAATTTCTCCACCATGGCCAAGACCAAAGAGCGGTTCATCGATGTCAGGGACAAGATTGTAGACCTACACAAGGCTGGAATAGGCTATAAGACCATTGCCAAGCAGCTTGGCGAGATAGTTGGTGCGATTATTCGCAAATGGTAGAAACACAAAATAACCATCAATCTCACTTGGTCTGGGGCTCCATGCAATATCTCACCTTGTGAAGTTTCAATGATCATGAGAACTGTGAGTAATTAGCCCAGAAATACACAGGAGGATCTTGTCAATGATCTAAAGACAGCTGGGACCATAGTCGCCAAGAAAACAATTGGTAAAGCTACGCCATAAAGGACTGAAATCCTGTAGCACCCGCAAGGCCCCCTGCTCAAGAAAGCACATGTGCAGGCCCATCTGAAGCTTGCCAACAGACATGTGAATGATTCAGAGGAGAACTGGGTGAAAGCGTAGTGGTCTGATGCGACCAAAATCAAGCTCTTTGGCATCAACTCAACTCGCCGTGTTTGGAGGAGGAATGCTGCCTATGACCCCAAGAATATCTGCAAATATGGAAACTATGCTGGGGGGGGGGGGGGGGGGGGGGGGATGGTCTTCTGCTAAGGGGACAGGACAACTTCACTGCATCAAAAAGGGATGATGGACAGGGCCATGCACCGTCAAATCTTGGGTGAGAACCTCCTTCTCTCAGCCATGGCATTGAAAATGGGTCGTAGATGGGTATTCCAGCATGACAATGACCCAAAACACACACACCCAAGGCAACAAAGGACTGGCTTAAGAAGCACATTAAGGTCCTGGAGTGCCCTAGCCAGTCTCCAGACCTTAATCCCATAGAATATTAGTGGAGGGAGCTGAAGGTTTGAGTTACCAAACATCAGCCGTAAAACTTTAATGATTTGGAGAGGATCTGCAAACAGGAGTGGGACAAAATCCTTCTTGAGATGTGTGCAAACCTGGTGGTCAACTACAAGAAATGTCTGGCCTCTGATTGCTGACAAGGGTTTTGCCACCAAGTACAAAGTCGTGTTTTGTAAAGGGGTCAAATACTTATTTCACTTTTTAAAGTGCAAATCAATTTATAACTTTAAAATCTAATTATTTTTATAAATTTTATACACAAACTGTATAAACATGCAACCCATGTACGTATTAAAATACATGAACAAAAAGGGGAGGAGGGGAAACAAAAAAAAACAAAAAACACCCCCCCCCCCCCACGTTGTCTTGCCCCATTGCTCAAATTTATCTACTCCCATCTCGCCATCCATCCAACTTCATCAGACCACCTTTTCCATACATCTTCAAAATTCCCTAGACAGCCTCTATGTCAGGGGTCTCAAATTGACGGCACTCCAGCTGTGGCGAAACTACAAGTCCCATGATGCATTGCAAGGCTAAGAGTTACAAACATGACCCCCACAAGCCGAGGCATGATGGAACTAGTAGTTTTGCAACAGCTAGAGGGCTGGCGGTTTTAGACCCCTGCTCTATTCAGAAAGATATATTTTTCCTTAATTAAGGTCCCTTATTTGAGTACTTTCAGACTAAGGCATTGCCGGTAAAGCGCCGCTATTTTAGCGGATCTTTTCGGCCACTAGTGGGGAGCTTTCAACCACTATCCACAACTACTTAGAATTTATCGAATATCATAATTCTGATAGAAGACCTTTTTCTGTCTGTCTAACCCAACAAAGCTATTACCACTGATTTATTAAATGTCAGTTCATGGGAATGGCCCTGGGCTTTTAAGGCATCTCCAAGCTGTAAAAACAGAAAAAAATCTGTGGTTTGGGATATTAGATTAGTTTCTTCATTCAATAAAGGTTTTATCACATCTTCCTGAAATAACTATACCATATACAGTCGCTTAAACCTCCATATCTCAAACCCTTCCAGTTTTATCAGTTCCCCATAACTAGCCCTTAATTTCTGTAATATTTTTCATTTCCTGACATACTTTGTCCAACAAATAACACGTTATGAATCTTTTAGTCGTACAATTGATTTCTAGCCTCCAGTAAAGAAATCGAGTATTTGTCACATACTGATAGCAATGGTCTCCAAACTGTGGACCAGATGTGGCCCCTTGGGGCATTCTCACCCCCCACTGTCAGCAACAGTGGTATAAATCCTGCCACTTTCACAGACAATGGGACACTATGCTTCCCATTGATATTAGTGATGGGACACTATTCCTCCCACTGATACCAATGATGGGGCACCATTACTGACACCAATGATAGGACACTATTCCTCACATTAAATACCAACGGGGCACTATTTCTCCCCCTAATGCCTCAATGATGGAGCATTGTTTTCTCCTACTGACGCCAAGACATTTTCTTCTGCCACTGGCCACAGTCCTGCCCCCCCCTAAAGTTTGAAGGGCAGTAAACTAGCCCTTAGGTGGTTTGGAGACCCCTGCTGCATTGGATTAGAATTTGACACGACTGTCCATCCACAAAAGTGTTGTAGCTATAAAGTAGGCTAACTATAGGCTAAAAAGTACATTTTTAGGATGGGGAATCGTCAACCCCCCGGCTTCTTTAGTTATTAGTGTAGTTGGTTTTATACAGGGTTGTTTTTTCCTCCAAATAAGTTCTCTAAAAAGAGCAATTGTGGGGTCCAGGTCATCTTAAGATTGGCTCTGCCAATCACGGTCAGTCGGAGCTTACACCAGCTCCGACATTTATCCCTAAAGTTTACTAATAAAGGTTTCAGATTCAAAATGTTATCTCTACCCACTCGATGAAACCCAGTTATTTCTGCTGATTGTCTAATGGCAAGGGAGGGAGGCCCCACCACTATAGCAAACAATAGTGGAGATGGGGACAGCCCTGCAATGTCCCTCTAGACAGAGTAAATGGGCTAGAAATTGTATTAATTCTTATCCTTGCTTTTAGGTCCCTGTATAACATTTACCCATTTTAGAAACCCATGTCCCATACTAAAAGCCTCCAATACAGCCCATAGATATTCCCACTCCACCATATCAAAGGCTTTTTTGGGCATCTAGGCAGAGTATTGCTCTAGATCCCATAATGTCCATGGGTAGTTGCATATTGAAAAAAAAAGTCTGCAAGTGTTTGTTGATGCGGCTTTCGGAATAAAACCTGTTTGATGACCCCCGAATTAGGGTGTTAATATATCTTGATAACCTATCTACAAGGGCCCTAACCAATATCTTGACATCTGAGGTAAGGAGAGAGATAGGGCAATAAGATTCAGGTAACATTGGGTCCTTACCCCATTTTGGAATCACCAAAATAGTTTCCTGCATGGACACTGGAAGTTTTTGTATTCTGAAAGCATCATTTAATACTTCCATCAATTCTGGTAACAAACTTTTACCAATTTTTTTTTTTTCCCCATCTGTAGTCTGTCCAACCCTGGTGCTTTATTATGGGTCTGTGCAACTGCTTGCCTTAGCTCTTCCAGGGATATGGGACCATCAAGAAATGATCTGCCGATTTAAGTATTGGAAGATCCAATTTATCCAAAAATTGTTTAACTTGATTCATTGACTGACACTCAGAGTGAGGTATAAAAGTTAACAAATATGTTGACTACTACTTGTATCGTGCTTCACCACCCTTCCCGCATCTTTCACTGCTGCGATAGCTCAAGCACAATAGGGATCACAGCCAACATACATCCCACATGTTCCCCCATCTCATGTTTTGATTTTGAAAACATCTGCCATTTTCTGCTTTAGTTAAAGATAATATTTTATAAAGTTGCTGGGCCTCCTGCCATGCTAAATGCCTTTCTTCTGTAGGGTCCATGATAAAATCCTGCTGTCCGATTCACCATTTGCATTACTTCATCCTCTCGCCATCTTGATAAGCTGTTAATTTTACAGTTTTCTTTATCATTATTCCACGTAAATAAGCCTTGATAGTATCCCGGCTACTAAAAGATTAAGTCTTTATTCTACCAGTTGTGATTCTATCAAATCTTCCTCCGACATCAATGACAGCCAGTGTGGGTTAATTTTCCATGGTGGGGAAGAGAACTGTCCCTCAATCTCCATGGATACACCTTACCTTACCTTACCTTCCCCTCCCCTCCCTCTTACTGTAGTTCACTTAATCCATATTGACTGATAGTATTTTTACAACAATAGAATAGATCTTCTGTATCTCATTTAAGGACCAGCAAGACCAATTTATACCTGAACAGTGAGGAACAGGACAAGGAACATATTTTCTTCGTTTTTGACTCTGTTTGAATTGACTGTATAACTTACAGAAACTACAAACCCCATTAAAGTCTCCATTTGGTTGTAATTTTGGCTTAACGCTTCTATTAAAAACAAAATTACAGAATCGTTTTGAACCAACCTCTTTCCTCCTCTCTCTTCCTTTTCCCGCTCCTCTCGTCTCTTCAAACGTTCCTGGTTCCGTTTCTCCTGCTTGCTTGCCACAGCTTTCTAAATTTGGGAAAAAAATATATTTATTTAATAGCGTTCAATTCTATAAAATGATAGTTTATAAATGGTTGTAAACTATGATAAATCTGAATTTATGCTGCTTTCTAGGTTTGGTTATGCAACAAATACCAAATTATCACTATAGCATATATGTACTGAGATAAATATGAAAGGCAGACTCCATGAAATGCAAGTATTTTAGATGTCAAAGCACCCAGACCAAGCAAGCAGCCACGGAAATCAGATCTGACTTGCATACTTGATCCTGGCATTTGAGGAAATATTTACAAAAAGAAATAGCATGACAGCTATATAACTGAACAGTTTAGTTACGACAGCCTAGATATTTCTCTGCACAAAAGTGTTACCAAGAAGGGCAAGTAACAAGTATACACATTTAGCAGAATTAAACCCTCCTTATCCTTACCAGCCAAGGAAGCTGCCATCTTAGCCTCTGATCTGCAACTGCCATGATGCTGCCCAGGTGATCAGTTATGACACCAGCTATTTAATGATTTGACAGTCATTTTTTTTATTTTATTTTTTTAGACAGATCAAGCTTTAATTTGGTGGTATTTAATCACCCCTGAGTTTGTAATTTTTTACTATACAAATGAAAAAAATAAGACCAACATATATTCTGCTACATTTCTTTGTTAAAATAACCTAAAGCAGTATATAATTTAGTTTGTGTGAAAGTTATAGAATCCTTAAACCATGGTACATATATTTGGAAACTGATCAACCCTGATGTACTGATTGCCCATCTAATTTCTTGAAGTCCTAAAATGGCAGGGACACTGACTGGCACGACAGCGCTTAGAGATGCTTTAATTGGTGACAACCGTGACAATTATTTTTTCCACACACTAAATACATAGAGTATATACAAACACACACCTTTTTTACACCGATTGCTTGTTACAGTGACGATTGCTGTAACAGCAATCCTTTTAATTATAATGAATGGCTTCCACTTATGACAGCTTGCTTACTAAAGTGACTGCTGTAATAGACTACAGCTATCAGATGGTACAGGGCCACTGTGAATGGCCATCACAGTAGTAAACAAGCTGCCGTGAATTAAAGCCATTTGCAACAGTTGTATTTACATGTTATAGTATATATGTTATCGTATATGTTATGTGACTGGTCACAGCGATTAGAGAAAACCTGGGCCACTCCGTGTGATATGATAGGGGCGTACGAGCAGGAAGACACCCCAGGATGCCCTCCCAGAACTGGAAAGCAGCTGTCCTGCCCTATTACAATATTATAGATGGGAAGTGGCTAGGTAACAAGACGAAAGTGGACACATGGGGCGATTCGCAACTTCGGCTCTAAAACTGGTAAAGATTTAAATAAACGTGCCATGGTTTGAGAATAACTTAGTTTGAGAGTGTTATGCAAGACAGGCAACATTTTTTTGAATACATTTTGACTTGATATACAAGCGATGTCTTGATATACAAGTAGTGTCATGTCACAACCGAGTATAAGAGAAGAGCAGCGCCTCCAAGTGTAGCAATATGGTTACATTTAATGAAGGTACAACATTTACCAAAATTCACTTTGCTATACAAGTGCTTTGGATTACAAGCATGTTTGTGGAACTAATTATGCTCTCAATCCAAAATAGATTAAACAGACTTGGGAAGAAACGGAAATTGATCCTTAACCACTTCAGCCCCGCAAGATTTTCCCCTTTAATGACCAGGCCATTTTTTGCAATATGGCACTGCTTCACTGACAATTCAGGTCGTGGGACGCTGTACCCAAACAAAATTGACATCTTTTTTCCCCACAGAGCTCTCTTTTCGTAATTGATCACCTCTGCAGTTTTTTTTTTTCCCAATGGCACAGAAAACAAAGTGACAATTTTTGAAATTATATATATATATTTTTTTTTTTTATTAAAAAGGTAAACCTTTTTTCACCTTAATGCATTAAGGTGAAAAAACATCTGGCAGTGCCAGCCCCCCCAGCTTTACTTAACTGACCCCTCGAAAGTCCCGCGCTCGCCTCCGACATCCTCTTCGTCGCTCAGCCTGGCTGTTGATTGGCTGGATTGAAAGCAGCGCAGCCACTGGGCTCACGCTGCTGTCAATCACATCCAATGACACAGCGCACGGGGGTGGGGCCAAGTGATACCGTGAGCAGCTATAGCCGCCAGCTGTATCACAGGAGCGCTCCCGCAAGTGCTTCTCACCATGCGAGGGAGCTCGCATGAATGTGAGAAGTAGTTGCGGGGGGGGGGGGGGGGGGGGGGGGGGGAGTGCAGAGACAGCCGCCCAGGGACCCCAGAAGACCAGGTTCGGGGGCCACTCTGCAAAACAAGCTGCACAGTGGAGGCAAGTATAACATGTTTGTTATTAAAAAAAAAAAAAAATTCTCTTTACAACCCCTTTAATAATAATAATTTACTGGGAACAGAAAAAACGATACGATACAATAGCCTGAGCAAAAATTAGCTACAGGCCTCAATGAAAGCATATGGAGTATGGAAATTTCCCTAGGGGGTTTTGAGTTGCAGCAAACCAGTCCAAAATATTAAATCAAAAAAGTTTTACAACAATTTATATGTACATAAACAGCTATTTTTTGCAGACGCTATAACTTTTGCACAAATATATACTCTTATTGCGTTTTTTTTTTTTTAACAAAAATTATGTAGCATACATATTGGCCTAAACTGATGAAGTTTTTTTTTTTTAATGAATAGCGATTTATGCCTTCCAGCAATGGATTTTAGAGCTCCTCTTGATGGACAGCTGTGTTTGTACATATTCGTTTTTGCAATAAACTTTGATTTAATATTTTGGACTGGTTTGCTGCAACTTAAAAATTCCATACTCCCTATATTTACTTTTTGCTATAATATTAAAAATAAAAAATCTTCATCCGTTTAGGCCAATATGTATTCATTTTTTTTTTTTTTTTACAAAAATTATGTAGAAGAATACATATTGGCCTAAACGGATGAAGATTTTTTTTTTGTGTGGATATTATAGCAAAAATTAAATGTATGGAATATGGAAATTTCCCTAGGGGGTTTTGATTTGCAGCAGTCCAGTCCAAAATATTAAAAAAGTTTATTACAAAAATGAATATGTACAAACACGGCTGTCCAAACAGGAGCTCTAAAATCCATTGCTGACGGCATAAACCGCTATTCATAAAAAAAATAATAAATAAATCAGTTTAGGCCAATAAGTATTCAAAATTTTTATTTTTACAAATATTAAACACAATAAGTGTATATAGATTTGTTTGTGCAAAAGTTATAGCGTCTACAAAAAAGGGGATAGATTTATGGATTTTACTATTAATGGCAGCGTTCTGCCATTTTTAGCTGTACTGCGACATTGCGGCAGACACTCACATTTTCGGGACCATTGACATTCATACAGCGATCAGTGCTCTAAAAATGCAGATTACTGTGTAAATGTCACTGACAGGGAAGGGGTTAACGGTGTTCCCTTGTGTGTGTTTAACTGTAGGAGGATGGGACAGACTAGAGCAGACAGATCGCTGTTCCTAATTACTACTACGGTTTCTCCTCTCCTGTCAGAATGGGGATTTCTGTATTTACATAGAAAAAAAGAAAACCTTCAAAAAATGGAGTCTCTATAAAGTCGGTATTGCTAGCGGCTCTTGGTACCTTAGCTCAGGGGTGTCAAAACTATTTCATTATGAGCAGCATCAGCATTATGGTTGCCCTCAAAAGGGCTGGTTGTATCTAACACTATAAAAATTTAACCAGGGCTTTTTCCTCAGAGAATAAGTGCAGAAACTCACCCAACCCATGGAGACGTACGAAGCGCTGCAGAATATTCCGTCACCCCAGTCTTCCAATGCTTGCCAAAAGTACATAAACTAGTTGGGCTGATTTTGGTTTGGTAGAGTAAATGGTCCTTTGTCAAAAAGGGTATGATTTTTTAAGTTGCATACCAGAATACCTCTCGGCCCAAAATATGCACTTGCCAACTGCAATACGTACAGTGCCTTGCAAAAGTATTCACCCCCTTGGCTTTTTTTTTTACCAATTTTGTTACATTACAGCCTTTAGGTTCAATGTTTTCTTAATCTGAATTATATGTGATGGTGAAGTAAAATTTGAAGTAAAACTGGAGTTAGTACTTACCGGTAACTCCTTTTCCGGTGGTCTTCCAGGACAGCCCTTGAGAGATGGAGCTCCTCCCATCGACACCGGAAACACATTGCCACAGTTCAAAAGGCGGTCCCTCAGGTCCCTGGTCAGTCATTCACCAAGAACCGAAGGATGGAACTGAAAAACATATAAACCATAACAGGTAATAACATTAGTACATCACTATAATCAAATAAAGGGTGGGATCGTGCTGTCCTGGAAGACCACCGGAAAAGGAGTTACCGGTAAGTACTAACTCCAGTTTTCCCAAGTGTTCTTCCAGGACAGCCCTTGAGAGGATCCCCAAGTACTTACCAGATTAGGGGGGGACCACGGCCTGGAGGACTTTCCTCCCAAAGGCCTGATCCTGACTAGACATTAAGTCCAGTCGGTAATGCCTTGTAAAGGTGGAAAAGCTTGACCATGTGGCTGCTTTACATACCTGCTCCGGGGTGGCACCAGCTCTTTCTGCCCAGGATGCAGACAACGCTCTTGTGGAGTGAGCTTTAACACCCTCAGGAGGATCTCTATTCAAGGCCTTATACCCCTCTGCTATAGCTAGCCTAATCCATCTAGCTATGGTTACTTTTGAAGCTTTCTGTCCCCTACGCTGTCCGGAAAAAAGGACAAAAAGGGAGTCTGAGATTCTGAATGGATTTGTTATTTTAAGATATTCTAGAATACACCTCCTCACATCTAATAAATGAAAACGTTCCTCTTTCTCATTTGCTGCATTTTGACAAAATGAAGGGAGGACAATATCTTGGGACCTATGGAAGCTAGATGCTACCTTTGGTAAGAACCCAGGGTCTGTCTTTAGAATGACTCTGTCTTCTAGGATCTGTAGGAATGGTTCCCTGATGGAAAGTGCTTGGATTTCACTGACCCTACGGGCTGAAGTGATTGCCACCAGGAGAACTGTCTTAAAGGTAATAAGCCTTAGGGAGGCCTCTGAGATAGGCTCAAAGGGTGACCCCAAGAAAGCCTTTAGCACAACTGCTAAATCCCAGGATGGGACTTTTGTGATTCTGACTGGCTTGCGTCTAGCGACTGCCTTACAGAATCTAGCGACAAAAGGATTTTCCTGTAAGCGTTCATCTAGGTATACACTTAAGGCAGCTATCTGTACTTTAATAGTACTTAGGGTTAAACTCTTGTTTACACCTTCCTGTAAAAACTGTAGAATATTAGCCGTATTTATGTCCCGGCTATTCAGCCAGCTATTGAATTTTTTCCAGACTTTTTTGTAAATAGCTCTCGTGACTGGTTTGCGACTCTGTAGTAAGGTCGCAATTACCTCGTCTGACAGGCCCTTACTCCTTAAGATTTCCTCCTCAGTAACCACGCTGACAGCTTCAGTGTGGCGACCTGCGGATGGTAAAGAGGTCCCTGCGACAGGAGGTCCTGTCTGTAGGGAAGTCTTAGAGGCGGACAGTCTGTCAATTGTAGCAACGTTGTGAACCACGGTCTCCTGGGCCAAAAAGGTGCTACTAGAATCAAACAGGTTTTCTCCTTGAGGAATCTTGCTAGGACCCTCGGAATGAGATGAAGAGGGGGAAATGCATACGCCAGACTGAAAGTCCATGGAGTTTGCAAGGCATCTACCGCCAGGGGTTGATCTCCTGGGTTTAGCGAGAAAAAATTGGGAACCTTTGCATTTTTCTTGCTCGCAAAAAGGTCTACCTCTGGTTCTCCCCAGTGAGCTGTTATGAGATTGAATGCCTCTGGGTGTAAGGACCATTCTTGGTTCGAAATCTTTTGTCGACTCAAGAAGTCCGCCTTGTTGTTCAGCTCCCCTTTCAGGTGAACTGCAGAAATGGATTCCAGATTGGCTTCTGCCCACTGGAGAATGCGTCTGGCTACCACCATCAAACGAGGACTTCTGGTTCCTCCTTGTTTGTTTATGTATGCTACAGCCGTCGTATTGTCTGAACGGACTTGTAGATGGTGACCCTGTATTGCGGGGTGGAAAGCTAGAACAGCTCTCAGGATTGCTGTTAGTTCTTTCCAATTGGAAGAGAAACATTTCTCCTCCGGGGTCCACTTGTCCTGGACCCAGCTTGAGCCTAGGTGGGCTCCCCAGCCCCAACTGCTCGCATCCGTTGTTAGTGTTGAAGTGATAGGAAGGACCCAATGAACCCCTTTGTTTAGGTTCTCCCTGTCCTTCCACCACCAGAGGGAGCGTTTTACCCTTGAGGGGATCGATACCTCCTCCTCCAGATCTCTGCCTTTTAATTGTTCTAACAGAAAACCCTGAAGTTCTCTTTGATGGAACCTGGCCCATTGTACGGCTGGAATGGCTGCCGTCATAAGACCTAAGACCGACATTACTTCCCTCACCGTACACTTGGGGCTGCATTGAAGAAAAGATATTCTCTGCCACAGATTCAAAATCTTTTCTTCCGGCAGTATAATTTTCTGATCTACAGACTTGATCCAGTACCCCAGATACAGGATCTCCTGTGTTGGGGTTGTCTTGGATTTCTCCTGACTGACAATCCACCCTAATCGACTCAGACTGAGTTGAGTCAATTCTAGGTCCTGAGAAAGACGACTCTCTGAGTGGGCTGTTAGGAGCAGATCGTCTAGGTAGGGGATAATTGAGACTGATTGAAGCCTCAGAGGAACTAAAGCCTCTCCGAGAACCTTGGTAAAGATTCTCGGAGAGGATGATAGACCGAAGGGAAGTGCTCTGCACTGAAAGTGGTAAACCTTTGTGTCTATCTGCACTGCCATTCGAAGAAATTTCTGGCATTCCTCCCTTATTGGAATGTGCAGATAAGCATCCCTTAGGTCCAGGGTTGCCATAAATGTCTCTTTCTGCAGGAGATTCTTTATGGAATAAATGGACTCCATCCGAAATCTCTTGTAACGGATGGAGCGATTCAGTGGACGGAGGTTCATAATTAGTCTGAATCTCCCTGACGGTTTTCTTACCACAAAGATGTGCGAGTAAAAACCGTCCCCTTGTTCCTGAATAGGGACTGGTGTCAATACTTCTTGATCTACCATTTCCCCTATTAGTAAAGGTAAGGCCCTGGCCTTTTCTGAGTGACTTGGAAGCTTTGTCACCAGAAACTTGGAAGGAGGGTTGCTGTGAAATTCCAGCGCATGACCCCTTTTTATTATATTTAAGACAAACTCGTTCGAGGTTGTCTCTTCCCATTGAGGAAGAAATTTGCTTAATCTTCCTCCCACAGGAACCCTGACGTCACTGGGGTTTGGGATCCTGATTGGGGCGGCTAAACAGTATGCCCCCTTTTCCTTTCCCTTTATGTCCCGACCAATGCTTTTTGGGGGTTGAACTCTTCTCTGATTTAGAGGGTTCCTTAAAGGGACGAAAAAATTTTCTTTGAAAATTTTTCTTTTTTGCGGGAAAGGTTTTCTTTTTGTCCGCCGTCCTTTCTAAGGCGGAGTCTAATTCAGGCCCGAAGACTAAGTCTCCTGTAAAAGGGACGCTGCACAGGCGGGTTTTAGACGCCGTGTCTCCCCCCCAGGTTTTCATCCATACTGACCTCCTTGCTGCCACTGAAAGTGCTGCAGATTTAGCTGTAAATTTAACGGAGTCCGTGGAGGCGTCAGAGATGAAACTGGTGGCCTTAAAAAGCATAGGGAAGGATTTCAAAAGCTCCCCCCTAGGAGTGCCTGCCTTTAAGTGTTCTTGTAGTTGCGATAACCAGAACTCCAGGTTTCTAGCTACACAGGAAGTGGCTAGAGCTGGTTTTAAGCCTGCCATAGAGGCATCCCAGGCCCTCTTTAAGACAATGTCTGTTCTCCTGTCCATGGGATCTTTCAGGTGGCCCATATCCTCAAAGGCCAGATCAGCCTGCTTTGAGATTTTGGACAGAGGGGCGTCTAGTTTTGGATTTTTATTCCAGACCGCCTCTGGGCTCTCATCAAAAGGGAACCTTCTCTTAAGGGACTTAGGAAAGAAAACCTTCTTGTCTGGTTCAGACCACTCCTTAAGGACAAGGTCAGAAAGCACCTTATGTATAGGGAAAACCCTTGCTTTCTTTTTCCCCAGAGCCTCATACATTTGATCATGTCTGGATAACTGAGTTTCTTCCTCCTCAATTTCCAGCGTATCATAGATAGCCCCCATTAGCTCATCTACTTCCTCGAGAGATAATCTATATTTTGAGGCTTTAGATGCTGCTTGATCCTCTTCCTGACCCGAGTCAGTGTCAGAGGATTCGGGACTAATCAACGTGGGGCTAGGCTCCCTGACCATACGGGGCTCCCCTGAGCTGGGTGTTGTAAGGCATGGTGAGGATGAGATTATAGTTGTTTTACTCGTGGAGGCAGCTGCAGCTGATCCCACGTCAGTGATTAACTCCCGGAGGGACTTAAAGGTCGACGCCATTTCCTCTTTAAAGGAGCCCAAAAACTTTGCTAAAGGGGAATCTGCCTCAGATTTAAGCAAGCTTGCAATGCATTGCTTGCATAGGGCTTTGTTAGAGCCCGAGGACAACCTATTCCCACAATTAGGGCACTTTTTGCGGCCTGTCTTGTCTTCCCTTGGCATCTCTTTAGCCTGAAAATAAGAAGACAAAAGGATTTCTTAGCGTCAGCACCATGTCCCTCTTAGAATCACCACTAACAAACAACCTCACTGTGAGTAAACCGCCACCGTGGGGTACTACAGGGCCCAGCCTACAAACACCACCACTCCACCAGAGTAATAGCATGCCCAGCAGCCTACCTGGGTTTGGCTGGTGCCTGTCTCCGCCGGAGTATCCTGGGGAATAGCCTCCATGGTCCCCCTCTGACGCTCCGAATCCCGCCGCTAATCCGGTATAGCTGGACGCTGGTCGGGCTTCACAGGCACAGCGCTGGCTCTCCCTCTCCTCCTTGTACCCTTAGAGACCCGGAACCGGAAGTCTCGGCACGCAGTGATGACGCGGTTCCGCCGGAAGTGAACGCTCGGCGTCTCCGACCCCCTGCAACGAGGAGGGAAGATGGAAGGTTCCACTCACCACTCCTGGGGGAAACCGGCGTCATTCTGCCCCTGGCCACCTCGGCACTGGAAGGAGGAGGGTAACGGGTCTGCTCCGGTTCAGCTGGACGGTACCCGAGCCAAAGAAAAAAGGTATGGACCCAAACTGCAGCCATAAACCAGGACCCGGTCCCTTAGGCTTGCAGATTCTCAGGCAGCCCCTGAGAGGGGCCTCCAGGTTCCTGGCAACATGTTCCTCCGACGGAGGAAACACAAATGACTGACCAGGGACCTGAGGGACCGCCTTTTGAACTGTGGCAATGTGTTTCCTGTGTCGATGGGAGGAGCTCCATCTCTCAAGGGCTGTCCTGGAAGAACACTTGGGAAAACTATTTTACAGAAATTAAAAAAAAAAAAGATAATTGGCATTTGCGTATGTATTCACCCCTTTGTTATGAAGCCCATAAAAAGCTCTGGTGCAACCAATTACCTTCAGAAGTCACATAATTAGTGAAATGATGTCCATCTGTGTGCAATCTAAGTGTCACATGATCTGTCATTAAATATACACACCTTTTTGAAACTCCCCAGAGGCTGCAACACCTAAGCAAGAGGCACCACTAACCAAACACTGCCATGAAGACCAAGAAACTCTCCAAACAAGTAAGGGACAATGTTGTTGAGAAGTACAAGTCAGGGTTAGGTTATAAAAAAATAAATCAAAATCTTTGATGATCCCTAGGAGCACATCAAATCTATCATAACCAAGTGGAAAGAACATGGCACAACAGCAAATCTGCCAAGAGACAGCCGCACACCAACACACATGGACTGGGCAAGGAGGGTAGGAAAGAATGAAAGAATGAATGAAAGAATGAATGAAATACTTGTATAGCGCACAATGCGAACTGAATCGCCTCTAGGTATTTAATCAGACAGGCAGCACAAGGACCTAAGGTGACCCTGGAGGAGCTGCAGAGTTCCACAGAAGAGACTGGAGTATCTTCTGTGGAACTACAATAAGCCGTACGCTCCATAGAGTTGGGCTTCATGGCAGAGTGGCCAGAAGAAAGGAATTAGTTTCAGCAAAACAAAATGTCACATTTTAAGTTTGAGAAAAGGCATGTGGAAAACTCCCAAAATGTCTGATGAGACTAAAATTTAAACCTTTTGGCCAGCAAAGAAAAAACACTATGTCTGGCGCAAACCCAACATATCACCCAAAGAACACCATCCACATGGTGGTGGCAGCATCAGGCTGTGGGGATGTTTTTCAGCAGCTGGGAAACTGGTCAGAGGGAAAGATGGATGGTGCTGAATAAAGGGATATTCTTGAGAAAAACCTGTACCACTCTGATTTCAGGCTAGGACGGAGGTTCACCTTCCAGCAGGACAATGACCCCAAACACACTGCTAAAGCAACACTTGATTGGTTTAACCACTTAAGCCTCAGACCATTTTGCAGGCCAAAGACCAGAGCACTTTTTGCGATTCGGCATGCTCAAATGGAGCTTAATTTTGGTGGTATTTGATTACCCCTGCGCTTTTTAGAGCGACAATTTTGAAAGAAAAAAAAAAAACACACACTTTTATTTACATTTTGCTATATATATATATATATATATATATATATATATATATATATATATCCCCCTCAGTTTAGGCTGATACTTATTCTACATATTTTTGTTAATCACAATAGGAGATTGATTGGTTTGCGCAAAAGTTATAGCATTTACAAAATAGGGGATAGTTTTATGGCATTTTTATTAATTTATTTATTTTTTAATAGTAATGGCTATCATCGTTTTTTATTGTGACTGCGACATTATGGCGGACACAGCGAACATTTTTGGGACCATTGTCATTTATACAGCAATCAGTGCTATACAAATGCACCAATTCCTGTGTAAATGACACTGGCAGTGAAGGGGTTAACTAGAGGTCGACCGATATATCGGCCGGCCGATATTTGCCATTTTTTAATCGGCATGGGCCAATTGTGCTGATAAAAAGGCCGATTAGAACTACAGCATGACTTCTGTAATAGAAGTCAATGCAAATTGCTCCAGTCACTTTCCTCCTCTCTGGAGCAGTCTGCCAAGAAAAGAGTAAAGAGATACAATGTTTACACTTCTTAATGAACTGAACTGTGTGTGTAGGAGTTCTCAGTTTAACCATTTAAAGACTAAATCTTTTCTGACACTTGTTGCTTACAAGTAAAAATCCTGTATTTTCTGCCAGAAAATCACTTGGAACCCCCAAAAATGATATATATTTTTTAGCAGAGATCCTAGGGAATAAAATACTGGTTGTTGCAATATTTTGTCACATGGCATTTGCGAAGAGGTCTTTCAAGCGCAATTGTTTTGGAAAAAAAAATACACTAATGATTTAAGAAAAATAAAAAAAATAAAAAAAACAGTAAAGTTAGTCCATTTTTTTTTGGTCCAAAAGTTTTAACTACCTGTTTTTATTTTTATAGTTTTTTTTAATCTAAATTATACATACAAGTAAACTGACTGGAGGTTTGTTGTGTTTAATATAATTTGGTAAAACGCTGCTAGTTTTAGCTGCGCTTTACCGTCATTTAAGGCTCCATGCACACTGAAGCTCAGATTGCTTGCAGAAAACGCTGGTTGAAAAACCTGCTTTTAACAAAGTTTTGTACTAGCGTTTATGAGCGTTTATTAGCATTAATGAGCGTTTTCACTAAAAATACACAGAGGACACTCCAAAAATCCCACAGTGCATTCCAAACTCCCACACTGCATTGAAAAAAATAGAATGCCGAACACTAATTAACGCGTTTATAAGCTTTATCGGAGTTTGCTTCTTTTTTTTTTGGCGGTGAAAAACGGCACTTTGAACGCGAATTTCTGGCGTTCAGAAAAAAGCGCATAAATTCCACTGCTCATTAAAGCTAAAAAAACGTCCATGTGTGCATGGACACATAGGCTAACAGAGTGGAGTTTATGGGCTTTAAAAAAAAAAAAAACACCCAAACGCCAATAAACTGCAGTTTATGAGCTCCAGTGTGCATGGAGCCTTAGCGGTGCTATTTGGCTGCTAGTGGGGAGCATATAACCAAGCTAGCGGCCGAGAAAGAGGTTAAATGTGCCGTGAAGCGCCGCTGCCAAATCGCACTGCATGCGCTTCGGCAGTGGTGCCCATGCATATCAATGGCCAGGAGTGGTGGAGGAGGGGTATACACCACTCCAAACGTGCTGCTTGCAGGACTTTTTGTAACATCCTGCCAGCGCATCGGCTCAGTGTGAACGCATTCGGGCTTTCACACAGACTGCAGGGGAGCCGTTTTGCAGGCACTTTACAGGTGCAATTTTTAGCCTGAAAAACGCCCCAGTGGGAAAGGTGTCTGTTAGATCTTGTGATTGAAGGGGGGTTCAGAAACAAAATCGGCCTAACATATCAGGGGAAAGCAAATAAATAATCGGCATCATGTATCGCCCATCGTCCACCGTGATTTCTAAATATCGGCATCGGCCAGAGACAAACCCATATTGGTCGACCTCTAGGGTTAACCGCTAGGTGACTGTGGAGGGGCATGGCTGTGTATGACACGTCAATGATCTCTGCTCCGATCACAGGGAGCAGAGATCAGTGACACTGTCACTAGGCAGAACAGGGAGATGCTTGTTTACATTAGCATCTCCCTGTGAGATGATCGCAGGGTATCCCTGTGGGACCTGCGATCGGACTCACCGAGGTCCCTACCGGCGCGCACGCGATGAAATGGCGGGGACGTACCGGTATGCCCATTAGCCTGTCCGTGCCATTCTGCCAACTTACATCAGCTTGCGCCGGTTGAAAAAGTGGATAAGGGGAAACATGTAAATATGTTGGTATGGCCTAGTCAAAGCCTAGACCTCAATCCAATAGAAAATATGTAGTCAGACTTAGATTGCTGTTCACAAGCGCAAACCTTCCAACTTGAAGGAGCTGGAGCAGTTTTGCAAGGAGGAATGGGCAAAAATCCCAGTAGTAAGATGTGGCAAACTCTCAGAGACTTATCCAAAGCGACTTACAGCTGTGATAGCCGCAAAAGGTGGCTGTACAAAGTATTGACTTTAGGGAGGTAAATAGTTATGCACATTGACTTTTTCAGTTAGTTATTTTTTATCCTATTTGTTGTTTGCTTCACAATATAAAATAGATTTAAAAAAATAAAAAAATCTTCAAAGTTGTGGGCATGTTCTGTAAATTAAACAATGCAAAGCCTCAAACAATCCATGTTCATTCCAGCTTGTGAGGCAAAACATGAAAAATGCCAAGGGGGGGGGGGGACTATTTTTGCAAGGCACTGTATATATAAGTTGCGATTTACAAGTGGTTTACCAGAGTTATAGCTGAAGTTATCAGCCATAACTCATGTAAAATAAAAAATTAAGCTGAAAGTGGGGACTGCCCGCTGGCGTTTCTCAGACCTACCATTTTTACTGACATGTTAAGAAACGATCCAACGGTGCAGCCGGCTGGTTACAGAGGTGAACAGAGACCAGGGGCCTTGGAGGACCAGAGTGACGTCACTTCCAGTCTAGTAAACAATTTTTATTTTTTAAAAGCAAAAAAGATCAAAACCATTTAGATTTTTCACTTTGGACCCTTTTGCTACAAGGCCCCGTGCTCCATTTTGTACTCAGGTGGCCAGAGCATTTTTCCTTTTTTATTTTTCAGAATTTGTGAAAGACCCCCAAACCATAAACCAAAAAAAATAAAAAATAAAAATAAAATAAAAAAGAGGTGCTACTGATTCTTGAGACCCTGTGGTATTTGCACAAATGTTTATCAAACCAATATATTTGCAAAAAATACACTAAAACCATTAGCAGATAAATACAGCAAATTTAAAAAAAATCCTACTAAACATAAAAAGTTTAACCTGTATTGAGTTAATAAAATATTTGTAACTTAAAATTGCGCCTTTTTGCAAAATGTTGAAAATTTAATAGACGCAAAAGTGTAAATATAAAAGCTTAACCTGTATGGGTTTAAGAAATCTCTGTAACTTTTACATTGCGTCTTTTTTGCAAAAATGGTTCAAAATCGAACATACGCAAAAATACAAATTTCTCTAAAAATATGAAGGTTTTAATTTTTCCCCTTTACTGTATTCAGAATTTGTGAAAGGGCCCCCCCCCAAACCATATATTTTCTGAAAGCATAGGACCAGTAGAATAAAAAGAGGTTGCTATTGATATTTAAGGCCCCATGATATTTGCGCAAATGTTTATTAAATAATATTTTCGCTAAAAATACACTAAAATCATTAATAGTAGATTCAAACATAGCAAAATGTACAAAATTCCTAGTAATTATAAAAGTTAAAACTGTAATGAGTAAACAATTTTTGTACATTTTAAGTTGCACCTTTTTGTGAAATGGTGAAAACTGAAGGTACGCAAAACCGTAAATAACATTTACTCTAACAATCCAGAGGTTACCATTTTTCACTTACAGCTTTCAGAATTTGAAAAGACCCCTCAAACTAGATATTTTCTAAAAGCACATGACCTGTAAAATAAAAAAGTGCTACTGATTTTTTGGGCCCCGCAACAATTGCACAAATATTCATCTTATCGCCATTTTCACAAAAAATACACTAAAATCTTTAATAGTGCACATAAACTCAACATAACTTACAAAATTCCTGCTAAATTAGTACCAGAGCATCTTTCATATGTGATATACTAAAGTCTATGCCCATGTTTACACGTACAGGGATGCACAGTTGTTCCATGCGTCCCTGTACAGGCAGTTCCATTTATGTAAATTAGGATGCAACAGCTGCACAGGCATAGCTGCTGTTCCCAATATGACATCCGTGTGGGTACCCGATCCCGAACGCAGACCGTGAGAGCTCAAGGACATGCATGCAGACCTACATGGATATAAAGTTGGGAGCAACAGCTCATGCATGTGCTACAGACCAAATTATATCAATGGGACTGCTTGCAGAGATGCATGGAACACCTGCGCATCACTGTAAAGGTACGCGGAGTATCCCCTTTCTCACAAGCACACCGATCAGGTCTGCCTGACCGTTCAGACCTGCCTAATTGGACCACCCATTGTTTTCTATGAAGAGACTGATGTAAACGGACATGTGTCCGTTTACACCCGCCTGCATCCGATCCAGTCCGCTAAAAACAGATGGGGATTCCATTCCCCGGCCATCTAGCAGATCGAAATCGGATGGCATTTGATGGAAATTAACGTTTCCATCCGACCACACCATAGAGCGGGGATTTGCAATTAGCGGACCTCCAGCTGTTGCAGAACTACAAATCCCATGAGGCATAGCGAGACTGACAGCCACAAGCATGAAACCCAGAAGCAGAGGCATGATGGGACTTGCAGTTTTGCAACAGCTGGAGGTCCGCTAATTGCAGATCCCTGCCATAGAGAATAGCGAGCTGTGTCCGTGTCCACTCTGCATCAGCAGAGCGAACACAGACCTATCATCTTCCTGCTCAGCAGGGATCAACAGACAGATCCCCCAGTCACATTAGGGGTTAATAACTGTTCAGCAGGTTGTAATCAGCTGAGCAGAGTTATAGAATTGTTTTGTTCAGCAGAGTCTGCTGAACAATTCTGATATAAACTTATGGTCTTTGAGGTGACCATAAGCTTATAGGAGAGGGAGAAATGAGGTCCGTACGGCGCACGGACTTTGTCACCTGCAGGCACTTAGATCCGTATGGCATACGGACCTGGCAGTGAAAGGGTTAAAAAAGGTAAACAAGAGATTTGGGTTTTCCGACACCAGATCCCTCCATAAAGAGGACACGTCATCCCTTATTTCTATTACAAGGGAGGTTTACAATGGAATAGGGAAGACCAAGCCTTTTCTGGCACTTTGTTTAAATCAGAATTAGGGATGTAGGTAACCTTGACTTTTTGGTCATAGACCTCAGTTAAAGTCCCATAGCCTCTCTTATTTATACATTGATACTAGGGATGGAGGCATGCACACAGATGGTCCACTCTGGCACACTTAGCTTTGTGCCAGATAGGTTTCCTTTGTATGTTTTACAATCCTACATTACTGTGGGTTGAAACATAGGATAGGTTTTTCCTTCTATGTTATATATATTGTTTTTTCGCGATTATAGACATTCCTTAATTATCATTTACACATTCCTGCTAGGTGCAGTTTTCCTTGGGAGGATGGCCGTCATTGCTTTGGTGGGGTTGCGGTCCTTTTGGAAATATGGGAGCTGCGATGCGCACCTTGGATCCGCCCCCTCCCTCTGTCTATTGGCCCGGGCTGATACCACACTACGCATCGACGTCACGCACCGGGCACCTGACATGACATTGACTAGGTCAAGGTCATGGCGCTGTGTACATCCATCAATGTCTGTATGGCAGGGGATTTTGGCGCTAAACGGCGGGCGAATTTCCACGCGGCAGTTGCCGCGCCCCCCCCTTCCACCAGCCCAAGTGACGTTGGCGGCACATTGGCTGGAGTGGAGTACGAGACTCCTCATCATGGGAACAGAATTTGCTTTTTTTTGGCATGTCCCAGTATTCATGAACACTCCACTCTTGACAACACTTTTCTAGTTTTGAAAAGTGCGGAAGGGGTATAATCTATATTCGATTTTTATTGCTGTCAATGTTTTTATTGCACAGATTTCATCTTTTTATTGCAGTAACAGCAAAGCAAGAAATTGAGAACACAGGTGATTGGAAATTGGAACAAGAAACCCCAAAAAGGAATATAACCTCAGGAGATTCTAGATGACCGCCACCCACTCCCACCCCCCCAAAAGTTTTTCCATTACATTGTGTATAGCCCAACTTTCTACCGTTACACTTTTCAGATTTATTCGAGTAGATACTTACTCTCATTTGATCAAGTTTTTCTCTAATCAGTATAAATCCTAGGTGAAGCTTTCCACCAAAGTGATCTGCAAGTCGACGATCGTTGTCATGCAGTCCAAGGTATGCAGAACACACTTCACAAACACGAAGCTTCTGCTGCTGGAAGCTGGAAGCAGGCATTGAATTGCGATATTCATCCTGCATATGTAAAACAGAGAGAAGTTAAGGCTGACAAGGTTACCATACATAAAAACACAGAGCTTACTCTTGTAAAATCCAGCAGTTTACATAAACAGAGAAAGATCGTATAGGTGTTTACACAAAAAAGACCCAACATGGAGGATTACTTATTATCTGAATATCCTTTTAGCTTTAATGATGCCATTATTGAGCCTATATTTTAGGAGAAGGCTATAATGAGGTTAATTTTTCTGAATCTCTCTCTCATATCTATATCTCTATATCCAAGTCCTGCATCTATAAGATAACATCCACTCCTCGTTTTACTTTCTTGGGGGGATACACCGTCTCCAATCTTCGTGTCCAACTATTTGGACACTACATCTATGTACAATGACTATATATGCGCAATAAAATATATATATATATAAAATGTATTGTTTAATCTTTATAAAAGGTTTATACTCAATGGTATCTTTTCCCCCTCCCCCATGTTTCTAATTTAAGGTTCTCTGGTTACAAGTCAATAAATGTGGTTCTGAGAAAGCCATTTTGTGAAACACGTCAACCATCTATGTTTTATTTTTTGTTTTGTTTTTTTACATATATTGTAACTAGAACTGTTGAATTTCAACAGAACATTTTTCATGATTTTAAAACGTTTTTGTAAAAAAATAGAATATATACAATAAATCTATTAGAAAGTAATTTTGTACGAATTCCTCTATGGTACTGCAGCAATCCGTCACGTTGGGTCTTTTTTTTGTAAACTTTATTTAGGATGAGGTATCCCCATAGTGTTTTTGTTCATATAATCTAGATGGTACAGGTGATTTGAAATCAAATCTAGTAGCATCAGTATTGCAACTGGACAACCAATATGCCTTCCTGTCAGATGGAGACTGCACGGGTAACACTAGAAAAATGTAGGCTGCAATTGCTGGTCTCCCTCCAGAAAACGACTGTGCTTTAAAATAAAAATCATTAGAGAAATAGTTGCTTTTTCAGTTAACCGATTGTACCTTCTTGGCTTTAATACTGTGAGGTACTGACCGTGAAAATGTATGCACACAAAAGAAAAATCTGACAAAGGTCTCCTCATTATCAAGCTACTTTTTAAATCTGGGCTCATGTGCATGCTTGCTCCCAAGCAGCATCTATGGAGCCGTGTTATAGACACATGTGCACAGCTCGGCCTCGCCCACCTCCTCCTGATCCCTCAGGAATGCATTAAAAGTACCCAGCCTTTGGAACCACTTTAACAAAGGGTGTTTTGGTCCATTTTGACCCACCTTATCCTGAGTGGACTACAGCAGGAACAAAAAAACTGTTAGCTGCTTGGAAGATGCCGTTTTATTTACAGACCTCCAAGTACCCTTTTCACAGGGGTGTCATCACTTTAGTTATGTTTTTGTGAAGAAAACAAATGGATTCACATTACAGCCCAGTCACATGGGCGTTCGGTCTGGATAATTATGTCAGTTTTTTCAGACAGATCCAGACTGGACCACATTGTATGGGTAGGCGGATGTAAACCGATGATCATCCGTTATCTGCCTATATCAGTAGTCATTGAGATCCATAAGGGCGCACCCTTTCCTATTTAGAACTATGTCCATTTACAGGCAAATTTTTGTTCTTTTGTAACCTATGATGTGTTTCTTCAACCACTCAAAAATGAGATCAAGAAAAACAGATGATCTGTTTACATCTGCCCATCCATAGACATACACATTGTGGTTCAGTGTGGATCTGTCTGAAAAACCCGACAGAATGATCCACACTGACGCCCATGTGAATGGGCCCCAATACAAAGCCAACTTTCCATGTGCAACAACTGTCAAAATGATGTGCTCAGGCATCCTTTTATTTAATGCATACTGTATGCCAGAACCAGTTAGGGAACAATGGTCATATGGAATTCAAACTTGGTGCAGACACCCAAGATTGCAATACTGTATTTTACGACCCAAGACAACCCTTTACACTAGGGATGCACAGAAATTTCGGCCACCAAAACAGATCGGCCGAAAATGGCTCTTTCAGCAAAAAATATAAAGAGAATTTTCGCCGTTACTGGTGCCGAAAATGAGGCGGGGCCTACTGGGCTTGGCCCCGCCCCTGGTGCTGCCCATCACAGGGGTGTCATTCTGAAGCTCCCACCTTTACTCTCTCCTCCTCCTCCCCTCCCTCCCTCCCCACCCATGCTGCAGGTAGCCCATGGGGTCTTAGTGGGAAGTCCCCCTCTCCCCAGCTGTGGCTGCATATGGCTCCTCAGCCGACGTGTATATCGGCTGTGCAGGAGCTTGGGCACGTTGTTTACTATGAAAGTGAAAGCAAGGGAGAGATGTCTAGCAGTGTGTGCTGTGCTCTCTGCCTCCCTCTACAGTGCAGTACCCAGCATGGAGATTAAGGTACAGAGCTGCAGCTGGCAAATTTTAAAAAGGCTGTCTCACACATACATACATACATACACATATATATATATACACACACACACATATACACATACATATAATTTTTTTTTTGTATGCGTGCACGTGTATATGTTATATGTGTGTGCATGTGTGTTTTATGTGTGTATGTTTATATAGGAGTGTGTGTGCTTGTGTGTGTGCTTGTGTGTGCTTGTGTGTGTGCTTGTGTGTGTGCTTGTGTGTGTGCTTGTGTGTGTGCTTGTGTGTGTGCTTGTGTGTGTGCTTGTGTGTGTGCTTGTGTGTGTGCTTGTGCTTGTGTGTGTGTGCGTTTATATGCACTGGTGAGGCACAGGCAGGCTACATGACGGGCACAGCGAGGCTGCATTGATCTCCTGTAGCATGTCCCCAGTCTCTGACCATCTCCTGTATAAAAATATTTTTTAAAAACAGTCAATTTCAGTATCGGTGCTGTTTCGGTATCAGTTTTCGGGATCAAAGAAGATTTTTGGTATCGGTTTCGGCACCAAAAAACCCATTCGGTGCATCCCTACTTTACACTCAACAAAAAGGCCAAAAAGTTGGTCTCGTCTTCTCGTCTGTTACTTCGGTCACATGTAAAAAGATTTGAGAGAATACCAGAAGAAAAAGTACTGAGCAGGTCAAGCAGTGAAGAATTACATTTTCAAAAACATACAATATGAAAGTTTCAGATATTATAGAGCACAGAAGGAAATACATTTGTTAATGGCTAAAGTATTAAAGTGTATTAAAATGCAAGAGATGATAGAAAAGCATTACAAGCAAAGAATAAAATATATGCTATGATATGTGTCATCGAGCCGTCAGTAACAACTCATTTAAGTTGCAAGGTGGGGCCACCATGGATTGGACTTTTCCTCCCTGCATGTCCCACAGATGCTCAATTGGAGAACTGGAGAATTTGAAGACCAAGTCAAAACCTTGAACTTTGTGTTCCTCAAACCATTCTTGAACCATTTTTGCAGTATAACGAGTGTATTATCCTGCTGAAAGAGAGGCTACTGCCATCAGGGAATACCGTTTCCATGAAGGGCTGTACTTAGCATAAATATTTAGGTAGGTGGTACGTGCCAAGTAATATGTACATGAATGACGGGACCAAGGTTTCCCAGCAAAAACATTCAACGCATCACACGGCCACCACCGGCTTGCCTTTTTCCCCCCATACTGCAGCCTATTCCCATCTCTTTTCCAAGAGGACACACCCAGCCATCCACATGCTGTAAAAGATAAAATAAAAAGGGGGGAATCAGACCAGACCACCTTCTTCCATTGTTCCGTGGTCCACTTCTGATACTCACTTCCTATTGTAGGTACTTCTATCTGTGGACACGGGTCAGCATGGGCACCCTGGCTGATCTGTAGCTATGCAGCCCTATACACAAAATGGTAATGCCCATTTTTTTCTGCTTTCAAAACATCAACTTCAGAGACATGTTTACTCGATGCCCAATATATTCCACTAACTTTCTGATGCCATTGCAGCAAGATAATCATCGTTATTCACCTCAACATGTACAATATATATATACATACATACATACATACATACATACATACATAGCTATGATTAAGCGCCATTGAGGCGTGAAACGCGTTAACTATTCATGCCGTTTGCCGTGTTCTGATGATGCAACTGTATTTTTGGATTTTACTCAATTCAATAAGAAGCCTTTTTTGAAGTGTGGCCATCCAGCCATTCCCTTTTCCTACTTCAGTACTGCTTGGACCTTGAAAGGGATGCACCCCAAAGCTTGTCCCGAAAAATAGGTTAGTGCAAATAAAAAATAAGTCACAGACAGTACTCAATTTTCTCCGTCACAACTGCAGGAATACAGCTACATAAAATGATAAAAATGACAGTGAGCTGAGCTACTGAAGGATAAGGGAGGGGGGGGGACGGGGACGGGGGGGGGGGGGGGGGAAGGAGGCATGAAAACAAAAAGCCTGCTGGGCTTTCACCTTAAACTCCTTTTCGTAATACTGTATGTAGCAGGCTTATTTTATGAAGTATACCATGGAGTCATTACTCATCTAACTTGCTGAAGCTCTGATCTTAGCAGCTAGAATAGGAAACACCAGCCAGAAGACACTAGCTAGCCAACGAAAGCACTTTGGTTTCAGTTAGTGGGGGAAAAAAATAAAAATAAAAAAAAGAAGCTCAAGGCAGAATATGAAACGTATACTATTGGCAACTGTTTTTTTCTGGAGTTTGCCAAGAGAAGCTAATGAAAACTGATCTTATTTCAACCAAGCCAACTATGAAGCTATGTATACATTTATAGTGGGGGGTTAAGATTATATAGCACAATCACCAACCTCAGCCTCTCTTTTCCTAGCCTTAACTCTTTCCATTTCCAACAGAATTCTTTGGGAGTCTTCAACATTCCCTTCAGCTCCCAGCTGTTCAGCTTTGGCCAACAGTTTTCCAATCTCTTCATTCAATTCATGAACTTTTTCTGCCTGGAAAGAAAAATACAAAAACATTAAAATAGTTGAGTGACCAATACAACCTCCAAGTTTTTTTTCCCCGTTAATTACTGGCAAGTAAAAACAGAAATTACGCTAAATGCAGTATCACAATAGACAATTGTGGAGCTTTATTTACATATCGCATATCTCCTTATTGCCAAACAAATTTAGAGTAAGTAGGCTGCTATTCGTGCACAGCAAGACTAAGTTCAGACATGTTTTGAAATGTAATCCTCAGTGGGCCACTTTGCTCTCTCTATACTTGTGCCATGGTAGTACAGCTGTAAAAACAGTCACCACCATACACCTACAGCAACTGAAAGAACTAAAAAGAGTAAGCACTAAGCAGTTGTTGGACTGAAAGACTTTAGCTCATCAATGTCCAAGATCACCAGAGTAATATACTGTATACCGTTTTATCCATGGTTTGGCTTCACTTCTAATGGCTCATCCATCGCCAGTTTATTCAGGCTATTGAGCGCCATCTACTTATCTGTTTTTGTTGAATCCTCCAAATGTGAATTGCCAGCTGCACTAGCCCTGGGATTATCACATTTCTTTCCCCCCTTCCCACACAGGAAATTTGAACCACAGCTCTTAGCCCTTGGGGCACATGATCTTGGAGAAGATCCTTGGCCTGCTGTCACCAGGGAGGGGGGGGGGGGGGGGGGGGGGGGAGAGCTGCAGATGTTGGAACACCCTGAAAACTGTTGGAATGTGTAGTCTTTTAAAGCTGTGATACACCTAGGAGACATGTAGAGGTTAATGCCCAACTACAGGATCATTCTAAGTTTGCATTTGCAGATGCACTTTCAAGACTATTAAAATTCTGCCAAATTGAAAATCTGAATGGCTTAGTTTTCCTGTAATTTTGGATTTTCAAATCCCACCGACGTTATCACACCCCTATGAAAATTGCATAGGTCTGTGTGCCAGGGGGGCTTTTCATCTTCCAGCATCACAACTATGTGGGGAAACAGCACTACATTTACCATGAGTCTGAGGTCTGCCCCTGCAGGGAGCCAAAGGAATTACATCATCGCTTGATATAACACAGGGGTAGGCAATGTGGGGCCCTCCAGCTGTTACAGAACTACAAGTTCCATCATGCCTCGGGGAGTAATTTTAACTGCCAGCCTTGCATTGCCTCATGGGAAATGTAGTTCAACAACAGCTGGGGGGCCTTGCTATAACAGGACGACAGCAGAGGGGTTACCAGCCCAGTAGCAGAGAGGGCATTGAGGCCACCTGTCCTGTTCCGGTGAATAAGGTCTGCAGATGTGGAGTACAAAAATGGATATCTCATGATCATTATGCCCATTAAAGCCCTCAACATCTGTTCAAAGTGACAAAAAAACTATATAGATATTAAAACATTTCTACCCAGAGTTCAGCTTTAAATAGAGAAGTGAGAAGCATAGCAAAATGGTGGTGTACGAAAGATGGTAAAGCTTCCAAGTAAAGCCGAACATAACAGACATCCTGGCAAGAAAGTAAAGCCAAGTATACATGGAGTTTAGTCCGTTCAACCAGCAAAAGTAATGTGGATGCAGGATCTCTCCCCCGCTGCTCTATTATATTCGGACAGCAGGGACGGAAACCACTTCAGACTATTTGACCAAGGGGGTATACAACAAAAAGACCCTCAGCACAGGCTTAGGAGCTTTATAAAAATCTGTCTTAACCTAGTGGGAATAAAAGGCTTTGGAGACACGTGGAAGTGAAATACAATGCCACACATCTGTGAGGTAAAGATGCCCAGGGAGCAGTTAAAAGCTCAGCATCATTCTACCAAGATCCTTCTTTAAAGCCATCATTCAGATTCTGTATGCATGTTAGTAATTTCCTGACCATGGGACTAGAGGATAGTGCCTGCTCTCTCCTTAGCAGGGTGACTAGTCCCCTCACTGCCCCGTGTAGCCTCATCTGGGCTAAAGCGGACATCATGTTAACATGCAAGGGAACAGTGGGTGGTATTGAGATGCTATCATGCCAGACTTGACACACGCCCACCTTTGTCATGTACTTTGATTTTTTACCAAGCCCCATGTCATTACAGCGGAAGCTTCGATTCGTTTAGTAGGTGCTGCAATGCACTGTACAGAAAATCTGTTTAGAAACCTGGGAGGAGGCATTACATAGAATGTGTTTTTAGGTACACTGAAGATAGTGGCCAATGCATAATATCCTCCTGGGTGCCCAGGTACCAATAATGCAATGGCCTGCATATGGTTTGTTTTATTACCTTTCTGCTGCTGCTCACATGTCCGGCATATTGCTTTATATTGGCAGTGCTCTTTTATGACCTGGGGCTTTGAACACATCCCTAGCACTGCCAACAGACCAATGTAAACACCAGCAGGAAATGCATTTCCTGGATACATTTTAAGTGATAGGTACACATTAAAGAGGCTCAGAGCTGAAAGGGGTTTTAAATGTGGAAGGGGTGTAAAGGTATAAGTAGATGGAATTGTGCAGAAGTGTGGAGAGATGGAAAAGCTGAAAGGGAGAACTAAAGTGTATGGGGGGGGGGGGGGGGGGGGGGGAGTGGATGGGGTTGCATTTATAGAGGATGGGTTAGGGACAAAGTGTGTACCTGTACTGCAAAAGGGGGTCATTTTGCAAACAAGTTTCTATATATATGTTTTTCAATTTAAATCTGTTTACTTTGCGCTGATGTGTTAGAAGACATATACTATTGTCTCTTTGCTGCCCAACTCGCTCTTCCCTGCTGTGTCGGTATTAGGGTGGTGACAAAACCTACAGTGCTGCCCATGTAACACCTACACACAAAATAAACATCCCTGTACTATCATTTTTGGTTTCTGCATAAAAAAAAAAAAAGAAAAAAAGATTGTAGTTGGAATGAAGGTAACAGGTCAGACTGATAGTTTTGTTAATCCTGGAGAACAGCTTTAAAAAGAACCCCAACCTGAGAGTCCACCATTACAAATTCAATAGATACAAAAAAAATTTAAAAAAAGGGGGGGGGGGGGGGGGAATAGAAGCTGTCAGCTTCCTCCACCACTTCTTGGGGTAAAAACAGGATAACATACATACACTGCACCCTTACAGGCAAAAAAGGTTGGTCACAGCAAATATTGATCTTATTTACTTTTTTCCTGTCCTAGAATAGAATTACTAAGAACTATTCATAGTATTCTTTAAAGCATTCCTGCTTTACCAGATTATGTTTTTCAAGTGCTTAAAAGTTTTCTGCAACACTTTCTTTAGGCTGCTTTCACACTGAAGCACTTTACAGGCGCTAAAGCACTAAAAACAGCCCACACATAGCACCTGCAAAGCGCCTCTCCTCCCACTCCAGTGTGAAAGTCCGAGTGCTTTGACACTGGATCGGTGCACTTGCAGGACGGTAAAAGTTCTGCAAGCAGCATCTCTACAGCGATGTAAGAGCAGTGTATATACCGCTCCTGAAGCGCCCCTGCCCATTAAAATCAATGGGCAGCGGCGCCGAACCGCCACTGCAGCGGCGCTTTGCGGGAGGTTTCAACCCTTTTCCGCCTGATAGCAGCCAAATAGCGCCGCTAAAATGCTGCTTTACCGCAGACACCCCCAAAGCCCCGGTGTGAAAGCAGCCTAAGGGTGAGTTAAAGAAAAAAAAGAAAAAAAATCTGTAGAAAGGGTTTGAAAATCTGTAGAACTTCCTGATGTCCAATTCAAATAAATAGTTTGCAGGCAAGAAAAAACAAAACCGAAAAACAACTTCTGCAGATACTACAAAGTAACATCCAGCAGCAAACAGCTGTGGAAATAGTCATGACTTTTTTTTTTTACACAACAAAGCAAACCATCCCCAAACCAGTTACACAAGGACTCTAAAGTGTTGCAACTTTGGTGAAAATGCTCCAAGTAGTATTATTATTATACAGAATTTATATAGAGCCAACAGTTTGTGCAGCACTTTACAACATGAGGGCAGCCAGTGTTACAATAGAATTCAATACAGGAGGAAAGAGGGCCCTGCTCCTTGGAGTTTACAATCTAGGGAGGGAGAGTCAAGTGAAAAAAAAAAAGGGTAATAACTGTGGGGGATGAGCTGATGGAGAAAATTAAAATATAGTTCGGTGTGAGTAGGACAGGTTGCTCTGAAGAGGAGGTTTTTTTTTTTTTTTTTTTTTTTAGGGACAGTCTAAAAGCTAATAGAGTATGAGATAATCAGATTGGGGTAAGGCGTTACATAGGATTAGAGAGGTTCTGGAAAAGTCCTGGAGGAGAGCATGGGAGGAGGGGATGAGGGACCTAGGGAGCTGGAGGTCTTGGGAGGAATGAAGAAGTTTGGTATTTTGAGACTAGGCCGGTGATGTAGCTGGGGGCTACGTTGTGAATGGCTTTGCAAGTAGTAGTTAGTATTTTGAATTGAATTAATTGGGTGAGTAGTAGCCAGTGGAGGGATTGACAGAGGAGTAGCAGATACAGAGTGATTGGTAAGGTGAATGAGTTTGGCAGCAGCATTCATGATGGATTGAAGGGGAAATCGACTATAGTGTCTATTATACTGTACAGTATATAGTGCCTATTATACTGTAGAGGTAAGCCAATGAGACGTGAGTGGCAGCAGTTGAGGCGAGAGATGACCAAGGGGTGAAGAGCTTTGTTGTGTCATTGGTTAGAAGGGGGTGTATTTTGGAGATGTTGCAGAGGTTGAGGAGTAAAGATTTGGACAGCGATGGGATGTGACCACACCTAGGACCTTGGCATGCAGGGATGGGCTAGCAGTTGTGCCATAGATTTTGACAGAGATCAGGGGGAAGGGGCACTATGGGGAGGAAAATGTGATGCTCTCCAACTCCTCTTCACAGGATGCCTTGCAGTTTGTGAAAAGAATACATGACAATTAAATGGCTGAGGTGTAGAGCAAGCAACTTGCTATGACAACTGTATTAAAGCTTTGACTAAGTTTGGTGCTCACAGTAAAATGCTGTATTCACAATTGCAGGTTCGACTAAATGCAGCAGCAGTCAGGCAAGGGACAATGAGTGGAGATATTTTAGTTTAAGTGGAACTTGCGCTACAGGAAAAAGTAAGCTTATCTAATTTGCACCACTTCTCGCATGGAGGGTCTTCGGTATGCATCACAGAACTTTACTCTACTGAATGAAAATCTGTAAAAAGTTGGTTCTATTACCAGAAATCATAGGTGTGTAGACAGTTCAAACTTTACCCATAACAACTTGATTTAAAAAAAAAAAATTCTTTAGCAAGGAACATGCATTACACAATTATTCTACCAAAATGTTAGTGCCTTATACATTTCCTTCAGCATTGCTCCATTTTTTTCTTGTTGGAGACCACCATTTTGCTAAAGCCCAGATCCCCTGAACAGCAGAAAATCATAAAAGCAGAACTAAACCCATTGATTTAACGGTTCTAAAAAATGTTACATTTCTGAAAAGTCAGGCAGGAATGCTGTCACATTTGCTTGTGTTCTCAATCAAACTGTCAAACCATCATATGGCTGGTATCAGAATTGATCACATGTGCACAACCACGGTAGCTACAGATCAAACAAAAGCAGCTTCTGTGGTTGTAAATAGGGTTTAATTCTGCTTTAAGGCTGTCAACAGATCCGCCTCTTCAAATCTGGCAGTGCCTAAAAAAATGGAGAAAAATTGAGCATGTGCAGAGCAGGGTGAGACAATGTATCCAGTATAGACACTTATTTTTAATGTTTTACATTGCTATACCTGCAAAAGTGGCCAGCCTGAAGTGATCTAGCAGGACTTCGTTTTCTGACTAAAGTTCTGATTTAAGAATTCATTGGCTGCATTTTTTGTCCCTGTGTCATGGCTTAGTAGCCAATGAAACCAGCACCTTAACTGGCATTTTATTAATGCTACCAGCGTCATTCACAATAAAATTGGATCACCACTGCCATCTTATCACAAGAATAAATGTGCTCTGCACACCAGAGTAGCTGATCTAAATACCTTTACAGCAACTTCTGCACTTATTTCTTCCTGTGTTTCAGCAAGTCGTTTCTTCGCAAGTTCAGTTCTCCTGTCACACTCCGCAATAAATGACTCCAAATGATCCATAGCCTAAAAAAGAACAAAAACCTCTTCATAAGTGTTCTTTGCACCTAAACTGCTCACCTAATGTAATCGTTACAATTTCAGAAAAACAACCACCCATGCTATGGCATAACTTAATATTAATGGCTACAGATAGCTCTCCACAGTCATGCACAAATTTGTCTTCCTATGGTTTACAAAATCAGTTATGATGATGCAATGGTGTGGACAAGCATATACACAGCATGGCTTCCACTGAAACCTAACGATCTGAAAAGCAGGATGGGCATAGACATATTTTAAGCTGCATCTCAGCAGCTCTCAGGTTTAGAAAGGGAGACATTTTGGTCAGATTTTAAATTCTAAAGCAACTTAACATAAAAAAATAATTAAAATTAAATTTGGTTTACACTGAAGTTATTAATACAAAACATCCAAAAAGATTAAAGCATTTTAGCCGATTTCAACTATATGGGTAACATTTTGTAGCCAGCAGAAAACAAACAAACATTCACTTGAGGCAAATCCATATTTTTTTTTATGCTATGGCACTTTTTACTGCTCAATGTACTAGGATTCATGCTCACTAATCACCTGGGTTTAGGGTTACCGTTCTCTTCCCGGCAGTCAATGGCACATTTTCATACTATGATCTTCAGACTGCGTAGTTTGTCTTAGTAGAAAACTTTTACCCCTACCATCTCTAGAATTAGTGACAGTCAAAATTCCAGATAGTGACTGCAATCCTCTGATAGATAAAACAGTAATAGCTGTAAGGGAAGTGTACTTACATACAGGCTGCTTTTACTCACATAATAGTGCACATGTATACTGGCCATATGAATGTCCTTTTGCATTTGCAGCATCTGTTAACTGTTCACTAATGACACAGAAGTCATAAAATAATCAGTATAAAGTATTGTGTATTAAACTGACACTGCAATATATAGTCATTAAAATAGTGGGCATTATTACAAAAGTAAAACTACATTTTTCAAAAGAATTACATTCCAAATGTAAAATTATGATAGATCATTCACCAAAAACCACAAGTACTCCAGCATAATGCTGACTGACATCAGCTTTTTCTGCAAATCACAAGTTTGGTGAAGCTGCGGTGGTCAGCAAGCAGAAGCAGTTATGTGTAAATGTTACATGTGCAGGTTATTTATTACCTTTCACAGAGAACACAGAGCTACCCCTGAAAACACATCAATCTAGTCTTTCCCTCAGGAGGTTGGAGTCTTTACGTTTAGGCATCAGCCAGGACCAACATGTACTTCCAGAAGGAAGATGGTGGCCCAGTGATGACACCACATGTCTCACACATCAGGCCCCTAATGCTTCCTCACCTGGTGAGCTGCAAAAAAAGTTACAATGTTACAACTGGTGTGTGTGTGTGTGTGTGCACACCTAGGTTCATACGGATTCCTGTGCGTTTCCTGCATCACAATCGCACTGTTCATGCAAACCGCTACAGGTGTCAATGTTAAGTTAACGGAACCCCAAAAACTGTTTGCAAACGCAGCGCAATTGGCAGAATCAGATCACACGATTCCAGTGCGGCAAAAAAGGTGCATGCACCTTCTGCGTGCGGGTCAGTTTGAGCCATTAAAAATGAATGGGCTCAAATAGCACTGCAAAGAATCGCATGTTATTTGAACAGGATTGCGGCACGGTTCCTCCTGTCCAAATGACATGTGGGTTCGCAGCATCGTACCAGTATGAACCTAGGCTAAGAGATTTATAACTGCTTCCTGTTGCCTACCATAAAACCACTCACTTTTCTAAAGCTAAGCACAATCACTTAGCTCTGCTATATCACGAAAAAAGTGTTAATGTCAGCCAAACCTTTAAAAAAAAAAAAAAAAAGGAGAAGCATGGGCCGCCCCACCCCCCATTTATACTTACGTAGGTGCATCTGTCCTCTGGCATCCCTGCACTGAGAACCGAGCGACTGAACACAGCCGATGGCTCAAATCTCACAGATCACCAAGCGGAGAGCTGCTGACTGTCAATCAGCCGCTCTATCTGCTCCTTAACGTTCACTGGAGCATCGAGTGGCCATCTCAGGCTCTCGGAGGCTCGCTGAGGGGCTGAGACAGCATCAGTCCGGGCATCTGGCGCATCCAGACTTTGTTGTGATGACGTGGTGCTTGGACTGATCCTGGTGACGTTAGCAGAGTGGATCTCTGATGAAAACGGTTCACAGGAGTGCAAAACAAAAAATTGCACTCCTGTGACCCAGAGGAGATGCCAAAACGATCTCAGGCCAGACCTCCCTTTTAAATATGCATTTAAAGCAGAGTGCCACTCAAAAGTGAAAGCTCTGCTTGTTTGCTTCCTCCCACCCTCTGGTGCCACACTTGGAACCTTTCGGGGGGAGGTGAACAGGTACCGGGTTTTGACAAGCACCTGTCCCCAATTCTGGGTGACCTGGCTGCAGCGAGATGTACGGAGGTCCCCCGGAAGTTCAGCCTTCCACATTCTTCCTCCCCCGCACCAGTAAGAAAGCACAGCGTGCTTCATGCATTTGCAGTAGGGAACAGACCGCAAAGCCAAAAGGCTTCACTGCCAGTTTCCCTTACCACAAATGGCGGCCTCAGCTCCTTTGAGACAATCGCAAAATCGCATGAGGTGCTGACATCCCTGGACACGCAAGTGTTCTGATATAAAAAAAAATCAGAAGCTACAGTATTTGTAGCTGTAGACTTTTTTTTTTTTTAAAGTGGGGGACAAAATCTAAAACAGGACTGTAACGAGAGCAAAAGAATGCCGTCATAGGTTCTAGCCTTCCCCATCTCTGTACAAATGTACTGATTTGTCCACGTTGGAGTTTTCCCCCTTACTTATCTTGACAATGTCGTCACCAGGACAAGTAATGAAAGGCAATCTCCGTAAAAGTCATGGAAAGCAGTAAAACTTGATTAATGTTCTTTTCCCAGTTTTTCTAAAAAAAATTGTTTTTGGTTGGAGATACAAGTTTGGGGAACACTTGTAACTGTTACCCTGCCCCCCCCCCCCCCCCCCAACCAATCTGAACTCTTTTCAGATTAATTCACGTCTAGTAACTGGAGAGATTCTACAAGAGTTTCTGCTGCAACCATGCCATTTTTCCCCAATTTGACTTATTCAGTATTGATTCAAAGTAAAGAAGTAAAAGCAGTAACATGTCCACCAGAAAAATACAATTAGGCCTTGTGCACACGGACATAATAAATTACTGATGTTTATGCTGAGGATCTTGTTGGCGTGTAAACGTGCGTATGTGTATGCATGCGTAAAGTTCTTCATCCTCCTCTTCTAGTTGCCAGTGTTGCAATAAACATGTATACATGCCATATACACACACAAATGCGCATAAATTACTGAAATCAAACTTAATTTTATTTTACGGTTCTGTGTTCACTGCATTACTACTGATCTTTACACAGCTGGATGCACTTTGCCAACAATGATTGGTCTTCAGATCAGGCCTTTTTTTCCCCCTCGTGTGCAAGAGGCCTTAAGTAAAAATGCGAGACCCAAGGCATGGGAATACCCCAGAATAATGTGCTCTGGTCACTAATAGCCAATACAATTGAAAACATTGAGAAACTGGATTTTTTTTGTTTATTCAAAAGAAATCATATATATATATATATATATATATAGCACCTTTATTACATTTTTTTCTCAACTAGTAAATGATTTGGGTTTTATCTGCCTTAAGTCGCCTCTGCCCCCACCCCCTTAAAATAAATATGGCACATTTACTTGTTCACTGGCTAGTAAGCAGCAAAGACTTGCCACTTAGATGCACATGCAAGTCATCAATATTCATCTACATCCAGTACACATTTGTTTGCAATAGCACTATATGGGGCCCACATCTTGTTACAGGTATATCAGACAGCTACAGGTGTCTGATTAGCTATTGTGTGTAAGCTTATAGAACACAATGACTTAAAGATCACATCATGAACAAAAAAATGAAATAGAAAAAGGGGGGGGGGGGGGGGTACACAAACTTATACTTTGACATTTTTTGGTCAGTTCTGAGAGATTGGCAGCTAGAATTTGGAACCAAGCAGATCCATGGCAACTGCATAGCAAATTGGGATAGCCAATAAAGAATACTGTCTTTCACATGCAAAGAACAACAGGGAACTTATGTTTTAGATTTTTATTGTATATGCGAGTGTGACCAGAGCAATGAATCTTAAAATCTTAATGTTTTCAAAGGATCATTTAACATTCATTTCTCTGTATTTCTAATATGCTCACACAGACACATTAAAACGCATGCCAGGTTTCCCACTCATTATTGCAGCACAGTGATGGTGCTTTACTGTTCATCGCTCTATGACACTCTGTATGCTCAGACTGAAATACTCTCCACATGGCCTTAAATAATTTTATGATAGCTAGCCAAAGGTTGGGGACTCTACAAATAAATTCCAAAAATCAGGAAATTTTGAACAATTTTGGTGGAAAACAATACAATTTCATAGAAAAAAAAAACAATAAAAGAAAAAATATACTGAGATAAGTGTAGAAAAATGGGGTTGATTTACTAATTGAGTAGAGGTTGTTGACATAACAAAATGAATGTTCACCTGAAGTACACAATCATGGAAGAGTGACGCCTTGAATTTTGTTGGTATACTGGTTGATTGAGTAAAAGCAGCTATGCCTTAATTACTAAGCTTGGTGAATATTCACTTTGCAATGTGAGCACTGTATTCCTTTAGTAAATAAGCCCCACACTATCCAGTGAAAGATAAGGTATTGGTGCAATAAGATAAAAAATAAAAAAGGAAAAAAACTCACATCAAGCTCAAAAAACAGATCTTTCTCCTTGCTTGCAATCTCATAGTCCGCGCGCAGTGCCAAATCGTGAATCTTGGTGCACTCACCCAAATCCATCCTCTGTTTTAAAAAAAAAAAAATATATATATATTTTACACACACAAATACATTAGAAACATTTAAGGCAAGCCAAAAAAAAAAAAAAAAAAAAATTTTTATAAACACATCTCATAGGTTTCATCTAAAAGAAAGATTACAGCGCCAGGGTTATGTACATACAGAGTAGAGCTGCACAATTCTGGATAAAATGAGAATCATGATTTTTTTGCTTAGAATAAAGATCACGATTCTCTGCATAACATCTTTCACATTACTGTATACAAAAAAATATTGGGCTAACTTTACTGTTTATTTTTCTTAATTCATTCACGTGTATTTTTTCCCAAAAAATTATGTTTAAAAGACTGCTGCGCAAATAGAATGTGACAAAAAATGATATATACACACAAACACATAGTAGGCCTGGTCTTTAAGTGGTTAAACTGCTCATTTGCAGAGCAAAGTTGATCTCTGATCTAAAAGAACCAAAATGATAGAAAGTTTTTTTTTATCTCAGCACTGAACAATGTTGTGAAACTGCAGACTGCCTTTTTTGCCATCTCTGAGCAGAGAACGTCTCTGCACTTGTTACATGAATTGTGGAAATGCTGGATTAAGATTGTGAGAGGGAGGAGTCGAATCGTGATTTAACGATTACTCGTGCAGCTCTAATGCAGAGCAGAATCTATCTTGGAATCCACTGAGGGACGCAGGTAGACTAAACCTACGGGCAAAAAAATAAATAAATAAAAATTTGCATTTGCACGAGTATCAGTACCTGTTCAAATGCACCGATACCTGAAACTGATGCTTTTAGGCTTTGTTCTTAACCAATGATTTATTCAGCTGTCAGTGGGAGTCCCCTGTGGACAGCTGAAGTGTTAAAGGCGGCAATTAGAGATGTAAAAAAAATTAATAAATTTTTTTTAAAAAAAGCAGACGGCCAATGCTTAACATTGCTCAGCTGCTGAAACACCAAGACAAAAAAAAGAACGTCAATCTGCAGATGAAGTCCATTTAAAGCAACCGGTCAGGGGTAAAAAATATATATATGTAATTGTGTGTTTATTAAAAAAGTTTTAACCCCTTATTAACCCTTAATTTACTCCAATTAGCCATGCACCCCAGCCCAATAGGCTGGCCTTGTATGAATTTTCCAGAACACAGGAAGGAGGACTTTCCGCAACGCTACGGCTGAATTTCTGAGCTTCCAAGCCAGGGACAATTAACCTGTCAAAAGACAGGACTCATAAGGACAACATTTTTTTATTGTAGGGGTCTGGTGGAAAACCAGGCAAATGGAACAGCCACAAAGGGGGGGGGCTACCTCCAGACTCAACTTTCATGCAGAAGCTGACAACTTCTAGACAAAAATAAATAATAATAAAAAAAAAAAAAAAAAAAAAAAAAAAAAAAAAAAAGGTCTGGGATCAGAGAGCTGGAAACATCTTGGGGGGGGGGGGGGGGGGATGGCTAATTGGGGCGATGTAGCAATTCTGGCCTGAGCTAGCCCCATAAATAATAAAAACATATACTATATATAATATATATATACACACACATACACACATACACATACACACACACACACACTCATTGTGACTATATTCTTTGTACATTTTGGAGTGGTTTCCAAAAATATTTAAACCATTGATACAAAATTCTGAGCTGTGTCTAGAACTAGACAAACACTCCAGGAGAAGAGTCAGTTTCAGTGTGGATTTCCAGGATCCGTCCCAACAGTCAAAGCTACAAGGTCTGACAGAACTTGTGCCAACTGTCCCTCAGACAGCAGGCCATCTAAGTATCCCAGAATGGGGATGCCTCAAAAACACAGCAAGGCCAGCAATCTACAGAAGACAGGCAGAAAGTTAGAGCCTCAAACTAAAAATGCAGGAGCAGAGGCCAAGATTTCATGTTGCAGATGTCGGCTGTATCAGCGGGGACTCTGCAAGTAGCAGGTTGCGAGCTAGGGCACCCAGTGCAGAGAATTGTGCCCCCGGTGTCTAGAATGCCAGTTTAGGGTATAAGCTTGACTCTTGAGTACCTACAAAAGCAAACCAACATTAACAGGTCTGTCGAAGGCTAGAGCTGACTGCAGTCACAGTAGGCAGGCAATAGAAATGGTTCGAAGACTGCAGAGCAACACGCATCACTCTAGAGCAGTGATGGCAAACCTTGGCACCCCAGATGTTTTGGAACTACATTTCCCATGATGCTCATGCACTATGCAGTGTAGTCAAGCATCATGGGAAATGTAGTTCCAAAACTGGGGTGCCAAGGTTCATCATAAATGCTCTAGAGGAGGATGGCACTCAGTTCTCCAGCATTACCCTTCTTTTGGCAAGCCTAGCTGTCTGAAAAAAGAGGTAACTCCCAGTGCTCAGCCTACTCAAAGTAAGTCTACAGAGACAGGAAATGCACTGCACTCAGGCAATGCCAACAGCTCTGGACCTGGAGGGCACTTTGCAACTAACTTGCTTTCAGATGAGGGGTCAAAAAAAGCATCTGTACATGGAAACTAGTACTCAAGAGGGTCACTTTCGGGCCAGCCTCACAAAGTCCAGTCGGGCCTGGTTACAGCATTCCAAAAACCACGGTGAGGATAGGAGACTCAGGAAAGGTGGTAGAGAAGAATCTTGAGTGAAGAAAAAAAAAAAAAAAAAAAAAAAAAAAAAAGATTCTAGCAAAAAATAGGTTCTCTTTTCTTTACCTTTCCTTGGAGAAGTCTGTATCTCCTAGGAAACCAGCAATAAAAAAAAAAAAAAAAAAAATTACCTTTAGTGTCACTTTAAAGTGATACTAAAATCAGATCATCCCCTGTTATGTTTTTACATACTTCACCGCAATTTTCAGAAACTGGTAGACAAAAATATTTTGAAAAACAAAAAACTCAAGATACATAACCAATCTCTCAAAATTGAATACAGTTAATTTAAAACTTGTTAATTACCGTTCCTGCAAGAATGTCATGAGGACAACAATCCAGAAGATGACTTTTGCAGACACGATCGTCTGTAAATTTTACACGCTGACGAGTCTCATCACCTACAAAACATTAGAAAGCTTTTCATTAGAACAATTGTACCAGGAATATATTCAGAACAGTGAAAGTATAGTAATGGCAAGGACATAGAAAGCACATATTACAGACATTTGCACATTAATGTATACCCTTACAATGAACTTCTCTAATGTTTGTTAAGTAGACAACTGAAATTGTTAAAGATAGATAGGTTAAGAGCACCCAAGGGGGAATAAATAAAAATAAACATCAGCTAAAAAACTCCAATATAAGAACTACAAAAAGGAAGGGCTTATGTATGATTAGGGCTGTACATTGCCAAGATCAGTGTATATCTGTGGTAGGTACGGCTGACAGTAAGCCTGTACAACTCCATGACCAGCTGACCCCGTTACATAGTAGGTGAGGTTTGGGAAAAAAAAAAAGACAAACTATGTGCGATTATATGTCAGTATTACATGGTATAGCCCTGTATGTTGTGGTCCCTCAGGTGCTTATCTAATAGTTTTTTTTTTGTTTTTTTTTAATTATCGACGCTTCCCACTGAAACCACCACCACCTGCGGAAGGGAATTCCACTCCTTGCTGCTCTTACAGTAAAGAGCCCTCTGTAGTTTAAGATTAAACCTCTTTTCTTCTAATTTTAATGAGTGGCAACGAGTCTTGTTAACCACTTTCAGACCGGACCATTTTGCTGGTAAATGACCAGAGGTCTTTTTACAATTTGGCACTGCGCTGCTTTAACTGGTAATTGCGCGGTCATGCAATGTTGTACCCAAACGAAATTTGCGTCCTTTTCTTCCCACAAATAGAGCTTTCTTTTAAAGGTATTTGACTGACTCTGCGATTTTTATTTTTTGCGATATAAATGTAAAAAGACCGCAAATTTTGAAAAAAAATGATATTTTCTACTTTTTGTTATTAGAAAAATCCAATAAACTCAATTTTAGTCATACATTTAGGCCAAAATGTATTCAGCCACATGTCTTTGGTAAAAAAAAAAAAGTCAATAATTGTATATTTATTGGTTTGCGCAAAAGTTGTCACATCTACAAACTAAGGTACGTTTTCTGGAATTTACGCAGCTTTTAGTTTATGACTGCCTATCTCATTTCTTGAGGTGCTAAAATGGCAGGGCAGTACAAAACCCCCCCAAATGACCCCATTTTGGAAAGTAGACCCCCTAAGGAAATTGATAAGTGGCATGTTGAGCCCATTGAATATTTTATTTTTTTGCCTCAAGCGATTGAATAATGACAAAAAATTTTTTTTTTTTTTTTTTTTTTTTTTTACACAAAGTTGTCACTAAATTATATATTGCTCACACATGCTATGGGCGTATGTGAAATGACACCCCAAAATAAATTCTGCTGCTTCTCCTGAGTACGGGGATACCACATATGTGGGACTTTTTGGGAGCCTAGCCGCGTACGGGGCCCCGAAAGCCAAGAACCGCCTTCAGGTTTTCTAAGGGCGTAAATATTTGACTTCACTCCTCACTACCTATTACAGTTTTGAAGGCCATAAAATGCCAAGATGGCACAAAACCCCCACAAATGACCCCATTTTAGAAAGTAGACACCCCAAGTTATTTGCTGAGAGGCATGTTGAGTCCATGGAATATTTTATATTTTGCCACAAGTTGCGGGAAAAAAAAAAAAAAAAATTTTCATTTTTTTTTTCACAAAGTTGTCACTAAATGATATATTGCTCACGCATGCCATGGGCATATGTGAAATGACACCCCAAAATAAATTCTGCTGCTTCTCCTGAGTACGGGGATACCACATATGTGGGACTTTTTGGGAGCCTAGCCGCGTACGGGGCCCCGAAAACCAAGCACCGCCTTCAGGCTTTCTAAGGGCGTTAGTTTTGAAGGCCATAAAATGCCAAGATGGCACAAACCCCCCCCAAATGACCCCATTTTGGAAAGTAGACACCCCTAAATTTAGGGGTACACTAGTGAGACTAGGTAATAAATGGCGGGTGCCCTGAAACTATAAACAAATAACTAACCAACCAGCGTCACCTGTAACAGTTATATGGTGATCACTGGTGAAAGGGTTAACTAGGGGGCAATCAGGGGGCTTTATGCGGTAGTATATGGGGGTCCCTGGCGCTATAAAAAGCTGCGGCGAACCTAAATACCTACCTGCCTAACTAGCGTCACCTGTGACACTAATACAGCGATCAGAAAAACGATCGCTTATTAGGCTGGGTTCACACTGGAGCGATGCGGGAACGCCACGAATCCGCGGCGGGTTCCTGCATCGCATGCCTCCCGGCAGCAGTTCACACTGCCCTATGCGAACTGCTGGGAGTGTCAGTGAAATGTTAATGACACCCCCAGATCAGTTCGCATATCGCAGTGCGATCTGCAAACTCGGATCGCATGGTGTGAACACCCATGCGATCCGATTCTGCTGCGGACCAAAAAAAGGGTCCCGTGCGAATTTGCGGCGCGAATTCAGCCATACTATCTGTATGGCTGAACTCGAATCGCACAGAGATCGGATGTGATTTGCACTGCGGTGCGAATCACATTCGTTCTCATAAACCGCTGCAATGTGAACCCAGCCTTAGTGACACTGGCGACGGGGGGTGATCACGGGGTTTAACCTTTATTGGGGGGGTTAGGGGGGGCACATTAGAACTAAAGGGGGCTAACCCTAACTGCCCTAACAGTTATTACAGTCACAAATGACACCAATGCAAAAAAAAAAAAAAAATGCAATTGGTGTCACTGTGACTGGGGGGGGGCAGGGGTAATTGGGGGGGGGGGGGGGTGATCGGGGGGTAAAGGGGGGGTGTGAGTGTGCCTGGCATGTTCTACTGTACGTGTGGTGTGTTGGTGCAACTCACCGATCCTCTCTCCTCGGTGCCGGCACGAAAAATACCGACACGGAGGAGAGATTACATCACTTCCTCTCCTGTGAGGAGAGGAAGTGATGTCGTGGAGCATTTCTATTCGTCGGGAGCGATCGCGAGGGGGTGGCCATGAATGAATGGCTGCCCCCTCATCCCGGATCGCTCCCGAACGAATGCCGACCGCCGCAGGCACCGGGGGGGGGCCCCGATCGGGCCCCCCCCCCCGCGGGAAGGCAGGGACTTGCATATACGCCCATATGCCTGCCCGTGCCATTCTGCCGACGTATATCGTCGTGCGGCGGTCGGCAAGTGGTTAAACTCTCTTCTGGAAAAAAGTTTTATTCCCATTGTGGGGTCACCAATATAGTATTTATAAATTGAAATCATATCCCCTCTGAAACGTCTTTTCCAGAAAGAATAAGTTCAGTGCTCGCAACCTCTCTCCAGAAGGAATATCCTCCAGACCCTTTATTAGCTTGGTTGCCCTTCTTTGTACTTGCTCCATTTTCCATACATCCTTCATAACTACTGGTGTCCAGAACTGGATAGCATACTGTAAGGTGCAGCCAGACCAGAGTCTTGTAGAGCGGAACAATTTTCGTTTCATCTTTGGAGTTGATCCCCTTTTTAATGCATGCCAATATTCTGTTTGCTTTGTTAGCAATGCCAAGCTGCTACTATCATCTACTAGGACCCCCAAGTCCTTTTCCTATCCCCCAGGAGGTTCTCCCCCCAGTGTTGAGATTGCATTCATATTTTTTTCCAGCCAAATGCATTATTTAAAAATTTTCTACATTAAACCTCATTTGCCATGTAGTTGCCAATCCCATTCATTTGTTCAGATCTTTTTGAAAGGTTTCCACATCCTGAAGTTAGAAAAGAGAAGTTACTGCCCTGCTTAGCTTGGCATTGTCCGCAAATACAGAGATTGAACCATTTACCCCATCCTCCTGGTCGTTTATGAACAAAATAAATAGGATTAGTCCCAGCTCAGAACCCTGGGGGACCCCCATTACCCACCCCTGACCATTCTAAGTACTCCCCATTTATCACTACCCTCTGAACTCGGCCTTGTAGCCAGTTTTCAATCCATGTACTCGCCCTATGGTCCATACCAATGGACCTTATTTTGTACAGTAAACGTTTATGGGGGACTGTGTCAAATGCTTTTGCAAAATCCAGATATACCACATCTACGGGCCTTCCTTTATCTAGATGGAAACTCACCTCCTCATGGAAGGTTAATAGATTGGTTTTGCAAAAATGATTCTTCATGAATCCATGCTGATTACTGCTAATGATATAGTTCTCATTACTAAAATATTGTATATAGTCCCTTATCCCCTCCAAGAGCTTGCATAGTATTGCTGTTAGGCTAACTGGTCTAATTCCCAAGGATGTATTCTGGGCCCTTTTTAAATATTGGTGCTACATTGGCTTTTCTCCAATCAGCTGGTACCATTCCAGCCAGTAAAAATTAGGAATAGTCTGGCAGTTACTTGACTGAGTTCCCCAAGCCATCTCGCCACTGTCAATTAATGTTAATGTTAAGTTTCCCCAAGTCTAATTTTAAATTTGGTCCTCTGTTTAACCATAGAAGTGCTTCCTGTGATTTGTCACGAGGATAAACACTGCAGTTTTGGTTACTGAAGCCCCCCCGATTCCCTTATGAAGACTGAGGAGAAGAATAAACTCAATACCTTCATCATCTCCCCATCCTTTGTAACCAGATGTCCTTCCTCCTCAAGGGGCCAATATGGTCTGTCGTCCTCTTTTACTGTTTACACACCTAAAGAATTTCTTGGGATTTTTTTTTGCTCTCCTCTGCCATGCGTCTTTCGTGTTCTATCTTAATCGCCCTAATTGCACCCTTATATTTCTAATTGTAAGGGTGCAATTATTTACATGCAATTGTATATGGAATGATTACCTGCATTCAGGGACATCTGTGCTCGCGTACACACTTTAGCTTTGGTTATTTTAGGGATGGAAAGTCACCTAGACTTCACGCCATCTTACAACGGGGTCACCAAACTGCGGCCATTTCCTAGTCTTTATATGGCCCTTGGGGCACTATGCCTGCCAATAACATGAGGCAATATTCCTCCAACCGACAACACTTTCTTCCGATATCAAAGATGGGGCACTATTACTCCCACCAACAACGATGATGGCGGCACTTATCCTGACCGCCCACAGACCCTGAAGCCTTGTTTATTCTCAGTGATGCTGTACCCGGGACATTTTCTACACTCAATGGCCACAATCCAGCCCCCCCTAAAGTCTGAAAAGTTTGGAGACCCAGTCTTACCATATCAAATGAAAAGGGGCCTTATAAAACATTTACAGCCATATTGCAATATGAAACAGCAAGGTGTGACTTAAGTTGGCTATACTCTAGTAGATTGCTCAAGCTTACTTCAAATCAAATTCTACAAGTGTATAGCCAGCTCTAGTTTTCAGCCACCTTGGCAAAGCTTTCTTGGTCACCGTTAGACGGTACCATTTGGAAGTGTAAGACTCGCCCTACAATGATCAGAATAAGCAATCTGTCACCCAGAAGCAGGATACAAGCAAACCCAGTTAAATGTTGCACACATAAGGGGAATGAAGAAATATCTTCAGTAACGATAACCCATTATATAGCTATATTTTTTTTTTCAGCATCTGCTATACAACTGAATGACTATACTGGGGGGGAGTACACTCACTTCTAAAACAGAAAATCCATTTTTTTTCGATTCAGCGTTTTATAATAAAGAACGATTGGCTTCCAGAGTCATGTCTGTCTTTATATGAATGCTGAGGTGCAGGGGATTGCAGAAGACTAGTACAGACATTTACGGATTTTTTTTATGAACACTTAACTGGATACCCCAGCAGTCTTATATCTGCCTACATTTGTACTTTTTCTTGAGACAGATCATAGTTGATTTTGAGTTTTGTTTTTAGACGACTATTTGACTTCAGTTTTTTATCAACTCAGGACTTGACAAAATAGATTCTTCCTGCTAGATACACAATATTTCCTGTTCCACTTGCTGACACAGAACTACGAAAGTACAACAGAGCTTTTTACATTCTTGAAGAATAACTAAACCCAATAACACATGATATTGCAGCGTACTAGTGCTAGGTGGTGGCTGCATTGTTTTGTTTTTTATGGCCAACATTTTCAGCTAGTACATATTTGCAGCATCTTTAGATCACTTCCTGAAAGCTGAACTGAGCATAACACATCTAACCGCTTCTGTCTCTACATAATGGAGATGAAAAGGTCCGGCTGGGGTGGCAACCACTGCTCTCTCCATAGATAGTGGACTCACTCAAATGTAGCCACACACAGGCAGAAGAAATGGATAAAAGTTGGAAAAATAAACATAATGTGCAATATATTAAACCTAAAATTTCGATTTAGGCGAGTTAACACATTTAACTTGTAATAAAAGCACGGTACTGGGTTCCTAAATGCTGCTGGCTTATGAAGTGTTGTGCTGCACACTGTAGATATGGCCTATTGTGTGAGAGCTCAGGTAAGGTTTCCTTCTCAATCCTTCAGACAGATAACATTTCAGACACTGCACAGTGGACCAAATGCAGCTCTCCACTTGTGTCAATTAAACCTTCCCGCATGTCTCCTACGAGGGCTTTGCATAAACACACTATGTGCAGCTCTACCAGTTTTCTTGGTCTTTTGCATTTCTTGAAAACAGACTACAGATCTTAAAAAGCAGCCAGGAAATCTTAAGATATGTTTTCTCACCAGTCTCTGCTTCGTATTACCTCAAATATTTTTAAAGATGATCCAGCTCAACATACCACACTCCCAGCAAAGTCCAATGTGGCTGAGGGACAAAGTTACACTGGAATTAAAAATGATAAATTCACCTTTGGTATAGGTGTCAATACCTACAAATCAGGCAAAGGGATTTTAAATCTTCCTTACAACTTAACGAGGAATTGAAGGTTAAAAACTAAATTGTTAATAGGCTCTTTGTTGCAGGAGAGACAAGCAACATCTCTTTTTCAAATACACTTGCATGCCAATTCATAATCCTCTACAAAATGAACACAGAGCCACACGTGTGGGAGTGATGTCATTCCTCACTGGCCAATCAAGACGGCCAAAGCCCAGTCTCTTCTGACCAAAAGAACTTTTTCCCATGTGGCCTCAGAATCTTCAAGGTGCATTTAAGGTGGTCAGATAAGACCAATATTGACTTAACCTAAAGGCCCATTGCTCTTGCACATGATACTGTGTGCATGAGGCGTAAATTGCTGACCAAAAATGCTGATTTTTAAAAAAAAAAAACATTTTATCACTGAAGAATACAATGAAGGAACATGCCAGTACTGAGGAGGTAAAATGTGGAACTTGGCAATGGGACTCTAAATCAGGGCTCGACAAACCCCGGGCGCCAGGTCGCATTTGCGTCCTGGGGCAACACAGCTGGGGCATCCTGTCTCCGTGTGGACCCCGAACTCCGCCGTGCGCTTGCATGAGGCCGTGCCGGCCAGTAATTGAGGCCACGGCTTTGCGGCCTTCTAAAGTCTTTCCGTAGTCTGGCTCCATCTTGTGGTGGATGTTGAAATTACAAACCATCCAATAATGCTAATCCTAATGGAGCTTCAAAGCGCTGCCTGTTTTTCACTGCCCGCCCATTTCCTTCCCAAAGTGAAGAGAAGGAAGTGATTGTGGGCGTCATCTGGCGCCTTTTGCCCAACGATGAGTATGGTGGCTAGTAAATAGCTTCATATATATATTATATTAAAAAAAAAAAAAAAATTCATAATAGCATTTATTTTAATTAAGGAAAAAAAATTATTATTTGTAATCCTACCTGCTTGGCCCCTTTCACAAGGGCTGCCTGATCAGGTTCACCTGTCAGTTTTTCAGGCGGACCTGATCGAACCCTTAGCGGGGATATGGCAGTAAATAAGCGGGAATATGGCGGAAATAAAAGAAGTCACATTCTTTTGTTAACCACTTCGTGCCCGCGCTATAGACGAAAGGTCTACAGCGCGGACACCAATTGCCGGGAGGGCATCCCTGGACATCCTCCTGTTTACTTCCCCTCCGCACGCCGCCATGGGTGCGCATCAGGGAAGTTCTGTGTTGGCCGTGTCCCTTGGATACAGCCAATCACAGATCATGCTAAATGGCCAATCACAGCGGCCATTTAGCACTCGAGCGGTGTGTCCAATGGGAGGTGATCTCATATGTAGGGGCTATCTTCCCCTCACTCGTCTCCATGTCAGGCCAGGGACAGATCCAGATCGCCATCACGGACCTGGCTCCTAACTTTTTTAGCTGGCTCCTAGATTCCAAGAAAATCTGTCAACCCCTGCTCTATATATATCACATACAGAACATACACAGAGGTAAAGAATGGCGGTTCATAAGTGGATAACCTATCATTTTTGCACAGTTCATGAAACTGGTAACACACCTATTTCCCACACGTTATGTTAATATGTGCCCCTCAGAATGTTGAGAGGTCCGATCATAGAACACAGCAAACAACTTTTGCAGTGTATAAAGTTCTCTCAATCTGGTGTTCTGTGGAACATTAGGATTCCTCCAAAAGGTGATAAGGATTCCTTGAGCACTGACATCATTGATCTACCTGTAAGAGAGAAGTGTCCTACCCACTGGCCACCAACGTAAAGACCATTCACTGCCACTGGCCACCGATGTAAAGACCATGGGGGTTTATTTACTAAAGGCAAATACACTTTGCACTACAAGTGCAGTCGCTGTCGATCTGAGGGGGACATACAAGGAATATAAAAAACAGCATTTGTGCTTGTATATGATTGGATGATATAAATCAGCAGAGCTTCCCCTCAGATCTACAGGGACTGCACTTGTAGTGCGCAGTGGATTTGCCATTAGTAAGTCAACCCCATGTACTGCCAACGACGTAAAGACAAATTTATTGCCACTGACTACCGAAGTAAAAACTATTCATTGCCACTGGCCACCAATTGAAGGGTGGTGACAATGACCACCAACAGCAAATAATTTTATTATATAGGGCACCCCTTGGTGTCAAACACACCATGTCTGTCACACTCTTTATGCCTTCATGATAGCTCCCCCACCACCATGTACACTAATGCACTGTGAGCTGTAGGTAACAGAGGTTCCCCGAGATCTGGAAGTTATTTTAAGGGATCCTTCCATCCTTTTCAATGTTTTGAACATGATCTAAACCAGAACATCCTCAGTGTACAAAGTGTAAACCTAAATGACGGGAACCAAACACTTCCCACTACTGAGCAACATTTCCAGCCACAACAAAGCGTGCCCCCCAACTTCAATTGGCATTACACCAGAATGCAGACCAGTGGTTCTTAACAGTCTAAAGTATACATATTGGTAAAAACGAAAAAATAGACCAAATCTATTTAATACAACAGCAATATTAAAGGTGAAAATTAACCCAAAAATGTAATATTTTGCGGTTTACAGATCATTAGCTGTGGTAGCTGCATTCGTTTAAGATTTTCACCATTTCTCCTTTATTTTCACCTAGCGAGTTTTTTCAAACCTTAAATGTGAACTCCAAGCACAAATTATTTGATTTAAAGGGGTTGTAAAAGGTACAAGTTTTTTCACCTTAATGCATTCTATGCATTAAGGTGAAAATCCATCTGATAGTGCCGGCCCCCCCACCCCCCCTTTTTTTTTTACTTAGCTGACCCCTCGAAAATCCCGCGCTCGCCCCCGACGTCCTCTTTGCCGCTCACCCTGGCCTTTGATTGGCTAGATTGGATGGATTGAAAGCAGCACAGCCATTGGCTTGCGCTGCTGTCAACCACATCCAATGACGCAGTGCACCGAGGGCGGGGCTGAGTGATAGAGCTGGCGGCCGTAGCCACTCACTGTATCACGGGAGCGTGCCCGCAAGCACTCCACATCATGCAAGGCAGCTTGCATGAAGTTGTGGAGTCCTTGCGGGAGGGAGCCGAGAGCCGCCGAGGGACCACTCTGTGCAAAACAAGCTGCACAGTGGAGGTAAGTATAGCATGTTTGTTATTTAAAAATAAAAAATTTCCTTTAGTGACCCTTTAAATATATTCCTTAACCACGAAGGCTTACCACTTTGTGTGCACCAGATGTCTTTTTAAATCATTGTAAAAGTAGTCACATCACCACTATATACTTTGCCTAGCGCAGAAGTGTGGAAGGGACCCAGAAAGCCCCACCCACCAAAGGAGGGGGCGGATACAAGACTGGTCTTCATTACAGGAAGCTGCTGCACAGTGGCAAAGTTTAAAGAGGAAGTAAACCCTGATGAGTTTACTTCCTCTTTTTTTCCCTGCAAAGGTAAAGCATAATGGACTACTATGCATCGCATAGTAGCCCATTATGTGTCACTTACCTGACACAGGAGCCAGCGAAGTCGCTGCTGTCCCCTGTAGTCCGCCGCATCCATCTTGTTGGTGGGGTCTCGCAGCTCCGCCGCTGTCATTCGGCGAAGCCGCGATGACGTCACTCCCGCGCATGCGCACGGGAGTCGACAAATGCGGCAGCTCCATTTTTGGAACTGCCACGTTCAATGCGCCTGCGCGCCGCTGTCTACAGCGCATGCGCCGTAGACAGCGGTGCCCGTTTTCGGGCAAATAGCTCCTAAACCATATAGGTTTAGGAGGTATTGCTTGGACCTACAGGTAAGCCTTAATCTAGGCTTACCTGTAGGTCAAAGTGGTTTGTAAGGGTTTACAACCACTTTAAAGCTGAATGACTGCACAGATCTGGTAGAAATACACCAAGATTTCAGAAAGAAGACGTGTTCTTGTATTTAGAGTTGATTATCCTGGAGTTCAGCTTTGCAGAAAGTAAACTTCCTTCGCAGACATTTACCTAGAATACGGCTTACCTATATATAGTGTAAATATCTCCCAAGTGCGTACTGTTTAGGAGATATTTACATTATATGCTGCCAGTGACATCCCTGGCGCATGGGCTCTGAAGGAACAGCCACGGGTGCCCTGTGAACAGCATGCGCGGGAGTGACGCCATCACGGGTCCGGCCATTCACAGTGCTGGAACCAGCGAACCCGGAAGAAATTCCATGGAAAATGTCAGCCGCCTCAGCGGTGAGCGGGCTTTGTTCTAAGGTAAGCATTTCATAATGAAATGCATGAATGTGATGCACACTAGCTCCTTATGCCTTTGTCTTTTTCTCAAAGTTTACAACCTCTTTAACCACTTCAATACAGGGCACTTTCGCCCCCTTCCTTCCCAGCCCAATTTTCAGCTTTCATCGCTCTAGCGCTTTCAGTGACAATTGCGCGGTCATGCTACACTGTACCCAAATGAAATTTTTATCATTTTGTTCGCACAAATAGAGCTTTATTTTGGTGGTATTTATTCACGACTCAGTTTTTTATTTTTTGCGATATAAGCGCAAAAAAGCGGAAATTTGGAAAAAAAACAATATTTTCTTTTTTCTATTTTAAAAGAAATCCAATAAAATCAAATTTTGTCATAAATTTAAGCCAAAATGTATTCTGCTACATGTTTTTGGTAAAAAAAATTCCGTTTAGTGTATAATAATTGGTTTGTGTGATCACGGACATATGTACGCAAATGATCATGTACATATGTGTGCAGGTGATCACGTACATATGTGTGCAGATAATCATTGGGACATGTGATTTTAGTGGGACATATGTGGGGGACATGTTTTTATTATTAGGGACATGTGTTTTTATTTTTTGGGGACATGTATGTTTTGGGGACATGTGTGTTATGGGGACATATGTGGGGACTGTGTTTACACTGTGTGGTGTGTTTACACTAGACTGAAGATCAGTGAGTAAAAAGCTGTAAAAAACAGCTCATACTCACTGATCATCAGCCGGCTGCAGCGATCTGCTCTCCTCTCCTCAGCGATGACTTCTGTGTGAGGAGAGGAGGAGCCGATTGCCTAGCAACCGGCTGTTTGTTTACATCACATGACGGCCGTGATTGGACACGGCCGTCATGTGATCAGGAGGGCCAATCACAGAGCCCTCCTGCCGATCTGAGATGCGCCGTGTCCCGGTGACACGGGCGCATCGGGATCGCGCCGCTGCGCGGGCATGCGCGAGCGCGATCCCGCTCCTCCTGATGGACGTTCCTGAACGTCCTATCAGGAGTAGACGGCTCCCACCCGGCCGTATATGTGCATTGGCAGGGTGGGAAGTGGTTAAAGTGGTTGTAATCCCTTACAGACCACTTTGACCTATGGGTAAGCCTAGATTAAGGCTCACCTGTAGGTCCAAGAAATATCTCCTAAACCTATACAGTTTAGGAGACATTTACAAAAAGTCAGGAGCCGTAGAAAGCAGCGCGCAGGCACACTGAACACGCCGCAAATAATGGCGATATGCCGCTCGTGGCAGCTCGCATGCGCGGGAGACAAGTCATTGC